>NW_028270144.1:8937942-9568359 GCF_037043375.1 Chiloscyllium plagiosum
AAGACCCACCTATCATGAATGTGCATCATGACATGTTTGAATTGGGCTGTTTTAGATCACCATGGGCTATCCATAACTTCAGAAGTCCTGTGCTGGAACTTCATCCCTGTGACTTTCTTAAACATTAAGTGTTGAATCCCTCACCTACTTCATCTTCCCCACACTACCCCTCCCCCACTTACCTCCCCCCACCACCACGCTCAAACTTACCACATCGCCCATATCCCACACATATCCACACTGCCCCTTATAACCCCAGTACCTACTTAGTGCCAATGCAGACTACCTCATGCCCTCACCTGCACCCGATCCCATTGCCCCTTATAGCCTCTATGTAGCACTGAAGTGAGAATATATAGTTCACAATAAGCACCAAAGCTGAATATGTTTGGTGCTTAAAAGTTACAAATGTGTCCATTAATTTGATTTATTTAAATTTGTGTTGGTTTTCTGCAAATAACTGTAAAGCTCCAAATTTATTTAGCAGGCCATAGAAGGTTGACATTAATTTTGACATGCACTATTGCTCTGTTACACAAATAAGTGATAGTCTAGTATTTTTAAAGGACTTTATATATCTGTTGTGATACAACAGGCAAGGCTACAAAGAAGGAAGTTTGGACGGATGCCAAGATTATCCTGTAAGGTAAACAGTCCCTCTGAACGCATCTCGAGCAATTGTGAGTGTGAGGATGTGCGCAAGGTCATTCTCCAGTTTGTTGTTCAGAAGGACATTTCATTACATTAGCTTTATAATTTCCAGCATTATTAACAACAGAGAAGCAAAGAACCATTCTATGTTATTGATCACTTAGTACTATCCAGATTTTGAGGGTTATTTAGCTCAGTTGACTGACTTGCAATGTGGAGTGATGAAAACAGCACAGGTTCAATTCCTGCACTGGCTGAGATGACCCTGAAAGTCCCACCTTCATCCCTTCCTGAACTGCGGTGATCCTCATTAAACTTCCACCAGTTTTCTCTCTCTCTCTCTCTCTCTCTCAAATGGGAAGGCAGTCCTCCATGACCATGGCAACTTTACCATTACTATTAGATCCATACATTTGCAGACTTTGGGGAAGGGAAAGAGTTTCCCAAACCAGCTCTCCTGTTTTTTTGAAAAATATGACCAATGTGGTATTTAAAGCCTTCATCCTGTCTGAACCCAAATTGGCTTCCAGAAGAATATCTAGAGGATACTATGACACTGTGTTTCCAGAGTAAGTTACCTTGACAAAGATCCATGAGATATGTACCTCTGTTTGGTAACATGCATCTTTAAACCCCTGAAGGTCAAACTGAAAATTTCATAGCTTATCCTTCCTTCTCCTGCCTTTAAGATCTAAGCCAGGAGTGTACTGTCTTACACAAAGTGCAGACAGACATTCATTGTGCATATAAAATAAAACAAAGAACTGCAGATGCTGAAAATCTGAAGCAAAAACAGATACAGAAATTGCTGGAGAAGCTCAGCAGAACTGGCAGCATCTGTGGAGAGTATATAGGTTAATGTTTTGAGTCCAGTGACCCTTCTTCAGAAACTCACTTCACCAGACTCGAAATATTAACTCTGTCCACTCCCCACAAATGTTGCCAGACCTGTTGAGTTACTTCAGCAATTTCTATTTTAGTTTCTTTGAATATACATTTGTTTGTGTGTTTGCTTTAGGTTAGATAGAAATGGAAACATTTTTTGTAATAGAAACTACATTTGATAAACTTTCTTGCATTGTCATTGAATAAGTTTTGTTTATACTTAATTTTTTTTTATTTATTGATGAAACCTGACTGATTGATCTTTTCATTTTAAGCTGATTATAAAGTAAGTATACAACTAGCCATGTCAGAAACCGGGTAAAAATAATTAAATTAATTAAATAATTAAATTCAATGTTCTGAGCATGGAACTAAAAAGGTCAGTGCACTCCTCCCATCTCAGGCATAACATAGGAAACAGACCCCCTTGTATAAAATTAAATTAGAAATCATCTAAACTCAATTCTCAAGAACTTTACATAATGACAGGCCAAACATTTCCTTCTTCAGAACAAAGAAAATAACAGTAACATATCCACAAAGCTGTGTGAGCTCTTTCATATAGTCATTATGAATGGATATGACTGTCACTTACCCTTCCTACCATTCAACCAAAGTAGTGACTCTTCCCTTCAAATTATTTAATTGAATCGCAATTTCTTTAAAAGGAAACCTTTCACTCAGTTAGAACTGTAATCTTCAAACATCATAAAACCAGCATTTGAAACAACATAGCTAAGCAAATTCTTTTTATATTCCTTTCTAAATATATCTCTTGGACTTTGGCTCTGATACATTACAAATCTGACAGGTGCACTGATGTAAAATCTTGATCCAAAAATTTGTCATAAATTCAGTTAATTTAAAAGGGAAGTGGAACAATAGAGACAGCAGTACAAAATGGCAATATTGCAATGAGAAACATGTTCATGATATTTAACATTTTCTTTACAAAATGTAGTAAATGCATTACAGAATCCCTCATGTTGAATACCAGCAAGCCATTTAGGATTTATTGCTTTCAGCCAATGCTCAGCTCAACAAAAAGTCTACTTTGCTCCCTGCAGTGTGCCACATAGTTGCCTCCACAACATTCACAATGAACATAAAATCAAAAAAAAGACAAGACAAGATAGCCCCATAAGCTCATTTCTCTATTCAATATGAACATTTTACGACCAGGTTAGGAGGGGGGACACCGTTCCCCTCTTTCTTTAACCGACTCTCAATCAGCTGCAACAAATATTTCTTCCTTTTTCTTTTTGTTTTAGCATAGAACTATCACGGTGGCACAGTGGTTAGCACTGCTGCCTCACAGCGCCTGAGACCCAGGTTCAATTCCCGCCTCAGGCGACTGACTGTGTGGAGTTTGCACGTTCTCCCCGTGTCTGCGTGGGTTTCCTCCGGGTGCTCCGGTTTCCTCCCACAGTCCAAAAAGATGTGCAGGGTCAGGTGAATTGGCCATGCTAAATTGCCCGTAGTGTTAGGTAAGGGGTAAATGTAGGGGTATGGGTGGGTTTTGCTTCAGCGGGTCGGTGTGGACTTGTTGGGCCGAAGGGCCTGTTTCCACACTGTAATGTAATCTAATCTAATCTATCACACTTCAAACTTAGTTATCCAGCTCAAAAATGAAAGCTAACCAACTCCAAGGTTTTTTTAAATCAAAGAGTGCGGAGTTTTATGGCCTACTAACCCAAAAAAAAAACACAGCATCAAATGCAAACTAATACTGTCACAAAATCAGTCCTTTTTTCACTAAAAGTTGTTCCTTGACTCAAGGAAACTCTGTCCTTGATTTTTTTTCAGAGGAGTAATAAACCGAGCCGGGCTCTGATCAGTCTGGTTTGGTACAGAGATGAAAAGGATTCTGAAAGGCCTTTTGTTTATATGTAAACAGATGAGACTTCAGGCCAAAGTGGTTATGTTTTAGAAGTGACCTGTAGAATGAAAGGGGCGTGGTCGGCTCTCCAGCCTTGAACTGCTGAGGAGTTTACAGGGAGATATGTGGAAACTCCCTCTCTCTTTCTACTCTTCAACTTCAACCTGTAAGCATGTGTTCCATTTATGCTGATTTTTAAAGGGAGTTTGCTTATTGGAACTGTTGTGTATATTCAGAACAGCATAATTAAGTCTAGTTTGCATAGACTGAGTTCTGTAGGGCTTATTTATTCTGTTCTTTGTGTTTCATTGTGTAATTTTGTGAACAAGTTTTTGTCTGTTTTAAAATCTAGTAGTCAATCTAGCTAACTTACACTGGGTAATTTTCACTATATACTTATCAAAACAAATTGCAGTTGGCCCTACTACTCAGTTTTAAACAAAACAGAATTTATTTACAGACTACTGAATGAAACACAAATGAAAGAGAACCAAATTTAGAATAACTTAACGTATCTGAAAACCAAACTCTGACTCTATCGCAATTCAATGATGCTGTTCCAAATATTTGCAACATCCCCATAAACACTGACTTGACAAAAAAAAGGTAAAATCAAACACAGTTTCTTCCAGGAGAGAGATTGCAGATCGAGAGGATCAGCATGGAGCTGCTTCTCTGGTTTCCCAGGTAACACTTGATCAGCAGCTGTAAACAAAAACAGCCAGACTACTAAAACCAAACCAAACCCTGAATTGGGAGACCTAGCCACTCCCCTATCATTGCATAAATTTTGAAAAGGTTTTTCAAATAGATATTAGATTATGACATATACTTATTTTGACAGATTATAAAACTTGTGCCAAACTATGCTTTTTTTTTAAATGTATTAATTATTTAGTAATTATGACAGAATTCTCTTGAGTGGTGTGAGATATTGGCAAGAAATGTGTGGAAATAAAAGAAAAAGATTCATTATCTCAAGGAAATGGTTTCTGAATTTCCCCACAAGGCTTAAGTGACAAGTTCAGAAGTGTACTGATGAATGGAAGCTATCTTATTTTCATGCAACTGTGTTGCTTTTAAAGCCCAATATAGCTCATTTTTATACTATTTCCAATTTCCAATTTCCTTCTCCTTCCCCAAGAAGCCAATTTCCTTTGTGAAAGTCAGAGTGGTAACCCAGCAACAGCGGCTTACTGCTGGCTTTCTCAGGCCTTCATCTAACGTCACCTTCATCACAGTGTCTCTGCATGGTAATGGACACAGATCTCCTCCACGGAGAAGGTGAGGATTGCAGATGCTGGGGATCAGTGTCGAGAATGTGGTGCTGGAAAAGCACAGCAGGTCAGGCAGCATCTGAGGAGCAGGAGAATCAATGGTTCCGTCAGGAGCCCTTCATCAGAAATGAGGCTCCTCCTCTGATTTCTTCACCCCCTGTCCCTGTAAATAAGTATTGGGAAACCACAAGCATCATTACACTGTCATAATCAACACCAACTCCCATATCACTTCAGTCTGTTTGGGCTTCATTTTGGGGTTCAGAGACACCAATGATGTGTAGGCTTCTGCCAGGTCACATTGCGTGCAGAATACACCTCATGCAAAAAACTAGGTTTCACCTAATGGCTCTCAGCCTTGTTTCTTAGTGTTCACGGTAAAGGGCATATCATTTTTTTCCCTCATATTTTTGATTGTTACAGAAATGGAAAAAAATGATTTTTTTCTAAAAATGTAGGATTGGAGAATGAATTGCTGTGCCTTTATCAAAAAAATTACCGAAACTCATTGTGCATGATATTTACATTGTTGCTTTTGTCAAGCAGATGGAGGGAAACAACCACAATACCAGGATGTGTATGCAGAGTGACCTGCAACAAGTCACTGACGGATCTTTTTATTCATTCCTGGGATGAGGGTGTCACTGACTAAACCAGCATTAATTGCTCATCCCTAATTGCCCAGAGTGCAGTTATGAGTCAACCACATTGCTGTGGGTCTGGAGTCACATGTAGGCCAGACTACTTAAGGATGGCAGTTTCCTTCCTTAATGAACATTAGTCAACCAGATGGGTTTTGGTTTTGACAATTAACAAGGGTTTCATGGTCATTATTAGATACTTAATTCCAGAATGTTATTGAATTCAAATTCCACCATCTCCTGTGGTGAGATTTGAACCCACATCCCCAGAACAATACATGGGTCAGTGGAATAAAAGTCCAAAGACAATATCACAAGGATTTCACCTCCCCTGTTGTATAATTGTGACCAGCTGTGAATGCCAAAGATCATGAGGCGAACAACAAATCTCTGATTTGTTCTTGGGTGTCTGAAGGTCTTGTGGGTGTGAACAGTACAGCATTTGGATCTCCGACAGGGCAGGTCCTCCAACCTCACATTCCACACACCCCCCACCCCTTTTCTGCAATAAACAAAAACTGAAACTTGAAGAAAAATCAACTGAGTGTCAGAGATCTGGAACTTTCTTCTTTGGCCTGCTGTGGTGACAGATGAGTGATGTACTCACCGGATGTGCTCCCAAACCTAATCTAGATAGACTGTTCAATGTGGTGAGAGTCTGAGGTGGTGCAGGGCACAGGTGAAAATGTTACTGGTGCATCCTTTGAGGGTTTAATAGCTTCTTCCTCGGAGTCCTATTTCAGGATGAGAGTTTACTGAGTGCTGCTAGAGCCTGCACAAAAGAAGAGAGGAAACTTGTTGTGTAAGAGGGATAAAAGCTTGCAATGATACAAAAGAAGGGATTGCATCTGATGAAAGTTGCCAGAAGGTACTATATCAGTGGCGCATGTACGAGGGAGGTGGTGAGGTTTCCCCAATGAGTGAGTAGGAAACACAGTGGTGATGCCAGATTGAGTATTTTGGTACATGATTAGACATGTTACATTCAATAGTGACAGTCGTAGTCTATGAGATGTGGTGAGAGGCATGTGCAGTTGCCTTGTGAGTGTAAGGGAGCAAAGAGAAGATGATGGCACATACCTTTGTGCAATGCAGATTATTAAATGTCATCCTGCACTGTTGGCCATTGCATTCCACACAAACCTGAGCTGCTATCTCCACCTAGCCTGGTTTGGTCTGCAGAATACAGCAATGTCCTGCTCTCTACCATCTGGCCCATCAGAATGTCCAGGTCCCTGGCGGTGAACAAGGAGTTAGTGTACCTTCTAGGTTATTTCTTTAGATTAGATTAGATTAGAGTGTGGAAACAGGCCCTTCGGCCCAACAAGTCCACACCGACCCGCCGAAGCGAAACCCACCCATACCCCTACATTTACCCCTTACCTAGCACTACGGGCAATTTAGTATGGCCAATTCACCTGACCCTGCACATCTTTGTGATGTGGGAGGAAACCGGAGCACCCGGAGGAAACCCACGCAGACACGGGGAGAACGTGCAAACTCCACACAGTCAGTCGCCTGAGGCGGGAATTGAACCCGGGTCTCTGGCGCTGTGAGGCAGCAGTGCTAACCACTGTGCCACCGTGCCGCCTAAGGGATTTAATGTTTCCTCAGGGATAATTTAATGTTTCCTCAGGGATAATACTGGAACATCACAATGTGAAGGGCAGTTGCTAGCTTGCAGTACCTGAAACCCTTTGGAGCTGGAATTTAAATATAGTGCCATGAGTGTGAACTTCTACCTCTCCTGGCACACAATTCCAAGAGATGGACACCAAAGCTGACATTTGGATAATTAATGAGATGAGGAATAGAAGATTGAGTGTGAAAAATGGCCATGAGACATGGCAGCGTGGGCACCATGAATTTGATGATGGAATTTGGCGTGGAAAAAACATTACCTAAAGGTGGCAAACTTAAGCCTTTAATCTGATTAATGTATCTTATTTTTTATCTGTTAGATTTATACTGTGATAAACAAGCATTCAGGAATGTTGACTGTTGTTTGTGTACTGTACATTATTTTCCTGAATACAATACAATTTCATCTAGAAGCTTTGACAGAATGTAGTTCATAAAATAATTTTGAAATAAAACTTAAATAAACTACTGTTTAATGGTCTAATGTGCTCTACTAAGTTTAATATAATTTTGGTTAAAAAAAACAAGACTGAAGGAGTTCATTGTTGCTCTATTCCCACTACTCCATGGATCACAACATAAAATTAAAATTAGTTTTCCCCAATTACCAAGATGGCCAATTAAATATCTTTACCGTAGTAGGTTTTAAAGAAAAATATCTATCAACCAGGTTTCGTTAATAAATGCAATTATTGATTTATTATCAAAATGAAACATTTTGCAATAACTGATCAATGCACACAATCAGTAATGTGGAAACAAAAATTTTTATCCCTCTAGATAACCCAAACCAAACACACACATGCATTTGCACACTTCAGGAAAAGAAAATTAAAAATCGATTTTTTTCTCTACAGAGGTTTAAGGGTTAGTGTGGTCATGTCATTAATCATGAGCAGTTGTCTCTGGAATCTTGGAAACCCACCTTGCTTAGAAAATTCAATTTGAGAAGGTCCTGAAATCACTCTCCGAGAAAACATATAGGTTTCATCCTGAACTCAACAAGAGTTCCCTTTTTCTCTGAAGTGGGAGGGATTAGTTGGGCAGCCCATCTTTGTAGGCTTCCTCTTCCCCAACTCATTCTAGATATCAAAGTACCCTGCAGTCTGTTACTGTTCGAATGGCCACAACAGTGATGGGCAGCAGAACACTTATCGCCATTCACGCTATTTCGAATAAACTCTACAACGTCCGCAGTGAACTTTTAACCCCTTCCCTGGCGACTTTTTTTGGAGAAAACGTTTCATTTTCAGACAAATTTTTTTATTGCTTTTTTTTATAGTATTTTTAATGCTTGCACTCTCATCTGATGTATCCAAGCTTCTAATAGAAGGTTCATACTCATTGTCATCTTCTGAGCTCGACATCTGGGCGTACTTTGTAAAAAAAATCAGAAAAAAAACAAATGACAGTGTGTGCCCAAAAGTCGACACTTCTTGCAATGCCTGAGGCGGAAGAGACACAGCTACCAGACGTATGAGTCACCGAGTATACTCGTTTCTAGCTGAGAAGGACCCAGAAATGCCGAGAATTGACGTATGAACTCGTCTGTGGCTGTTTTTGAAATTATATGTTTTGGACGGGTTTACTCGTCGCACTCTGAAAAAGACAAATTTGGTGAAGACAAGTTAACTCGTCTTTGCCGGGTAAGGGGTTAATTCCTATTTTAAAGAAACCACTCCAAAAATAAATCTTTTTTTTTGCAACATTCAAACATTAAGACCTCAGGTAAAATACTAAATATGAAGTTACTAGTTTAGCTTTTGCCAGTACTGCATGACAGGAAGTCCTATCTTTTGCCAGAATTGACCCAGAGGTATCTTTACCTTTTCAAAGACAAAGTCAGAAGTCACATGACACCAGGTTATAGTCCAACAGGTTTATTTGATTAGATTAGATTAGATTAGATTACTTACAGTGTGGAAACAGGCCCTTCGGCCCAACAAGCCCACACCGACCCGCAACCACCCAGACCCATTCCCCTGCACCTAACACGACGGGCAATTTAGCATGGCCAATTCATCTAACCTGCACATTTTTGGTCTGTGGGAGGAAACCGGAGCACCTGGAGGAAACCCACGCAGACACGGGGAGAACATGCAAACTCCACACAGTCAGTCACCTGAGGCGGGAATTGAACCCAGGTCTCTGGTGCTGTGCGGCAGCAGTGCTAACCACTGTGCCACCGTGCCGCCCTTTCAGAGCACTGCCCCTTTGTCAGGTGAAGTGGAAGGAGCAGTGCTCCAGAAGCTTGTGATTTCAAATAAACCTGTTGGACTATAACCTGGTGTCATGTGACTTCTGACTTTGTCCACCCAAGTCTAACACTGGCACCTCCATATCATTTTCAAAAACTGAAAGTTGTCAATTCAGAACTGACTCCAATTCAGAATATTCAGGTTTTCACTTGAGTGTAGTCTTGAGGGACAGCTGCAGAACCAGAATTATCAGCTTTTTAAAGAGGTCTTAAATCAAGGACATGTCTGATCGACAGGATTGATCCCATGAAAACACTTAAAGTGCAATGGAGTGCTACCAGTGTCCTGGTCAGGATTTATCTGACATTCAAAATGGTAAAAAAAAATCTTTTTATATCACTGCTGGATGTGAAATGAGGCTGTGTACAAATTTACTGTTGCATTAATTATTCTAGCATTATACTATATTAACTTTAACAGTAATTACACAAGCATTTGGAATACTCCCAGATTATAAAAAGTATTTATCTGTATTCACAATCATACCACAAAAGCTTTCTCTTGTAATAATTTCCAAGAAACAATCACATACTAAGCTATACAAGAAAACCAGTTAACAATAAATTTATTAATTGAAAAGCAGCAAGCATTTAGAGTCATAGAGTTATGTACAGCATGTAAACAGACCCTTCGGTCCAATTCATCCACACCGACCAGATATCCCAACCCAATCTAGTCCCACCTACCAGCACCCGGCCCATATCCCTTCAAACCCTTCCTATTCATTACACCTTCAGATGCCTTTTAAAGGTTGCAATTGTACAAGCCTCCACCACTTCCTCTGGCAGCCCATTCCACACACACACCACCCTCTGCGTGAATTAGTTGCCCCTTAGGTCTCTTTTATATAGAACATAGAACATAGAACACAGAAGAATACAGCTCAGTACAGGCCCTTCGGCCCTCGATGTTGCGCCGATCCAAGCCCACCTAACCTACACTAGCCCACTATCCTCCATATGCCTATCCAATGCCCGCTTAAATGCCCATAATGAGGGAGAGTCCACCACTGCTACTGGCAGGGCATTCCATGAACTCACGACTCGCTGAGTAAAGAACCTACCCCGAACATCTGTCCTATACCTACCCCCCCTTAATTTAAAGCTATGCCCCCTTGTAATAGCTGACTCCATACGTGGAAAAAGATTCTCACTGTCGACCCTATCTAAACCCCTAATCATCTTATACACCTCTATCAAGTCACCCCTAAACCTTCTTTTCTCCAATGAAAACAACCCCAAGTGCCTCAGCCTTTCCTCATACGATCTTTCTACCATACCAGGCAACATCCTGGTAAACCTCCTCTGCACCCGTTCCAGTGCCTCCACATCCTTCCTATAGTATGGCGACCAAAACTGCACACAATACTCCAGATGTGGCCGCACCAGAGTCTTATACAACTGCAACATGACCTCAGTACTCCGGAACTCAATTCCTCTACCAATAAAAGCCAGTACGCCATATGCCTTCTTCACCGCACTATTTACCTGGGTGGCAACTTTCAGAGATCTGTGTACATGGACACCAAGATCCCTCTGCTCATCCACATTACCAAGTATCCGACCGTTAGCCCAGTACCCCATCTTTTTATTACCCTTACCAAAGTGAATCACCTCACACTTAGCTACATTGAACTCCATTTGCCACCTTTCTGCCCAGTTCTGCAGCTTATCTATATCCCGCTGTAACCTGCCACATCCTTCCTCACTGTCTACAACTCCTCCGACTTTCGTATCATCCGCAAACTTACTCACCCAACCTTCTAACCCCTCCTCCAGGTCATTTATAAAAATGACAAACAACAATGGTCCCAAAACAGATCCTTGCGGAACACCGCTAGTGACGGCACTCCAAGATGAACCTTTGCCATCAACTACTACCCTCTGTCTTCTTCCAGCCAGCCAACTCCTAATCCAAACCTCCAACTCACCCTCAATGCCATACCTCCGTATTTTTTGCAGTAGTCTACCATGGGGAACCTTATCAAACACCTTACTAAAATCCATATACACCACATCTACTGCTTTCCCCTCATCCACCTCCTTAGTCACCTTCTCAAAGAATTCAATAAGGTTTGTGAGGCACGACCTGCCCTTCACAAAACCATGCTGACTATCCTTGATCACATTATTCCTATCCAAATGTTCATAAATCCTATCCCTTACAATTCTCTCTAAGATTTTGCCCACAACAGAAGTGAGACTCACCGGCCTATAGTTACTAGGGTTATTCCTACTCCCCTTCTTGAACAAGGGAACCACATTTGCTAGCCTCCAATCTTCTGGCACTACTCCTGTAGACAACGAGGACATAAAAATCAAGGCCAATGGCTCTGCAATCTCCTCCCTTGCTTCCCAGAGAATCCTAGGATAAATGCCATCAGGCCCAGGAGACTTATCTATTTTCACCCTTTCCAGAATTTCCAACACCTCTTCTCTACATACCTCAAAGCCATCCATTCTACTTAATTGTGACTCAGTACTCACATTGACAACAATGTCCTGTTCCTGATTGAATACTGACGAAAAGTATTCATTCAGTGTCTCCCCAATCTCTTCAGCCTCCACACGCAACTTCCCACTACTATCCTTGACTGGACCTATTCCTACCCTAGTCATTCTTTTATTCCTGACATACCTATAGAAAGCCTTAGGGTTTTCCCTAATCCTACCAACTAAGGACCTTTCATGACCCCTCCTTGCTGCTCTTAGATTTATATCTTTCCCCTCTCACCGTAAACCTATGTCCTCTAGTTCCGGACTCCCCCACCCCAGTGAAAAAAAACCTTGTCTATTTACCCTATCCACGCCCCTCATGATTTTATAAACCTCTATAAGATCACCCCCCCAGCCTCCGACGCTCCAGGGAAAATCTATTCAACCTCTCCCTATAGCTTAAATCCTCCAACCCTGGCAACATCCTTGGAAATCTTTTCTGAACCCTCTCAAGTTTCACAACATCCTTCCAATAGGAAGGAGACCAGAATTGCACACAATATTCCAAAAGTGGTCTAACCAATGTCCTGTACAGCCGCAACATGATCTACCAACTCCTGTACTCAATACTCTGACTAATAAAGGAAAGCACACCAAACACCTACTTCACTATCTTATCTACCTGTGACTCTACTTTCAAGGACCTGTAAACCTGCACTCCAAGGGCTCTTTGTTCAGCAACACTCCCTAGGACCTTACCATTAAGTGTGTAAGTCCTGCTAAGACTTGCCTTCTGGGGGGATCCAAGTTGGCGGCGATCTAGGAGGATTTAGTTGCAGAGCTCCACACCACAGCACAAGTGGGACAAACATCTAACCTGCCCAACCCAGACTATTGTAATATCCTGGGACTCTGGAAAGGTCGTGGAGTCCCAGGAAATTGTGAAAAATCAACTTACCTGCATTTTCACCCATCCAGGGATGCTGAAGAAGTGAGGAGGAGTGTCTGAGGCCGGGTCCAAGGCACAGCCTGCTGGATCCTCGGACTCGATTACCTACCAGACCCTCGTGAAGGAGCCTGCGAAATTCCACGAGATATTGGGTCAGCAAATTGAGGAGAAGCTGGCATGCTGAAGATGCATGGACAGCAGCTGGGAGACCTGGAAAAAAGGATGGATGAAGTTGAGCACAGAGTCACAGTGGTGGAAGCTGATACCAATTCCTCCAAGGATAGGATCCAAGCCCTGAAGACACAGGTCCGTAATTTGTGTGATCAAGATGATGATCTTGAGAACAGGGGCAGGAGAAAAAATATTCAGATTGTCAGTCTGCCGGAGGGTAAGGAAGCTGAGCGACCGGCGGAATTTATTGAGGACTGGTTGCCGAAATTCCTTAACCTGGAGGCTGGAAAGAGAGGCTTGAAGATTGAGAGGGCTCACTGGGTCACGATGTGGAGGTCAGGTCTGGGTCAACATCCACATCCTCTCTTGGTGCAGTTTCAACATTAAAGAGATAAAGAGAGAATCGTGGAAGCTTCCAGATCCCAGGGGAATG
This sequence comes from Chiloscyllium plagiosum, assembly GCF_037043375.1. Lineage (NCBI taxonomy): Eukaryota > Metazoa > Chordata > Chondrichthyes > Orectolobiformes > Hemiscylliidae > Chiloscyllium > Chiloscyllium plagiosum. The sequence goes on from NW_028270144.1 coordinate 8,951,163, forward strand.
ATCTGAAGTCCCTAATGTACGAGGGCTCTAAGATGGTGCTCTTCCAGGACTTCTCAGCGACGGTGATCCAGAAAAGAAAATTCTATGACAGTGACAAGAGAAGACCGAGGGAGCTTGGGATTCAGTACTCTCTGAGATATCCGGCAATGTTTCAGATCACCTTAGATGGATCCGTACATCTCTTTGACTCGTCAGAGAAGGCAAGAGATTTTGTGGACAGAAAAGGTACTTTTGAATCTTTGAAAGGAGAAAGTGGATATTGTTTTGTTACAGGAGACACACTTGGATGATAGGAATTTTTTGAAACTACAGCAAAATGGCTTTGATCAGGTTTAGTTTTCTTCTTTTAATAACCAAAGTAGGGGAGTGGCTATATTGGTTAGGAGGAATCTCCCATTTAAGTTACTAGAGTGTGTTAAAGACAGAAGGTTTGTAGTTCTCAAAGCCCTGATAAATGGGAAAGAACATGGTGTTTTAAATGTTTATTGCCCTCCGGCCCATCCCCTCAAATTTCTGGTAGATGTGTTCTCTAAACTGATACATCTTGAGTCCCGGCATATCATTATAGGGGGAGATTTCAACTGTCTCATGGATCCCACAGTAGCCAGGTTGCCGAAAGGCCCCCCAATACTGTCTATACAAACTAAACAATTAGTAGATCTGTGTGTGGAATTAGGGTTGGTGGACGTGTGGAGGCATCTCCACCTTACAAGCAGGGATTTATACATTGTTTTCCAAACCACATAGATGTCACACCAGGATTGATATTGTTCTGGCCCCCATGGCAACCCTGGACTTACTATGAAGGTAATATTGCCTTCTCCGATCACGCCCCTGTGTACCTGTTGGTTAAGATGAAGGGCATTACATGAGTCCGAGGCCCTGGTGAATGGATCCCTTTATCTTCAAGGAAAATAAGTTTGTGAAATATTTCTCTAGGGAATTTCGGGCATTCCTAGACATTAACTCTGGCTCAGTTAGTAGCCCGCCCATCCTTTGGGAAACTGCCAAAGCCTATGCCAGGGGATTAGTTATTTCCTACTCTACCAGTAGGAAGCGGCAGAAGGGTGAGCAGCAAAGTCTCCTTGAAGCACGGTTGAAGGCAGCTGAGAAGACTTATTATGACAGGCCCTCGTTGGTCAAGCTACAGGGGATTACGGTGCTGTGTTCTGCATTGAATTGCTTGCTCATGCAGACAGCAAAGAAGGAGCTTGCTTTTGCAAAGCAAAGGTTATATGAGCATGGTAACAGGCCACGCAAATACTTAGCATATCTCACTAGGGAAAGGAGCATCCCTCAAGCCATTACGGTGATTAGGGAAGGGTCTGGGAATCTAACATGTGACTTCAAAAAAGGTTAATGTGGCATTCCAGAGATTTTACTCTAAGTTATACCAATCTGAGGGTTGTGAGGAGGGGCGGGCCAAAACTGAGTCCTTTTTCAAAGATCTGGAGTGACCCCCAAACAAGAGTCTTTTTTCAATGCCCCTGTATCAGAGCAAGAGGTGCAGGAGGCTGTGAAGCAGCTTCAGAGTGGAAAGATGCCCAGTCCTGATGGACTTCCCAGTGAATTCAATTGTCAGGCCTGATGCTCAACATGTTTAATGACTCATACAGTCATGATTGTCTCTCACCATCTCTGAGAAAGGCTAATATTTAGCTTATTCTTAAAAAAGGAAAGGTCCTGGAGAACTATGCTTTGTATAGGCCAGTTTCATAATTAAACGTGGGCTTTAAAATCCTCTCTAAGACTTTTGCGTTTAGGCTGGAGACTGGGTTACCTTCTATTGTTAAAGTAGATCTGATCGGCTTCATAAATAATGTTAGGAGGCTGCTTAATATAATTCAAGCATGTCAACAATAGTCAATACAGGGATTGGTGATTTCTCTAGATGCAGAGAAGGCATTTGACCAAGTTGAATAGGCGTACCTTTTTTATGCTCTGGAGTGGTTTGGCTTGGGCGAAGTCTTTATAAGATGGGTAAAGGTTCTCTACAGTGAATCTCACTACAGCTATCACCAACGGGGCTCGATCAAGCAATTTTAACAGTTTTAGGAGCAGCCGGCAGGGCTGTCCCCTTTCACCACTGCTTTTCATGTTGGTGATTGAACCATTGGTGGAGGCCATTCGTAAGGATCCCAATATATCAGCTCCAGAAGTGGGGTCAAAATTATATAAGATTTTGTTTTATAAGGTCAATGTCCTTTTTCTTGTGAAATCCAGCAGTTTGAATGCCTCGCCTGATACAATGCATCAGTGCATTTGACGCCTTTTTGATGTATGAGATTAATTTTGCAAAATCAGAGGCTATGCCTATGGTTGGTCTTACGAAGGTGCTACGTCTTGAGGGTGAATATTGATTCCCATTTAAGTGGTCACGGGGTGTTTTGTGTATTTGGGCACATTTATTACTCCAGTTCTGGATCGGCTGTTCAAAGCTAATTTTGTTCAATTATTTGACAAAATCAAACAAGACCTTCAAAGATGGGAGGCGCTTCCGGTCTCATGGTTGGTTTGGATAGCCCTTATTAAGATAAATATTCTCCCTCGTTTGTTGTACCCTATATGGATTCTCCCCCTGATTTTCGATAAACAAACATTTAGGAGACTGGTTCAGCTCTTTTATTTGGCACTGTAAGTGGCCCCTTATTAAATTAGCTAAACTGCAATTGCCTCACAGATTGGTGGGGGAGTGGACCTCCCAGACATTAAAAGCTACCAACTAAGCTCGCTTTTATCCTACGTGAGTGATTGGGTCCATGGGGACCCTCTTTCAATATGGTTAGATATCGAAACCTCCCAGTCAAGCTGCCCCCTTGCTAGCTTGCTGTTTCTGGACAAAATGAGGACAGTTAAGGAATATTGTCACAACCCAATAAGTATCAATACTGTTAAAGCATGGAGGGACAATTTGGCAGAGGGAAGGCAATATTGGCAAAATATCGCCTCTTACACCTATAGTGGGTATGCTGGGTTTTCAACTGGAGCTGATAGATTCAGGATTGAAACATTGGACAGCTAGGGGTGTGTCTTACATGGGTGATTTATTTGAAGGAGACACAATGGTGTCCTTTGATCAGTTAGTATGGAAGTACGAGCTATCTAACAGGGGTCTCTTTCATTTTTGTCAAGTTAGGGATTTTATTCAAAAAAAGACTACACTTTTGACTGATCCCTACAAATCCAACATAGAGAGGTGGGTGCTCAGAGTTAAGAGTAAACTTTCTGTCAGCACTTCTGTCTGCCCCATCAGATGAGTTCGATCAACTCTGGAGGGACAGAGAGCAAGGCATTGAGGTCTCCTCAGAGGCATGGGAAGATATTTGGGAAAACGCAACAAAGATATCAATTTGCAACAGGACCCATGCTTTACAGCTGAAGATTCTCCACAAGATCCACTTGGCTCTGGACCATTTGTCAAAATTTAAATCAGGGGTGTCTTTAACATGTCCCAAGTACAAGGTTTCTACAGGCACTCTCACCCATAGTCTCTGGTCCTGTGGTAGGCTTCAAACATAATGGGGTGCTGTGGCGGGTGCCATGGAGAGGATTTTGGGTATAAGGATGGAGAAGGACCCGTTCACTCCTCTTCTTGGCCTGCCCAGTGTGTTCCCTGCAGATGCGCATAAGAAAAATGCTTTTTAACATCCTCACTTTCTGCGTAAAAAAGAATATCTTGCTTGGTTGGGTATCCAAAAAACCCCGGGCCTGTTCGGTTGGTGGAAGATTGTTATGGAGCATAACATTTGGATTTTCTCACAAGTATGGTACACCACAAAACTGAGAATTTATATAAGACACGGTATACCTGGACACAGATTTATCTGCCACATTAATAAGGGCTTTTATGTCACCTTAACAATTGTGTTTTACGAGACCAATGTCCAGGGAGGAGGAACTACAAATGTGTGAGTGTCTTGTTTGGCTGAGTTGAGTTATTACTATTTATTAGTTTGTTGGTTATTATTTATTTAGCTAAATAGATTTTTTAATATATATTTTTCTATATATATTTATACATGTGTACGAGGGCAGATTTTTTTTTAACTTTTTTTGTGTTCCTTATCAGTACTCGATTAACAAATTCTTAACTGACTTGTCATGTACTGAAGGTACAAAATTTTGACTTATTTTAGAGTGCCAGTCAGGACTAGAAGCTAGGGAGCCAAAGTATACACAGATAATAATGCAGAATGACTCAATGAAGAAATGGGGAAGAAGACAGTGAGGTCTGCAGATGCTGGAGATCAGAGTTAAGAGTGTGTTGCTGGAAAAGCACAGCAGGTCAGGCAGCCTCCGAGGAGCAGGAAAATCAACATTTTGGGCAAAAGCCCTTCATCAGGAATGACTGGGGAAGGCCATTATCACATCATTAATAGTCCCAAATCACATTGATTCACCCCATAAACCTTTCATCAGAATACACGTGCATTGCAATGACTGTATAGGAATACAATTATCAGCCCACCAGAAGCTATTGTGCTGTAACCTTTGTCTACTTAATACCATTAATTTGTAAGTGATTATGAAAATATTTGCAAACTGCTCATTTCAACATCGGTGAAAAAGCACCTGGACTGTCCAGCATTGGTTTCCCACAAGTGTAATAAAAACACTACCCAACACTGCAACTGGATTCCAAGAACAATAACATCAAATATTACAAACTGATGGTACATAGATCTGTGGTGGTTCCCACCCTCCTACATGGCTCTGGGATGTGGACTGTCTACATCAGACACTTCAAAACACTGGAGCAGTCCCACCAATGCTGCCTGCACCAGATCCTGCAAATCCACTGGGAAGACAGATGCACCAACACCAGTGTCCCCGACCAGGCCAACATCCCCGACCAGGCCAACATCCCCGACCAGGCCAACATCCCCGACCAAGCCAATATCCCCGACCAAGCCAACATCCCTGACCAGGCCGACATCCCCGACCAGGCCAACATCCCCAACCAGGCCAATATCCCCGATCAGGCCAACATTCCCGACCAAGCCAACATCCCTGACCAGGCCAACATCCCCGACCAAGCCAACATCCCTGACCAGGCCAACATCCTCGACCAGGCCAACATCCCTGACCAGGCCAACATCCCCAACCAGGCCAACATCCCCAGCATTAGTGCACTGACCCACCCGGCCTTGATCGGCTGCGATGGACCGGGCATGTCACCCGCATGGCCAACATGAGACTCCCAGTTCTGAAACAGCAGGCGAGCCCCAGGTGGACAGAGGAAGCGCTTTAGGGATAGCCTCAAGTCCTCACTGGGGAAGTGCAGCATTCCCACATAGACCTGGGAATCACTGGCCTAAAGCCATCCAAGTGGAGGAGGAACATTTGAGAAGGTGTCGAGCATCTAAAGGCTTGCCATCAGGAGAAAACAGCGAAAGGAGCGTGCTTCCACACCAGTGCCCCATCTATCCCCTTTCCATGACCACCACTTGCCCCAAGTATAACAGAGCCTGTGGTAGCCCCATCAGTCTGTACAGCCACCTATGGACTCACCCTAAAATTTCGAAAGAGTCATCCTCGTCTGCAAGGGACTGCCAGTAATGCTGACATTTTGTAACAGAGTATTTGTTGAACATTTCTGTATTAATGAATGGGCTTTCATGTTAATTTAACTATTCAGGGGATATGGGGTTTATTGCCCTTGAGCAGGTGGTGATAAGCTCCCTTCCTGAATTGTTTCCGTCCATTTAATACCCTTTTTCCATATTGAATGTTACCTGGAAGGAGCAGCGTGGGTAACAAAAGTACATGATGTAGTCTGTGTGGGGCATCACTCACAGTGACTTGGTAACATCACAGATGACCATGGACATAACTGCCAGACTGGATATCCAGAAGGTACAAAGAACAAAGAATAATACTGAACAGGAACAGGCCCTATGGCCCACCAAACATCTTCTGACTGTATGCTTTCTGTATCCCACTATTCCCTGCCAATTTATATATCTATCAAGATTCCTCTTATACACTGCTATTGCATCCATTTCCACCACATCCTCGGGCAGTGCAGTTCAGGCTCTCAGCACCTTCTGTATAAAAAAAATTGCCTCTTATATCTTCTTTAAATTTTTGCCCTTTTACCTTAAATTTATGCCCCCTCATAATTGACATTTAGGAATAAGAGATTTAAACCAAGGGTGACTTATCCTTGACCTTATTCATGTAAATCCACATATCACACATGGCCATATCCATGACAGTACTAGTGAAAGCCATGATGTTCAACATTCACTCTCTCCACCACTCGTACAAAGTGGCAGCTGTGTGTACCAACTATAGGACATATTGCAGCAACTCTCCAAGCCCACTTTAGCAGTATCCCCCAAACCTCCAAATTTTAATGCCCAGGAGATGTGCGGCAGATACAGGGAAAGATATCTTCCTGTACATTCTTTGCCAAGATATTTTCTTTGTTGTCGCTGTGTCAATAGTCTGTACCTCCCTAGTTAACAACACTCAACAATGAGCTTCTTTTAATTCATTTGTGGGATGTGGGTGTCCCTGGGTGGCCAGCATTTATTGCCCGTCCCTAGTTGCCCTTGAGAAAGTGGTGGTGAGCTGTTTTCTTGAACCGCTGCAGTCCACCTGCTATGGGTTGACCCACAATGCCATGAGAGTGGGAATTCCAGGAGTTTGATCAAGCGACAGTGAAGGAACAGCGATATATTTCCAACTCAGGATGTTGAGAGGCTTGGACGTGAAATTGAAGATGGTGATGTTCCTATGTATTTGCTGCTCATGTCCATCTAGATGGAAGTAGATGTGGGTTTGTAAGGTGCTGTCTGAGGATCTTTTCTGAATTTCTGTGGTGCATCCTGTGGATAGTACACATTGCTGCTACAGAGTATCGGTGGTGGAGGGACTGCGCGTTTGTGGATGTAGTGCCAATCAAATGGGCTGCTTTTTCCTGAATAGTGTCAAGCTTCTTGAGTGTTGTTGAAGCTGCACCCATTGAGACAATTGGTGAGTATACCACCACACTGCTGGCTTGGGGCTTGTAGATGGTGGATGACCTTTTGGGAGTCAGAAGGTGTATTACATGCTACAGGATTCCTAGCCTCTGACCTGCTCTTATAGCCTCTGTTTGGTGATCCCAGTTGCATTTCTGGTCAATGATAACCTCCAGGATGTCAACAGTGATACCATTCAGTGATGGTAACACCATTGAATGTCAAGGGACAGTGATTAGATTGTCTCTTTTTGGTGATGGTCATAGCCTGGCATTTGTGTGGCATGTATGTTACTAGCCACTTGTCAGTCCAAGCCTGGATATTGTCCAAATCTTATTGCATTTGGACACAAAATACTTCAATGCTTGAGGAGTCACAAATGGTGCTGAACATTGTGCAATCATCCACAAATGTTCTCCACTTCTGATCTATGATGGAGGGAAGTCATTGATGAAGCAGCTGAATTTGGTTGGGCCTGGGACACTACCCTGAGCAACTCCTGTAGATATGTCCTGGAGCTGAGATGACTGTCCTCCAACAACCATAACCATATTCCTCTGTATGACTCTATCCACTGGAGAGTTTGTCCACGGATTCCCATTAATTCCGCACTTGCCACAGAAAGTACTGCAGTTTAAGAAGAGGTTTAGCATAGTCTTTCTTGGGCAATTAGTGATGACTAATAAATGCAAAACATTGTAATTTTAAAAATCTTCTCGTTGGACTTCTAGTTGTACAATTACAACAGTGCACCTCTGAATTATACTAATTTTATGTTTATAAATGTATTGCACAGAGGAGACAAATCAGAAATAGTTTGCTGTCTGCTGCGCCTTCTACCAGATAATTTGTAAAATAGATTTTGGAGAAGCACACAGTGGTCATGTTGTTTGAAATTGTATGCTTTAATTTTTACACTAAAAAAAATCAAAAAATATGCTTAACGTTTGAAGAGTCTGTAGTTATTGCATGTTTTAAAATGACATATATTAAATTAAACATTTAAAATATTCTCAATCAAAAAAGTGTGATTACAATATATCTTTCTGATATGTCAAGTTGTCATTTACATTTATTTGCTTTTTGTTCAATTGTAACTATACTTAGATTTTTTGACATCAAACATTCCAAATTATTTATGTCTTCAATCTGCAGATAGAAATTATTCTTGTATCCTTTGGGAAGGCAATTGAATAAGAATATCAGAACCTATCCTCTGATAACCCATGATGAAAGGTCCTTTATTAGTATAGCTGAACTGGCTTGGTCTTAATTGAGATGCTACAATTGACCACAGTGTGTTTGGGCTGACTGCTGAAAAGTGAGAATCCAGGAAGGGCTGCAATGTTAACTTTTAACTTTATTTCTTTATTTTTCAACTTTTACTAAGAACAACGGTGAAGCTTTACTTTTAGCTTTGTTTCTCTGTGTTACTACTTGTACTATTTACTTTGTACCTGAGATGGCGGCATGTGTAGCAACATTGTAAACTTTTCACTGTACTCCTATACATCTGTATTTGAGTACAGGTGACACTAAAGCTTAAATCAAACCTGAACACAGCACAGAAGAATAAGTGCAAAACTATTAGTGCAGAAATGGAGAAAATAAATCCAATCGAAATGAAATTTCAACTAATAATGTTTTTGAGACTTAGTGTGAGTGTGCAATGATGCGTTGAACAGTACACATGCAGACACCATAAAATTCCTTCTCTCAAACCAAAAAACAGCAAGTCTGCTAATTGTAACTATTGGAACCCGTGTATTAACCAAGGATCGAAGGTTGGAGATGCTACTATGGAAGATGAGGATGAGATGGAAGAATTTGCGAGCTCTAACTACGCAAATTGGAGATCTGTAGAATTACAGAAATGGATGGCCCTCCCCTGTCAAGGGGCAGGTGCACATTATTATAAGAATGATAGCGTCTCCAATAATTGGTTGAAGAGGACAGACACGATGAAAACGTCCAAAATGATCAACTCATTGTTGTTACGAACGAACTTATATCCAACAAGGGCGACGTTATCGTATGGCAGGCCATCTAACATCAGAAGTTGTCGAAGATGTGATGATCCTTCTGAGACAATAGCACATATTTCGGGCTGGTGTCCCTCTGTTAAAAATATGAGGATCAAGAGACACAATAAAATAGTTGAGGAGCTAGTTAAACACATTAAGAAATACGGGTGGACAATATACATGGAACCTCGGATTAAAGATGGGACCGGGAAACTTTGGATACCGGATCTCATCGTGACGAAGGAACAGGAGACAATTGTTATAGATGTAACAATTAGGTCTGACCTTCAAATAAACGCCCTCGAAGCGGCTTGGGACGAAAAGACGAAGAAATACCAACATCTGGAGAATGAGATAATGGCCCTAACGGGCAAAGGAAAGGTATCCTTCTATGGGTTTGTGATGGGAGCCCGAGGGAAATGGTTTTTTAAGAATTCAGACCTGATGAAGACCCTCGGGATCGCGAAATTTAAATCTTTCGCACAGAACGTCACAAACTTGACTTTGTCTTTAACTCTCGAGCTTCTGCGGACTTTTATGGACTCTTAATAATTCCCTCTGACTAGCCCAAGTGTAAATTAGAAAGCAAACACCGTGAAGATTTTGTAATCACTAAGAAATATCTCAAAATGCTTGGTTCAAATGGTATTTTGACTTTACCCATAAAAAAAATTCAATCAAGTTAAATCAATAATGAGAAAAACAGCTTGGCCCAAATAATACCAAGTCTACTCATTCCTCACTGTCATCATTCAGAATTAAATTCTAATGGTAAAATAAATCTAATATGAAACAGCTGGACAATAGAACATGTGTACCCTGAAATGTTGTTTATTTAGGAAAATCAGCATGAGGGAGAGTATGCCCAGTGTGAGGGAGAGCGTACTCTCAGGAGAAAGCCCCGTCTGGAGCAACTGCAGGCCTTTGGCTTAAGAAGGACTGTATTGTTTAACTGCTAGCTTAATTTCTTTATTTTTCTACTTTATATTTAAAAAAGATCACAGTGATGAACTTTTATACTTACTTCCTTATTTTTCTATCTTTGTACCTAAAATAGTGCCAGAAATGGTGACATTGTAGACTTTACACTGTACTCCTGTACTTGAGTACAGCTGACAATAAAACTTAAATCTAACTCTAAAATCTAAACTTATTTTGCATTACCAAGAAAAATAATAATCTCTCTACTGCTCAATAAAGCTGTTAGAATGCCTCTACTAAATTAGTGGTCTATGTTCAGTTAAATGTCTTGTGTTACTTAGAATTATGCAGTGACAAATTACCTAATTAAATACATGTAGGAACCAAAGCATAGCTAAATTTTGATTTACAAATATGTTTTAGTAATGAAGGCAATTTTTAACTCATTGTCAAGTGACAAATATCTGATGGGCTATTTTTCAAACATCCCAGATCAACTTTATCGATTTTAAGTACTTTCCTATAAAGATCAAGAGAAAATATAATTCCAAACAAGTTTTACCCTGAGTGAAATCATGCACAAAATTTTAATTTGAAAAATTTCATATGTGTTGAAACAAGAAGAAAGTTAAAAGGAAGCATTGTCACACCCTAAAAATGGCCATGATTAACTGACTAATCAGTCACTCAAATGAAATGATGGGAAAATACCACTTTGCAATTTGTCACAATGCAAATTCAAATCATTTTCAAAGCAGTAAATCATTTACACAATTTATTTTAATGATATAGAAGATGCAAGAGTAAACGTTCAAAGTGAAATCCAACATTTGCAGACAACAGGCTAATGCTAAGTGAAGGAGGAAAGAAGCCCAGCAATTCCTACAACATAACACCAAACAGAGTGGTGCCTGACAGCATAAGTACCAAGAGATGCAGCAATTCCTACAACATAACACCAAACAGAGTGGTGCCTGGCAGCATAAGTACCAAGAGATGCAGCAATTCCTACAACATAACACCAAACAGAGTGGTGCCTGACAGCATAAGTACCAAGAGATGCAGCAATTCCTACAACATAACACCAAACAGAGTGGTGCCTGACAGCATAAGTACCAAGAGATGCAGCAATTCCTACAACATAACACCAAACAGAGTGGTGCCTGACAGCATAAGTACCAAGAGATGCAGCAATTCCTACAACATAACACCAAACAGAGTGGTGCCTGACAGCATAAGTACCAAGAGATGCAGCAATTCCTACATCATAACACCAAACAGAGTGGTGCCTGACAGCATAAGTACCAAGAGATGCAGCAATTCCTACAACATAACACCAAACAGAGTGGTGCCTGACAGCATAAGTACCAAGAGATGCAGCAATTCCTACAACATAACACCAAACAGAGTGGTGACTGGCAGCATAAGTACCAAGAGATGCAGCAATTCCTACAACATAACACCAAACAGAGTGGTGCCTGGCAGCATAAGTACCAAGAGATGCAGCAATTCCTACAACATAACACCAAACAGAGTGGTGCCTGGCAGCATAAGTACCAAGAGATGCAGCAATTCCTACAACATAACACCAAACAGAGTGGTGCCTGACAGCATAAGTACCAAGAGATGCAGCAATTCCTACAACATAACACCAAACAGAGTGGTGCCTGACAGCATAAGTACCAAGAGATGCAGCAATTCCTACAACATAACACCAAACAGAGTGGTGCCTGACAGCATAAGTACCAAGAGATGCAGCAATTCCTACAACATAACACCAAACAGAGTGGTGCCTGACAGCATAAGTACCAAGAGATGCAGCAATTCCTACAACATAACACCAAACAGAGTGGTGCCTGACAGCATAAGTACCAAGAGATGCAGCAATTCCTACAACATAACACCAAACAGAGTGGTGCCTGACAGCATAAGTACCAAGAGATGCAGCAATTCCTACAACATAACACCAAACAGAGTGGTGCCTGGCAGCATAAGTACCAAGAGATGCAGCAATTCCTACAACATAACACCAAACAGAGTGGTGCCTGACAGCATAAGTACCAAGAGATGCAGCAATTCCTACAACATAACACCAAACAGAGTGGTGCCTGACAGCATAAGTACCAAGAGATGCAGCAATTCCTACAACATAACACCAAACAGAGTGGTGCCTGACAGCATAAGTACCAAGAGATGCAGCAATTCCTACAACATAACACCAAACAGAGTGGTGCCTGACAGCATAAGTACCAAGAGATGCAGCAATTCCTACAACATAACACCAAACAGAGTGGTGCCTGGCAGCATAAGTACCAAGAGATGCAGCAATTCCTACAACATAACACCAAACAGAGTGGTGCCTGGCAGCATAAGTACCAAGAGATGCAGCAATTCCTACAACATAACACCAAACAGAGTGGTGACTGGCAGCATAAGTACCAAGAGATGCAGCAATTCCTACACCATAACACCAAACAGAGTGGTGCCTGACAGCATAAGTACCAAGAGATGCAGCAATTCCTACAACATAACACCAAACAGAGTGGTGCCTGACAGCATAAGTACCAAGAGATGCAGCAATTCCTACAACATAACACCAAACAGAGTGGTGCCTGACAGCATAAGTACCAAGAGATGCAGCAATTCCTACAACATAACACCAAACAGAGTGGTGCCTGGCAGCATAAGTACCAAGAGATGCAGCAATTCCTACAACATAACACCAAACAGAGTGGTGCCTGACAGCATAAGTACCAAGAGATGCAGCAATTCCTACAACATAACACCAAACAGAGTGGTGCCTGACAGCATAAGTACCAAGAGATGCAGCAATTCCTACAACATAACACCAAACAGAGTGGTGCCTGGCAGCATGAGTACCAAGCGATGCAGCAATTCCTACAACATAACACCAAACAGAGTGGTGCCTGACAGCATAAGTACCAAGAGATGCAGCAATTCCTACAACATAACACCAAACAGAGTGGTGCCTGACAGCATAAGTACCAAGAGATGCAGCAATTCCTACAACATAACACCAAACAGAGTGGTGCCTGACAGCATAAGTACCAAGAGATGCAGCAATTCCTACAACATAACACCAAACAGAGTGGTGCCTGACAGCATAAGTACCAAGAGATGCAGCAATTCCTACAACATAACACCAAACAGAGTGGTGCCTGACAGCATAAGTACCAAGAGATGCAGCAATTCCTACAACATAACACCAAACAGAGTGGTGCCTGGCAGCATAAGTACCAAGAGATGCAGCAATTCCTACAACATAACACCAAACAGAGTGGTGCCTGGCAGCATAAGTACCAAGAGATGCAGCAATTCCTACAACATAACACCAAACAGAGTGGTGCCTGACAGCATAAGTACCAAGAGATGCAGCAATTCCTACAACATAACACCAAACAGAGTGGTGCCTGACAGCATAAGTACCAAGAGATGCAGCAATTCCTACAACATAACACCAAACAGAGTGGTGCCTGACAGCATAAGTACCAAGAGATGCAGCAATTCCTACAACATAACACCAAACAGAGTGGTGCCTGACAGCATAAGTACCAAGAGATGCAGCAATTCCTACAACATAACACCAAACAGAGTGGTGCCTGACAGCATAAGTACCAAGAGATGCAGCAATTACTACAAACAAACCTCACGTGAGAGATTACTGTCCTCCAACAACCACAAGCAGCTTACTTTATGTTAAGTATGTCTTAAACCAGTCGGTGTCAGCCATCATACTGTTGGAGCACTCACTTCTGAACCAAACAGTTAGTTCCATTTCATGATTGAGCACAAAATTTCAATCTGACATTCTAGCACAGAAATGAAGGAGTATTGTCAGAGGAACCATCTCCTTCAGGTGGATGCAGAAGATCCAACTCCGCTATTCAAAGTGAGCAATGCTTCTGGCATGGCCAACATTAATCCATCAAATACTAACTCTAAGAACAAATTATGGATCATTATCAAACTGCTGTCTCTCAAGCTCTGTGAATTCACTGCATATTTCCTACTTTGCATTCAAATCTACTTTACTGATAGTAAAACATGTTGTTGGGGTGCCCAGAGGACATGAAAAGCGTGACATAAATTGAAGCCTTTTTCTTCCACCGCTGACAGAGTAGCCATGAGACCTCATTATTCAATCTCCTTCAGATATGATTTTATATTGTGAATCAAATAATCCTTTGTTCTTGTAATACAAAATTGACAAAATTAACATTTACTGTAAAATCTGAAAGAGAATACTTTGCTAAATCTAACATTCTGCTAAAACTAACACTTTGCTAAAATTTTAAGTAGACAACCTGGCTTTGCTGGATTCTGCAAGCAAACAGCTTGGCCTTGCAAGGCCTGCAAAACAGCAAGTCATGCAAAAACAGTCAAATTCAGCAAGAGTCAGGGAAAACATAAACTTCATATCAACAGCTTAATGTTCCCAGCTCTTCACCTTGAGGATGTGATAAGAGTAAGTGAAGTTTAGTATAAAGGATATATGAGAAAGCTATTCAGGCACCCCTTACATGCAGCATCTTGCCAAGCCAATGTATTGAGTCAGCTCTGCAGAGTTTTCAAAATAAATCTTTTCTTTGCTCTTGCTAACATTTGAGTCGAGTCGATTTAATTTCCACAACAGTAAACTTGGGGGCTCATCCGGGACCCTTCAACTGAGTAAGATTCTGAAGATTCCCAGGAGGCGTAGGCCCAGCACCTTGAAGGACTTTCACTTCACCTCGAGCGCTAAATTGGTCCCTTTTCATGAGAGGGCTGGGAATCTGTGGATCGCCCCAGCATCAGGGTCCGAACCAAACAGCGTCGGGGTAAGAGTCGTGGCTTAAGTAATCCTACATAGAGACTCATTCTAAGAGAATAAATAAAGCAAGAAGAGGGTCCGGGGAACTCTCATGTGGTATTTGATTAAACCCAAGGGAAGGGGATTGACGTCTCTAGAGTGTTTTAGACTTGGAGCCACCACTGGCCGAGTTGGACTCGCCAAAGACGTACCGGGTACGTGTTTCTTGGTTTACGAAAACCAAGGCATTGAGGCGGATGTGCCCAATGTGAGAGGGGACCTTCAGAAGTAAAAGCAAGTCAGAGGGAAAAGATAACAGTACCGCGCGCGCGAGAGAGAGAGAGAGCTGAACACTTTTCCAATTACGCTGAAAATGGGCTCCAGGAAGAGCAAATAAGAAAAGGGTCCACAGAGGACTTGGAATGGCCAACCAAAAATACAATACATTCTAAATAATTACAGCCCAGAGTCAGTACACCCAGATAGTCAATTCTGGTTTGCTTTCTCATTCAAAGGGAAATCGTATACTTTCATGCAACTTTGTCAAGGTTACTGTGAGTCCCCCACCACATATAACGATGGTCTACGCAGGATCCTGGAGACTCTTGTTTTAACCCCGGGGTCAGCGCTTCAGCAGTATTTAGAGAATTGCTTAATAGCAGCATCAACAGAGGAACAATGTGAGAGAGATACCCTTGCAATGCTCTACCATCTAGCAATGGAAGGGCACAAAGCCAGTCTTGCAAAGCTACAATTTGTGCAACAACAGGTGAAGTTCTTAGGTCACTTAATATCTGAACAAGGAAAGGCCATTGGTCAAGACAGAGTTCAAGCAATCCAGCAAATTCCACAGCGTCACACGAAGAAACAATTAATATCCTTTTTGGCATGTGCTCCTATTGTGGAATGTTTATCCCACATTACGCAACCTTGAGGAGCCCCTAAGTGACATAGCCCATGGCAAAGGGTTGCAGAACCAAAATCCGTTGCAGTGGATCCCAGAGGCTGAGAGTGCCTTTGTTGAATTGAAAAACTACACCTACACTGGGAATTCCGAATCCAAACGAGCCTTTTGTACAAATGGTAGATGAAAAGCTTGGATGCATGACATCTGCGCTGTTGCAGGATCATGGGGGAAAATTGAGGCCGGTAGCATATTTTTTGGCTAAGCTAGACCCCGTAGCGGCAGTATTGCCTAAATGCCTGCGAGCCGTGGCCGCAGCTGAAAAGGCTATTGTAGCATCCAGAGATATAGTCGGCTATGGTGAATTAACCCTTCTGGTCCCACATTCATTATCCTTACTGCTTTCCGAGCAAAAGACAGCGCACATGTCGGCAGCACGTTGATTCAGATATAATACTGTGCTATTAGAGATGCCTAACACTACAATAAAGCGATGTAACGTCCTTAACCCTGCTAGCCATCTCCCCACAGGAGATGGAGACCCACATGATTGTGTCACTGTAGCTAATGAAATTTGCAGTCCCAGACCAGATTTGCAGGATTCACCACTTCAGAATCCGGATATGGAATTTTTTGTGGAAGGGTCAGCATTCAGGAGCAAGGAGACAGGCCAGAATTGTGTTGGGTATGTTGTAGTGACTACCTACGAGACAGTCAAAGCAGGAGCTCTCCCTTCTCAGCACAAGCAGCGGAGCTGATTGCCTTGACTGAGGCCTGTAAATTGGCTAAGGGAAAGACAGTGAATATTTACACCGATAGCAGATATGCATTCGGGGTTGTACATGATTTTGGAACCCTGTGGAAACACAGGGGCTTCTTGACCTCCACCGGAAAGCCCATCACACACTGTGGCCTGATTTCTGACCTCCTGCAAGTGTGTAAATGTGAAGCCCACACAAAAAATAATGATTCTATTTCTCAAGGTAATGCAAGGGCACACTCTGCAGCAAGGACGGCAGCCCAGCAGCCATCAAGTGAGCAAATTGACATGTGTATGACAAAAATTTGTACCCCAACAGCAGACGTACGGGATTTACAGTCGCAGGCCACACCAGAAGAAAAGCGTGAATGGACAAAAGCTGGGTGCAGGGTGAGGGAAGGAGTATGGTGTGGTCCCAGTGGTAAACCTTGTCTACCACGATCGTTATTCCCATTCTATGCCAAACTGACACACGGAAAGGACCACGTGTCAAAAGGGGGGGTGTACAACAGTATTTCGGCACACTGGTACACTAAGGGATTTACTCATTACTCCCAGAAATATTGTGAGCATTGTGTTATCTGTGCCACTAATAATGTGGGGAGGAGAATACAGATGAGACAAGCAGCACACCCCCCACCCCCAAAAAAAACCCTTTGAACATTTACAGATGGATTTTATTGATCTAACACCCAGTGAAGGGAAAAGGTATTGTCTGGTAATAGTTGATATGTTTTCCAAATGGGTGGAAGCATTCCCCATGTCTGAACAGCATACCAGTGCAGTAGCCAAGGCTCTGCTAACTGAAATAATCCTGAGATGGGGCATCCCTGAAAAGCCCAGTAGTGACAATGGGACACCATTTGTCAATAATGCCCTACAGCAGATCCGTGATTATTCGGGAATAAACATGAGACAGCGAGCAGTGGGGCAGTGGAAAGAGAAAATTCTACCCTAAAAAAATAAATTGACAAAGTGTTGCAAGGAACTAGGGGTGACATGAACAAAGCCACTTCCGATTGTGCTAATGTATATGTGATCTAGGAGGAGAGGAAGAGCTAATCTTCACCCATTTGAGATTTTGTTTGGTAGGCCGCCCAACACAGGAATTGGCTCAAAACCTAAGGTAAAATGGATAACAGGCCACTGTGAGGATGAGATGTTGTGTTACTGTATGAAACTCTCTACACTTTTGTCTGAGATACAGAATCAAGTGAAAGCAGCACTACCCCAACCAGCAGAAGGGAAGCTGCACAATCTAGAACCTGGAGACTGGATAGTGGTGAAAGACTTCAGAAGGAAAAGCCAGAAGGCAAAGAGGTTGCTGGAGCCGTTTCAAGTGCTCCTTACAACATGGACAGCTGTTAGGATCGCCGATGTATAGCTGTCTGGCTCTGTATATTTTTAAATCTGGTTCTGTATTTTTTTGTTTGTTTGTCATTGTTGTCATAAAATGCCAAAAAGGGTGAGATGTAATGGAAAATTAACAAAATTAACATCTACTGTGAAATCTGAAAGAGAATACTTTGCTAAATGTAACACTCTGCTAAAAGTTAACACTTTGCTAAAATTTTAAGTAGACAGTTTGACCTTGCAAGGCTTGCAAAAACAGTCAAATTCAGCAAGAGTCAGGGAAAACATAAACTTCATATCAACAACTGAATGTTCCCAACTCTTGTCCTCGAGCGTGTGATAAGAGTAAGTGAAGTTTAGTATAAAGGGAATATGCGAAGCCAAGCCAATGTATTGAGTCAGCTCTGCAGAGTTTTCAAAATAAGCTTTTTCTTTGCTTTTGCTAGCATTTGAGTCGAGTCGATTTAATTTCCACGACAGTCCTCTTGAATTTTTTTTTAAGCAAACTGCATCTGCCAAGAACCTAGAGCCATCCACCAACATCTGGCTGCATGCGCCAGGACACCAGAGTGGTAGCCCTCTGAATATTCCACATTTCTGCTTTTTTGCCTTCAAGACTTAAGATGTATTTATCAGGAGTGTTTTCCTTTCTCAAAGTGACAAATGGCAAGTCATAGCAGTGGATATTCTGAAATTTTAATTATAATGTGTTTTTCAGAGAAGGAAAATATGGTCAAAAGATAATAGCACATATAAATACAGTAGCTGTCCGCAGAGGAATTCTGGAATGTCACACCTGATGATACCAGAAGAATATCAAACAGTAACTCTTCAAAGGCAGAGCAATAAGTCAAAACAAACTGGATTATGATCTGCTTTGGGTGCAGAGATAATGAGAGGTTTGTTGTACTTGTTCCACACCCCATGTCTGTAGAAAACAGTCCAAATGGATTATATCTCCAAAGTGTAGGCATGTTCTGCTATATTCTAGGAATATACAAAACAGATGTAAAAAAACAACAGCAACTTGTGATCTGGGTGTATGCTGTGAGGGTCACAGCTGAGAAAATCCCTAGCCATCCTAGGACAGCAGGAAAAAGCAAAACGTTATCTTTTGGTCACTTTTTGCTACACTGCCAGGAGGTAAGAGAACCCACAATTAAAGATAAATTGGACAAAATCTGTTCAGCTGACCTGCAGAGCCAGGCACGTTGAAAACAACTACTCACCTACCAATATCCATGCTACCAATATGTGAAGACAGATCCAAATGTGAAGCATATTTATTTTTCATATCACAGGTATGACGGAGAATGTATAATGGACAAAAGCATGACAATACGATACTTTATATTTGTCAGAACAGACCTTCAGTACCACTGTTCATGATAAATAGCACATGGTCTTTTCTACTTTTCTGAAATGATTCCTGTATTTACCTTTTTTTTTCACTCTACCTCGAAGTCCAGAATTATCACTTAGTGTGACAAACTTCGTGATAAAAAAGCAAAATTGCATTTCCCAAATTTGAAACCATGGCCTCGGGTTCTATGATTTGAAGTTATTTTGAATTTCACTTTGAATGCGACAGCTTCTCCAGCCTTTCCTCAGAACTGAGCACACTTGCATGAAAGATCAATCTTAAAACTCATCTCTGAATTGTCTTGGTGCTTGAATTCTTCTTTTATTTTCATTTGGCCGTAAGAATTGAATGCAATATTAAGGTGCTGCCTGTAGTCAATGTAATCAGAGTTGAACCCTTCCTCTGTATTCTTCTCTTATGATCATATTAACCTGCATTTGATCAACTAATTTGCAATGCAGGCAGTCCCTGGGTTGCAAACTGGTACAATCTGGAGACCATTTGCAAGTCAATTTGGATGTAGGTTAGCACGCAATGCAGGACAATGTACTGCAGTTGTTCATAAGTAGAAGAAATATTTGTATATCAGATCATTAAAATTACAATCATGTATGGGATTGCGTTTGTAAGTAAGCACGAATGTCCATAAGTTAGACAATGATAAATCGGAGACCCTAGTAGTTAAGCATGTTGAACAGCTAATTTATTGAACAGCAATTCTGGTCTCTTTGTGATTGGAAAGATGTAGTTAAACTTGAGAGGGTTCAGGAAAGGTTGGAGGGCTTGAGCTATAGGGAGCAGCTGAATAGGCTAGCACTATTTTCCCTGGAGCATCAGAGGCTGAGGGGTGACCTTATAGAGGTTTATAAAATCATGAGGGGCATGGATAGGGTAAATAGGCAAGGTATTTTCCCCGGGGTGGGGGAGTTCAAAACTAGAGGGAAAAGGTTTAAGTTGAGAGAGGAAAGATTTAAAAGAAACATGAGGGGCACCTTTTTCACACAGAGGGTGGTGCATGTATAGAATGAGCTGCCAAAGGAGGTGATCGAGGCATCTACAATTACAACATTTAAAAGGCATCTGGACGGGTACATGAATCAGAAGAGTTTAGAGGGAAATGGATCCTATGCTGGCAAACGAGACGAGATCAGTTTAGGACATGTGGTCAGCATGCACGAGTTGGACCAAAGGATTCATTTCTGTGCTGTACATCTCTATGACGCTATAACTGAATTTACTTTTTCTAGGTAGGTCAGTGGGCATTAACATGATAAGATATGTCCAGGCATTCAGCTTCAGCGTCTACAAGAAGATTAATTCAAGAAGAATTTCAGAAGATGAAGCCACCTCACTCTTCAATGCAGTTCACTACTTCCCTATTATGTGAACAACATGATCAATCTCCAGGATATTTTTTTTTCCCTGAGAGTCCTCTGATGCTTAACACAGTGCAGAAAAATGATTCTCTTCTCAGGGCCTTCTTCTCAATTAACTTTAGAAGCCTTGCATGTCACTCAGTTTAATTTTGCTGATCCATCTGTGATCATTTACACCATTTTATTCCAGGGGAACTCAGATGTTCAATGCAGTTAGACATCACCCTATATAATACAACCCCTTTGTTGGATTTAACATTGATACCGTTAAAACAATCCTCTATGATTTCAAATTTGTCATTAATTTGTCTGAAAAAAAAGTGAGACCTGTGCTGTGTGATTGACATCAGTACTCCATTGACAGCTAACAAAATAATGTGAAGCATTGCGCTTCCTTGTTGGACTCAAAAGCCTTTTTTTAAATTCATTCAGGGGAATGGGGTCATCACTGACTGAGCCAACATTTATGGTCCATGCATAAGTTGACCTGCAGAAGGTGGTGGTGAGCTGTCTTCTTGAACAGTGTAATCCAACAGCAGGCAATTCCAGAATTTTGACTCAGTGACAGTGAAGGAGCGGTGATAGGTTTCCAAATCAGGATGGAGAGAATGTGTAGCAGGTGCTGTTCCCATGTATCTGATGCCCTTGTCCTTCCAGATGGAAATGGG
This sequence comes from Chiloscyllium plagiosum, assembly GCF_037043375.1. Taxonomy (NCBI): domain Eukaryota; kingdom Metazoa; phylum Chordata; class Chondrichthyes; order Orectolobiformes; family Hemiscylliidae; genus Chiloscyllium; species Chiloscyllium plagiosum. The sequence continues at coordinate 8,972,310 of NW_028270144.1, forward strand.
GTTGGGTGGGGATGTTCAGTGAGCCCTGGTGAATTTTTTACATTGTACACTCTAATGGCTCTATGCATTGATGCTGAAGGGGGTGAATGCTCATGGGAGTGGTGCCAATCAAGCTTTTTGTACTAGGTGGTGTCAAGCTTCTTGAGTGTTCCTGAAGCTGCAGTTACCCAGGCCAGTCAGGAGTGTTCTTACACTCCTGACTTGTTGTCCAGGTCTTGGTGCATTTTGACATGGACCGCTTCAGTTTCTGAAGAATCATCAATGTGCTGAACACCGCACAACCATTAGCAAACATCCACAATTCTGACCATGATGGAGAGAAGGTCATTGATGAAACAGCTGAAGACAGGAGCACCTATGACAATTCCACGAGTAATTCCTGCAGAGATGTCCTGGAGTCCAGATGACTGATCTCCAACAACCACAGCCCTCTTCCTTTACGTTAAGTATGACTCATCGATTCCAATTTACTCTAATTGTGTGACAGTTCCTTGGTGCAGTATTCTGTAAAATATATCCTGGATGAGGATGATGTGATGGCTCAGTGTTTAGCACTGCTGCCTCACAGCACCAGGGACCTGGATTTGATTCCATCCTCAGGGAATTATCTGTGCGAAGTTTGCACATTCTTCCCGTCTCTCCGTGGGTTTCCTCCAGGTGCTCCAGTCTCCTCTCACAGACCAAAGATATGCAGATAAGATGGATTGGTTCATGCTAAATTGCCTATAATGTCCAGGAATGTGCAGGCTAGGTGAGTTATCCATGGAGAGTGCAGGGTTACAGGGATTGAGTGGGATGCTCTTTGGAAGGTTTATGTGGACTCAATGGGCCAGATGTCTAGATTAGGGTGGTGCTGGAAAGGCACAGCAGGTCTCCAGGTTTGCAGGTTTCCAGCACCACTCTAATCTAGACTCTGGTTTCCAGCATCTGCAGTCCTTGTTTTTACCTCAATGGGCCGAATGGCCTGCTTTCACACTATCAGAATTCTATGAAAAGAGCAGTCACCCTCACCTCCTCTTGAAAGTTCAACTCCATAACATCCTCACTAATCACTTCCACATGGCAAATGCTAGTTCTTTGTGACAAATTAATGTTCTCAATTCTTTTTCAGTACTCCTGACACATCATGCGAGCAATATCATATCTGCATTCTTTCAAAAGCTGCCCTTCTAAAAAGCTCATTTGTTTCACAAATTTGAGTGAAAGAACACTATTAGTTTATGTAACAGTTTCCTCAACTGTGTGAAAAATACAGGTTAGCTGAGCTTTTATGTAAGTGACAATTGTCTTAGTTTTTTCTTGTGCTTTCCTCAATTGTGAAGCTGGTGCCTTAATTAAGATGATTTGTGTAAAATAGTGATGGAAATTGTACTCTTTGAACACTGAGTTGCTGACAAATCAGGCCTATCACCATTGAGTCTATGTTATATAAGAACATAAAAACTAGGAGCAGGAATGGGCCCTCAAGCCGGCTCCACCATTCAATAAGATCATGGCTCATCTTTTTGTGCACTCAGCTCCACCAACCTGCCCGCTCACCATAACCCTTGATTTCTTTACTGTTCAAAAATCCATCTATCTTTGCTTTAAAAACATTCAACAAGGTAGCCTCAGCTGCTTCACTGGGCAGGGATTTCCACAGATTCACAACCCTTTGGGTGAAGAAGTTCCTCCTCAGCTCAGTTCTAAATCTGCTCCCCGTTATTTTGAAGCTATGCTCCCTACTTCTAGTCTCACCCTCCAGCGGAAACAACCTCCTGGATTCTATCTTATCTTATCCCTTCATAATTTTAAATGGCTCTATAAGATCTCCCCTCATTCTTTGAATTTCCAATGAGTATAGTCCCAGAGTATTCAATTTCTCCTCATAAGCCAACCCTGTCAACTCCAGAATCAACCTAGTGAACCTCCTCTGCATCCCCTGCAGTGCCAGTACATGCTTTTTCAAGTAAGGAGACCAAAGCTATACACATACTCCGGGTGTGGCCTCACCAGAACCCTATAGCGCTGCAGCATAACCTCCCTGTTTTTAAACTCCGTCCCTCTAGCAATGAAGAGCAATGTTCTATTTGCCTTCTTAATTGTCTGCTGCACCTGCAAACCAACACTTTGTGATTCACGGAAAACAAAATTCCATAAAATTCTTTTTGAAAATCCAACACTCACTCCCTATTTTCTCTCTTTTTTTGTTGCAGGTCCCACTTTGGGGGCATTGAACAGCACTTTGTTTCGGCTGTATGACTATGAAAAGGTTAGGTTTACTGATACTTTGTTCAAACTAAAATGAACCATGAACAAAGATCATACCACATCAAATGGATTCTGTTTCCAGTTGTTCTGGTATTTATTATGTATTCAACAAGGTAGTCATTGACCTGCAAGTTTTTTGCTCACCGTCATTGTTTTCTGACCTCCTGTGATACTGAGAACAGTAGGTTGGGCTGATCAACATCAAATATCCTGTCTAAATTCACTGCCCCGTCTGCTCATCACACCCACAGTCTTTACTTGGACTTCATAGCCACAGAGAGTCATTGAGTTTTTACAGCACAGAAAGAGACCTTTCGGCCCAAGGTGTGTTGACCAGTCATCAAATATTCGTCAATTCTAAATAAAAACCAAAAGAATTGTGGATCCTGGAAATAAGAAACAAAAACAAATTGCTGGAAAAGCTCAACAGGTCTGGCAGCATCTGTGGAGAGAAATCAGAGTTAACATTTTAAATCGAGTGACCCTCCCTCAGAACTGTTTTTGTTTCGTCAATTCTAATCCCATTCGTAGTCTCTGGCTTGTAGCCTTGTCTATTATGGCATTTCAAGTATCCATGTAAATACTTTTTAAATGTCTTGAGGATTTTACCTCAACCACCTGTTCAGGCAATGTGTTCCACAACTCTCATTGTGATTTTTCTTTTCCCTCATATTACATGCAATTCTGGTCTCCTTCCTATTGGAAGGATGTGTGAAGCTTGAAAGGTTCAGAAAAGATTTTAAAAGGTGTTGGCAGGGTTGGAAGGTTTGAGTTATAGGGAGAGGCTGAATAGACTGGGGCTGTTTTCCCTGGAGTGTCAGAGGCTGAGGGGTGACCATATTGAGGTTTTAAAATCATGAGGGGCATGGATAGGTAATGGATAGAAAAGGTCTTTTCCTTGGATGGGGGAGTCCAGAACTAGAGGGCATAGGTTTAGGGCAAGAGTTGAAAGATATAAAAGAGACCTAAGGGACAACGTTTTCACACAGAGGGTGGTGCGTGTATGCGCTGCCAGAGGAAGTGGTGGAGGCTGGTACAATTACAGTATTTAAAAGACATCTGGATGGGGATGTGAGTAGGAAGGGTTTAGAGGGATATGGGTTATGTGCTGGCAATGGGACTAGATTAGGTTAGGATATCTAGTGGCATGGCCGAGTTGGACTGAAGGTCCTGTTTCCGTGCTGTACATCTCTATGACTCTATAGGCCTCTCTTCATAGCCAAATTCTTCCAACCCACGGAACTATGTGGCAAAACTCTTCTGCATCCTTTTGAGTGCAATCACATCCATCCTACAGTGTGATGACCAGAAATGCTCAGAGTACCCCAGCTGCGGCCTAACTAACGTTATACACAGCTTCATCACAACAAATGTTGGCTGAACCATCCACTGCCACATCACATGAACGATTAAACAAATGCTCAGGCATTAGATAGCTTCTGCCCTTGCTGCTCCATTATTGACCACCCGATATTGTGTCGGAGACGAATCTGGAAGTGCTGTCATGGAGTTGGCCATTACTTTCAGACTGGAAAGAATGAATTCCAATCTCTTTGCACAACCCTGTGTCAAATTGGAATTGGACCCCTCCATGTCCCTTGTGCAGTGGTAAGAGGCTCTGTGGCAGTACTACCTGTGTACCAAACATCTCTGCGTGCATGTCCATCAAACAAACAACTCATCTGAGCCCTCTGCAGCAGAATCCATCTGCAGTGTTAGTGGATTATCACACTACTCATTTCCCCAGACTTTTGCAATGCACTTCTGCCCATTTGCTTAACACATGCAAAGCGCAGCTCTATGCCACCCTCTAAAGTTTACGTCGTATCAATAAATGAGATAGTGACTATAATTGTCAGACGTGACTATAATTGTCAGACAAAGTGGCAATCCTTCTTCATCACAGATCCATTGTTGCCTTCACACTACACAACAAGTTTGTACTGGCTGTTCACAAAGCAATTCTATTGAATCTATTGGAAAGTAGACACCCAGAAGGAAAGAATTGGAGTGGGGTGGAAAGCAAGAGGAATGGGGTCATACTATCCACGGCTTGCAACTCATGACCTCGTGGAGAAAGTGAGGACTGCAGGCGCTGGAGAGTCAGAGTCAAAAACGTGGCACAGGAAAAGCACAGCAGGTCAGGCAGCATCCGAGGAGCAGGACAGTCATGATTCAGACGTAAGACCTTCAGCTCGAAACGTCAACTCATGACTTTGTGTCAGATAGTAGGATGAGGACAATGTGAAAGTCGAGAGGGCTCATAGACACAAACACACTGTCATTCTGAATGTTCTCAGCAAGTACTGATGTGACGTGCTTAGTCATTGTAAGCCCCATGATTAAGAGCACTGTCTCCTTCAAAGCATTCAGGAAATGAAGACATGCCTTTGCTATCCTGGTTTCCTTCTGCTGTCTGTAGTTCTAAAATCAACAAGGTAAAAACAATGACTGCAGATGCTGGAAACCAGATTCTGGATCAATGGTGCTGGAAGAGCACAGCAATTCAGGCAGCATCGAGGAGCTTCAGCCTCGATGCTGCCTGAATTGCTGTGCTCTTCCAGCACCATTGATCCAGTGTCTGTAGTTCTAAGCAACCTTGTCTTGCAAAAAGGGTAAGAAGAATGTTTTGCAATGCACTTGAATGATGTACCTGTCACGTTTGAATATCTGGTGCCATGTGGAAATAGGAGAGATAGAATTTGCGGCTGGCAACATTGATACATGTTTGAATGTTTCCCTCGAGTCCTGATTGCTGCAGGGTAAATAATGAGGATAGGGTGCATTGAGCACCGTGGGATGTTGGTCATTCAGGAGATATATTTTGAAAATGTATTCACTGACCCAGACCACTTGTGATAGTTCATTTAACATTTCCGTCCTCAGGACTACACTCTATGAATTGAACTCTCTGTGGCCACCAAATGTTTGGTGCTTTTTCATGACATGCTTTGAGAACCTTTGATCCCCTGTGGCAAGAAAAGGAAGTGTCCCTGCTCTTTTAGACTTCCATTAATAAAATCTGCAGAGCTGCATTCAAACCTAGAGCTCTCTTTCATGTCTTTTGCATGAGTTGTCCTAACTTTCACCAAACCCTTCCTGAGCTGGTTCGAGCAGCTATTGTGTTGTATGCACAGCTCTGCTTTCTGAGGGCAGGCTGTCTTAGTTGGTGCAAGCTAACTGATGAACGTGCTAAATCTTCAGCCAGTGAGTAATTCACTTTGTACTGGGTTGCATACTGAAATCATACTTTGCATGTTGTCTGACTCAACACAACTGGACACAGTATCATCACACATTGTGATCCACCCACTCAATATCAAGCCATATCTAATGTATCTCTCAAATCAATCAATGCCATGTTACATTACCTATAAAATGCTTAATTTACCTTGTATTATAAATTGCTACAATTAATATTGGAAATTGAATTTTACTATCATATTAAGTGAAAATCAATTATTAATATATCGCTTGATGATTGCTGCTGATTTACAGTGAGTGACTGAACAAGTTTCATTTTGTTTTTTTTTCTCTGAAATAGTTCTTGGATTAGTAGGGTTCTAGGGTGTGTATTGATAGCTCCATCTCCTGTAGGAATCATTGAGGTAAAGTGACCAGAACGTCAAAATCTGCGTCCATTAGATGGGATTCTAGGATTCTTTAATCAAGACATTATATTAAAAATATTTATTTAAAACACAAGAAGTGAATTGATATGAAGCCACCTAAAAGACAGGAGGCATTAAAGCAGTGAGTAAAAACTCTGGCAGTCAAATCATGCCAAACTCGAGGGAAACACTTACAGAACAGAAAAGCATACATTCGTTTTTTTTTTGAGGGACAAAACTAAATATATTTCTGGATGTTCACTCAATGTATTCAGCTTCATTGGTCGCTGCTGTGTATGCACCTACTTGTATGAGTAGATCCAGTGAAAAACTTAATGATCTTCAATTAAACAATCTTTGTCCAGTTAGCAATACTAGATCTCAATTTCCAATGTAGATAAGATTAGAATTTGATGTGAGTTTCAGATGCAGCAGGGCTCTGTGCTTTATGGATCATCTGAGCAGGTGGAATTAGCTTTGAAAATAATCACATGCAGGATCACTCACTTAATCAGCAATCCCATCGCTTACATAATCACAGCAAATGCAAATATGGCACAATCTCTCTGATTTAAATGTCATGACATGGATGGAGTAAACTGCCAAAACAAAACCAGTGGGCTCCTTTTATTGGCTCTAATAGGATAAACAATTATCAGATTTAAATCCTCAGCCAGCACAAAAAAGAACTGGTCGCACATTGTCCAGAATTGGAGCAGAGCGCAGTTGAACTTTCATCTCAGAAGTTGTGAATCATTTATCAAGCTGTGACAGTGTATTCTCAGATGGAGTGCAGTGAGGACAGGCCAGTCTTCCCAGTCCCAGTGGTCAATGTCTTATCAGTATGTTTGCACCTCCACGGACCTGGATGCTTCACACAATTCATGAAACCAAAACTCTAGTTATTGGTTACAACTCTGGATAAAAATAAGAATCAATTGCCAACTTGATTATTTAAAACTTTGACCTGACAGATGCATAGGAAGTCTGCTCACCTTTATTCCCATCCAAAATTATTAAATGAGCTCGATTATGTAATGTCTCCACTCAACACAACTTTTCAAATCTTCACCCAACCACTCTCATCCACTCCTCAGGGTCAACCCCTGGTAGTTAAAACTCTTCTCAATGTTTCTGTTTGATTTGTTAATTATCAACTGCAGTGGGGGAAATCTTCCCAGCCCCTTAATGATATAGGCAATGATGAGCCAGTTCGAAATATGTCACGAGATCTGCAGAAGTTGGAAGATGAACACTGTAAAGTCAGGTGCAACAAGTAAGACCGGACTTTTCACTCTTTGCTGTTGTTAATAAAAAGCAAAAGGAGGTGATAATGAGGCAACTTGGATTGAGGCACAAGTAGAATAGCAGAAACATGGAATCTTGCCAAATTTAGCGGGGGATGGAAGTTTGCCAATATAGTCTATTCTTCATTGGTGGAGGTAGACATATCCTAACCAAAACTGACCTGATGCTTGTTTTTGTTTAAGTTAATAGAAATAAATTTGTAGTACCTTCCAACTCAAGTTGGTCAGGGAGACAGGTGAGGAGATGAGATGGTTCCAGCTCCATTAGAGTAATGTCTACAGCAGCAATATGGATTTGACAAAATAGGGAGGCTACTGTGGATCTGACAAAATAAGGAGGCTTTTCTGAAGTCCTCACATTATTGATAAGCATCTTAAGCCATTAATGACAGTAACTATCCATTTATTTCTTTATTGGTGAATTATTCATTAAGATCTAATCTTTTAAAAAACATTAAATTGCCTACACTGAGATGTTGCACATGTGATAGGGATGGCTCTCTCTCTCTCTACTTCCTAAACAGTTTGCTGCATATGAAATAGTTAGAATTGGTTTTGTTTTCAATGGTGCAATGAATGTCCATTTTTCATAATTAAGGAATGTAGGAAAACTGATTATGAAAACTGAAAATTAAATTCTGATCAGTAAGGTATCAGACTGAAAGCCTTGGAATAATTAGACAGTACATTCCATCTTAGAGTGGAAAGTGTTTGAGCTGTCATGGGCTTTTGGTCCTCTGTTAATAGTTATGTATGTCATTTAGTTCTGCTCATTCATTCATTTTATGTAAAATAAATCAATTATTGTGACTTATCTTGATGGAGGATTTTTCATTCAGTTGTAAAGAAAGGAATAACAATTTGTGCCATGTACCACATTTCTGTGGCTGGTATGTATTGTATTAGAGTGCTGTAACATCGGCCAATGGCTATGCTATAACTTAATGAAATATAGCCTGACAGAGATATAGTCTTACATGAAGCTCGCTTATGGGAATGATCCCAAATCTCAGGAAATGTCCCATGTGCTTTACTTGGTGTTCGGCATGTAAATACTGAAAAAAACTGCAATATCTACTTATCCATCAGTGGGTTTCAAGCGGATAGCCATTGAATTTGAATCAATTTTTGTATTAATCCGCTTATTGGTAGAATAAAATCTCTGTTGATTAAAACCGAGCTATTTCTTATTTGTTAATTAAAATTTGCTTTGAAAATTAGAGGCAATTTTGAATCATTGCTCATTAATTGTGCCAATGTAAACACATGGAAATGTATTCAGATGCTTTGCTAAGACCTAATTTATTGAATTTTACCAGAAATTGGTTAAATACTTTCACATGTTTCATGGAGGGTTTCTCTTCACAGGTGCTAGTTTAGATCTCCCATTTTGTTACTTTGCCATCCACATTTCCACTACCTCTGTAATCATTTAAATGCTGTTCCATTTGGAGAAAAGTCTTTGACCCAAAATATTTCACCTGGTTCTCTTTCCACAGATTTGGTGTGACCTGCTAAGTATTTCCACATTTTATGTTTTTTTCCCACTTGCCAAGGAAATAATCTTTGCAAAGGAACTCTAGTAGGAAAGCAAAATATATTGCTTCAGGCCACGCTTGTAATTCAAATAGGTAGAACATCAAAGGCTGTCTACCCGCAACTTTTCAGTCAACTCCCAGAGTGACTTATTGGGAGATCTACACATCAACTGACCTGAAGAAAATGTCATAAATTTACCCTGGGAATACTGCTGAGGGAAGTTTCAAAGCAGCTATAATTTTCAGCTTGCACAATGTGGCGGAGTTCTATAATTCTATAATATTATGAAGGAGGCCTTTTCCAACAGACTGTGAGGCAGGAAGGTTGGGGTCATAGAATCAGGGTAAGTTGTGGACTGAAGTAGAATTCCAACAGCGTGATGTTGAATCTGTATTCTCCCAGCAGTGAGAAGCCTCTAGTGTTACATGAGAGGAAGATAATTATGCTATTAGTACAGGAAACAAATGATCATTAAATGTGGCTCCATGTGATTTAAGGGACAACTCCAAAGTCAAATGGTCATTGCACTGACATCATGGGGCTTCAAGTTCCTGACTGCATAAAGTGGGCAGCACTCTGGTGAACCTTCAGGTTAGCTTATGCAAGTTAACCAAATTAAAGCCACCTTTCGAGGCAACTGTACCTTTCATTGCAGTGGTGCAGACAGGTCACTTTGCACAAAGGAACAGGCACCCATCTCATGGATTTGATCAGGGCGCATCTGAGGGACCCTCGCTTGCTCTTATTGCACTCACTCATTTTGTGCCTGCTTTATTCCTTCATCCCTTAACTGGAGCTGACAGGCCCACAGTACTTCTGTCTTACCTTGCTGTTCAGCGCAGACTCAAAACCAGGCAGCTTGTTGTGCATGGTAATGGTGATTAGTCAAGAGATGGACATGTTACTGCATATTACCGTACTGCATCAATCCCACATTGCAACATGTGCCAACTGGATATGAACCAGTTTGCATATATATTATGTAAATGTCAATTCTTTAAGTCTAAAGGGAGTAGTCCTCTCTCAGGCCAAAGGCAACAAAGGGGTACTGACACATTATGTCAAAGGTAGCCTTTGATATTAGTCCAGGGTCTTGGACATGGTCAGTTGGCCATGGTGAGGGTCATGTGGTCAGTATCTCTCCAGTGCTAGAAGTGGGTCTTGGTGAGTCATGTGGAGTTCGTGCAACTCATCCTCTGAGTTACTGATCCTCAGAAGTCAGCTGGGGACCTGGACAGAGATCAGTCAGGGCTCTGGTCATTCATCAGCTAGGCTGTCTATCGAGGTCAGTCAAGGATGGGGAGTGCCACAGTCTGTCCTGAGTTCTGACCACTAAAAGTCACATGGGGAGGGGTGTTGGTTATCAGGTGGAGAACTCAATAGTAAGGATCAGAATCCTCAACATCAGCGACATCCTGGTTTCAATGGGGAGCAGTAGACTACTAAAACTGGCAAAATCACTCGATGTGCCTGGGACTGGGAAGTGGGAGAAATAAAATAAAGTAGCAAAATGAAGACTCACACACTGATGGGTTTACTGGGAATGTAAGGAAGCTCAAAGCAGATGGGGTTGATGGGGAACGCTATCAAGAATGGAATACATACTTTTGGGAGTTCATGTGCAGTAACAGGCTGAGCCTATGATTTACTCTGTGATGTGCAATCACTGTTTCCTTCACTTACAATGTAAATAACAATTGAGCAATGGAGATGAAACTGTGGACTGGGCAGGGTATGTGTTTCATTCTGTGAGGGATGGGGCTTCCTTTTTGATGAGACTTTTAAAAGGTCAGCAGAAGTACACAGACCCCAAACCTGAAAGGTGCCAGCAAGCACTGCATGCTACATTAGGCATTAGTGTTCTGCGTGGAGTACATGGTCTACTCCCAAGATCTCATGACTGCATCGTGCAACATGAGGAATCAATCCGATAAATAGCTGTGTTGCACACTCAGTGTATTGGTGCCTGGAAAGATTGGCCTTAATTGCTAAAGTAGCAAACAGCTTCCAAGTTTCCGTAGCCTACACATGGTGCAGGACTTGCTATCATTGAACTTTGGACCATAAGACCTCATGCAGCACTAAGGTAGGCTAATCTGTGCACTCTCAGTCTGTTAGCTGCAGTTAGACAGATATTCACTCTTACAGCTAATGATACAAAGTGAATATGTCATCCATACCACCAAGCTCCTCTTCTTCCTATCCCTAATGCTACCTCTTGCTGCAATCCTGAGGTCCACAACTAAGGTGAATGGAGCCTCTCCTACAATGGAATCCATTGACCTTGGAGGTTTAATCAGATGATGCTAAGAACATTTGCGTCTAGAGGACCTAGTCTATCCAGCCCAGGGGCATCTTCCTCGTTTTCAAACCCCACAGGCCTCAGGGTTTCAGGCAGGATGAATGTGGAAGGCTTGACTGCCAAAATATCCTTAAAGGAGACATTGAGAGAAGGAGACATGGTTTCCCTCCAGCTGGGTGACTATTTGCACAGCCCTGTCTCCTTGTGAAGACGGCATTTCTGGAGTGTGGTCAAGGTGCTTCGTTTCCTTGTTGCTCCTGTGTTGCGCATTTTAATGAAGTGCTTCACTGTTGGCACCATGGCATCCCCTCCTGCCTGGAGCTATACAGAAGCCTATGCAGTGATGTGAGCCATTTCTTTCTCAGTCAACAGTGAAGTCACGGCAGTGAGATGCTCATCAGCAAGTGCCCTCAGCAAGTTGTCCCGACTCTCATCTGGTAAATATACCGAGCGAGGACTCTCTCTCTAAGCTGGTGGAGAGCACAGGGCGCAGCATCTCCTGTGCATCCTCTGAGGGACTCATGATTTCTTTCACAGTGGTGGAGGAGAAAATAACCTGTGGGGCTATCTACTTGGACGCTAACATCATGCTGATACACTGGTGTCCATAGGAAATAAAAAGGAGAGTACGCTTTCAAGAAAGAGTAGAGGTTCGGGCATGTTCACAGTACAATCACTGTGTTGGCGAAAGGACAGTTGGACAGCAATGGATAATGTTTTGTACTTAGTAACTGGGACAAGAATGTTTCAGCATTGCCAAATGTCTGATCTTGATCTTCACCAGCCAGGAGGTTGCGAGGCAAATGTCAGGTCTCCCATTATCTTCTCTTGACCCTCTCTGCCCAATACTGGGTCAATTTCTCTTGGACTTGGACAAAGCAGGGCTTGAGAATGATGGGCATAGCTGACGCAGCTGGTGTAGGTGGGAGGGAAGGTTTCCCATTGCAAGTGAACAGGGGGCACATGGACCTCACAGGTATAGTCATTTAGGGATTGGCATGGGTGACATGGAATGAGGGAAGATGTTGCAGTCAATAATGAGATTGGCAGAATATTTACCTTGGTAGGAGATTGTGCAGTAGCAGAGACAGAGTGAGTGTGAGGTAATGGAGAGATGCCTGGTCGAGTGGATTTCTCCAAACTATGTAGACCACAATGGCCAACTTGCCAAAAATGACACGGTCAATGTTTGGTGAGATTCAACTGATTGTGACTGAAAAGGAGGCTATCACCAACCTGTGGAGAAAGTGAGAACTGCAGATGTTGGAGGCCAGAGTCAAGAGTGTGGTGCTGGAAAAGCACAGCAGGTCAGGCAGCATCTAAGGAGCAGGAAAATCAACCTTTTGGGCATAAGCCCTTCATCAGGAATTTCCTGATGAAGGGCTTATGCCCGAAAATTCGATTCTCCTGCTCCTTGGAAGCTGCCTGACCTGCTGTGCTTTTCCAACACCACACTATCACCAAACTGTGTATTATGTTGCAGAACAACCTGCAATCCATGGACGTCAGATGAAACCTAGTGCCAGTAGACTTGAAAATAACTATGGCATGGAATTTCTATGGAATATGTTTCTTCAGCATTTAGATCACCAATGTATCGTTTTTAAAACCTTTGGGAACAGATTGCACATGAGTGAAATTGAAGAGTTTAAATTATTCCCTTTCTGGCCAAGACAAGTTTGCTGGCATTGGCTTGGCAAGTACTGAGTTGTTAACAAGAGACTTATTTATTGCCAGCTGTAAATTTCTCCAAAATAAAAGAAAGCACTGAAGGAACTCAACACGTCTGGAAGGACCTGTACTGAGACAAACAGAATTACTGCTTCGAGTCCAGTGATCCTTTGTCAGAACTGACAATAGCTGGGAAAATGCGGTGTTTATTCTTATGACAGGATGAGGAAAGAGAATACAGTGCATGGAGATGGGCCCTGGGAGAGGAAATGGGAGACAAAAGGGATGACAAACCAAGAGATTGCTGTTGATATGCCAAGAGAGAGATAAATGTGAGGTACAGAGCGAATGAGAAGTTTAAATGAGTGAAACTGAATTAGCTGTGCTGAGTGTAACCCAAATCAGACTCACCCAGGGGTGTGGAAGGATAATGAACATAGAGGAAGTTGTTCAGGTTCTGAAAATATTAAATTCAATGTTAAACTCAATTTCTGCTGTGAGTTCAATAAATAATTATCATGCAAATCCAACAAGTTATTTTTAAAAATGGGGCAGTGAAAGGTGAAATTCAAATCTGATAGTGTTGAAAAAAATATTAGGTTGCTAATGACATACATCATTATTAATGCACAATCAGCTTTTGAAGAGTGCAAAATGTGAGGCCAGCCTGGACAACATTAGAATAACTCGGTACAGAGATAGCAAAGATGTGGATCAGAGTTTCAGTATTAAATTAATTAAACTAACCAGTAGCGAGAGACTGATGACATTACTGAAACTTTTTACTTTGTGGTGGAGTGGATATGGAGTTGAAAGCTTAACTTTGGTAAATAGGACACAAAGATTGAAAACTGCCTGGTTTAGTCTCAGTTATTCATCATTAAGTTTATCATCGGATCTGCTCAAGATCTATTTCTGACTTGGAGCCCCATGCAAATGGATGGATTAAATGGTGTAAATAGTGTTAAGATTGCCCTTGTAAATTGAATACTTTAACTTGACTCTTGGTTATGGGATCAGTTGGCTGGATGGTTGGTTTGCAATACATCATGATGCCAATGGTGTGGGTTCAATTCCCACACCACCTGAGGTTAGCATGAAGATATTTATTCTCAATCTTGCTGCTTGTCGAAGGTGTGGTGACCCTCAGGTTAAACCATCACCAGTCATCTGTCTGTCATTAGAGAATAGATCAGAGTGGTGCTGAAAAAGCACAGCAGGTCAGGCAGCATCCGAGGAGCAGGAAAATCGACATTTCAAGCAAAAGCCCTTCATCAGGAAGCAGCCCTTCATGCTGCCTGACCTGCTGTGCTTTTCCAGCACCACTCTGATGTAAATTTTGGTTTCCAGCATCTGCAGTCCTCGCTTTTGCCCTGTCTTGAGAGAACAGCCCTATGGTCTGGTAAGACTGTGGCGATTTTATGTCTTGGTTAAGCAATTTCCCCAAAATGCAGAGCAGCATAGACTGTAGACACATCATATCATAGCGCAGTTGAGTTCATCAATAGAAAAGGGCTACGTTGATGCGCACATCAAATGTGATCATCAGTACCCTTAAAATTTACAATCAGAGCTGCCATGATGCTGCATTCCTTGATAATTTCTGCTTTTTTTGAGAAGCCAAATGCCATATATGTTGGTTACTGGCGGTCAAAGGTTAACTTCTGCAGCCATAGCTCAAGGTTCCATTATATAACCCTGGCCGTCTCGATATATTGCAAGCCATACTATGGATGTTGTCCTACAGTAAAGGACAACTCTGCACTGCCAGTGTTTGACTGTGATTCAAAGATGGGACCAGTGCAAGAATACTGCAACAGGAGTGAGTACTTCTGCCTCAGGTGAGTTTCAGAATTGGGCAAGCATCAGACGAGTGGGTGTAGCACCTAATTAATAGTTGGGGGATAGTGTGAGAAAATGCACAAGATCTCTCAGGGTGGAACTGTCCATAAGACTCAGTAAAAGTGACACTTAGGTGATTTCTGGTAAGATTCTGTCCAGCATATTAATGCAGGTAACAATTGCTTCACTCCCTTGTTAAACCTAGTAACATGCATATCATTGTAACAAGTCTGTAAGAATGCCAGGTTCACCATATCTTAATATAAACCCAAAATTACTTACACCCAAACAGGAGCTTTTCTGCATTATATGCTACAAAACTGATAGGGTCAAAGTTGAGGTGCTGCAGAACTACCACTGGTGGAAGCTGGAAATTTGGTAAATTGATAAAAGAGGTTTCTATTATAATGTAGACATCAGCATTTGTAATTGAAGAAGATGATACAGAAGTACAATAAGAAATCAGATTATTGTATGTAGCAAATGCAGGCAAATTTAAGATGTAGAACAGCTTTGACAAAAGGTCAATTAGACTCGAAACATCAGCTCTTTTCTCTCCTTACAGATGCTGCCAGACCTGCTGAGATTTTCTAGCATTTTCTCTTATGGTTTCAGATTCCAGCATCCGCAGTAATTTGCTTTTATTAAGATGTAGAACATACTGATTTAGTCTAAGTCAAAACAGAGTTTAATTAATTAACAATTTACATCCATATAGGAGCTTTAATATAGCAAAAAGTCACAAATTACTTGACAAGAACACAATCAGACAAAAAAGTTATTGAGCTAAAGGAGTCAATATGAGATGAGGCGATTCAAAGTTTGGTCAGGGAATTAATATTTAAAGTTAATGGAGATAAGATAGCTGGAATGACAGACAGGATTAGGGAGGAATTTGAGAGTTTAAGGTCTCAATAGTTAAAGAACAGATATTAATATGGAGCAAAGGAAGTAGAGTTTGTAGAAGAGAATAATGTTGGAGAAAGATAAATTTGAGAGTCTATCATTGAAACACCTTTCACCCTCAAATAGGGCAATTAGTTGATTTTGAACAATGAATGTAATACACAGCAAGACATTTAAAATCTTTATTCATACATATGCCTTTTCCATTTCCACTCACAGATAATATTTAACCAATGAAAAAAATAAGTTTTTCGGCTGATACCATCTGCTTGTTGCATACAATAATAGTTTTCTGCAAATAATTTTTCATTGTTGACAGTAATGACTGTACTTAATTATCTTTTGATCATTTTCTAAATGAGATCCCTCAGGCTTTTCCCAGGTCCCATGTTGCTCAAGAGGATTAATTGTCATGTATGTGCAATGGTTTTGTGCTCATTTTGTACATCTACATCGTTTTTAAATCTAGAAGAGAATTTTCCATTTTTTAGAAAATGAATTTGAGGAAGAAGGCAGAAAGGGCTAACGCTATACATTAAATACAGGGCTTGGTTTTTGGATTAGTGGTGCTGGAAGAGCACAGCAGTTCAGGCAGCCTTGAAGAAGTTTTCCTCCTCTCTCTACATTAAATACAGGGCGATCATCATATCCGTGGAATTGTTTTCAGTGGTTTCAGTTACCTGTGGATTACTGCACTCTGAACATATTATAGGGAACCAGGGACCAGGAGGCTGCTGGGAAGGTACATTTCCCATTGAAATGAATGCGTTCACTCCTATCCACAGTTTTGGGCTTCTGTGGTAGGGTATCTGTAAAACAAATGAAAGAAGAGTTCCAAAATATGTATAAATCACATTCTAAGAAAGAAAGTTGCATGTTTACAATGCCTTGCACAAATTTTGGATTTCTTAAAGTTCAGGAGGCATTTATAAAATGTAGTCACTGTCAAAAAGTAGGAATTTCAGCAACCAACCTGGGCACAGCATCCACCTGCAAAGCTTCATATGGTCCCTTCTTACAGCAATAACTGACTCCTTAATTAATAATGCATCGCAACCTCCTCCCTCACGCTATCCCTTGTTTATCCCGAGGATCGTGTATCCCGGAATGTTGAGTTTCCATTCCTGCTCTCTCCTCAGCCACGTTTCTGAGATGGCAACAACATCACAATTCCGCAGTCTCCATCTCACTGCGTCTACTTGCAGCTGAGCGAAACATTCAACAGTTTGTATTGAATGTTCAGTACAAGCCTAGACATGGCTGTGCCTGTGATCATAGTATTTGTGGATACTGGAGACTTTAATGAACATCTATTTAATCTTTCAGCTTTTCATTACACATATCTAGTTTTCATATGGTGAGATCTAACACAAGCATTGCCTCTTGAGCAAATAACCTGCTAAAAATAAAAAAACCATCACTTCGTCTGTGGTAGGTCACTTCATCACTTCCAAATAAACCTGTTGGATGATAACCTGGTGTTGTGTGATTTTTAACTTCATCTGTGGTAGATCATGAAGATATAGATCGATCACAATTAGCCTTAAAGCGTAGCATGTTAACTAATCCACATTATTTGAAAACTGTCTGTTCTCCTTATGATATTATTGAAAAATACTAATGGAAAATGGAGGAATGTAAATCTCAGATGAAGTCTGCTTTTTGGCTTCTTTAATATACCCAATGTTTCTCCATCTGATATATTGGTGTCCTGTCTTAGTTCCTCAGGATTAATATCTTTTCATCAGAGTGGAGACAGTGTCAATTAACCCGAATTATTTCAGGGCAGATAGGATTAAATTATGAGGACAGGTTGCATAAACTTTGGTTGCTTTGCCTTGAGATTAGAGGCTCGACATTGAAAAAAATAAACAATTTCAGAAAGGGAAATGATTTCATCCCGAGCAGAATAAGGTACACAACCTTACTTCAAAGCCAATGTGTGACAGAATCCTTTTCCTCAGGAAATTGTTGATGGATAATCAACTAAAATGGCCAGATCTAAGATTTATAGCTTTATTTTAGATAAGGGCAATGAAGAATATGAATCAAAAGTGGAAAAATAAATTTGAGGGGCAGATAAGCTATGATTTAACGGAAAAGCAACACAAAATCATGAGGCTGATACATACTCCTGTTTTCCTATATTGATCAATTAGATGAATAGAAATATATATATATATTTTTAGTAGATAATATCAGCTGAATATTATAAGTTGCTAAATGGTACATGGTTGTACTTATGAGCATAAGAAATTTTAATGATGGGAAGTGAAGAGTTATTTCACATTTTAATGTAGTGTCAGCATTCAACACTCTTAGGTCAGGTGTAACACTAAGCACATGATATTAAAAAAAAGCCCAAATTCAGCCCAAACAGGAAAAGATGCTGCATTGGTTTAGGTGAGATTTTCCATTCCCATACCATCAGCCTTCAGAACAACAAACAAAAATAGAAATTGTTGGAAAAGCTGAGTGGTTCAGTGGTTAGCACTGCTACCTCACAGCGCCAGAGATCTGGCTCGATTCCTGCCTCAGGTGACTGTCTGTGTTGAGTTTGCACGTTCTCCCCATGTCTATATGGGTTTCCTCCGGGTGCTCCGGTTTCCTCCCACAGTCCAAAGATGTGCAGGTTAGGTGAATTGGTCATGCTAAATTGCCCACAGAGTTAGTTGCATTAGTCAGGGGTAAATATGGGGGGGTGGGTTACTCTTCGGAGGGTCGGTGTGGACTAGTCAGGCCGAAGGGCCTTGTTCCACACTGTAGGAAATCTCATCTAAGGTCTGGCAACTTCCATGGAGAGACTGCTGGACTTGCTGAGCCTTTCCAGTAATTTCTATTTTTGTCTCTGATTTACAGCATCCATAGTTCCTTCAGTTTTTCTTTAGAACAACAGATTGCTACAATATTCCAAATGATTCAGTGCTGTGAATCCATGCAAATGTCATTCACAACAAGGAAACTTCAGAGTGAGGAGATAAAACCCAAGTCCCTGTGAAATAAGTCCACAGAGGCCGGTATCCTATCACCAAGTCACCCTCTATTTACACATGAATATTCCTTGACATTAGTACGGCCTCATTAAGAGTCAGATACCAGAGTGTCAGTACACTCTGACATTCACCCTTTTAATCTGTCAGCCAGGGCTCTCTGATTAGACCAGATTAACAGCCCCAATCAGGAAACTCAGATTCTACATGGTTCAGCTGGCTGACCTTATTATAATCATGGGCGGCATGGTGGCTCAGTGGTTAGCACTGCTGCCTCTCAGCGCCAGGGACCCAGGTTCGATTCCAGCCTTAGATGACTGCCTGTGTGGAGCTTGCACATTCTCCCCGTGTCTGCATGGGTTTCCTCCGGGTGCTCCAGTTTCTTCCCACAATCCAAAGATGTGTAGGCTAGGTGGATTGGCTATGCTAAGTTACCCACAGTTTCCAGGGATGTGCAGGTTAGGTGGATTAGCCATGGGAAATGCAGGGTTACAGGGAATGGAGGGGGGGTGAGGGGGGTTTCTGGGAGGGATGCTGTTCAGAGGGTCAGTGTGGATTTGATGGGCTGAATGGTCTACTTCCAAACTATAAGGATTCTATGATTCACTGCACCCTAAGCTGAAGCTCTAAGATACAGTTCGTTGTCCTCCTCACCGCTGGAAATTTCAATTTCCTCCCTTCATTTGAACTGGCCTTAACTTTAGTATTCATCTCTCTGAAAGGACTTTAAAGTTGTAGAACATGCTGCACAAATAAATATTTAACACGTTTATTGGTACATTCAATAACTGGAAATAAATACAATAAAAGTGCAGTGGATTTTAACTGCCTTTAGGCATTTCCTTCTCTTACAACTGAGCATAAGTAATTACTTATCTGAAGAGGACTATATGAGAATTCATTCTGTTGTTGAATTTATTGCTTTAATATAAGAGGTACATGTGGTAGACTGATTGTGGTGAAAGACAAAGTGGTGTAAGTAAATTCCAGTTGTAACTTGGGATTTACGTGCATGAATTCAAATAAACTTGTCATCTAATGCTTCATTTCAGAATTTCATTATTCAAAATGAGCAAACATGGCTTTATCAATTGCACAATAGAAAAATTTTACTGATGCTTGCTGATGAAAATTAATATATTTTGATTTCCTGCATGTCCTAGATAAAGCTGGGTGGCCATATAACCCTCCTTACATCACAGGTAAATGAATATTTTAACGCTATGATTGCTGTCAGTATTTTAGCTGCCCATGACCAAATATGTGCTTTCATCAAATTAAATCTTCAAGCTGAATTTTCCAATTTATTAGCAAAGGGTTTTGATTAGTGAGATCTAATCTAAACAGATTGTCTATTGTGGCCCATGAAGACATGTTTTTTCATTTTATCTTCCACTCAGTAATTTTGTAACTGACCTCTCTGACACCTGCCTTTTAGAATCGTGTAGCAGAAGTGAGAAAAGATCATTTTCACATCACGAAATTTAAACAGCAATTCTACAACAAGTTCAACACTGCAAGCCAAGAACTGACTCTCACACTGTGGCCTGAACTGTTAACCTAAAGGAAATAACCCAGCAAGGCAGGTTAGCTCCTCAGTTCACCCCTAGGAACCAGGTGCTGCTAGCCAGGCTAATGGGAAGATTGGTAATGGTTTTACCCTTCTGAGCAGTGAAGGACGTCATACCACCAGACTCAGCCAGTCTGGATTAAGATTGATGCCTATGTCTACTGTGGTGCCCTGGGTGAAACTCAACACAGTCAGGAATGTACTACAAAGAGGAGGGTCAGGATTTTCTGCACTCCACAAAGGTATGTTCCACCATCTTCTCTCTGCTGCCTTACAGTGACAGGGCCACTGCTCACTCGAACACTACCACAACATACATCTCTCACCTCTCAGCAAGGCTCATGAACTACAACCCTCATTAATCTACATTTCTCATCCATTCAAAGGTTCTAACTTAATTCATCTTCCCAAAATATTAATCCTGCTTGCCCGTTGTATTTCTGACTCACTCGCTAGGGATGCTTTATATCCTCGAGGAGAAAGTGAGGGCTGCAGATGGGCTTATGCCCGAAACGTCGATTCTCCTGTTCCTTGGATGCTGCCTGACCTGCTGCACTTTTCCTGCAACACATTTTCAGCTCATGCTTTATATCTTCTCCTGCTCATGTATCACAACCATTCACAACTCTTCTATTCACTTCCATCATACTAAATCATAATAAATCATTGCAGGAGCATTATCATCTTTTTGACTGATGTCTCCATTGCATTCTGACTGATGTACCTGTGACCCACCTCATTTTATTTTCCATGGGCAAATTCTGAGGTCCATCCAATGTGGTGGCTTCCGCATTGGTGTGAACGAAACTCTCAGTGACTAGACGCCACTGTGCAATTTACAGGGAACATTGCTGGTAATCCCTAGGTTTACAGCACTGACTGTGTCCAATGTCCCTGAGATGAGCCCTTAACGAACTGTAGTGGTGGTCCCTCCTGACTCACCTTGACCCAAATACACAGCTATTTGGTCAAAATAAAGGCAATTACTTGCCATGTAAGCTCCTGGCCCATGGTGCAGGTGGTGACATTGACAGAGCAGAGTGCCATACATCACCTTCCTCTCTCTCCAGGCTGTGTAGCAATGCAAGCCACAGATGCTGGCAGCTGAAAGTAAACAAAGTGAATGAGCACCAAGAAAGTAGACCATTCGAAGATGCATGAGATGCATATGTGTCCCTGTATGCAAATTGACCCAGTTCCAATGTGAAGTGCTGTAGGACTGAAATGCTGTGTGAGACGGTCTGACAGCAGGCAGGTGAGGCTGGTGGTTTGGCAATGCCAACTTGTGTAGATGAAGAGTCGAAAAGGACAGTGTCCATGAAGTATGCAAGGAAATATTGGTAACAATGAAGAAAGAAGCAAGCAACAAATTGCTGCTATTGGATCACCACTCGAATCTTCATGTCAGGAATTGATGTGTTTAGGTTTTTTTGGAATGGAGAGGAGGATTGTCAACTAAATAGCCCACCAGAGGCTAAATGGACTGCTCTTATTCCTGTTTATATTTCTATAGTCATATATTTTCCAATAGAAGCGGCACTCTTGTAGACAAAATAATCATCAATAAACTGATCAAATAGGACAGATTCCTACAATCAATACGGCAATTCAATTCATTTAACTTAAAATTCAGCAACTAATGATTGAATAAAAAAACTATTTTGTTTGTTTCTCGTCACCAATTATTGAAAAACTTCGAAGAGCAGTTGGCTGTTTTTTTTTTCTTGTTTTTGTTTCTGGGTACAGGTACATGACTCCTTTTGCTGACTGCAAACCATACATATTTTATAGAAGGCTTTCCGCATCACAAAATGATATGTAATCCACGGCAGATACTGCCCATCAGGATATCTCCCCACAGTCATGCGTGATTAAGGAGTTGTTCAGAAAGGTTGTGAGTGAAGTGTATTAACTGGAATCTGTCAGGCACCATCAAATATCAGCTGTACAGCAGGACTGTCAAATGTATGTTTAAAATGATTTGCTAATCACTGTTTCCAGCTTCTTTTTAATGTGTGTTTTTTTACGAACATTCAGCTTGCATATAGTGAATTTCACTTTGTTTAGATATGCCTGGTCAACAAATGTGAAACCCTTCAGTAGAATTTATGGAGTGGTTTTAACTTTGGACAGTTTGTGCTAAATTAGCAATCAGACATCATCATCCTTGATTTGAAACAGAAGGTTTGCCCCACGATACAACAGTTAGATTTTTATTCCTGGCTCCTGTGCAGAGACTGGAGAATTGAGTCATCAATGTGATGGACTGATTGTCAAGTTTGCTGACTCAGGAAGTACTGAGAAGGATTCCAGCTTCTGAAATTGGGTGTGTGGGAAACCTGCCTCAGGACTGTAGCCAAAAATTAAAATAAAATAATAAAATATAAAGTATTCCTCACTGCTCACAGCTCCTTTACTTCCTCCTCACCATTTCCACTCCCCATGACACCCCCAACCCTAGTACCCTCCACCTATTCCCCCAGCAAATCATATTTCCTAATATCCCCTCTGCCAACCTAGTATGTACTTCCACCCACAACCCCTTCAGCTTTCAACGACCACTTTTGCAGTTCCATTTTGCTAAGTTGGCTGGATAGCTGGTTTGTGATGCTAACAGTGTGGGTTCAATTCTTGCACAGGCTGAGGTTTCCATGAAGGATTCTCCTTCTCAGCTTCATCCATCCTCTGAGATGTTATGGTAAACCACCACCAGTTGTCTGTGTGTAATGAGAGAGCAGCCCAATGATCTAGTAAGACTATGGCAACTTTACCTTTACCTTTCCCACTTTTGGGGAAACTTCTGTCTCGGTCTATCAGCAAAAGATAAGAATTATATATAAATCAGAGTCAGTTTAGCAGCTACACTACACGCACCCAACACACATCCCCTCCATCTATCCTGCAATTGCCATTTACGTCTGTAATTCTGCCATATCCTGTTTTCAACATCAAAACAAAGAAGATGGCCATTTCAAAAATATTAAGTGATCCTGAGCTGCAGTTTGTAAAAACTGGATGATGCCTTAAAGACTCATTAATGTACTTGCTGCCATAGTTCTACACACATTGCCCATCAATATTATTTATTGATTTCCTCTCTGAGCCATTGCTTCAAATTTGGTGTCTACTCCAAGTATCCAGTTTCCTGCCTCAAGTCTGATGAGCCACTTAAGTAGGGAAACTTAGGATAGCATCTCCCTGACTTAACTCTGTTCAAAAGACCTAAAGCTGAGGTGGATTGGATCCCATGTCAATTTGTTGTGTAGTCTCCTACTCAAAATGAACTAGAAGAAATCCAGGTCTCACTATCACAACATAAACAATTACTTCTAATTTATTTGCAACTGTCAATCACTGAAACTAATGAGAATGATGTCACCTGACTGACAGAAATCTTGTCACCTGCAACTGCTCTATACATTCCTGCAATTGCTTCCAAAATGGCTGGCAGAACCTCACAGAGAAGCTGCCACATTTACTGCCCTCTCTGACCTGTATATGTGTGAGTGTGTGCACGTGTGTGCGTGTGTGTAGGGGTATGGGTGTGCGTGTGCATAGGGGTGTGTGTGTGTTTGGGGGAGTATGTATAGGAGTGTGCATGTGTAGGGGTGTGTAGATATGGCAGGTCCTCAAAATGTTTCAAGTCTCATGGTAAGAATGGGTGACTGGGACACATCCACTTAGGGTTAACATTGATCCAGTTTACCCTCATTAACACCTTTCTGAAATGGATTAACTGAACATTCAAAATAATGTTTTTGAAAGAAATAACCATTAAACTTGTCTAGTAATTAACTGGCCAAGAACATTATTTTCTCAAGGATGAAAGTTTTTGCTGTCTC
Source organism: Chiloscyllium plagiosum (assembly GCF_037043375.1). Classification (NCBI taxonomy): domain Eukaryota; kingdom Metazoa; phylum Chordata; class Chondrichthyes; order Orectolobiformes; family Hemiscylliidae; genus Chiloscyllium; species Chiloscyllium plagiosum. The sequence goes on from NW_028270144.1 coordinate 8,996,140, forward strand.
ATGTAAATATGAACAAATATAGATAATTAATGATAATGTGGCTATTTGTGGTGGCTGCTCACATTTTCAAACATTCGTATAATGTGGATGTAAACAGGGAGAACTGACCATTGCTTGAAAACTAGAGTGGCCCCTGGTGGATATCTGTCATTAGGCACCAGCTTTTATATAGCTTTATGACTGATATTTCTTTGACTGTGAACAACATTACATCAGCAGCCTATTAAATTAATTTTTAATAAATCAGTAGAGCATTCTGTGACCAAAGTAAAATAGTTCTGTTCTGTTTACAACATAATTCTTCTTTGGAGAATATGCAATTGATGAGGTCACTAGCATTGTACAATGTGATATGTTACAGATTAACTTTTGATTTCTGGCAAAAGAAGTTAACGGTTTGTTTGATTTTCAGTTTCATCAAACAGGGTACATAACAGGTGATCTGCCCCACCAGAAGTGAAAGTTATTAGAACAAAAACAATAACTTGTATTTATACAGCACCTTCATGTAACAACAAAGAACAATGAAAAACAAAATATGATACTGAGAAGATAATTTGGACAGATGACCAAACGCTCGATCAAAGAAATAGGCTTTAAGTAACATCATAAACAAGAAAGTTGAGGTACAGAGAGGCAGAAGTTAGCAGTCAGGAAATGGCACATTGAGCAAGAACAGAAGACAGTGGCTTCAGGCCTTATCCTGTTTGGTAGTATAGATCACAGATTTGGATGATGCTATCGGAGGAACTATACTGCAGTGCATCTTGCAACTGATGGATGCTACTGCTTCTGTGCTTCTGTGGTGAAGGGAGTGTTGAAGGTGGGGAATGAATGGTGCCAATCAAACGGGTTGCTTTGACGTGGATGATGTCAAGTTTCTCGATTGTCGTTGAAGCTGCAGTCATCTGAACAAATGGAAAGTATTCCTTCATATACCTGACATGTGACTTGTGAATGATTAAAGACAGTTGGAGACAGGAGCTGAGCTATGCCCCATGTAGAATTCCTAGCCCCCGACCGGGTCCTGTTACCACACTGTTATATGACTAGTTTTTGGGCACAGGTGACCTCCAGGATGTTGATTGTAGGGGATTCAGGAAAGATAATGTCAATTCTCTCTTTTTGGTGATGGTTATTGCCTGGCAATTGTGTGGGTGTAAATGTTACCGACAACTTTCAAGTCAAAACATGAAGGTTGTCTATGATTACAGATATGGGCTGCTTCATTTCTGAGAAGTCACAAATGGGCTGAACATTGTGCTGCTATTCACAAAAATGTTGACCTTAGGATAGGGGTGAGCTCATTGAAGAAGCAGCTGATGATGGTTGTATTTTTGACATTACTTTGAGGAACTTCTGCAGTGATGCCTGGAGCTGATCTAATTAATGTCCAACCAGCACAACCAACTTCATTGTGCCAAAATGACTCCACCAGCAGAGATTTTCCCCGATTCCCATTGACTTCAGTTCTGCTCGAACCCCTTGATACTATACTCAAATAAATGTGGCCTTGATATCAAGGGCAGTCACTCTGGGGTCCTCCAAGGCTGTGTGCTCAGTCCGCTGCTGTTCACCCTGCTGGCACACAACTGTGCAGTGATGCACAGGTCAGATCACATCATCAAGTTCGCTGATGACACGACTGTAGTGGGTCTCCGCAGCAAGAATGATGAGTCAGCATACAAAGAGGAGATGCAGCGGTTAACGGACTGGTGCAGATCCAACAATCTGTCTCTGAACGTGGATAAGGCAAAAGTGATGATTGTTGACTTCAGGAGAGCACAGAGCGACCACGCTCTGCAGGACATTGACGGCTCCCCTGTGACGATCGTGAAGAGCACCAAATGTCTTGGCGTACGACTTGCGGAGAATCTCACGTGGACCCTCAACACCAGCTCCATACCAAGAAAACCCAGCAGCATCTCTACTTTCTGCGCAAGCTGAGGAAAGCCCACCTCCCATCCCCATCCTCATCACATTCTAAAGAGGGTTCAGTGATATTACCCTGAGCTGCTGCATCACTGCCTGGTTCAGGAATTGCACTGTCTCAGACTGTAAAACCCTACCGCAGATAGCAAGGACAGTGAGACGATCATTGGGATTTCTCTTCCCTCCATTACACACTGCAGCCAAAAGGCTAACAGCACTGTGGAAGACCCCACACACCCCTCACTCAAACTCTTCTCCCTCCTGCCATCTGACAGAAGATACCGGAGCATTTGGTCTCTCACGGCCAGACTGTGCAACAGTTTCTTCGCCCAAGCCATCAGACTCCTTAACATAGTATAATCACATTCTTTGCCATCTGAAATTCTTTTGCTGCTAGAAAAAAGTCTATTATTCATCATTCTTCTGTTAGACTGTAACTTGTGTGTTTTGCACTTCTTATGCACTTTGTGCCGTGTATGATTGTGTAGGTTGTCAATGCAGCACCCTCGGTCCTGGTGGAACACTGTCTCATTTTTATTGTATCAGTTGTTCATGGTAGAAATGACAAATAAAAGCTATGCTCTGCTCTCTCTCTCTCTCTCTCTCTCTCTCTCAACTCACATTGGGAACTCAGGTCTTCAGGGCTTCTTGCTTCCTCTAAATGGGCTTGACAAGAAAGAATATTGATTCATCAAATGAAGAGAGACCGTTGGTAGGAGTAATCATCAGCTGGCCAACCAAGGTTTCACATGATTCAGTTTGTGGATGTACCTACGAAAGAAGGTGCAAAACTTGACCTATTCTTGGGAAATAAAGCAGGGCAGGTGACTGAGGTGTCAGTGGGGGATCACTTTGGGGCCAGCGACCATAATTCTATTCGTTTTAAAATAGTGATGGAAAAGGATAGACCAGATCTAAAAGCTGAAGTTCTAAATTGGAGAAAGGCCAATTTTGACGGTATTAGGCAAGAACTTTAGAAAGTTGATCGGAGGCAGATGTTCGCAGGTAAAGGAAGGGCTGGAAAATGGGAAGCCTTCAGAAATGAGATAACAAGAATCCAGAGAAAGTATATTCCTGTCAGGGTGAAAGGAAAGGCTGGTTGGTATAGGGAATGCTGGATGACTAAAGAAATTGAGGGTTTAGTTAAGAAAAAGAAGGAAGCATATGTCAGGTATAGGCAGGATAGATCAAGTGAATTCTTAGAAGAGTATAAAGGCAGTAGGAATATACTTAAGAGGGAAATCAGGAGGGCAAAAAGGGGACATGAGATAGCTTTGGCAAATAGAACTAAGGAGAATCCAAAGGGTTTTTACAAATATATTAAGGACAAAAGGGTAACTAGGGAGAGAATAGGGCCCCTCAAAGATCAGCAAGGCGGCCTTTGTTTGGAGCCACAGAAAATGGGGGAGATACTAAATGAATATTTTGCATCAGTATTTACTGTGGAAAAGGATATGGAAGATATAGACTGTAGGGAAATAGATGGTGACATCTTGCAAAATGTCCAGATTATAGAGGAGGAAGTGCTGGATGACTTGAAATGGTTAAAGGTGGATAAATCCCCAGGACCTCATCAGGTGTACCTGAGAACTCTGTGGGAAGCTAGGGAAGTGATTGACGGGCCTCTTGCTGAGTTATTTGTATCATCGATAGTCACAGGTGAGGTGCCGGAAGACTGGAGGTTGTAAACGTGGTGCCACTGTTTAAGAAGGGCAGTAAAGACAGGCCAGGGAACTATAGACCTGTGAGCCTGACCGCGGTGGTGGGCAAGTTGTTGGAGGGAATCCTGAGGGACAGGATGTACATGTATTTGGAAAGGCAAGGACTGATTAGAGATAGTCAACATGGCTTTGTGCGTGGGAAATCATGTCTCAGAAACTTGATTGAGTTTTTTGAAGAAGTAACAAAGAAGATTGATGAGGGCAGAGCAATAGATGTGATCTATATGGTCTTCAGTAAGGCATTCGACAAGGTTCCCCATGGGAGACTGATTAGCAAGGTTAGATCTCATGGAATAAAGGGAGAACTAGCTATTTGGATACAGAACTGGCTCAAAGGTAGAATACAGAGGGTGGTGGTGGAGGATTGTTTTTCAGACTAGAGTCCTGTGACCAGTGGAGTGCCACAAGGATCAGTGCTGGGTCCTCCACTTTTTGTCATTTACATAAATGATTTGGATGCGAGCATAAGAGGTACAGTTAGTAAGTTTGCAGATGACACCAAAATTGGAAGTGTAGTGGACAGCGAAGAGGGTTACCTCAGATTACAACAGGATCTGGACCAGATGGGCCAGTGGGCTGAGAAGTGGCAGATGGAGTTTAATTCAGATAAATGCGAGGTGCTGCATTTTGGGAAAGCAAATCTTAGCAGGACTTATATACTTAATGGTAAGGTCCTAGGGAGTGTTGCTGAACAAAGAGACCTTGGAGTGCAGATTCATAGCTCCTTGAAAGTGGAGTCGCAGGTAGATAGGATAGTGAAGAAGGCGTTTGGTATGCTTTCCTTTATTGGTCAGAGCATTTAGTACAGGAGTTGGGAGGTCATTTTGTGGCTGTACAGGACATTGGTTAGACTACTTTTGGAATATTGTGTGCAATTCTGGTCTCCTTCCTATTGGAAGGATGTTGTGAAACTTGAAAGGATTCAGAAAAGATTTACAAGGATGTTGCGAGGGTTGGAGGATTTGAGCTATAGGGAGAGGCTGAACAGGCTGGGGCTGTTTTCCCTGGAGCGCCAGAGGCTGAGGGGTGACCTTATAGAGGTTTACAAAATTATGAGGGGCATGGATAGGATAAATAGACAAAGTCTTTTCCCTGGTGTTGGGGAGTCCAGAACTAGAGGGCATAGGTTTAGGGTGAGAGGAGAAAGATATAAAAGAGACTTAAGGGGCAACTTTTTCACGCAGAGGGTGGTATGTATATGGAATGAGCTGCCAGAGGAAGTGGTGGAAGCTGGTACAATTGCAACATTTAAGAGGCATTTGGATGGGTATATGAATAGGAAGGGTTTGGAGAGATATGGACCGGGTGCTGGCAGGTGGGACTAGATTGGGTTGGGATATCTGGTTAGCATGGATGGGTTGGACCAAAGGGTCTGTTTCCGTGCTGTACATCTCTATGACTCTATGACTCTAATTGAAACCAACATGATCATTCTAAAAGATGAGAGACTTAACAAATAATCCAGGTCTGTTTCAATATATAATTTCAGTTACAACATTCTGTAAACTTTTGCTATAAATTCTGTGTCTTATGATCTTATTCTCCACAACCACCTGATGAAGGAGCAGCACTCCAAAAGCTAGTGCTTCCAAATAAACCTGTTGGACTATAACCTGGTGTTGTGTAATTTTTAACTTTGTACACCCCAGTCCAACACTGACATCTCCAAATCATGGCAAAATAACAGATGACCAGCTCAATGCAGAAACCAGACCCCCTCTAGTGCTCAGGACATGACCTTGGTATACAAATGTTTTGTGCTCCCAATTCTCTTCTGACTGGTACAATCAGGATAGGAAACATGGCTCCCAAATAAAAGATACAGACAAATGAATTCCTGTTGCAATTAGGTCCTTTTTATGAGTTCACTCTCTCAGCTTGAGGCGATATGCAATTTGACTGCATATTGAGAATTTAAAAGTACAGTTCCATGATGTACTGTCCATTTTTAATTATGAGCTAGTGATATGCAATTAAGGAAGCTTGAATTTGTGAATATTATTCAATAGTATTCATAATAAAATACATTACAGGTTTCCCAACCACATAGATTTGCAACCTTATGAATTTTAATATTTAAACAAATGAGTATTAAAAATGCACAAATTTGAAAGAGTACTGCATTAAATGCCAATCAAACTTTCTCTAAATTTTTAACATCTTTTGCTTTTGTGTCAGCTTGTCAGAGGCCTTACTTTTTTCAATTCTGACAAGTAATTGCAATGATATTAAAACAAACTTGCAAATGTTCTTTAATTACTCTGCATAGTTTAGTTATTACTCTGCATGCAAAGAATAGCAACAAATAATGTAGATATATTCATGAAGAAATGCAATAATTCAGAGTGCAGACTGCATTAATATGTTAACAATGGGTGGAGTGACAAGAGAAAGGCCCACCTGGGAGAAATGAGTCAAGATGCTCTTCAATTTCTCGATGAAAGTCTTGTGCAATGAGGATGGTGTATAAGGGTCATGATTGCAAAAAGGAGACACAGAACACAGAAGTGATGATTGTTCCAATTTAGAATTATTCTAAAATATTCCACAAGTAGCTAAAGCCATGTTTGCATTGGCAAGGTAATAGTAGTCAAGTTCACAACCTTAATGACAATTACAAAATGAAAGCAAATGCCAATATACCCAACACTTGAATAGTAATAACATAATTCTAAATTGAAAACGTACAAGAATGTATGTCAATTCAGTTTTAAAGTTAACTTATGTAAAAATAAACAAATCTGTAAAATACTAGCACATAGCTTAGTATTAGCAAGAGATGTGATCTAAATAAAAGAATTAGATTGGCACATCTAAATATCTGAAAATGTGTTGCTGGAAAAGCGCAGCATCCAAGGAGCAGGAGAATCGACGTTTCGGGCACGAGCTCTTCTTCAGGAAATCATTTCCTGAAGAAGGGCTCATGCCAGAAACATTGATTCTCCTGCTACTTGGATGCTGCCTGACCTGCTGCGCTTTTCCAGCAACACATTTTCAGCTCTGATCTCCAGCATCTGCAGTCTTCACTTTCTCCACATGTAAATATCTACATGGACTTTCAAAGGACATTCAAAGCAATTTTTCAAAGTGCTCAGAAAAAGTATATTCCAGTGAAAAGAAAAGACTGTAAGAAAAGGGGCAATCTGCCATGGATATCTAAGGAACTAAGGGAGGCTATCAAATTGAGAGAGAAGGCATACAAAGTCACCAAGATCAGCGGGAAATTAGAAGATTGTGAAAGCTTTAAAGGTCAACAGAAAGAGCTATCAAGAAAAGTAAGATAGGCCATGTGAATAAAATAGCTCAGAATATAAAGACAACTAGCAAAAATTTCTATCAATATTTAAAACAAAAGAGTTGCTAAAATCAATGTTAGAGGATGAGAAGGGAGATTTCGTAATGAAATATGATGAAATGGCCGAGGCATTGAACAGGTATTTTGTATCGGTCTTCACAGTGGAAGACACAAATAACATGGCAGCAATTGACAAAGAGATAAAGGTAGGTGAGGACCTGGAAACAATCATTATCATGGAAGAGGTAGTGTTGGGCAAGATATTGAAGCTAAGGATAGACAAGTCTCCTGGCCCTTATGGACTGCATCGTATGGTACCAGAAAAGATGGTGGGAGAAATAGCAAGTGCACTTTGTGATACTTTTCTAAAATTCATTGGACTCTGGGGCAGTTCCAGCATATCGGAAAACAGCAAACGTGACACCATTGTTTAAAAAGGGTGATAGACAAAAGATGGGGAATTATAGACCAGTTAGCTTAACTTCTGTAGTGGGGAAGATGCTTGAGTCCATTATCAAGGAAGGAATAGCAAGGCATCTTGATAGAAATTGTCCCATTGGGCACACGCCACATGGGTTCATGAAGAGCAGGTTATGCGTAACTAATCTAGTGGAACTCTATAAAGACGTTACGAGCACACTGGACAATGGGGACCCAGTAGATGTGGTGTATTTATATTTCTAAAAGACCTTTGACAAGGTGCCTTACAAGATGCTGCTGCATAAGATGAAGATGCATGGTGTTAAGGATAAAGCATTAGCATGGATGGAGAATTAGCTAACTAACAGGAAGCAAAGAGTGGGGATAAATAAGTACTATTCTGGTTGGTGTGCCTCTGGAATCAGTTTTGGGACTGCAATTATTCACCATTTACATAGATGATTTAGAGTTGGGGACCAGTTGTAGTGTGTCAAAGTTTGCAGGTGACACTAAGATGAGTGGCAGAGCAATGTGAAATTTTGCAGAGGAGTATAAATATTTTAAGTGAGTGGGCAAAGGTCTGGCAGATGGAATACAACGTTAATAAATGTGAGGTCATCCACTTTGGTAGGAGTAACAGTAAAAAGGAGTATGACTTGAATGGTAAAAGGTTGCAGCATGCTGCTGTGCTGAGCGATCTGGATGACCTTGTGTGTGTCTGCAGGTACAACAATTAATTAGGAAAGCAAATGGAATTTTGTCCTTCATTGCTAAAGGGATCAAGTTTAAAAGCAGAGAGGTTATGTTGCAGCTATATAAGATGCGGGTGATGCCACACCTGGAGTACTGCATGCAGTTTTGGTCTCCTTACTTGCGAAAGGATGTACTGGCACTGGAGGGGGTGCAGAGGAGGTTCACTGGGTTGATTCCAGAGGATGCCTTATGGGAAGAAACTGAGTAGATTGGGATTATATTAATTGGAATTTAGAAGAATGACGGGGGATCTTAATGAAATGTATGAAATTATGAAGGGCATAGATAAGATAGACATAGAGAGGATGTTTCCACAGGCAGGTGAAACTAGGACAAGAGGGCATAGCCTCAAAATTAGGAGGAGCAATTTTAGGACTGAATTGAAAAGGAACTTCTTCACCCAGAGGGTCGTGAATCTATAGAATTCCCTGCCCAGTGAAGTAGTTGAGACTTCTTCAGTAAATGTTTTTAAAGCTAAGATAAATAATTTTTTAACAATGAAGGAATTAAAGGGTTACAATGAGAGGGTGATTAAGTGGAGCTGAGGCCATGAAAAGATCAGCCATGATCTTACTGAATGGCGGAGCAGGCTCGAAGGGCCACATGGCCTACTCCTGCTCTGAGTTCTTATGTTCTTATGTAATATACCTTGACCTTATGAACAACAGGTACTTTGCAAAGGTAAAGCCACTGGCTGTTACAGCAGTGAAGTTGCATCGGCCAGGAGCAGAAAGCTCAATGGTGTCTTATGGTCTGGAGATCATTCAGAGACTAGTCACATGGCCCAATTTATGATTGGAACTAAACTATTATATACTTGAATTGGTGAGAGAGAATCTGAGACCCACTGAAAAAGCCACAACTCTCTTTCTTTGCAACTGTGTTCAGCAGTGTGAACTGAAAACCTACCGACAGTAATCTTTAATGATTCGAGGCGAGTTTCTGAAGAGGATTTATTTGGAGATTTTCTCCACTGTGTGAAGCAAAGGCAATCAGTCAATTACCTCCATTCCAGGAAGACACCAGCATGAGCAGCTTTTATGCAGAACAACTTCACAATATGAACACTACGTTTAATCCATGACTTAACTTTTATTTCATGAGTTTGACAATTATTTAGTCAAAGTTCTTTTAAGTTCGCACTCTGCAGAGTTTTAATTGTTTTTGTTTCTCCTCGTATATTTGTGGAAGGACTAGTTTCTTCAATATTTGCAAACTGTCCATAATGCTTGCATCATTGTTTGAGTATGTTTCTTTTGGTAATAAACCAGTTATTTGTTGCTGATTGAAGAAATTAATAACGAACCTGATACAGGCAGAGTCATGTATAACTGACCATACCACCGAGCTGGTAAAATTTAATATTTGTTGTGATAAGTGGAGGGGTGTGACAAGGGATGGCAATAGTCAACCTCTCCAATGATCTCAACAAATTTATAGCCATCATAGACATAGCAATATGAAAGTCACAGGGGAAGTGGTGATGTAGTGTTAATGTCACTGGGCTAGCAATGTGGGGGCCACTTCAAATCTCACCACGGTAAATGGTGGAATTCAGAGTATTAATTGGTAAATCTGGAATATATAACTCGTCACAGTAACGTTGACCATGAAACTACAATCATCAGCTCATCGACTTCTCAAATGGCCTGGCAAGCCACTCAGCTCAAGGGCAATTCGGATTGGGCAACAATCAGTGATGCTGGCCACGTCAGTGATGCTCACATCTTATGAGACAACAAAATCAGGCTGTAAGAACTAATATATAGTTTTCGTATGATTCACAGAGCATATTCAAGGAGAGTGAGAGCCAAAAATTCTACACCATCACCACAAGATGGTCTGCAGTCACCTTGTCAGAGAAACTATGGATGGACAATAAATGTCAATTTTGCTAGTATCGGTGCACATCCTGAGATCAAATTAACTACTGGTGACACATTCACACATTCCCCAGATATTGTGAACATTTATAAACTATTACAATTTACATATATTTGACTAAAGATCAGCAAAATAATTTAAATTGTTCTTGGATGTCTCTATAGGCTGACTATGCACGCTGGGGTCTTTTCCCTTCAGGACTTTTACTGCACCACTTTGATTTCCAGGCCTTTCTTGGTGCCCCAGAATTCTTGATCTTAGGGACTGAGATCTCCACATCCTAATGGTTTGCAGACATTCTCAGAAACTCTCGGCATCTTCCAATTTGGTAATAATAATGGCAGGGTAATCTCAGAAGCCAAATAAAATGAAAAAAGAATCCCAAACCTTTGCCATCTTACTACTTATAGCATGATTGAACCAATTTCTGACTGATTAAGAGTGTAGTTAAAGGAATGTGTCTGTAGCTTGAGAGAAAGATTTCTAATGCATTAACTTGTGAACTGCCTATTTTGATGTTTAAACAATATCAGTTGGCTTTCTCTCACCTTGTTAACTTCATTAAAACATACAAGCAAATCTGCATGATATTACCTCCTTTATTCAAAGCCATATTTTGCGTAACTATATTGTCTCTCTCTATCTCAATAGTTGAATATTTTGTCCCTAATGTTTCCTTCAAGCATCTTTCATATTAATGCTGTCAGTTGACATTGGTCAGATTTGTCCACTTTTAAAATTTAAGAATTAAAGTGACCCCCTTCCAGGCTCACTTATCAATCCCAGAGAGCAAGGAACTGTTAAGAATACAGTTAAAGAGTTAACACAACACATATTCCATCTTCCTGATGCCCTTTGTGCTGAAAATATCCAGGCTGGCTGCTCTTTCTAATTTCATGTTCTCAATTCTATCCAAAACAACATATTGCTCTGTTATTTCTCAAAACTATTGAGTAATATTAAGTAAATGTTTGAATATCATATAAATGATTAGTTTTCTTTCCTTTCAAAATGTTAGCTCTCCGAAACTGACAGCACCTTTCACATCAGGAAGTTGAAGTTCCAAGTAGCACACTTATCCTGAAGCCAGTCGTTCAGGCTGGCATTTTGGAAATGACTGCACCATCAGAGATTACTTTCTTACAACGCAACGTTAGACAGTCCTTAGGTTTGCTTGCTTAGCCGAGTATAAAATAACACAAATGATGCTATTCAGACAAAAGTATCTTGGCTAAAGGCTACCCGTCAGCTCGATGAACAAGATGAGATGAACTGTTTAGCTGTTTCATTGTTCTCATAAATTGGTTGCAGTGCTTAATAGCTAAATGGGCTGCATTGCAGAGCAAGTCACTGTATGTGAAGCACTTGGTGTTGTTTCTGAGAGCAGTGTACAGTGGACAACTATTTTATTTGCTTCTTAAAATAAAGAATTGTTTCAATTCCATTGTATTGAATCAATCAGAGGTGGTTTGGAAACAAAGCATTCTATACTTCAAAGAAAATTACATATTTTAAAAAACCTATGAAAACAAACATTGGATTTTAATTCATAAGGGTTCGAGTTACAAGATGGAGGGTTAAATCACAAAATATGTGTTTCTAAATGCAAACTCACCCCCAACCTGCCATTTACATTAAGCTGGAGGTTGGGTAAGCAAGTAACATGCTCAAAGGAAGTGGGTGAAAATTGTAATGTGACAATGATTTTGCAAGTCTTATTGTTAGTTAAGTGTCAGTACTAAATCTAGTCGGCCCTGGTTCCTGAGCAATAGGCAGTTTCACTGAGATGAGGACTTGGTGGATTCAGAAGTCTTCACACCAACCATGTGAATCCAGGTTCCCACTGGAGAGTCTGCAACTGTCCGACAATCTCAGCCACCAAACACCCCCTCTCTCACTTGTCCAAGTCCACCTCCATTGGATTGGATTAGATTGGATTAGATTACAGTGTGGAAACAGGCCCTTCGGCCCAACAAGTCCACACCGACCCGCCGAAGCGAAACCCACCCATACCCCTACATTTACCCCTTACCTAACACTACGGGCAAATTAGTATGGCCAATTCACCTAACCTGCACATCTTTGGACTGTGGGAGGAAACCGGAGCACCCGGAGGAAACCCACGCAGACACGGGGAGAATGTGCAAACTCCACACAGTCAGTCAGTCGCCTGAGTCGGGAATTGAACCCGGGTCTCTGGCGCTGCGAGGCAGCAGTGCTAACCACTGTGCCACCGTGCCGCCCATTCACCCAACCCACTCTGTACGTCCCCAACCAACCCACCCCATTCCCAATCCAACCGCTCCGTCCCCAACCCACCGTCTTCATACCCAACCCACACTCTCCCCACCTCACCCAATCACACCAAACCTACTTTGAGGTTTAGGTAAAGCACCCAATGCAGCCTCCATCACCTTTAAACTCCGACATATGGCTTCACTGATCAGATCTTTTTGACTGACCCAATCTTCTTCCATTGCCAATCAGCAGTTTTGTAGCAAACATCTTTAAATAATCATGCCGTTGGTGTAATTATGCCTACATAAAGCTTAAATTCAAAGCCACCTTGAAGGTCCATCAATGTGCATAATTACTGGGAACTCGCAATAGTAATTAATTTCATCTCAGGATATGGGCAGAGTGTTTTTCAGATCACTGTTCCTTTAAAAAAGCACAAGTGTTTGCAAGCAGTCATTCTGCATATGACACAATTTGAATTTGAAGTGTTCTTGGTCCGGACCATCCAGTCTGTGGGTATTCAGAGGCCGATCATACCCCAAAAGATGTTGCCAAGGTCTCTCAGAAATCCCAGTGCGAATAATATAAAATAATTATCCAGGAAGTTTAAATTTGCCATAAGCAATTACCATGCATTTGAACCCTCTGAAAATGTCTTCCGCCCTGAGCTAAAATCAAAGACTTCTGAGGGCTCCAACATATTCCCCTGTTGGTTACCCAGGAAATGTTAGAGGAATAAAACTTCCTCTAACTTCTGGCTAACAATACAACTTAGCTAAATCACTCGTACTGATTTCTCAGTCACTCTCACTGACTTCCCAGATTCCCAAAATTGACCATCCCCTCTCCCCAGTTTGACCTTTCTCAACATGACTACCCAATCCCCACCTGTCACCTTCTACACTATCTACATACCAACCCTCTCTTACCCTGTCTCATCCCCAACCATTTGACGCCCCAACTCCTCCCTCAAGCATCTCCCGCACCTACGTTATTAAGCACTCAAAATTCACCCTACAACCTCACCCCTCACCCACTTACCAGTGGAGGGGTGGAGAAAAGGGTGCATCTTTTACAAAACGTTTCCACACTGCTGCCTACAAAAAATATTGTGAAGGATCTTACTTTGGCAGACAGGCCCAAAGAAATTGTGGGAGAAATGTAAATAACCTTTTTAATTGTAAAGTAGAAATAGACACAGATCAGAATGGTTCCCATGGTTTTGGATAAATTAACTGGAATAGTTGACTCAGCAATGCCAAATCATTTGCTCTTATCCTTTATCTCAGCCAGTTTATTTAGGCACAGTATTACGAGTAGACAGTAGATGGGGATATTGCTTCGAAATAATGACAGTATGCTGTCGGGCATAATACTGAATACAAAGGAAAGGATTAAATAACAGTCACTTCTTTTGTCTAAACAACTAAATCAGAGAATGCAACACACATAGCAGCTTTTTTTTGTGTGTGGTCCCAGAAACATGGTTAATAGCTTTGTAATTTAGTTTTAAGTCTGCCCACTATTTGCATTTTCAAACACAATGCTACACTGCTACAGCTTCATCTCCCTTTAAAGTTATAAAGAGAGCACACATATTCTCATTGGTTAAAGAATGTTTAATACATTAAATTTCATTTCTGACAAAATATCCATTAAATCCTCAGCTAGAAGATGAAAAAAGCCAATGAAGTTAACAACAATTAACTTAATGTCAACTGATATTTATTTGTAATGGCTTAGATTGCGATATTAAGTTAAATGTTGGAAGTCATTTAATGTCATTTCTTGTAACTGAATGTTTCAATGACAAACACAGCCTTGGGTCTGAGGAAGGGTCAATAGACCTGAAACATTAACTCTGCTTTGTCTTCACAGAGTCTAGATTAGAGTGGTGTTGGAAAAGCACAGCCGGTCAGGTAGCATCCGAGGAGCAGGAAAATCGACGTTTCAGGCAAAAGCCCTTCATTAGGATCTGATGAAGGGCCTTTGCCCAAAACGTCGATTTTCCTGCTCCTCGGTTGCTGCCTGACCGGCTGTGCTTTTCCAGCACCACTCTAATCTCGACTCTGATTTCCAGCATCGGCAGTCCTCACTTTTGCCTAGTTTCTCTTCACAGATGCTACCAGAGCTGCTGAGCTTTTCCAGAAATTTCTGCTTTTGTTTCTGATTTACAGCATCCACAGTTCGTCCAGTTTTTATGTAGCCTTGGATCTGATTGGTGACAATTGTCATCTATTAATTGTTTTATCCGGGCATCAGATTCTCCCAGTAATAAACAAAGCAAATCGTGAATTAGGTGTTTGCAATTACTATCAGAGATCCTGGGTTTGATGTTTCAAATATATTATACAAATTGCTGGATGGCATTGGAATATCTTGCAACTATTATATGAGAATATTTTCACATGTGAAATAATCCACTGAAGGAAAATTTCATAACATTACAAAACTTATTTTCTTTTGATATGAATGGACCCTCTCCAATGTTTTCTCACAATCTGCAAATAATTCCATGGACAAGATGTAAAAAATATTCTGAAAAATCTCCAGTTAGTAAAACAAAGAAATTCTGAAATCTCCATTCAAAGGAGCTGTTTGTAGAGGGATCCTGCAGGAATTTGTACAAAATGTGATGCTAAAGAAGAAAGAAATAATGCTGGAGATCTCAGCTTGCCAGGCAGCATCCAAGGAGAGAGAACAAAAAGTAATGTTTGAGTCTAAATGACTCTTCATCAGAGTTGAAGTGAAGTGTGGAGAGAGCAGCATTAATACATTAGTTGAGGAGGGGAATGGAGTACTTGGGGAGAAAGGATGTTGATAGCTTATATTAAGTGACCGGAATGGGAGAATGGCATAACAAATGTGTGTCTGACTGTCAGACTGGGAAGAACAGACAATCCCACTGGGGTAGGGGGAGGGGAGAGAGGACATGGTGACAAAAACTGTAACAGATAAAGCTAAAAGAAAGGTAAGGAATGGGAGTGGGTTCACAATTTGAAGGTGTTGAACTCAATAGTGAGTCCAGGATGTTGTAAAATGTCATATTATAGCTTAGACTAACTTTGAGCAATTTCACTCAGTGAGCCTCAATGCTAGAGCCTAGGGTTACCTGATTTAGATGTGAACAAATAATTCTTTTATACAATCAGCTTCAACAATAAAAATGTATTTTATGTGTAGTGCGATTTTTACAGTCAATTGTTATTTTTAAGTTTTATTTTGTTACGTTGTTAATCAATTATGAAGTAGTGCTATTTCTGCAAACTGCTGTCTATAAGGACAGTTCTTCTACACTTTATTGGGAAGCAAAGCAGATAGTAACTACCCCTTCGGCTGTCTTCAGCCATTAATATGAATGTACTCTTTGAAAGTTATCTGAAAGCACACAGCGAAAATCCTCTGAAAAGTAATTTTGTTTTCAAAGTTGTTCAGAATAAGTGACTCAATTGAGCATCACTGTGCAGAATCTCATTTAAAGACAAAGCATGATGCAGACAGAGTTTGCAAGAACTGCACTTGCAAGAATCTAGTTGTATGGCAAGGCATGAAGATGAGCTGGACTTCTATGATTCTATCCCATCAACAAGGTTAGAAAATGCCAAGATGTTCATATGAGGCTCTGTTTCCAATTTCACCTGGACCATCTCAGACACCTTCTCCCACCTTCCTGTTCACCTGGACCACCTCGGACGCATCCCTCCCCTTCCTGGACCTCTCCATCTCCATTTCTGGCAACTGACTCAAGACGGACATCTACTACAAACCCACCGACTCCCACAGCTACCTTGAATACACCTCCTCCCCCACCCCCACTCATAAAAAAATGTTATCCCTTATTCCCGACACCTCCGCCTCTGCCATATCTGCTCCCAAGAGGATCAATTCGACTCCAGAACATCCCAGATGGCGTCCTACATCAAGGACTGCAAGTTCCCCTCCCACATGGTTAACAATACCCTCCAGTGCACCTCCTCTACTTCCCGCACCTCCACCCTTGAACCTCACCCCTCCAACCACAACAAGGATCTAATCCCTAACCGACCCTGTTCCCCATCCTATTAATCTCCAGTTACAATGTATCATCCTCCGTCATTTCTGCTACCTACAGTCAGACCCTACCACCAGAGATATATTTCCCTCCCCACTCCTTTCACTATTCCACAGAGACCATTCCCTCCACAACTCCCTCGTTAGGTCCATGCCCCTCCACTCCCATCACCTTCCCCTGCCACCACAAGAGGTGTAAAAGCTGTGCCCACACTCCCCCGCCCCATCCCCCCCTACACTTCCATTCAAGGCCCCAAAAGATCCTACCACATCCAGCAGAGATTTACCTGCACCTCCAAACACCTTATCTACTGTGTCCATTGCTCTCGATGTGGTCTCCTCTACTTTGGGGAGACAGGACGCCAACTTGCGGAACGTTTCAGAGAACATCTTTGGGACACATGCACTAAACAACCCCAGCGCCCTGTGGCTGAACACTTCAACTCCCCCTCCCACTCCACCAAGGACATGCAAATCATGGGCCTCCTCCACCGCCATATTCTAGCCATCCAATGACTGGAGGAAGAACGCCTAACCTTCTGCATTGGTACCCTCCAACCACATGGGATCAATGTTGATTTCACCAGTTTCCTCATCTCCCCCCATACCATCATCTTATCACAGATCCAACTCTCCAACTCGGCACTACCCACTTGAACTGTCTTACCAGTCTGTATTCCTTCCCACCTATCTGCTCTGTCCTCTGCTCTGACCTATCACCATCACTCCCCACCTTCATCCACCTAGTGTGTTCTTCGCTACCTTCCTCCCAGCCCCACTCACCTCCCATTCATTTCTCAGCCCCCTTGGGCCCTTCGCCCACATTCCTGATGAAGAGCTTATGCTTGAAACATTGACTCTCCTGCTCCTCGGATGTTGCCTGACTGGCTGTGCGTTTCCAGCATCACACTGTTGGCTCCCATTCATCAGCCGGCTTGCCTAATAGCAGAGGCTTGAGACTTAGTTACCTCTCTCTGTGCATAGCAACAGGACACCATAGATGGAGCAATCAGAGGCTAACGCAAATAAGGATTACTTTCCATGGCCCTTCCTCAAGGCTAGTAGAAAAACTTCACAGTAAAAGCAACCAATATGACACATGCTTTCTGAAATTTTTGAACATAAGAAGCCAATATTTCATTGACATTTTATTTTAGTTAGCTGATGGCAAAAGAACAAATCACAAAGTGGGAATCTATGTAGCCACACAAATCTAGTAGTGGTCTTCCTTCCCTGAAAGAGATTTGTGGTTTAGTTGTGTGGTTATTTTTTTCCTGGTGGCAGACCAAACCATACTGAGTGGTTATGTTTCATTCAGTTTTACAACTTATTATGAGACTAATAGCATCATATAGCATGGAAACAGGCCCTTTGGCCCAACTCGTCCATGCCTCCCAGGTTTCTTAAATTGAACTGGTCCTGTTTGCCTGTATTTGACCCATATAATATTGGCTTTGTATTCCTGAGTTTCTATTGTTTCACTGTTTCATGGGATGTGAGCATCACTGGCAAGACCATCGTTAATTGTCCATCCCCTAATTGTTGTGGAAAAAGTGGTGGCAAACCATTTTGTGAAGTGCTTCTTGAAGGTTGCTGTTCACTGGATGTAGATACACCCACAGTAGTGTTGAGGTCATCTCCCAAATTTGACCCAGCAACAGTGAAGGGATAGCAATATAGTTTTAAGTTAGGCTGGTGAATGGTTTGGAAGGGAAATTGCAATTGGTAGTATTCCCATGTATCTGCTGATTTTGTCCTTAAAGCTGGTGGAGGTCACGGGTTTGAAGACTGTTATCAGAGGAGCTTGTGATTTCAAATAAAACTGTTAGACTATAAACTAGTGTTGTATGACCTCTGACTTTGTCTAACATGTTAAACTACCTTGATTACATCACCACTCAATTCTCCAAGATCAATAGGAGCCACGTTTATGTAACATAGTCTCATAATTTAATCATTTAGTCTCTTTTCTTAATTCATTCCAAGGATTTGGGAATCATTTGCTGGACCAACATTTATTGCCTTTCACTAATTGTCCTTATATGGTAGTTAAAGGTCAGCCACGTTTCTGTCAATCTGGATTCACATGTAGGCCAGACTAGGTACAGATAGCAGATTTTCTTCCCTAAACAGCATTAGTGAAACAGATGGGAATTTCCTGACAATTGACAATGGTTTCATGGCCATCACTAGACTCTTATTTCCAGATTATTATTGAATTCAAATTCCACCACACTGAGCCAGGATTTGAACCAGAACATTATCTGGGTCTCTAGATGAATAGTCGAGCATTAAGACTACTAGGTCATCACCTAACCATTACATGGGGTTGATTCAACAAGTTTAACAAAAGAAAAGTTGTTATTTTTAAAATAGCCCTAATGAGAAATTAAACAATGCAACATTGACCATGGAATATCGTTAAGTGCTGGTTCGCCAGTTTTATTGTAGCTTTTTAAACGATTTCTTATTGTTCACTTTGGAAATCTATTTTGTCTCATTTACTTAATTGCTAATGTACCTTCTATTGCTAGATTTTCCTCTCAGCTTTCTGGCAATATTAACATAGTTTTCCATTCCCTAAGAAAAAGCAAAATGAAATGGGTGACATGGTGGCTCAGTTGTTAGTATTGCTGCCTCACAGCGCCAGGGACGCAGGCGCAATTCCAGCCTCGGGCAACTGTCTGTGGGGAGTTTGCACATTCTCCCCGTGTCTGTGTGGGTTTCTGCTGGGTGCTTCAGTTTCCTCCCCATAGTCCAAAGATGTGCAGGTCAGGTGAATTGGCCAAGCTAAATTTCCTAACAATTTAATGTAGCTATGGAATTGTAAACGCAAAGGAGTAAATAGATTGAGGAATTAAAGAAAACCCTATTTTCACACTCTCTGGTGCAGACCATCATTGCAGCAGATCATTGCATACGTAACCATTAATGTGTTCTCCAAGGCATTTACAAATTTGATTTACCTTCCCTTCATTTTGTCAGTGAAATATTTGGCAGCTCAGGTGTTCCATTAGGTTGGATTTTATTGCAGCATTTTCACCTCTACAGGATTCTCTATGTCGCTTTATTTCCTTTTCTTTTGGGGTTTCTTCACAGCCTCAGCATAGATTCAGTGAGATTAATTTGGTGGGTGTTTGCCTGCTGTCTCAGCCTGGCGTGGTAGTGTCTCAGCCTGGCGTGGTAGTGTCTCAGCCTGGTGTGGCAGTGTCTCAGCCTGGCGTGGCGGTGTCTCAGCCTGGCGTGGCGGTGTCTCAGCCTGGCGTGGCGGTGTCTCAGCCTGCCGTGGCGGTGTCTCAGCCTGCCGTGGCGGTCTCTCAGCCTGCCGTGGCGGTGTCTCAGCCTGCCGTGGCGGTGTCTCAGCCTGGTGTGGCGGTGTCTCAGCCTGGTGTGGTGGTGTCTCAGCCTGGCGTGGCGGTGTCTCAGCCTGGTGTGGCGGTGTCTCAGCCTGGTGTGGCGGTGTCTCAGCCTGGCGTGGTAGTGTCTCAGCCTGGCGTGGTGGTGTCTCAGCCTGGCGTGGTAGTGTCTCAGCCTGGCGTGGTAGTGTCTCAGCCTGGCGTGGCAGTGTCTCAGCCTGGCGTGGCGGTGTCTCAGCCTGGCGTGGCGGTGTCTCAGCCTGGCGTGGTGGTGTCTCAGCCTGGCGTGGTGGTGTCTCAGCCTGGCGTGGCGGTGTCTCAGCCTGGCGTGGCAGTGTCTCAGCCTGGCGTGGCAGTGTCTCAGCCTGGCGTGGCAGTGTCTCAGCCTGGTGTGGCGGTGTCTCAGCCTGGCGTGGCGGTGTCTCAGCCTGGCGTGGTGGTGTCTCAGCCTGGCGTGGTGGTGTCTCAGCCTGGCGTGGCGGTGTCTCAGCCTGGCGTGGCGGTGTCTCAGCCTGGCGTGGCAGTGTCTCAGCCTGGCGTGGCAGTGTCTCAGCCTGGCGTGGCAGTGTCTCAGCCTGGCGTGGCAGTGTCTCAGCCTGGCGTGACGGTGTCTCAGCCTGGCGTGGTAGTGTCTCAGCCTGGCGTGGCGGTGTCTCAGCCTGGCGTGGCGGTGTCTCAGCCTGGCGTGGTGGTGTCTCAGCCTGGCGTGGCGGTGTCTCAGCCTGGCGTGGTGGTGTCTCAGCCTGGCGTGGTGGTGTCTCAGCCTGGTGTGGTAGTGTCTCAGCCTGGTGTGGTAGTGTCTCAGCCTGGTGTGGCGGTGTCTCAGCCTGGTGTGGCGGTGTCTCAGCCTGGTGTGGCGGTGTCTCAGCCTGGTGTGGTGGTGTCTCAGCCTGGTGTGGTGGTGTCTCAGCCTGGTGTGGTAGTGTCTCAGCCTGGTGTGGTAGTGTCTCAGCCTGGTGTGGTAGTGTCTCAGCCTGGTGTGGTGGTGTCTCAGCCTGGTGTGGTAGTGTCTCAGCCTGGTGTGGTGGTGTCTCAGCCTGGCGTGGTGGTGTCTCAGCCTGGCGTGGTAGTGTCTCAGCCTGGCGTGGTAGTGTCTCAGCCTGGTGTGGCGGTGTCTCAGCCTGGCGTGGCGGTGTCTCAGCCTGGCGTGGCGGTGTCTCAGCCTGGCGTGGTGGTGTCTCAGCCTGGCGTGGTGGTGTCTCAGCCTGGCGTGGTGGTGTCTCAGCCTGGTGTGGTGGTGTCTCAGCCTGGTGTGGTGGTGTCTCAGCCTGGCGGTGTCTCAGCCTGGCGTGGTGGTGTCTCAGCCTGGTGTGGTGGTGTCTCAGCCTGGTGTGGTGGTGTCTCAGCCTGGTGTGGTGGTGTCTCAGCCTGGCGTGGCGGTGTCTCAGCCTGGCGTGGCGGTGTCTCAGCCTGGCGGTGTCTCAGCCTGGCGTGGTGGTGTCTCAGCCTGGCGTGGTGGTGTCTCAGCCTGGCGTGGTGGTGTCTCAGCCTGGTATGGTAGTGTCTCAGCCTGGCGTGGTGGTGTCTCAGCCTGGTGTGGCAGTGTCTCAGCCTGGCGAGGCGGTGTCTCAGCCTGGCGTGGCGGTGTCTCAGCCTGGCGTGGCGGTGTCTCAGCCTGGCGTGGTGGTGTCTCAGCCTGGTGTGGTGGTGTCTCAGCCTGGTGTGGTGGTGTCTCAGCCTGGTGTGGTGGTGTCTCAGCCTGGTGTGGTGGTGTCTCAGCCTGGCGGTGTCTCAGCCTGGCGTGGTGGTGTCTCAGCCTGGTGTGGTGGTGTCTCAGCCTGGTGTGGTGGTGTCTCAGCCTGGTGTGGTGGTGTCTCAGCCTGGTGTGGTGGTGTCTCAGCCTGGCGTGGCGGTGTCTCAGCCTGGCGTGGCGGTGTCTCAGCCTGGCGTGGCGGTGTCTCAGCCTGGCGTGGTGGTGTCTCAGCCTGGCGTGGTGGTGTCTCAGCCTGGCGTGGTGGTGTCTCAGCCTGGTATGGTAGTGTCTCAGCCTGGCGTGGTGGTGTCTCAGCCTGGTGTGGCAGTGTCTCAGCCTGGCGAGGCGGTGTCTCAGCCTGGCGTGGCGGTGTCTCAGCCTGGCGTGGCGGTGTCTCAGCCTGGCGTGGCGGTGTCTCAGCCTGGTGTGGTGGTGTTTCGGCCCAGCATGATGGTGTTTCCGTCTGCTCTCTCGGCCTGCATGGTGGTGTCTTGGTCTGGTCTATCAGCAGGCATGGCAGTGTCTCGGCCTAGCGGTGTCTCAGCCTGCTCTCTCAGCCAGCATAGCAGTGTCTCAGCCCAGCGTGGCTGTGTCTCGGCCTGGTCTCTTAGCCCGGCGTGGTGGTGCCTTGGCCCCACGTGGTGGCACCTCAGCCTTGCCTAGCATGACGGTGTCTTGGCATGGGAGAGGGTCCTGCTCAGGAATGTTCCAGAAGCAGCAGGTGGAGATCAGAAACAGCAGCATCAGCAGTGACAGCACTGTGTCCCAAAATGGGAAGAGTGACTGGTGAAGGAGGTCACTGATATCTGACGGGGTTGAGAACTGTGGTCTCCTGGGAGGTGAACAAAGCAGAGGACTCTTCAAAGACTGTTGAACTTTTAATTTTATTCCATTACTTTCCTAGTTTATATTAAGAAGGACTTTAATGTTAACTATTACATTATTTTTCTGATTATTCTATGAAGGCAATGCTTACATTTAAAATTTTTTTTTCACTACTTTGCACCTAAGTTTTTTGTACCCAGGTACATTTGTACCTAAGATGGTGCTGTGTGTGATGACATTAAAGTCTAAAATCTAAATCTAAATTCTGAGCAAGTGTGACCAAATCAAAGTGGAACTGCACTTTACAATAAAGTGCTTCCTTGTGGAGAAAAAACGTCACATAAAGGGTGCAATAAGCTCAATTCACCCGTGAATCTTTCAGATACTTTGCATTAAGAGTGCTAACACTGTTTCCTTTCCTATCATCTCAGTTCAGTTGAAAACCTGCCTGTTGAGCCACACTGAGGGTCATCTTCAGGCCCTGTGCATTGATACTTGAAACAATTTCACCTCTTCTCACACATCCATATGACTTGAGAGCTAGTCTCATTGTTTGAGAATTACTATTTTATAAACTAAAAAATTATATTACAGACTGTATCAACAGTATATTCAGAAGCTCTAAAAATGCTGAGCAATCTCTTCGCAATACAATAAAATGTGTTTTATAAAATCCAACTCGATTTATTTTTTTATTGGCTGGCATTTCTGCTCTATTTTCATTACATGTTCGTTCTGCCTCATAGCATGGCTAGTTTGTAACTCTGCTAGAAAACAAAACTGGTGCGTGAGCCAGTTAACAGCAAGAAAATTCCCAGCCATTTCAATCTATGCTTGGGTAAATTATTTGATTTGGTCACACTTGCTCAGAATTTAGATTTAGATTTTAGACTTTAATGTCGTCACACACAGCACCATCTTAGGCTTTCTAATCAGATTGCAAGTCCTCTTTCACCAGGGAAACCAATTCAGAGACTCCTCAGTATCTGAATTATTTGAGTTCTTTGTTCAACTATCTTCAGACAACACATTGGGGAGGTGCATATTTTGTCTTTGCTTCAGTTCTTGAAAAACAGTTAAGAGAACTACCATTCAAGACCACAGTGGGTGCAAAGGGCAACACACATACACCATTGTTTGAAAGGAGGAGGTTGCCTGATCTATAAGAGGAACTTATTCATGTGCTTTTTCTGTTAGTTAGGATGCTGAAAAAAAACCCTACAAATCTATCTGAGAATGTTCTGATTTACAATATTTCATCCAATTAATTGTAAGTATAAAAATAATTTCAAATTTATTTGCAATGTGCATGCAAAGTATCACAACGATTTAAGCAATATCTGTCTTCATCATCAATTGCATTTCAAATTTTACTTTCTCCATAAACTGTTCACCTCCCAACTTCCTTTCTTGACCCTTTGCTACCTGGTACTGTGAATGAATCTGTTTCCTCAGGTACATCACCCCTACCTTTTAAAACTGCTGAAAGCTACTGTCTGAGTTACAACTCTTAGAAGACATTTGGGCAGGTAGATGAATAGGAACGGTTTTGAGGGACTTGAGCCAAGTACAGGCAAATGGGAAACCTGATCAGTGCAGAAGAGTTGGACCAAAGGGTCCATTTCTATGCTATATGACTCTATGCCTCTATGACTGTATGACCTCCAAGCTCACTTTCTGACTTAAAGAAATTAAACACTTTTTGTTAAATCTTTTCCTCTTTTACCTGGTTAAATCACTCAAAACCAAATTTGCATCACTACCAGAACATTAAACTGATTGTAATCAAAATCATGAATAATGTAATGTATAACTGAGATTGCTGCTTTCTTATCCTTCATCCTTCTTGATGTCTTTGCATAAACAATCACACCATCATCCTATAATGTCTCTCTTCCATTGTCACCCTCAGTAAAATTGCCCTTCCATTATTTCATGCCTGCCTCTCATAGTGTAGTCAGAGCTTGTTCCTATCTGCCAAAACCAATCACTATTCCCAAATAACATTAGAATGCAAAGTTAATTCCTAGTTTATTTTCTCTATGGCAAAGTAAAATCACTCTTGACTTTCTGCCATTACTAACAATAGGTGCAAGGAGTTCATTCAACTGTCAGTAAGATCAATACCATCCAATCAGTTGCCTCAACTGCATCCATCATTGTTCCTCACCCATAACACCAAACGTCTTCACATGTTCCTCCAGCATCACCTTGAACTTGTTACTTTCTTTCGAGTCTCTCCCATGTCCCTTCATTCCTTCTCTGAGCTCTTCTTTTTCATGAAGCATACAAATTGCTCCCTTAGCTGTGTTCCCACTAAAGACTGACCACCCAACTTCCCTTTATGGCTCCCATTTTACCCAATATTACTGATCTTTCTCTCGCATCAGGAACTGACTTCACTCTTTCAAACCTACCATTACTAATTCAATTCGCAAAAGTCCAACTCTTAATCCCTCAGTCCTTGTAAACCATCAGACCATCTCTGATGTTTCTTTCCTCTCCAAATCCTAGATATCCAAATCCGATGTCATCTCCCTAGTCCATGCCCATCTTTCCTAGAACTCTGAGCTTGAATCTCTGCAATTAGGTTACTATCCCTGTCAAAATTACAAAAATTCCTCTTACCAAAAGTTATAAGTGGCACGCCATGTGACTGTCTAAAGCAAATGATCACATCTTGACCTTCTCAACCTGCACGCAGTCTTGGACAAAACCATCTTCTCCAATACCTCTCCACTGTTGTCCAGTTATTTTACACTGTACTCAACTGAATTCATTCTTATCCCTCCAGTTACAGACAGAGAATTAGTTTGTCTTTCTGCTTTGGCACTCATACCTCTGATGCCCTTCACAGATCTATCCTTTTCTGTTTTTCATCTACGTGCTACACCTAAGAGAATTCATCAGAAAATATAGGGCTAGATTTTCACCACCATGATGGGGAACTCAAGTTGAGAGATGCGCTGGATCTACCGGCGTGAAGAGTGCACTGAAACATGTGACTTGTTTTCTCCAGGACGTAGAAGTGCCAGAAGCCAGAGGTTGAGACAGACCCTGATGATAAGGATGTCCCTCAGTGGGCATAAGTAGCACATTGTGGGTAGAGTTGAGAAAAGAAGAAGGAAGCATATGCAGAGAAGCAAGTGTAATAGACCGACTAGCATGAGTCAATAGAAATCATGGAATTGTTTCCAGTAATAGAATATAAAATTCAATGCCATGCATTGTTGTATTAATCTTAATACATAATAAACAGTGTTATAAAGATCTCAAAGACTGAAAATAGTTCTTGATTTAGGTTCCTTTTTGACCAAACTGTCTTGCATCCAAGCTAATGGGTATGAGCATAAAACCACAGAACACAGAAGGCATCTGCCACAGATGTGCACCTATCGAGCAGAGTTCACTGAGCAGAGGTAATCATGCTTTTTGAGTGAAGGAATCCATCACCGTGATCATCACAACTACATCTCAAGATCTCCGTAAGACCCTAATGTCATAAGATGTAGCTGTAGAAGGGCATACAGCCCATCAAATCTGCTCTGCCATTCAATGGGATCATGATTGAACTAATAATCCTCAAATGTACTTTCCTGCCTTACTCTATATAACTTGATATTCTTACTGATTAAAAATCTGTTTACCTCTGCCCTGAATATATTTAACAACCCAACCTTGATAACTCTCTGCTGAAAAGAATTTCACAGATTGCTCTCTTAGGGAATGAATTCTCTACATTTCCATCTGAAATGGGTGACTCAATACTCTAAGATTAGGCCTGTTGGTTCCGGATTCTCCGGTAAAGTAAAACTACCTCTCAGCATCTACCCTCTCATTCTTCTAAACTCCAGAGATTTCAAGACTCGATCTCATGAGATCCATTCATGAGAGAATGGCTAATATGGAGAGGCATATGCAACATCATAATGAGTGCATGAAAGGATCACATGACATCCTGAACTCAAGCCTCACTCAGTATAATCTGCAAAGGGGCATTTAGAATATGAGAGCTGACCTCCACGGAGTAGGTGAGGAGCTGTGTTGCCTTAAAAGGATATTTGTGCTCATAGCACAACAGTTACACATAACACAGCCCAGGTGACAGCCACATGCTTGACAGCCAATCCACAGCTGTGGACGTTAGTGAGGAAACTCATCTTAAACTCCTTCCCTTGTCCCATTGCTAAAGTCCCCCGCTGTGATATATATTCCAGTGACAATGGCTGTCCCTACAGTCTTAGGGAGGTTCAACAGGTGCCTGATAAACAAAGCCAACTATAACAGTTCTCAGATTATGAATAAAAACCCGAGCTCTCTGCCTCCACATCCTTTACAGCAACACCACAAACACTATTTAGGAGTGTTGATGAACATGGTGTATCGTGTTACCTCTATCACTAATAGATGCTATTTACAGCCATTATTTTAAATGTGACTTTCATGCATTTTGTAAATATATTCTATTTCTGCAATGGGTTTGGTGGCCTGTCATTGTACAATAATAGCTACAATTACCAGGTAAACCAGGTAGAGTGTCCAATCCTTTAATAATCTTATACGTCTCAATCAGATCCCCTCTCAGCCTTCTAAACTCAAGCGTATACAAGCCCAATCACTCCAATCTTTCAGCGTGAGATAGTCCCTCCATTCCGGGAATTGACCTCGTGAACCTACGCTGCACTCCCTAGACTGCAGTCATTGGTCCATCTCTTAGTGATGGTTTGAATGTGAAGGTTGTGGTCAACATGCTTGTTCAACAATGATCTTCAAATTAAGATCATTGTTGATTCATTCAGAGATAATAGCAGTTTAAAAAAGGTACCTTACTTCGTAGGTTAGCATGTTGTGTACCTCTGAGCGAAGCATCTCTCCTCCATTCAAAGCCTTTGCCCTTCTAGATGGTCGAGACTGTGGAACCTCACTGAGTTGCAGTACTGCATGTTGCAGATGTTGCACACTGCTGTCATTCTGCTTCAGTGATGGATGGAAAAATTGAAGGAAGTGAACTTGTGGCAAGTACATGTGAGGCTTATTCTTACACAGTGTTCAGTTATCACATTTCTGTTGCCTCATACATTTATATTTGCAGATCCAGAATCTACAGTCTGCTTTCATGACATGATCCATGTGCATTGGCCAAGTGTAACGTGGGAACATTCAAACATAGGAACAGGAGTCAGCCAGTTAACCTGTTTGATTCTTCTTTGCCATTTAATTCAATCATGGTTGATTGTACACTTCGATGCCTTTTATCCATCCCATCTTCATAACCCCTTAAAAAATTGTCAACATTTGCTTGAAATATACTCAAAGATTTTGCTTTCACAGCCCTCTGGGGAAGAGAATTCCAAAGATACACCCCTCCCCGACTGAGAAAAAAACCCACCTTGATCCTTAATAGCATCCCCCTTATATTTAAATGGTACCTCCCATGCTAGATGCCCTGACCAGGGGAAACATCTTACCTGCATATAATTTGTCTATTCCTTTAAGTATTTTGTACATTTCAATCAAATAACTTCTTATTCTTTCAGGTAATACCTCTTCAGATAATAAGGTCCGAATTTTCCCAATCTCTTTTGGATGTAGGTTTCCTCGCTGAACTGAAAGTTTCATTTCCAGTAAGGTTTCGTTACCTTACTGGTAACATCTTCAGTGGACCTCATGCGAAGCAATGCTGAAAATTCCTGCTTTCTATTTATATGTTTGGGTTTCATTGGGTTGGTGATGTCATTTCCTGTGGTGATGTTATTTCCTGTGGTGAAGTCACTTCCTGTTCCTTTTCTCAGAAGGGTGGGAGATGGGGTCTAACTCAATGTGTTTGTGATCGAGTTCCGGTTGGAATGCTGTGCTTCTAGGCCATCAATAATACCCTTACAGACATCAAATTCACTAAAGAGGAGGAAAACAACAACAAACTGCCATTCCTAGATGTCACAGTAGAGTGAACAGCCAATGGGGCACTTCAAACTAGCCTCTACAGAAAAACACTGGTTTGAAGCAAATGTTGTCCCCTTGTTCAAAAAGGGGAGTAGAGATAACCCTGGTAATTATAGACCAGTGAGCCTTACTTTGATTGTGGATAAAGTATTGGAAAGGATTATAAGAGATAGGATTTATAATCATCTAGAAAGGAATAAGTTGATTAGAGATAGTCAACACAGTTTTGTGAAGGGAAGGTCATACCTTTGAGAAGGTGACCAAATAGGTGGATGAGGGTAAAGTGGTTAATGTGGTGTATATGGATTTCCGTAAAGCATTTGATAAGGTTCCCTATGGTAGGCTATTGCAGAAAATACGGAGGTATGGGATTGAGGCTGATTTAACAGTTTGAATCAGAAATTGGTTAGTTGAAAGAAGACACAGGGAGCTGGTTGATGGGAAATATTGTTCCTGGAGTTCAGTTACGAGCGGTGTACCACAAGGATCTGCTTTGGGGCCACTGCTGTTTGTCATATTTATAAATGACCTAGATGAGTGTGTAAAAGGATGGGTCAGTAAATTTATGGATGAGACTAAGGTCGGGGGAGTTCTGGACAGTGTGGAAGGATGTTGCAGGTTATAAAGGGAAATAGATAAGCTGCAGAGCTGAGCTGAGAGATGGCAAATGCAGTTTAATGTGGAACAGCGTGAGGTGATTCACTTTGGAAGGATTAACAGGAATGTAGAGTACTGGGCTAATGGTAAGATTCTCGGTAGTGTGGATGAGCAGAGAGATCTTGGTGTCCATGTACATAGATCCCTGAAAGTTGCCACCCAGGTTAATAGGGTTGTGAAGAAGGCATACGGTGTGATAGCTTTTATTGATAGAGGGATTGAGTTTCGGAGTCATTAGGTCATGTTGCAGCTATACCAAGCTCTGGTGTTGCCACACTTGGAGAGTTACATACAGTTCTAGTTGCTGCATTATAAGAAAGATGTGGAAGCATTGGAAAGGATGCAGAGGAGATTTACCAGGATGTTGCCTGGTCTGAAGGGAAGGTCTTATGAGAAAAGGCTGAGGGACCTGAGGCTGCTTTTGTCAGAGAGAAGAAAATTAAGAGATGACTTAATAGAGACATACAAAATGATCAAAGGATTAGATAGGGGAGATAGTGAGAGCCTTTTTCCTCAGATGGTGATGGCTAGAATGAGGGGACATAGCTTTAAATGGTTAGGCCATTATTGGAATATTGCGTGCAATTCTGGTCTCCTTCCTATCGAAACGATGTTGTGAAACTTGAAAGGGTTCAGAAAAGATTTACAAGGATGTTGCCAGGGTTGGAGGACTTGAGCTAAAGGAGAGGCTGAACATGCTGGGGCTGTTTTCCCTGGAGCGTCGGAGGCTGAGGTTTACAAATTTATGAGGGGCATGGATAGGGTAAATAGGCAAAGTCTTTTCCCTGGTGTTGGGGAGTCCAGAACTAGAGGGCATAGGTTAAAGGTGAGAGGGGAAAGATATAAAAAAGACCTAAGGGGCAACTTTTTCATGCAGAGGCTGATACGTGATTGGAATGAGCTGCCAGAGGAAGTGGTGGAAGCTGGTACAATTGCAACATTTAAGAGGCATTTGGATGGGTATATGAATAGGAAGGCTTTGGAGGGATATGGGCCGGGTGCTGGCAGGTGGGACTAGATTGGGTTGGGATATCTAGTCGGCATGGACAGGTTGGACCGAAGGGTCTGTTTCCATGCTGTACATCTCTAAGACTCTATGACTCTGTAGGACAGATGTCAGAGGTAGGTTCTTTACTCAGAGAGTAGTAAGGGCGTGGAATGCCCTGCCTGCAACAGTAGTGGACACACCAACTTAAAGGGCATTCAAATGATCATTGATAAATATATGGATGATAATGGAATACTGTAGGTTAGATAGGCTTCAGATCAGTTTCACAGGTCAGCGCAACATCGAGGGCCGAAGGGTCTGTACTGTGCTGTATTGTTCTATTATCTATGTTTACTGCCGACCACCAGCCTAAGCAGGAAAACCTGCCCGACTCGCCACTGTGGCTGTGCAATAAGCCCCTTAAGTGGGAACCAATTATTCCCTGAAGGGAATCCTATAGTTCCCAAATATCCCCCAGATCGCAATGTGACAATGACTAGATAAGCTAACATAAGCAGGACACTATGGATATCCCCTGTTCTTCTCTCAAATCATGCGACTGGATTATATATGTTCTGTAGGGAGAGGAGTTGAAAAGATGCTTTGTTGCAGAAAGAAAATACCTTGAATCATGTGAGCAAAATCATTCTGAAGGATTTCCTCAAATTATAGACCCCCAGACATTCACACGGCAGAATGAAGTCATTTGGAGCATTATGTCTTTGTCAGTTATCTGGTGGTGTAATCTAAACAAATCCAAGTCCCCAGTCTCATTGGTTCCACTGCCTTAATTATTTTTATTCTTATTCCTTAAAATATAAAATATTATTTTAAGTTATTCAATTAGAGAGAGGGAAACTCTGGATATCACATTGAACAAAGGAAGCTTCAAATTGATAGACTTAAAAGGGAGAGATGTACTCCTATAACCTCCTGAGAGTTATCTCGGACTGTGGTGGGAGAAGAGACAGCATTCTGTGTGAGAGGCATGCTTTTTGTCTTCACTTTTCAGGAATACACAAGAACAGTGATTCAAAGCTAGTTCAATCCTGGTCTATGTGCATTCATGGAAGAAGTTATGCTCATGAGCGGTGGTGCTCCTGTGTGCTAAGGTACGTATGTACTAGCCTGGGTTTGATCCTGAGTGTGCTATCTCTCCCAATTTGAATCTGCAATCTACACAAGTATTAACGTCAGCCATGAATAACGCACTGCCTTTCTGACATTCACTTAATAGCTCTTGATTTATTCTCTGCCCTACAGTATTGTGACTGTTAGTGGGCTTCCAGACAACTTCCAACAGTGTCTTCTTTCTCTTGTTATTTCTTCCCTCCACCCATGTGGATTCTACCTCTTCCAATCTAAAATCATTTTGTTGCTATCACAATTATCCTATCCCATACAATCAAAGATGCCGCATCCCTCTTTCCTTCCCGCTTGCATGTTCAAGAGGTTACATATCCTTGAATGTTTAGTTTCTGACTTTAATCTCCTTGTAACCAGGCCTCCATAATAAGTTTATACTTACCCGTCTCTATTTGTGCCAGTACATTTGTTTTGTTTTGAATTCTATGTACATTCAAAATAAGAAACCATCAATTTTGTTTCTTTACAAATATTTTCCCTTTTGACCTTATTTGCTGTTATCTTCAATGTTTGTGCAGTCTGTCCCTTCACTTCCAACTTTTAATATTACTTTCCAAATATCTGCTCTGCAATGCTGCCATATCCTTTTGCATTGCAAACCGACATTTCTCCCTGTCCAAACTCTCCCTCCCTCATTATACAATTTGTCAATCTATCACCCATGAACTCAACCTTTTCCACCCACAGCAATCTTTGAGCCACACTATTAACTCCAAGACTTCATTTACTCTATGCCAGTTTGCAAGTGGCAGTAGTCCAAAGTTTATGAACTAGGAGGTCTGCTTTCTCATTTAACTCCTAACTCTTCAGAGTCTTTTAGCAGAACCTTCTTTCTAACTCTGTCAATGTCATAAGTACTAACTTGGAGGATGATAATTGGCTCTCTCCCCTCCCATTCCAAGTTCTTGTGCAGTCTCAGCAAAAGATGCTTAATCCTAATCCCCAGCAGACAACATAACCTTCAGGACTTATGCTCATGGCCGAAGACAATATTATCTACCCCCTGGCTATACTGTACGCTACCAATACAACGTTCCTGTTACCTCCCACATATTGTACTGGCTGCCTGACACAGTACATGGTCAGTTTGCTCAGCTTCCCTGCAGTTCCCACTCTCATTCACATGGTTTCCAACAATCTCTTAACTGTTGGGGCCGAAGCATCTCAAATGCAACTTTTGGGTACCCATGCCTGCTTCATCTGTAGTCAGACCCTCCTGTCTCTGATTGCACACCAAACCTAAATTCCCTAATTATTTTATGTTTGTGACAGTCTCTGAAAGCCAAGTGCCCAAGTACATTCCCCTTCCCTGTTGTGTCACAATGATTGCAGCTTGGATTTCTTCAAGGTGTATCATGCCCCTACCTGTATTAATTTGCCTATTCTGAACTTATTGAATGTCTTTTACTTGAAACATGAATAAAACTCTACAACTGAACATGGAAAAGATATATCCCTGTAATACTCATTCAGCCTTTGTCTCACTCTGAACAAGTTTATACTGACATTGACTGTGCTCCTTACTCATGTTGCATGTAATTTTCCACGCACAAAAGCAGAAATATAGGTGAGGCACTTGAATCTCAAGTTCCCCAATCTCAACAATATTTCTTTGCTTGCAAACTTGAGTGGTGCATAACAGAGCAAAGAGAAAAGGAGAGTTTTGTAATTTTATTAATTTCCCTCCCTATGAATAGGCATTGATGTGAACTTGAAACTGAAGAATATTGACAGAGTAGGGGCACATCATACTTTGTACCTAAGTATTTAATTCTTCTGAACATTGCTTGTAGAGGTGACAGCAGCCAGCAGCTATTCTACTTTTTTCAAATGGCCAGCAACCCCAAAGTGCCACAATGGAAGGCAATGGCTTCGTGGCAATATCACTAGATGGCTAATCCAGACCCCCGCATAATGTGCTGGGGACCTGGGTTCAAATCCCACCAGGGCAGATGATGGAATTTGAATTCAATAACAATCTGGAAATAACAATCTCATGATGACCACGAATCCATTGTTGGAAAAACACATGTGGTTCACTAATGCCCCTTCAGGAAGGAAACAGCCGACATGTGAGTCCAGACCCACAGCACTGTTGTTGACTCAAACTGTCTCTGGCCAATAAATATTGGCCCAGCCAGCGACACTCTCATCCCACAAATGAATAAGTAAAAAACCTAGTGTGTATTATTGTACCCCTAACAAGCTCCCATGTAGGTGCATCCACATCAAAAGTTCCAGCCAAAGAATTAGTTGGGCATAATGGGTAGACCACATTGTAAAAGAAGGAGCAGTAAAGGAACAAGAAAATATTGATGGGGTGGTCGCTCATGCCTTTCCTGACTTACCTGAGTGCTAATTGTAGGGAACTGTGTCAAATGTCTTACAGGGTGTGACACTATAAAGAATTCTGTGCAATCTTGCTTGTTCTGTTATCAGAAATCAGTCACACAGATCACACAAAACTTCACCAGCAGCTACATTTCTGGAGTACAGACACAAGACCTTGCACCAAGATCTGTTCACTATCAGCTCTTTCATCTGGCTCCAATAATGTGAGCAATAATTGAATAGAGTCAAATGTTTTGCAGGACTTCACTGCTTAGAAATTTGCTTCCACAGATATTGCTGGACATTCTACCATAATACTCAGCAATTGCCATTGTTCAAGGAAGCATAAGGAAGCACTCAGAAAGTTAGTATATCTGTACCATCCAGCACCCACTATAAACATAAGTAAGAGTACATGTACCAACCTGCAATTAAAATCAGGCAAATAACTCAAGAACAGGGGAGTCCCTCTCCCACTGCAACTCCCAGGTCATTTCCTCTGCCCTGAAGCTCTTCAACCATGTCGTGAAACAAACTCGGTACCACAGCCACATTTGCTTCCTCAGTGCCTCCTGACCTATCACCTTCATCTCCTCCCCCACTCACCCATTGTACTCTATGCTACTCTCTCCCCACCCCCACCCTCCCCGAGCTTATCTCTCCATGCTTCAGGCTCTCTGCCTTTATTCCTGATGAAGGGCTTTTGCCCGAAACGTCGATTTCGCTGCTCGTTGAATGCTGCCTGAATTGCTGTGCTCTTCCAGCACCACTGATCCAGAGATAGCCAGTTGTGTGCCTATCCCAAGGCCACACACAAAGACACAAACGATTCCAGCATGAAGAGCTCCCATTGACAGCCAGCTAGATTATTTCCTCTTGCCCTCTTTCACTCTCTCTTCACAGAAAGAGCGGGAGCACCAGGGGGAAGTGACGACGACCAGAGGGGCAGCCGGGAAGGAAAGCGGTGAGTATTTATACTCACCCTTCGAAGCCGTCGGTCATTTCCAGTGCGAGCAGCAGCGAAGGTAAGACCGTTTGGTTTTAAAAGTACTTACCGGTAGCGGGCAGCGGTGTTTTTTTTTTCTCTTTCACTCTCTCTTCACAGAAAGAGCGGGAGCACCAGGGGGAAGTGACGACGACCAGAGGGGCAGCCGAGACCCGGAAGCAGTTAGTGTAAGCTTACCTGGGTAGGTTTTATCCCCCTTTAAAAGCGCGAAGGAGAGGAACCCGAGGCACTACACGGGTAGTGCCTCCCACCCGCCCTCCTCCTCTAACCTAATAATAACATCTGTTGTGGTAAGTAGGTAAGTGCTGAATTTTGCTTGTTGTATTCTTTAGACCCAGTTTTTTTTAAAATAAAAGTTAGCTTTAGAGGGATGGCAGTGAAGGCAGTGCAATGTTCCTCCTGCAACATGTATGAGGTGAGGGATGCCATCGACGTCCCTGCCGATTACACTTGCAGGAAGTGCACCCATCTCCAGCTCCTCCAAGACCGTGTTAGGGAACTGGAGCTGGAGTTGGATGAACTTCGGATCATTCGGGAGGCAGAGGGGGTCATAGATCAGAGTTATAGGGAAGTAGTAACTCCAAAGATGGCAGATAGATGGGTGACAGTGAGGGGGACTGGGAGGAAGCAGCCAGTGCAGGGACCCCCTGCGGCCGTTCCCCTCAAGAACAAGTATACCGTTTTGGATACTTGTGGGGGGGATGACTTACCAGGGGTAAGTAACGGGGCTCAGGTCTCTAGCACGGAGCCTGTCCCCGTTACTCAGAAGGGAAGGGTGAAGAAGAGCAGAGCAGTAGTAATTGGGGACTCGATAGTTCGGGGCACAGATAGGCGGTTTTGTGGGAACGAGAGAGACTCACGTTTGGTGCCTCCCAGGCGCAAGGGTACGTGATGTCTCTGATCGTGTTTTCCGGGTCCTGGAGGGGGAGGGGGAGCAGCCCGAAGTCGTGGTCCATATTGGCACCAACGACATAGGTAGGAGGAGTGCCGAGGATGTTAGACAGGCTTTCAGGGAGCTAGGTTGGAAGCTCAGAGTTAGAACGAACAGAGTTGTTGTCTCTGGTTTGTTACCCGTGCCACGTGATAGAGATTCGAGGAATAGGGAAAGAGAACACTTAAATGCGTGGCTACAGGGATGGTGCAGGAGGGAGGGATTCCGGTTTTTGGATAACTGGGGTTCTTTCTGGGGACAGTGGGACCTCTATAAACAGGATGGTCTACACCTGAACCTGAGGGGCACCAGTATTCTTGGGGGGAGGTTTGCTAGTGCTCTTGGGGGGGGTTTAAACTAACTCTGCAGGGGCATGGGAACCCAGATTGTAGCTTCAGGGTGCAGGGCCTGGAGTGTAGGGAGGTTAGGAACATGGCATCAATTTCAAAGGAGGGTGCCTGTAAACAGGAAAGTGGCTTGAAGTGTGTATACTTCAATGCAAGAAGTATACGAAATAAGGTAGGTGAACTTGCAGCGTGGGTTGGTACCTGGGACTTCGATGTTGTGGCTATTACGGAGACATGGCTATAACAGGGACAGGATTGGCTGTTGCAGGTTCCAGGATTTAAATGTTTTAGTAGGGTCAGAGGTGGGGGTAAAAGAGAGGGAGGTGTGGCATTGCTTGTCAAAGATAGTATTACAGTGGTGGAAAGGACGATGGATGAGGACTTGCCATCTGAGGTAGTTTGGGCTGAGGTTAGGAATAGGAAAGGTGAGGTCACCCTGTTAGGAGTCTTTTACAGGCCTCCTAATAGTCCTAGAATCATTGAAGAAAGGATAGGGAAGGTGATTCAGGAGATGAGTGACAGTAATAGGGTGGTTGTTATGGGGGACTTTAACTTTCCTGATATTGATTGGGAAAGCTATAGCTCAAGTTCGTTAGATGGGTCAGTGTTTGTTCAATGTGTGCAGGAGAGTTTCCTGACACAATATGTAGACAGGCCAACAAGAGGTGAGGCCATACTGGATTTGGTTCTGGGTAACGAACCAGGCCAGGTGTTAGAATTAGAGGTAGGTGAGCACTTTGGGGATAGTGACCATAATTCGGTGATTTTTACTCTCGTGATGGAGAGGGATAAGTGTGTACTACAGGGCAAGAGTAATAGCTGGGGTCAGGGAAATTATGATGCGGTGAGGCATGACTTAGGATGTGTGGCTTGGAAAAGTAGACTCCAAGGCAAGAGTGTAAATGATATGTGGAGCTTGTTCAAGGAGCAACTATTGAGTGTCCTTGATAATTATGTACCTGTCAAGCAGGGAGGAAAGGGTCGTGCGAGGGAGCCGTGGTTTAATAAGGAATTGGAATCCCTTGTTAAATGGAAGAGGGCGGCCTATCTCAAGATGAGACGTGAAGGTTCAATTGGGGCGATTGAGAGTTATAGGGTAGCCAGGAAGGACCTGAAGAGAGAGCTAAGAGCAGCAAGGAGGGGACATGAAAGGTCCTTAGTCGGTAGGATTAGGGAAAACCCTAAGGCTTTCTATAGGTATGTTAGGAATAAAAGAATGACTAGGGTAGGAATAGGTCCAGTCAAGGATAGTAGTGGGAAGTTGCGTGTGGAGGCGGAAGAGATTGGGGAGACACTGAATGAATACTTTTCTTCAGTATTTACTCAGGAACAGGGCATTGTCGTCGATGTGAATACTGAGTCACAAATAAGTAGAATGGATGGCTTTGAGGTATGTAGAGAAGAGGTGTTGGAAATCCTGGAAAAGGTGAAAATAGATAAGTCCCCTGGGCCTGATGGCATTTATCCTAGGATTCTCTGGGAAGCAAGGGAGGAGATTGCAGAGCCATTGGCCTTGATTTTTATGTCCTCTTTGTCTACAGGAGTAGTGCCAGAAGACTGGAGGATAGCAAATGTGGTTCCCTTGTTCAAAAAGGGGAGTAGGGATAACCCTAGTAACTATAGGCCGGTGAGTCTCACTTCTGTTGTGGGCAAAGTCTTAGAGAGAATTGTAAGGGATAGGATTTATGCACATCTGGATAGGAATAATGTGATCAAGGATAGTCAGCATGGTTTTGTGAAGGGCAGGTCGTGCCTCACAAACTTTATTGAATTCTTTGAAAAGGTGACGAAGGAGGTTGATGAGGGGAAAGCGGTAGATGTGGTATATATGGATTTTAGTAAGGCGTTTGATAAGGTTCCCCATGGTAGGCTACTGCTGAAAATACGGAGATATGGCATTGAGGGTGAGTTGGAGGTTTGGATTAGGAATTGGCTGGATGGAAGAAGACAGAGGGTAGTAGTTGATGGCAAAGTTTCTTCATGGAGTGGCGTCACTAGCGGTGTTCCGCAAGGATCTGTTTTGGGACCATTGCTGTTTGTCATTTTTAGAAATGACCTGGAAGAGGGGTTAGAAGGTTGGGTGAGCAAGTTTGCGGATGATACGAAAGTCGGAGGAGTTGTTGACAGTGAGGAAGGGTGTGGCAGGTTACAGCAGGATATAGAGAAGCTGCAGAGCTGGGCAGAAAGGTGGCAAATGGAATTCAATGTAGCTAAGTGTGAGGTGATTCACTTTGGGAAGAATAACAAAAAGATGGGGTACTGGGCTAATGGTCGGATACTTGGTAGTGTGGATGAGCAGAGGGATCTTGGTGTCCATGTACACAGATCTCTGAAAGTTGCCACCCAGGTAAATAGTGCGGTGAGGAAGGCATATGGCGTACTGGCTTTTATTGGTAGAGGAATTGAGTTCCGGAGTCCTGAGGTCATGATGCAGTTGTATAAGACTCTGGTGCGGCCGCATCTGGAATATTGTGTGCAGTTTTGGTCGCCATACTATAGGAAGGATGTGGAGGCACTGGAACAGGTGCAGAGGAGGTTTACCAGGATGTTGCCTGGTATGGAAGGAAGATCGTCTGAGGAAAGACTGAGACACTTGGGGCTGTTTTCATTAGAGAAAAGAAGGTTTAGGGGTGACTTGATTGAGGTGTACAAGATGATTGGGGGTTAGATAGGGTTGACAGTGTGAACCTTTTCCCGCGTATGGAGTCGGGTATTACAAGGGGGCATAGCTTTAAATTAAGGGGGGGTAGATATAGGACTGAAGTTAGGGGTAGGTTCTTCACTCAGCGAGTCGTAAGTTCATGGAATGCCCTGCCAGTAGCAGTGGTGGACTCTCCCTCTTTATGGGCATTTAAGCGGGCATTGGATAGGCATATGGAGGATAGTGGGTTAGTATAGGTTAGGTGGGCTTGGATCGGCGTAACATCGAGGGCCAAAGGGCCTGTACTGCGCTGTATTCTTCTATGTTCTCTATGTTCTAATCTAGAAAGTCTACAGGTTATTAACCAAAGTGCTCAAAACATACACTATTACCCAAGGGGAAACTCCAACAACCAACTCCAAATTTAATGGAAGTAACTTTGCACGTTTTCAGGAGGTTGCTATTTATTGATGGTGCAGAATAAAGTCTCAGCAGATCAGAATATTGGCATCCATAGCGATTGAGTTAGAGTAGAGAGGAAAATGTTGTCAAATATGTAGTTGATCCCTGAATGGTGTGCAAGAGGAAATGACTGTTAATGCTGTTTAGGTGCAGTCATTATTTCTAAGATTCTCACATATGGCTGCAGATTCCTAAACATGATTGTTATTTTCTCATGGAATGTGGGTATTGCTGGGTAAGGCCAACATTGTCCAATCCCTAATTGCTCTTGACCTGAGTCACTTGCGAGCCCCTTCCAGAAGGCAGCTAAGAGTTAATCCCATTACGACATTTGACCACACCAAGCAAGGATTGCAGATTTCATTCTCTTAAGGACAAAATGAACCAAATGGTCTTCATAACCCTGAGTTACTGGTCAGACCATCATCAGTCAAAACCCTTACAGCTCATGGAAGCCATTGGATTGTTGTGTGGTTATGACTTGGCTTCAGGAAAGAATATTGGTTCTTCCTATTTACTCTGAGTTACAGATGAATCTGCTTCATAGAGTGTGGTTCACTATTAGACACTGAAATGAGCTGGCAAGACATTCTGTTGTATAAATGATCACTGCAATAACGAAACATCATCACAAGGACTGTAGTGTTCCAAAGAGAAAAGGACCCCTCACAATTTTGCAGAGACAATTAGCATTGAAGCATTGTCAGCAAAAGCCAAGCCATATCTTCATTTTAAAATAGTAAGACCCTGGGGCTTGGGTCAACCTGACAGCAGGGAATTCTAATTTTCTAGCAGCTGTGAAGTGCAATTATTTAAATTATAACCTCACCACTTCCACCCCTATCCCCCATATCTAAGCAAGTTGAAGGGATTGTTGAATCAACATTTAACATTCATAACGTCACTCTATTCAGTTAGAGGAGAGCCAAATAGACTATCTGAGCCACAAACAACAGAATGAATTAGCCAGCTGGTTATTCTATATGAATTACAACCCAATGCAGATCAGAATATGAAACAAATCCCAATTTAATATTCAGTCTTTTTAGTTTTCATTGTACAACTCCCAAAATGCCCAATATCCTCCTTTTCTCAAAGTTCTACAAGAAATTACAATAACTGAGATAAAAATATTCCTTGCCTTGTGAGTATGAATACTAATTAACCAAGGAAAGAATTAATTAAAAACTGAATACCAAATACAATTGTACAAAATACCTCTCCTGTATGCTTGGCAGTTTTGGAATTGTTCTATTTTAATATATATTATTTATCATCTTTCTCTTAATCCTTCAATGACACTTTCTCTACAGTACTACACTGAGCACCTTTAACTTATGGGAGTGTGTCCAGACAGAATGGGGGGATTCCAAACAACGTAGTGATACTAGTTTCAATTTGAGAAGATAATTTATAAAAGCCAAAGCATCAAAACAGTGTCTAAGATCAAACGTGAAAAACACCAACATTGTCACCAACAATGGCATTTTGGAGTTTAATATTCAAGTTAATTCTCCTTCTGAACTATATACACATATGCATGTGTTCAGCATCAGGAAAACAAAGTGCGATAAAAAGTGATCTTCAATTACTTTCAGATTAATTCCCAATTAATTTTAATGGCCAATACTAAGATTGTAAAATTCCTTGGTAATTTGAACGATTAATTTGAGTTGCCAAATTCAGTTGCCCCAACGTAAAAGAGTCCGTTTAGTCCACATGCTCTAAGTTATTGGCATCCCCTTGGCGTGCATTTTGTCAGGAGCACAGTCAAGGAATAGCTGCTTGAAGATGGGAGAGGGGATGGGAGAAGAGCTCAGCCACAGATCACCCCCAGATTTTCAGGGAACAATTCCTTAACCTCGATCTCAGCAACAGTAATAAACACTCATACTTTAGTCAGGATTTCCTGACCGAATTCTGCTTCTTACAATAGCAAGAACTGCAGCCAGACAGCAGGACAATGGCAGTAGCACAGGTGACCATGTCTATTAAACAGACCATTGGATTACAAGATCATAATGATAGGAGCAGAATTAGGTCATTCATCCCACTGAGTCTGATCCATTATTTGTTCTTGGCTGATATGTTTCTCAACCATATGCTCCTGCCTTCTCCCTGTATTAGACACCAGGCTGTAAAAATATTGATTATGTTGGAGCAGAATCATAATTTTCAGTGGTTTAATTTTCAGTGGTTTAGACAGCTACCATCACAGCTGCAGGTACAAGTGTTCAAAGAGCCTTTCTGGCGATTACAGTATTGCAATTTTGAGGCTCATAAGAGTATAATGTTTTGGGAGTTTAAATATAGGGCTAAATGAACAAAGTCATGTGGCCAGCGTTGAAGTCTGCCTGACACAGGTCTGGGTGATGGGTCTGCTAAAGGTTTGAAGTATTCATACTTGCAGGCAATGGCAAAGGTAGCTGTCACACTGATGGACAGGCTGAGAGTCTCCACCTCTCAAGGACGTGTCAAGAAAGTCAAGGTGTAAAAAGATAAACTTTGCACCGTCAATGTGGTTCCAGGATAGGATGGAGTTGGGCGTATAGAGCAGCCAGTCAGCATTTCTACCTGGATACAAGGCCTATGTGTTTCATGAAGCCATGAGGGAGGATACAGAAAAAACCATTGTGGGTTACAGGTTATAAGCTTTCTGAAAATATCAGCAAATATCATAGAGAGGTGGGTTAGTTTGCCAGGATTTGGGAGAGAGACATAGAGAGCAGCTAAAGGCCATATATGTAGTGGTTCACCATGTTGAAATCCAGTGGGAGGCTTGTGCTATATTCATTACCGATCGCCACTCCACCACCCTGCCCTCACCACCATCTTTTCTTGCAGCTCCCCCTACACTCACACCCAGTCCCTGAAGAAAGGTTACACCTGAAACGCAACTTCACCTCCTGATGCTGCCTGGCTTGCTGTGTTCTTCCAGCCTCCTGCCTGTCTATTTTATCATTCCCACTGGCCTTGCTTTCTTTCCCACTGACTGTATTGTGATCCTCACTGCTTGGGTAGTCACACAGGCATAAAGTATTCCATAGATCAGAAAGCAATGCTGTCCAATGGGTGCGAAAAGAAAGAATGACTGTTATGTTATGACTGTCACCAGCAGAAAACAAATGGCTCAGAGAGAATGATGCTAATGTACTGTTGTGGATCCCTACCCCTCACTCCAGCCTTCCTGGAGTTATGTCTGTCTGGTTTTTACTGATTCCCTCTTGCACTGGCCTATCGACTGGTGTTTTCCTTTCCCTTGAGCTGCTTATCCTGCCATACTTTCACTTCTGCTGCCTGTTTCAGTGTGTGTTTGTTACCACATTTTTCTCAAGTAACAAATTTTTCTTTCCTCATGAATTTTCCTGACCGCTAAACTATCTTTGAGCTAAGGAAGAGGAGCGTAGCAGTCATGAATGTCTGAACCCCATTAGCAATCTGCCGATGAGGTGGGATATGTATGCCCCCATGCTGGATCTCCTTTGATACATATGTTTTGGTTACTGCATGGATGTTATATAAAAACTAGATAGCATAACTGACAACTCATACAAATGCCAATCTGTTCCATTGTTGTCCCATTACCCAACCTGAATGTAACATGTGGGCAGCTATGAAGTCTTATGTGTGGCACGGTGGCACAGTGGTTAGCACTGCTGCCTCACAGTGCTAGAGATCTGGGTTCAATTCCCACCTCAGGCAACTGTCTGTGTTGAGTTTGCACATTCTCCCCATGTCTGCGTGGGTTTCCTCCAGGTGCTCTGGTTTCCTCCTACAGTCCAAAAACGTGCAGGTTAGGTGAATTGGCTATGCTAAATTGCCCATAGTGTTAGGTGAAGGGGTAAATGTAGGGGACTGGGTCTGGGTGAGTTGCTCTTCGGAGGGTCAGTGTTGACTTGTTGGGCCGAAGGGCCTGTTTCCACACTGTAAGTAATATAATCTTATCATTCTCCACATCCTTCCTCCTGTTAGTCGATATCAAGATTGGCATTTAGGGAAAATCTTATCAGGCCATTGGACACAGACTTCAAGGTGGGAAGCAGGGTGGAAAATCAGAGAAAAATATGGCAGGCCAATTTGTCATCATGTTCCCACCCCCAGCCATTTTCTCAATGGGCAAGTTGAATCTAAAGTCAGCAATTTGCCCAAATGTAGCAGTAAGTTGATTAATTTGAGTCACGCTGTAATTAACTGCAATCTTCCATCAACATTGCAATTGTCACAGCCCTCATAAAAGTTTGATTAAGAATTACTGGGGTTGCTATGGTACAATGGCAGCGTCCCTTCCTCTAGACCAGGAGGCCCGAATTCAAGTCCTCCTTGCTTCAGAGAGACATGTAATAGGTATCTCTGAATAGGTAAATGAGAAAATATCCATTTGAAGATCAGTAGTAGTGTTGACTCTCTCAGTCTCTTAAAATGTTCAGGTCTACAGGAGTTCTCCTTCACTGTATAAGCAGCTCAGCAGTTCAATGGGGAGTGTGGCTGCAAACTGAGAGGCCAGAGCAGCATGACAGGTCAAAGTTTGCTCACCTTCAGTGGTAAAAGTTAACGTGTTTGATGCTCACCAGCAGAAAATTGTCACGGTGAGACAAGCTTCGAGAAATAAACGCATGTGATAGTGCTGATGATGACGCAGTTGTGGTTGCTTCCATTAAAGTGATCACACCTCCATCGTGTTCCTCCTATTCCCCTCTGCAGCACTCTCACTGCAGACATTATTTGGACTGCATTCCCAGAGATTAATTCTTAATTGGCAGTCTCCAGGAAGACTGAGTTGAAGACTCATTGCTGCAGCCAATTGGGTCATGACGCAAATATGTTCCAACCCCAGAAAAATCTGTGGCTGATGTTTGTGCCCTAAAGCCCCTACAGCAGAACTGGAACATTCTTGAACAATGTTTTCTAAATTAGATCTCCATTCAAGCTGACTCCTCTTTTGTTAAAGTTTAACGGCACCTATGGTAAACCACCTTCAAATGCAACATGCTTAACTACAAATAGCAAATTGTAGTCGTGATTTACTGTCACAAATTTAACAATCCTGGGGCTAAGTATTTTAATTTGGAGTTTTCAATGTAGAGATTTTCACCAAAACACCCAACAACACTCGTTGTTGGACCGGTACTCTGCAACGGTCTCACTTTTCCAATGTTTTTGTTAGCTGTCAGATTACTGAATTTGTCACTGTGTCTCGGCTTGATTTCTATGTTGATCAGAAATGCTATTTTGGAGCAGGCAATGGTAATGACTTGTATACTGAAGTGATCTCTCACATAGGGTTTCACCCTCGGAAATGATGGAAGATATTCAAGAAGATGAGAAAGATATTAGAGTTAATTAAGAAAAACAATTTCAAAGCCATGCAAAAGCCTGGTGACAATTTTTTTGAAGTTAGGCTCAATTATTGAAGATTTTTGCTGCTCTCTCAAATCCTTCAAACTAGTTGAAATAGTTAACTAATAAAGATAAAGTTATCTGTGTGGAATCATTCAGTTGTGTAATTTCAATAGGACAGGGTCATGGGTCGAACAAATAATTGCCTCCTCCGTTTGTGATGAAAAAAAGGTCCTGTTTAACATACAATTCTTACTTCCTTTAGAGATTAGCTTATCACCTGACCAGCATGTGCTATATCTGGCACTGTTCAAACCTCATTCAAATAGAAAAGATTGATCAGTTCCCCCATTTACTTGAGATGTATCTGAATAAACACCATGAAAGATGTTTTGTTAAACACAACACAAATTGTTCGTAATCATTGTT
Source organism: Chiloscyllium plagiosum (assembly GCF_037043375.1). Classification (NCBI taxonomy): domain Eukaryota; kingdom Metazoa; phylum Chordata; class Chondrichthyes; order Orectolobiformes; family Hemiscylliidae; genus Chiloscyllium; species Chiloscyllium plagiosum. The sequence goes on from NW_028270144.1 coordinate 9,040,525, forward strand.
TCAAACTTCTTTCAAGTTGATGTAAAGATCACAAAAAAAACAAAAGTTGCCTTTTTGAAATCTTCTGTTTTAGTTTTGAATAGAGGACTGTATTGTTTTAATGCATTGGAGCAATTACTCTTTTACAATCTCGAGAGCAAGAACACAGAGACAAGATAAGCCCTTTCACCCCGCACGCCATTTCCACCATTTAATTCTGGTTGATTTTCATTTACTTGTTTTTGCAAGACATTATAGTGTCATACAGCAGGGAAACAGACCCTTCAGTCCAACTAGTCCATGCTGAACGTAATCCCAAACTGAACTAGGCCCACCTGCCTGCTCCAAGCCCATATCTCTCCAAACCTTTCCTATTCATATACTTATCCAAATGTCTTTTAAACGTTGTGGTTGTACCCACATCCAACACTTCCTCAGGAAGTTCATTCCACATGCAAACCACCCTCTGTCTAAAACATTGTGCCCCTCATGGGGTAGCACAGTGGCACAGTGGTTACTGCTGCTACCTCCCAGTGCTAGGGACCCAGTTCGATTCCAGCCTGAAGTGACTGTCTGTGTGGAGCTTGCACATTCTCCGTGTGTCTGCATGGGTTTCCTCTGGGAGCTCCCACAATTCAAAGCTGTGCAGGGTAGGGTGGATTGGCTGTGCTAAATTATCCCACAGTGTCCAGGAATGTGCAGGTTAGGTGGATAGTGTCCACAAATGTGCAGGCTAGGTGGATTAGCCAAGAGAAAGGCAGGGTTATAGGGATGGGGTAGGGGGTGGGTGCTCTTTAGACGGTCAGTCTGGACTCAATGGGCTGAATGGCCTACTTTCACACTGTAGTGATTCTATGAATTTTAACTCATAAAAGATAGCAATCTCAATTTCAAAGATGTTATTAGTCTTTTACCTTTTAGGAGAGAGAATCCAAGATTTCATTAACCTTGGTCTAAAAAAAGCACCTAATTTACTTATAAAAATATAGTTTATTGTTTATATATAATCAACCCTGTTGAACAACATCTTAAGGATGTCTTGGTTACATTATCCGATAATTTTCCAAATAGAAGGCAACATGTATGCAGTCTGCTCTCACAATTCAACATTTTAAGCCTTGCTACCACCTCCAGGCCTCATTACTCAGCTTCGCAGGTTACCATCCTGTTTATTTAAACAACACCAGTATTAAACTGGCTGAGTAGAATTCTGTCTAATCCTCTGTCCTGGCTCTGTACCATGTCTGGTGATATATATATATAGAATATTATGAACTCTTAGGTGCATACATCGTACTGGAAGGTAATGTGAACAATAAAAAGAGGTGTTCTGTTTTAGGCCTTCCTTTTATCCCATCTGCTGTGATCTATTAATATTCTCAAAGCTGTTCTCAAGGCTGATACAGGCCTGAGGATGCATAAAATTCCTCTCCAATCACTTTTGCTCAAATGGACCCTGAGGGTGTTCAAGGTTCCTGCCTGTTAAGATGTGGCATACAGTACTAGTTTGTCTTATTAGTGTTAGAACACCTTTCTAAATGAAATCTTACTTAATTCCCACAATATTACATTTCAACCCAAGCTTGAATATTGTCCAGGTCTCACTAAATTAGGACAGAAATTGCTGGAAAAACTGAGTCCTGAAGAAGGATCACAGGACCCGAAATGTTAACTCTGCTTTCCCTCCATGGATGCTGCCAAGTTTTTCCAGCAATTTCTGTTTTTGCTTCTGATTTCCAGCATCTACAATTTTTTTTTGTTACATAAGGACATGGGCTGTTTCAGTATCTGAGGATTCATGAATGGTGCTGAATATTGTGCAATCATCAGCGAACATCCCACTTCTGACTTTACGATAGAGAGAAAGTCATTGATGAAACAACTGAAGATGGTTGAGCGTTGGACACTATCCTGAGGAATTTCTGCAGAGATGTCCTGAAACCTTATCCTGCATCTGCTATGAATTTATCCACTCAACTTGTTTAAATCATCTTGAAGCCTCCTTACATTCTCATCACTCACACTCCCACCTAGTTTGTGACATCAGCAAACTTGGAAAAATCACAATTGCTTTCCTTATCCAAATTGTAGATATATATTGAGAATATCTGGTGTTATCACCATCTTCCACTACAAAGACAGATAATTTATTCTTACCCTCTATTACCTGTCAGCTAAACAATTCTCAGTCTGTGCCAGTATATTACAATTAATCCTGAGTGCTTTGATTTTGCACATAATCTCTCATCACAATTTATCAAATGCTTTCTGAAAATCCAAATCCTCATCTATTCTACAAAATTCAGTAAATCTATCAACCATGATCTCCCTTTCATAAATCCATGTTGACTTTGTGTAATACTTTTAGTATATTTCTTTAAATTGGACTCCAGCATTTTCCCTACTACTGGTACATTTAAAATTCAATCATGGTGTGAGGGCATTGCTGGTTGGCGAGCATGATTGGCCACTCCTAGTTACCCTTGAGAAGGTGGTGAGCTGCCTTCTTGAACCACTGCATACTTTGTGCTGCAGGTAGACCTGTTAATGCCATTAAGAAGCAAATTCCAGAATTTTGGCCTAGCGACATTGAAGGAACGGTGGAACATTTCCAAGTCAGGATGGTGAGTGGCGTGGAAGGGAACTTAGGGGTGGAGGGAATCCCATGTACCATCCCATGTAGTCTAGCCTGTCTGCAATTTACAGTTTTCTCACTCCCTGTCTTTGTAAACGGTGGGGATATATTTACCACCCTCCAATCTGCCAGAAATGTTCCAAAATCTACACTTCTTTGGAAACTGATAACTAATGCATTCACATCTTTCCATGGTCAACTCCTTGAGGTATGGATTCTCAAGCCCTGAGGATTTAACAGCATTCAGTCCTATTATTTTTTGCAGCACTCTTTTGATTGTTACTAATAATAATTTCTTTCAACACCTCCTTCCAAAAACTCCCTTACTTCTTTAGCATTCTGGGAAAGGTTTTTGTGTCTTCTTTTGTGAAAACAAAATAAAGTTAGTCGTTTAATTGCTCTGTACTTTCCTTGTTCTTAATTATTATTTTTTTCTACTTTGACTCGAATGGGCCCACATTTGCCTTCACTAATCTTTTCAGTTCTACATTCTTATTGATGCTGTTACAGTCATTTTTTAGTTCCTTGCAAGTTTGCTCTCATGCTGTATTTTTCCCTTCTTAATCAATGTCTTGGTCCTCCTTTGAACAAAGAACAAAGAAAATTTACAGTCCATGAACAGGCCCTTCGGCCCTCCAAGCTTGTGCTGATCGAAATCCACTGTCTAAACCTCTCGCCCAATTCCTAAGGATCTGTATCCCTCTGCTCCCTACCTACTCATGCATCTGTCCAGACACACCTTAAATGAATCTACCATGCCTATCTCTACTACCTCTGCTGGCAATGCATTCCAGCCACATACCACCCTCTGTGTAAAGTATTTTCCACGTGTATCCCCATTAAACGTTTCTCCTGTCACCTTTCGTTATTGAATCCCTCACCCTGGGAAAAAGCTTATCTGATTATACCCTTCATTATTTTGTAGATCTCAATCAGGGTTCCCTCTTAATCTCCTTTTTTCTAATGAAAACAATCCTAACCTACTCAACATCTCTTCATAGCTAGCACAATAGACAATAGACAATAAGTGCAGGAGAAGGTGCAGCGGAAACATGCTTCCTGCCTCCAGGGTGTCCAATTCTTTAATAATCTTATACGTCTCAATCAGATCCCCTCTCAGTCTTCTAAACTCAAGTGTATACAAGCCCAGTCACTCCAATCTTTCAGTGTAAGATAGTCCCGCACCTTCAATACCTCGTAAACCTTCTCTGCACCCTCTCCAAAGCGTCCACATCCTTTTGGTAATGTGGCTACCAGAACTGTACATAGTATTCTTAATGCAGCCAAAACAAAGTCTTATATAATTTTAACAAGACCTGCCAGCTCTTATACTCAATACCCTGTCTGATGAAGGCAAGCATTCCATATGCCTTCACTCTATCCACCTGTGCAGCCACCTTTAGGGTACAATTGACCTGAACTCCCAGAGCTCTCTGCTCATCAACCATTCCCAAGGTTCTTCCGTTTACAGTGTAGTTCGCTCTAGAATTAGACTTCCCAAAATGCATCACTTCACATTTGCCTGGATTGAACTCCATCTGCCACTTCTCCACCCAACTCTCCAGTCTATCTATATTCTCCTGTATTCTTTGACAGTTCCCTATGTTTTCTGCTACTCCACCAATCTCCGTCTCATCTGCAAACTTACTGATCAGACCAACAGTGCCCTCTTCTAGATCATTTAAGTGGCCCCAGCACTGATCCCTGTGGAACACCATTGGTCACCTTTCTCCATTTCAAAAAACTCCCTTCAACTACTACTCTCTGTCTCCTGTTGCTCAACCAGTTCTTTATCCATCTGGCTAGAATACCATGCACATCATGTGACTTCAGTTTCTCCATTAGTTTACCATGGGGAACCTTATCAAATGCCTTACTAACATACATGTATATGACATCAACAGCCCTTCCTTCATCTATCAAATTGGTCACTTCTTCAAAGAACTCTATTAAGTTGGTAAGGCACAATCTTCCCCACACAAAGCCATTGCCTATCACTGATAAGCCCATTTTCTTCCAAATATAAATAATTCCTATCCCTTAGTACTTTCTCCAGCAACGTTCCCACCATTGACATCATGCTCACAGGTCTGTAGTTACCTGGAATATCCCTACTACCCTTCTTGTATAGGTGGACAACATTAGCAACCCTCCAGTCCTACGGCACTTCATCTGTGTTTAAGGATGCTATAAAGATATCTGTCAGGGCCCCAGCTATTTCCTCTCTCACCTCCCACAGCAACCTTGGGTAGATCCCATCCAGTCCTGGGAATTTGTCCACCTTAATATTCTTTAGTCTACCCAAAACATTCTCCCTCCTTATGTCAACGTGATCCAGAGTAAAGAAACTTCTATCTCTAATCTCAACATTCATCATGTCCCTCTCCTCAGTGAACACTGATGCAAAGTAATCATTGAGAATCTCACCCATTTTCTCAGGTTCGACACACAACCTTCCTTCCTTATCCTTTGGTGGACCAACCATTTCTCTAGTTACCCTCTTGCTTCTTCTGTATAAATAAAAGGCCTTGCGATTCTGCTTAATTCTGCTCACTAAAGTTATTTCATGACCCCTTTTAGCCCGCTTGATTCCTCGTTTAAGATTGGTCTTACTCTCCTGATATTCCTCCAAGACCCATTCTGTTCTTAGTTGCCTGGACCTTATGTAAGCTTCCCTTTTCCTCTTGACTAGTCACACAATTTCTCCTGTCATCCACGGTTCACGAATCTTGCCTTTGCTATCCCTTGTTTTCAAAGGGATATGCCTGTCCTGCACTATTTTCAACCTATCTTTGAAAGCCTCCCACATATCAAATGTGGGCTTCCCTTCAAATAGCTGTGTCCAATCCACATTTCTCATGTCCTGCTGAATTTTGATATAATTGGTCTTGGCCCAGTTTAGTATTCTTCCCTTAGGACTACTCTCATCTTTATCTACGAGTATTCTAAAAATTACAGAATTGTGGTCACTATTCCCAAAGAAAACCCCCAATGCAACTTCTACCCCACCTGGCTTGGCTCATTACCCAACACCAGGTCCAATATCGCCCCTTCCCTTGTCAGACTATTAACATACTGTTCTAGAAAACTTTTCTGGATGCTCCTTACAAATTCTACCCCATCCAGACTCTGACATTAAGTGTATCCCAGTCAATGTTGGGAAAATTAAAATCTCCCATCACCACCACCCTGTTGCCTCTACATCTTTCCATAATCTGTGTACCTATTTGTTCTTCTACCTCACACTCACTGTTGGGATGCCTGAAGTATAGCCCCAACAATATGTAACTGCACCCTTCTTATTTATCAGCTCTACCTATAATGTCTCACTACTCAAGCTCTCTATAGTGTCCTCCTTTAGCAAAGCTGTGATATCATCCCTGACCAGCAATGCAACTCCTCCTTTTATTTCCCTCCCTGTCCTGTCTGAAGCATCTATATCCTGGAACATTTAGTTGCCAATCATGCTCTTCCTTCAACCAAGTCTCTGTGATCACAATAATGTCATACTCCCAGGCACCAATCCAAGCCCTAAGTTCATCTGCCTTACCCACTATCCCCCTTGCATTAAAGCATATGGACTTCAGACCACCAGTCCTTTGTGCTCATCTGCTCTCTGCCTACTCTTCCCCTTGGTAATGCTAACTTCATGATCCTGTGCCTTACAGTCTCTAATTTCCACCTCACTATCTACTAGTCTTATTTTCTGGTTCCCAGCCCGCTGCCACAATAGTTTAAACCCTACCCAACAGCAGTAGTAAAAACTCCCCCAAGGATGTTAGTTCCAGTCACATTTAGGTGTAGAGCATCCAATTTGTAATAGTCCCACCTTCCCCAGAACTGGTCCCAATGTCCCGCAAATCTGAAGCCCTCCCTCCTACACCATCTTCCCAGCCACATGTTCATCCTGTCTATTCTTTCATTTCTACCCTGGTTAGCATGTGGCACTGATAGCAATCCTGAGATCACTACCTTTGAGATCCTCCTTTTTAATTTCTCTCTGAGCTCCCTGAATTCTGCTTTCAGGACCTCATCTCGTTTTTTACTTATATCGTTGGTGCCTATATGCACCAAGACAACTGACTGTTCACCCTCCCCTTTCAAAATGCTCTGCAACCGATCAGTGACATCCCTGATCCAAGCACCTGGGAGGCAACATACCATCCGGGAGTCTCATTTCCGGCCACAGAACCATCCATCTACTCCCCTTACAATAGAAACTTCTATGACTATGGCCCTATGAAACTTTTTCCTGCCCTTCACAGTGCCAAGATCCTGGCAACTGCTGCCCTTCCCTGGTGAGACATCTCCCCCAACAGTATCCAAAACGGTATACCTGTTTTGGAGGGAGATGACCGCAGGGACACCTACACTGCCTTCCTACTCTTTTTCTGCCTTTCGGTCACACATTCACCGTCTCCCTCAGCAATTCTAACCTGCAGTGTGACCAGTTCACTAAACGTGCTATCTACGATCTCTTCAGCATCGCGGATGCTCCACAGTGAGTCCATCCGCAGCTCCGGAGCCATCATGCGGTCAAACAAGAGCTGCAGCTGGACACACTTCTTGCAAGTGCAAGAGTCAGGAATGTCAGACACGTTCCTAAGCTCCCACATCAAGCAACAGGCACATGCTACAGGTCTGAGGTCCCCTGCCATTAAACCTTAGCTTTAACTCAACTAATACCAAACAATGCACTTAAGTATATAAGAGAAAAGAAAATGCCTTACCTTACAGAGTCCTTTTCTTCTGGTTAGAGGAAGGGGGTGGGAGGGAGATACTATACATGTAGTAGGGTTTAGCCACTGCACAAATATATGCTAAGTCTTTACCTTCCCAGCAACTTCCTGGTCCTAATGTTACCTCTGCTCTGTCTCCCACTGCTCACAGACAGGAAAAAGGCCGCAGGCTTTGAAGGTAAGTATTTATACTGTTCACTTATACCTCTGGCAACCTCCTGGTCCTAAAGTCACCTCCGCTCTCTCTCCTGCTGCTCCCGGACAGGAAAAAGAGAATGCTACATTCTAAATTACAGTCAATCCTCAGGTTTGCTATACTTTCAAGCAACTTTATATGCCTCTTCTTCCGATCTAATTCTGTCCTTAATTTATTTTGTTCACCATAGTTGTCCCATCTCTCCTGTTGTGTTCTAGAATACCTGCATATACTTTGTGCAGTGCATTTATTCATCTTTTATCTATTAACAACAGCCTACTGAGCGTCATGCATTTTAATGAAGTTTAACCAGTCTACCGCAGCCAGCACAGCCCTTATACCTTTGTAGTTTCTCTTATTTAGATTTAGGACACTAATTTGGGATTTCTATCACAATGAAAAATTTATGGTCATGTTATGATCACTTTTTCCGAAAGGATTTCTCACAACAAGATTATTGATTAACCACTTCTCATTTCACAAAAAAAAGCTGGAATAATGTGTTCCAAAGTTGGTTCCTCAATGCATTAGGGAGAAAGTGAGGACTGCAGATGCTGGAGATCAGAGCTGAAAATGTGTTGCTGGAAAAGCGCAGCAGGTCAGGCAGCATCCAAGGAGCAGGAGAATCGACGTTTCGGGCATGAGCCCTTCTTCAGGAATGAGGAAAGTGTGTCCAGCAGGCTAAGATAAAAGGTAGGGAGGAGGGACTTGGGGGAGGGGCATTGGAAATGCGATGGGTGGAAGGAGGTCAAGGTGAGGGTGATAGGCCGGAGTGGGGTGGAGGCGGAGAGGTCAGGAAGAAGATTGCAGGTTAGGAAGGCGGTGCTGAGTTTGAGGGATTTGACTGAGACAAGGTGGGGGGAAACTGGAGAAATCTGAGTTCAAATTTCTCAGATTTCTCCAGTTTCCTCATTTCCTCTCCCCCCACCTTGTCTCAGTCAAATCCCTCGAACTCAGCACCATCTTCCTAACCTGCAATCTTCTTCCTTACCTCTCCGCCCCACCCCCACTCTGGCCTATCACCCTCACCTTGACCTCCTTCCACCTATCGCATTTCCAACGCCCCTCCCCCAAGTCCCTCCTCCCTACCTTTTATCTTAGCCTGCTGGACACACTTTCCTCATTCCTGAAGAAGGGCTCATGCCCGAAACGTCGATTCTCCTGCTCCTTGGATGCTGCCTGACCTGCTGCGCTTTTCCAGCAACACATTTTCAGCTCCTCAATGTATTAGTCTAAATATTTATCTGTTATACATCAAGAAAGTCATCCACCACAGTATTATTGCAAACGGTTTGTCTAGATTAAGATCATCCATGATTGCTGTAGGATCCTTGATGCATACACGGTTAATTTCCTGTTTAATGCCATCCATTCCTCACCATTACTGTTTGGCTATCTATAAAAAGCTCTCATCAATGCCTTCCACATTTTTTGCTTTTTAATTCTATCCAGATTAATTGCACTTCTTGATTTCCTGCATCAGATTTCAGCTTCTGCTAATGAAATGTCATCCTAAAACATGGACTGCAAATTCTGGCTATTCCCCCTCTCCCTTCAGGATGTCCTATAGTAACTCAGTCACATCCTGGCACCAGACAGGAAACATACCATCTTGGTGTCACATCCAAAGCTGTAGAAACATATATATGTTCCCATTCGGATAGAATCTCCTATCATTATTGCTCTCACCCTTTTGTTTTCTATAGCTGAAACCACATTTGGTTGCTTTCCCAATAAACCATCTCCCCTAGAAGGCTGCAAACAGAAAACCTGTTAAAGAAAGAGATAGCCCAAGGGGACTCCTGTATTACCTGTCATTTCTTTTACTGTCTGCTGATCACCAATTGTCTTTATCTACGGTAACTATCTCAACGTATGTGTTATTCACAAAAATCTCAACTTTGCAGATACTCCACAGTGCCTGCAGCCTCTAGTCAGGATCCAAAATCAGGATTTTCAGTAGCTGCAGCTGGATGTACTTTCTGCATGGAAGTGTCCCTGATTTTCCATTCCACTGAACCCGATTTCCCTGCCATGACTTATCTTTAAATTATTCTCTTTCTATTTGCTTTCTCTAATTTAAATAATATTAAATGTATGCAAGGGTCTTTATCTTACCTCTTGTCATGAGATCCCCACTTTGCCCAGTCCTCTTAGTGAGACTGACAGTCTGTCCTGGGGTTCTCATCATGCACACTCGTCTGAAATATAGCTGCCAAACTGGGCCTGTAGCCGAACCAATATGAGTAACCAAGATTGGTTCTTAAAATAGGCGAAGGTGAGGACTGCAGATGCTGGGGATCAGAGTCTAGATTAGAGTGGTACTGGAAAAGCACAGCAGGTCAGGCAGCATCTGAGGAACAGGAAAATCAATCTTTCAGGCAAAAGCCCTTCTTAAAATACCAAAGCACTGACTCCATTCTCAGAGTCCTGAGGTGAAAATCAGTATTCCTTAATGAGACAACACACAAATCATCCCATTAAATTGGATGTATTTCCTTATATTTTACAAAAATTGTCATCTATGCAGTATACATCAGGTATAAAATACACAGAGAAAGATAATTATTAAAGGAGCACAATTAGTTAACACAATGCATATGTGAGGTTCCAACCACTTTGACAAGGGGCCAAAGGATAAATAGGAGAGAGACAGGACACAATATAATACAAATCACAAACAAACAGTTCTGGTGTTGGTTGCAGCTTGTGTTAGGACTTGTTATAAGGCTAGAAATGTCACTGAGTTCAAACACACCGTCAACTGTTTGAAAACTGCTTTATTGATGAATACAATCACAAATTACAAACAGGTGACTTCAATCTTCTGCATGACTTCCTCCTTCCTCGATTTTTTCAAATCCACTGTGCGAAGGTTTTGCTTTTAAGCATAATTAAAAATAAATTATATTACCTCATTCATGACCTTATTTCTCTGAAGACCTATGATCTTGAATTGTAGTTTTTTAGGGCGAGTGTGGCACAAAAGGAATCTTGAGTCAGTTTTCAAATTTAAGTGGTGTAAGTTTTAAGGTGTAGTCATGGTTTCCAAAACAATCTCTCAATGTTAATTTCTACTGGTGTCACGTGAAGAGAGTTTTCTGTGGCTCTCTTGCTCAAATGAAGAGAAGCTCAAGAAAAAAAGGGTGGCTCAATGGTTATCACTATTAGCTCACAGCGTCAGTGGTCTATGTTCAATTCCAACCTCAGGCATCTATCTTTTTAGGTTTCCTCTGACTTCCCGGTTTCCTCCCACAGTCCAAAGATGTGCAGGTTAGGTGGAGTGGCTATGGTAAATTATTCACCGTGTCCAGGGATCTTCAAGTTAGGTAGATTAGTCATGGGGTATGCCGGGGATTAAGGTAGGGGGAGTGGGACTTCAGAGGTTCAATGTGGACTTGATAGGCCAAATGCCTGCTTCCACACTGTTGGGATTTCATGAAAGAACTAAAGACGAAGAGGAAGGAGGATGGAAGGAGCGCAGAAGAAGGAATTGTACATTTTGGTATTTAATTTCCAGAAATTTCATGTTCGATAGGCAACTGAACTGAATAATTATGAATGTTGAAAGAATCCGTAAAGTCAGCGGAGAGTAAAGACCTTAATATGTGATTCCACTAAAAACCCAACACTATTAGCAGAACATGAAATAATTCTTAAAGATGTCAATCACAGCGACAGTTAGGATGCTTGATTAATGTATAATTTTCTTCCAGACTAATGCTGTATTCAGTCTCTTCAATCTGTTCAAACGCTGTGAGCACAAATCTGTTTCTGTGTTTCACAAGTGGACCTTTTATTAAGTGCACTTGAAATCATGGTTACTAATGTCACAACCACACATGGCTATAATTGCCATTTTAGAGAAAACAAGAATCCTTATGTTCAGGCCTACATACTGCATTCAGCTTATTTGTAATCGTAACTCTGATATTTTGAGAAAGCTTTCAAAAGCAAGAAACGTGGGTTTTTTTTCAAAATGCAAATACTTTTATCAAACAAATTAGCTATCAATTTAATAAAAAGATTTCTACTAAGTTGTACATTCAGAAACCAACTTTTAATTTTGTCCTAATAACTCACTTGACTGACCGTAGAACATAGTCTTTGAACATGTGAATATAAAACATCACCATTATCTTCGCATTTTAGGATTAAAGCTTGGTTCAATATTTTTCAACCTCACTCTGAAAGGATTACACTTGGATAACGAGAAATCAGAAACCATTCAGTGTTTTATCCTGAAAGCAGCTTTTTCAGTTTAATTGGAGTGCTTGGATCATTTCATAATCTGAAGCTCATGCAACCTGAATTTCTATTCTGTGCCTGGCTGATATCAATGAAGTATCACACCTATTTGGTGTCTTCAAAATGCACATGCATATCTTCTGTCAAACAGACTATCACAAAATTAATTGGACCGGTCGAAAGAATTATTCAAAATTTTACATTCAGCATAATGTTAAACACAGCAGCACGTTGGCTCAGTGGTTAGCACTGCAGCCTCAAAGCACCAGGGTCCCAGGTTTGATTCCAGCCTTGGGTGACTGCCTGTGTAGAGTTTGCACATTCTCCCTGTGTCTGCGTGGGTTTCCTCCCACAAACCAAAGATGTGCAGGTCAGGTGAATTGGCCATGCTAAATTGCCCATAGTGTTAGGTAGAGGGAAATGGGTCCGGGTGAGTTACTCTTCAGAGGGTCGGTTTGGGCTGAAGGGCCTGTTTCCATACTGTAGGGAATTGAATCTAATCAAAGGCAGGAATTCTTTTAGGAGTATGTAGTTTTCATACTATATGGATCATGTGTATCATTATTAACACATTAAATGACCAATAATTTTAAAACGTTCACATTAACTTTTTTTTTCCCAGGCTTCAGACCTGCCTTTTATGGGAATAATGAACCTTGTGATTTCTTTGCCATGAGGACTATGGGCATGTGTTAGTTTCCTGCTTCTCTTGTCTAGCAAGATGTTTTGATCCACTGCACCAGTAACCACAGTCCCCACCCCATCCCATGCCCCCAGCCACTTTTGACTATGTCTGTTGTTCCAACATTAACTAAACACTATCCCCTACAGATGCATAAGTTTGACCATTTTACCCTCTACTTATCCATTGTGCCTCTTCCCATCTTTTTGACATATTTCCCCTTGACCACCATCTTTTTAGAACATTAAAAACATATACTATTGAAATGCTATACAATGATAAAGAAGCAGATATGAAACAAAAAAAGGGTTTAAGAAACATAAAGAAAACATATAGCTTTGGAGAAATCCAAAATGGCCTGATCAATTCACAAAGTTCTTTAATCAACTGTGTTTGCAACATCTGGTGATATTTGGAACTCACATACTTAGATTAGATTTTAGATTACATTACATTACAGTGTGGAAACAGGCCCTTCGGCCCAACAAGTCCACACTGACCCGCCGAAGCACAACCCACCCATACCCCTACATTTACCCCTTACCTAACACTACGGGCAATTTAGCATGGCCAATTCACCTGACCTGCACATCTTTGGACTGTGGGAGGAAACCGGAGCACCCGGAGGAAACCCACGCAGACATGGGGAGAACATGCAAACTCCACACATAATTTATTGCACACATTCAACCAAAATGACAACTTGTATTTATATGTCATTATTGGCATAATAAAACATCCCAAGGAAGTTCACATGAATGTCATAAAGAATAATTTAACAATGAGATGCATAAGGTGATATTAACATAGGCAGTGGTAAATAGATCAAAAATAGTTTTTAAGAAATCCTTAAAGGATGAAACAGAGCAAAGAGATGTTAAAGGTTTGACAGAACCTATTACAAAGTTTGGAGCATTGGAAGCCGAAGACATGGACACCAATGCTGGAGCAATTAAAATTGTGAATCTTCAGAGGCCAGAAAGAAATATATCCAGGTATTTTCAATTTTGTGGGGCAGGATGAGATGGAGAGATAGTAAGGGGTAGACTTAGGAAGGATTTGAAACCAAGAACAAACATTTTAACATTGAGAGGTTGCTTGACAGGAGCCAATGTTGGTTAGTGAGCAGGGAGGTGATGGGTGAACTGAACTTGCTGTGAGTTGGGATATGGACAACAGAATTCTTAATCACATCACATTTGTGGAGGAGAGCCAGGAGTGCACTGAACTGGTCAAGTCCAAGGGTGAAAAATGCAGCAAATTAGCTGGAATTGACCAGATTTGGGAAAGGTTATGGAGATGGAAATGGTAGCAGAAATCAACCATAGACCCAGAGGACCATGGGACTGCTCTCATCACAGAGACAGAGAGAAAGAAAGGTGACTGGTGGCGAATTTAACCCGAAGGTCGCCCTGCCTCAGGCCAGAGGCAAGGTTGAGAAGACAGAGTTGGGTTGTTCAATTGGCTGGTCAGCTAGTTTGCGATACAGAGTGATGCCAACAGCACACATTCAATTCCCACATTGGTTGAGATAGAAATAGTTAGTCATGCCTGATCATTCTCTGTTAAATTTGCCAGATATGATTCGGTTTCCTTATGAAATTAAATCTGTCTTTAATTTTCAGACTGGGCACAACTTCTGGAGGATAATTTGCAGTGCAAATGTGAGGAATATACCTGGTCACATTTCTTTCCAAATGGCCATATTTCAAATAGAGTAACACCACTCATTTGCAGTTTGAAAACACTTAGAATCTGTTGCTGGATTTCAAGGCAATTATGCTATTCAAAGCATTGTTTCGGATCCAAGAAAAGTGACATATAAATATTCACCTTTTTTTTCTTTTCACTGTTAATCATTTGACTCACAATGGTCTCATAATTCGTCCAACAGCAGTACAAGTCAAAACTGCCATTTTCATAGTTTACTCCTGTGGTCCCTGCTGACACACACAGCCACAGCCATCCAGAATATCAAACAAGAGAAAAAATTCAGATAGGATCCTGAACTGTCAGCACATCAGTTGACAAAAGCCAAGCCAATTTTGTTTTCATCCAACATCTACACACAAAAGTTGGAAATCCCTTTTATACCGTAAATGTTTAAGTACTCCATATTTGGTATTTCCTGTTTGGCAAGAGACCTATTTAGTTATGTAACTGTCTTTCTCAAAGTATAAAACAGATCTCTAGCATATGAAAGCAAAGGAGAGGTCATAAAAATCAGCAAGGTCATGAAGTTGGATTGAAATTGTGCCAAGGATTTATCAGGTGCAACACTACCTGAATCTAAATTCAGCGTTCAGGTGAATGGGACGTTTTGGTGCTAAAAGGAATATCGTCTTGTGGAGGTGTGCAAGGGTCACCCTGACATCATTTTTAACTGCCTATTGTTATTGTCTGAGAGGATTGAGACAAGTGACTGACACCAGCATGGATTGCTCAATCCCAAAATAAAGTCAGGTGTCAGTGGGAAGTGAGTTAGAGTGGACATCCAGGGTAACAAACCACCACTGTATTGGGAGAAGATTAGAAAGAAGCACTGAAGAGATCAAGGACGAGCACTCCACTACTCCTCTATTCTAGAGACTGGCTTCAGGATCATTAAAGCAGTAGATCATGTGTTTCCTTTATCTCATTAAATAATGCAACATACTTAAATTGCCACTTCTTAAGAGACTCAATAAACTATCATGAAGCCCCAAATTCTAACACATGCCTTATGAACTGGAAACAGTAGGTCATTTTATCCCTCAGTCATTTAGCATTGTCACATTGATTTGTACTTCAATTCACCTTCCAGTAGGGGTCACTGCATACCAACTAGGAGAGAGAAGCCTTTCTGAGGAGAGATCACCTCCTGGTAATGTGTGCTAACCGAGAGAGCCAAATGTGGGCCTTAAGTCTTTGGTTGCCTTCCATATGCACATATTTTTGATTAACTAAACAATAAAATATTGATAATGGACTGAGCTAATACTTATCTCTGAACAGCAGGACAAAATCTAGAGTTTTTAAAATGTCAGGCAACTCTTAAGAAAGGTCTATTTATAAACAAAATGAGTGGGTTTTACACACAACTTGAAAATACCACATGCAATTATTTAAGAATGATAGGAAAATTGTATTAGATTTTTTTTATTTTAAGGTTAAATATAACTAGATGACGTAAATTCTCATTCCACCTGCAGTCTTACACTAGGAAATAAGAAACATATTAATTAACTGGGAGTTTGTTATACACATTCAAAAGCCTGTGAATAAAAGAAAAACTAAAGTCATTGATTTGCAAAGCTGTGCCATTCACTGCAGTTATCATTTGTCCTCTGCCACCACTGTGTTTGTTTTTCTGAAAGAATGGTAGTCTGTCAGTGGAAGATATCAGGGTTACATCATTGTCAAACTGCTATAGCAACATAGGCATAATTAGCCTTATTTCAATCACAAGTGTGGTAGCTGTGGAATAACATTTTTCAGTTAGTGATTTTCATCATTCGCTATTGCCCTCTAAACCCAACATCTACATTTTTTTTCCTTGCTATCTACTTAACAGAACAGCTGTATTAATAGAGAATATCCAACACTATGAAAAGAAATGGGAGATGAAATGTATTTAACTCAAAATGACTTCCTAATTTTCAGGAATCTAAGTTAAGAGGTAGTTACATAATTCATTCACAACTATTCATATACGAGCACAAGCAGGTCTAGGTTAATAAATGAGGAGAAAGTGAGGTCTGCAGATGCTGGAGATCAGAGCTGGAAATGTGTTGCTGGAAAAGCGCAGCAGGTCAGGCAGCATCCAGGGAACAGGAGAATCGACGTTTCGGGCATAAGCCCTTCTTTAGGTTAATAAATGTCCATTTTAATTGAGTCAAACACTTAGAGTCATAGAGATGGACAGCATGGAAACAGACCCTTTGGTCCAACCTGTCCATGCCGACCAGATATCCCAACCCAATCTAGTCCCACCTGCCAGCATCCAAATGCCTCTTAAATGGTGCAATTGTACCAGCCTCCCCCACATTCTCTGGCAGCTCATTCCATACATGTACCACCCTCTGCATGAAAACGTTGCCCCTTAGGTCTCTTTTATATCTTTCCCCTCTCACCCTAAACCTATGCCCTCTAGTTCTGGACTTCCCGACCCCAGGGAAAAGACTTTGTCTATTTACCCTATCCATGTCCCTCATAATTTTGTAAACCTCTATAAGGTCACCCCTCAGCCTCCGACACTCCAGGGAAAACAGCCCAAGCCTATTCAGCCTCTCCTTATAGCTCAAATCCTCCAACCCTGGCAACATCCTTGTAAATCTTTTCTGAACCCTTTCAAGTTACACAACATCTTTCCGATAGGAAGGAGACCAGAATTGCCCGCAATATTCCAACAGTGGCCTAACCAATGTCCTGTACAGCCGCAATATGACCTCCCAACTCCTGTACAATGTACAATACTCTGACCAATAAAGGAAAGCATACCAAATGCCTTCTTCACTATCCTATCTACCTGCGACTCCACTTTCAAGGTCTCTTTGTTCAGCAACACTCCCTAGGACCTTACCATTAAGTGTATAAGTCCTGCTAAGACTTGCTTTCCCAAAATGCAGCACCTTGCATTTATCTTAATTAAACTCCATCTGCCACTTCAAAGCCCATTGGCCCATCTAGTCAAGAT
The DNA here is from genome assembly GCF_037043375.1 of Chiloscyllium plagiosum. Lineage (NCBI taxonomy): Eukaryota > Metazoa > Chordata > Chondrichthyes > Orectolobiformes > Hemiscylliidae > Chiloscyllium > Chiloscyllium plagiosum. The sequence continues at coordinate 9,057,679 of NW_028270144.1, forward strand.
CCTGTTGTAATCTGAGGTAACCCTCTTCACTGTCCACTACACCTCCAATTTTGGTGCCATCTGCAAACTTACTAACTGTACCTCTTATGCTCGCATCCAAATCATTTACATAAATGACAAAAAGTAAAGGTCACAGGCCTCCAGTCTAAAAAACAACCCTCCACCACCACCCTCTGTCTTCTATCTTTGAGCCAGTTCTGTATTCAAATGGCTAGTTCTTCCTGTATTCCATGAGATCTAACCTTGCTAATCAGTCTCCCATGGGGAACCTTGTCAAACGCCTTACTGAAGTCCATATAGATCACATCTACTGCTCTGCCGTCATCAATCTTCTTGGTTACTTCTTTAAAAAATTCAATCAAGTTTGTGAGGCATGATTTCCCCCGCACAAAGCCATGTTGACTATTCCGAATCAGTCCTTGCTTTCCCAAATACATGTATATCCTGTCCCTCAGGATTCCCTCCAACAACTTCCACTGAGGTCAGGCTCACCGGTCTATATTTCCCTGGCTTGTCTTTACTGCCCTTCTTAAATAGTGGCACCACGTTTGCCAACCTCCAGTTTTCCGGCACCTCACCTGTGACTATCAATGATACAAATATCTCAGCACTTCTTGTAAAGGGGAGGAGGTCTAATGTTAAAGTGTTTGGTTAGATCAGATTCTCACAAAGTTCAGAAATAAAATGAAATAAACCAAACAGCAGCAGTTAGATGTGGATTATTTTTCAAAGGGAAGCAACTGCATTGTCATGTCTTTAATGAGGGATTAAGGTTTGCAGCTTGTTGAACTTGGAATCAGTTTACAGCCTCGTTTCCTGCAGGGGAGGAGGAGTGAACTGAAAGGAATCTTTTCTACTGAAGCAAACCCAGTTCTTCACTGCCTAACATTTGGGCTGGGCTTGAGATTGTACTCATTCCTGATGAAGGGCTCCTGCCCGGAACATTGATTTTCCTGCTCCTCGGATGGTGCCTGACCTGCTGTGCTTTTCCAGCACCACTCTAATCTAGACTCTGATCTCCAGCATCTGCAGTCCTCACTTTCGCCTAGTCAATAATGTGAAGTCAGTTCCATATTGATCTTGAATCAGCTGCCCATTATGCATCAATGTCACCACTCAGTAAGTGAACTAAGTCACTTGCTTTACATTGACCCAGAATGAACCAATATTTAACATAGAGTTGGTTTCAGGAAATGGCCTGCTGATTCAACATTTCCACTTTATGCCAGTGACCAAGATCAAATTCCCTACTTTATTTCAGGGCAATCCTATCCAATAGATAGTAGAGATGATCTAGAAGAAAGTGAGGACTACTCCTCAGATGCTGCCTGACCGGCTGTACTTTTCCAGCACCACACTCTGAAACATATAAAGCCTCAATATTGTAAGATTCAATTGGCAAAAATGCAGGCCAGGATACTAACCCCTGCACCATTGCAGTCCTGCATATTAAAGTTTTACATTTCTCATAATTACAGGGACTGTATTTGAACTTTGAATATTAGAATATCAATAATGTTAATTTACATAACTATAGACGAAGACACAGTACACAAAATTGGTTGAACTAAGCATGTGTTATTGAAACAAGTCAATAATCATGCTTTGCAACTCCAGACTTTTTGAATTGTCAGAGATTCCATCCACTACACTGACCTGTAGTACTGTTGAAACAACATCAATGAAAATGCCCACATACATACACAATCCTCTTTGTTAATAACGTTGTTTTATCCCACGCATGCTGAAGCAATGAAACATCATTTCCTGTGCTTTGGATTGAACCGAACTAGGTAGATTCATTCATCAGAGTGGACTCAGTCTGGACCTGCCTCAGAATCTATATTGGTCTTTCCACGTTGTCTGCCTCTCAAATTATTGTTGTGCTTGTTTGAACTCATAAGGCACTTGACCTCCTGATTGCTTAGTTGTTGTTCTTGGTCATGAAATTTCCCTCTGATAGATGTTTCTGAAATCTGAAAACTTCAAAATGAGCAATCATCTATTCTAATACCACGAGTAAATTACGTGTGTTGATTAGATTATAAAATTGGCAAACACAGCCATTCAAATCCACTTGTTAAAATATTCATCTTATATGTTTATAAATAAACAAACACCAACTCACAAACTACTTCAATGAAATGTGTGATGGAAGTTGTCCTAAAGCTGGTAAGAATCAAAGTTCACCATCCCTTTGACAGCTTTAGAAACACTCTTGCTGAATCCAACAATGATGTTTGGAAGTAAGAGTTCATAGCTGTACAAAGAAACCCTCCAGAGCTTATATATAAAAGGTGCTTTGAAGTTGACTGAACAGATGTCTTGTAATCTGGACAGATTTTTTTAATAGCTAACTTGCTGGATTTTTATTTAAATGGCCAGACACTTAATCCATTTCCTTTTTTCCCTCAACAGCTCAACAAATATCTGGCCTTTGAATCAATTAGAAATCAAAATACAAAGTCCAGATGATAAGTTAAGATCCGAATCTCAATACGTTGAAACTACGATATCCCTTTATGCACAGGAGAAAGCATTTGATGTATCAGAATGCTTACACAATGTTGGCTAACTGAATTATCACTTGCCTCAATTGGCAGATGACACCAAAATTGGAGGTGTAGTGAACAGCGAAGAAGGTTACCTCAGAGTACAATGGGATCTTGATAAGATGGGCCAGTGGGCTGAGGAGTGATAGGTAAATGTGAGATGCTGCACTTTGGAAAAGCAAATCAAAGCAGCACTTAGACACTTAATGGTAAGGTCCTGGGGAGTGTTGCTGAACAGAGACCTCGGAGTGCAGGTTCATAGCTCCTTGAAAGTTCCTTGAGTTGTAAGTAGATAGGATAGTGAAGAAGGCGTTTGGTATGCTTTTCTTTCATTGAGTACAGGAGTTGGGAGGTCATGTGGTGGCTGTGCAAGAGATTCATTAGGCCACTGTTGGAATATTGCGTGCAATTCTGGTCTCCTTCCTATTGGGAGGATGTTGTGAAGCTTGAAAGGGTTAGAAAAGATTTACAAAGATGTTGCCAGGGTTGGAGGATTTGAGCTACAGGGTGAGGCTGAATAGGCTGGGGCTGTTTTCCCTGGAAAGTTGGAGGCTGAGGAATGACCTTAGAGAGGTTTATAAAATCATGAGGGGCACGGATAGGATAAATAGACAAAGTCTTTTCCCTGGGTGGGGAGTCCAGACCTAGAGGATATTGGTTTAGGGTGAGAGTGGAAAGATATAAAAGGGACCTAAAGTGTGGCATGATGGCTCAGTGGTTAGCACTGCTGCCTCACAGTGCCAGGGACCCAGGTTCAATTCCATCCTTGAGTATTGTCTGTGTGGAGTTTACACGTTCCCCCCTTGCCTTTGCCGGTTTCCTCCGGGTCTCCGGTTTCCTCCCACAATCCAAAGATGTGCAGGTTGGGTGAATTAGCTATGCTAAATTGCCCATAGTATTCAGGGATGCCTAGGTTAAGTGCATTAGTCAGGGGTAAATGTAGGGGAATGTGTCTGGATGGGTTACTCTTCAGAGGGTTAGTATGGACTTGTTGGGCTAAAGGACCTATTTTCACACCGTAAGGTTTCAATAAAAAACTGTTTTTGCACAAAGGATGGTGTATGTATGGAATGAGCTGCCAGAGGACGTGGTGGAGGTTGAAACAACTACAGCATTTAAAAGGCATCTGGATGGATATATGAATAGGTAGGGTATAGAGGGATATGGGACTAGATTAGGTTAAGATATCTGGGTGGCATGGATGAGTTGGACCAAAAGGTCTGTTTGCACGCTGGACATCACTATGACTCTATAACAGAGCTCTGTGATTGATCAGTCATTGAAAATATGCTTAATATACTATACAAACACTAAATTATGACATTTGAAGGTAACAACAATCTTTAAACTTATCTGTCAAAACATTCCTAACTTCATGACAGATTTGTCCCAAGGTCCATGAACTGACTGACAACACACAAGCTTCACACAAGTTTCAGAAAACCACTCACCTTATTGAAAACTCCAAACTCAGGAAGATTAAAATTTGAAGTAAGCATTTAAAAGGCTGGACCTGACAACAATTTGTATGCATGTTGCATCATGACCAGCCACATTTCCCACAATGATCAAAATAGTGCTCAGTGGAAATCAGCTGGGAATTTCAAATTCATCATGATCCCATCTCTGTTTTTGTCTGACTGATGCAAATTTGCCCCGTGTCTGGAAGGAAAATATGGCTAAAAGAGCACAAAAACCAGGAGGTTATGATGAATGTTTATAAAATACACCTTGTGATCTAACTATTTTGTAATTGTCTTCCAAATCTGTGGTGGTAAATGATATGAGGAGAAAGTGAGGTCTGCAGATGCTGGAGATCAGAGCTGAAAATGTGTTGCTGGAAAAGCGCAGCAGGTCAGGCAGCATCCAGGGAACAGGAGAATCGACGTTTCGGGCATAAGCCCTTCTTCAGGAATGAGGAAAGTTTGTCCAGCAGGCTAAGATAAAAGGTAGGGAGGAGGCCCTTGGGGGAGGGGTGTCAGAAATGTGATAGGTGGAAAGAGGTCAAGGTGAGGGTGATAGGTTAGACTGGGGTGGGGGCGGAGAGGTCAGGAAGAAGATTGCAGGTTAGGAAGGCGGTGCTGAATTCGATGGATTTGACTGAGACAAGGTGGGGGGAGGGGGAATGAGGAAACTGGTGAAATCCGAGTTCATCCCTTGTGGTTGGAGGGTTCCTAGGCGGAAGATGAGGCGCTCTTCCTCCAGCCGTCGTTTTGTTGTGGTCTGGCGATGGAGGAGTCCAAAGACCTGCATATCCTTGGTGGAGTGGGAGGGGGAGTTGAAGTGTTGAGCCACAGGGTGGTTGGGTTGGTTGGTCCGGGTGTCCCAGAGGTGTTCTCTGAAACGCTCCGCAAGTAGCCGGCCTGTCTCCCCAAGATAGAGGAGGCCACATCGGGTGCAGAGGATGCAATAGATGATGTGTGTGGAGGTGCAGGTGAATCTGTGGCGGATATGGAAGTTTCCTTTGGGGCCTTGGAGTGAGGTGAGGGGGGAGGTGTGGGCACAAGTCTTGCACCTCCTGCGGTTGCAGGGGAAGGTGCCAGGAGTGGAGGTTGGGTTGGTGGGGGGTGTGGAGCTGACGAGGGAGTCACGGAGGGAGTGGTCTTTACGGAATGCTGATAGGGGAGGGGAGGGAAATATATCCTTGGTGGTGGGGTCCGTTTAGAGGTGGCGGAAATGACGGCAGATAATGTGCTGTACATGGAGATTGGTGGGGTGGTAGGTGAGGACCAGTGGGGTTCTGTCCTGGTGGCGGTTGGAGGGGCGGGGCTCAAGGGCGGAGGAGCGGGAAGTGGAAGAGATGCGGTGGAGGGCATCGTCGACCACGTCGGGGGGGAAATTGCGGTCCTTGAAGAAGGAGGCCATCTGGGTTGTACGTTTTTGGAACTGGTCCTCCTGGGACCAGATGCGGCGGAGTCGAAGGAATTGGGAGAATGGGATGGCGTTTTTACAGGGGGCAGGGTGGGAGGACGTGTAGTCCAGGTAGCTGTGGGAGTCGGTCGGTTTGTAGTAGATGTCCGTGTTGATTTGGTCGCCTGAGATAGAAATAGAAAGGTCGAGGAAGGGGAGGGAGGAATCTGAGACTGTCCAGGTGAATTTGAGGTCGGGGTGGAAGGTGTTGGTGAAGTAGATGAACTGTTCAACCTCCTCGTGGGAGCACGAGGCGGCACCAATACAGTCATCGATGTAGCGGAGGAAAAGGTGGGGGGTGGGGCCAGTGTAGTTGCGGAAGATGGACTGTTCCACATATCCTACGAAGAGGCAGGCATAGCTGGGGCCCATGCGGGGCCCATTGCTATTCCTTTCGTTTGGAGGAAGTGGGAGGATTGGAAAGAGAAGTTGTTCAGGGTGAGGACCAGTTCAGTCAGTCGAAGGAGGGTGTCAGTGGAAGGGTACTGGTTGGTACGGCGGGAAAGGAAGAAGCGGAGGGCTTTGAGTCCTTCATGATGGGGGATGGAGGTGTATAGGGACTGGATGTCCATGGTGAAAATAAGGCGTTGGGGACCGGGGAAGCGAAAATCATGGAGCAGGTGGAGGGCATGGGTGGTGTCCCGAATGTAGGTGGGGAGTTCTTGGACTAAGGGGGACAGGACGGTGTCAACGTATGCGGAGATGAGTTCGGTGGGGCAGGAGCAGGCGGAGACAATGGGTCGGCCGGGGCAGTCAGGTTTGTGGATTTTGGGCAGGAGGCAGAAGCGGGCGGTGCGGGGTTATGGGACTATGAGGTTGGAGGCGGTGGATGGGAGATCCCCCGAGGTGATGAGGTTATGGACGGTCTGGGAGATGATGGTTTGGTGCTGGGGGTGGGGTCATGGTCAAGGGGGCAGTAGGAGGAGGTATCTGCGAGCTGGCGTTTGGCCTCAGCGGTGTAGAGGTCGGTGCGCCAAACTACTACCGCGCCTCCCTTGTCTGCTGGTTTGATAGTGAGGTTGGGGTTGCAACGGAGTGAGTGGAGGGCTGCGCGTTCCGAGGGTGAGAGGTTGGAGTGGGTGAGAGGGGTGGGGGAGTTCAGGTAGCGGTTAATATCGCGGCGGCAGTTGGCTATGAAGAGGTCGAGGGCAGGTAGGAGGCCAGCACGGGGTGTCCAGGTGGATGGAGTGTGTTGGAGGCGGGAGAAGGGGTCGTCAGAGGGTGGGCGAGAGTCTTGGTTAAAGAAGTAGCACGGAGGCGAAGGCGGCGGAAGAATTGTTCGATGTCATGCCGCGTGTTGAACTCATTAATCCGAGAGCGTAGGGGAATGAAGGTGAGGCCTCTGCTGAGGACTGATGTTTCGTCCTCAGAGAGGGGTAGGTCTGGAGGGATGGTGAAAACTCGGCAAGGCTGGGAGCTAGGACCTGGTGTGGGGCTGGAGCTGGGTGTGGGGGCGGGGTTAGGCCTGGGGGCAGGGACGGAGATCGGCATGGGGGCGGGGTTGGGCGTGGTGATGGCGATAGGTGAAGGGGGGTAAATGATATATATATAGTAAGGCCTGTATGTTTAATAAAGCTGTGCTATTAAACACATAGTGATGTGTAAATTGCAAGTGTTATAGAATACATACCACTTGCCTGGATAAGTGCAGGTCTGACAATACTTCAGAAGCTTGTGTTCCTTCACTATCGCTGGGCCAAATATTGGAACTTCCTTTCTCATCATCTTCCTTTGGCATATCTCACAGATTAGCTTGACTCTCTTCCACTCTCAAGATGAGTCCATATGTAGCTGTACAGACCAATATGGCTACTGCAGGCTCTGTTACACTTGGCGGCAGGGGTTGGTCGTGGAAAGAGGTGGGTGGGGCGTTGGAGAGGCAGCATGTTCCTTTTGCTGTTTACCCAGGCTTCCATTTTTTTCCCAACAGCAAGTCTCGAGGCGCTCGATGCCTTCCCGAATGCTCTTCCTCCACTTTGGACGGTCTTGGGCCAGTGATTCCCGGGTCTCTGTGGGAATGCTGCACTTCCCCAGTGAGGCCTTGAGGGTATCCCTGAAGCACTTCCTCTGTCCACCTGGGGCTCGCCTGTTATTTCGGAGCTGGGAAAAGAGCACCTGCTTGGGGAATCATTCTAACAACAATGCGGGTGCATCTACATCACAAGAGGGCAGCTCACCACTACCTTCTCCAGGGAGAATAGGGATGATCAACAAATTCCAGCCTTATCTGTGATGTTCACATCTCATACACAATTTTTAAAAATAATTTATATTGAGGAAAATATGACAAAACATTCTTAAAACTGAATTACCTTTTGTATTATTACTGCAGCTAATGTTCCTTGCACTATTTTGCACACAAAAAAACTCATATATGAACATTTTTAGATATTGTTGAGAGCAGAGAAAAATCAATTTAGAATTTTATTACCTCTATCAGAGTACCAAAATATCAAAACCATCTTCTTTGAAGGCCTGACCAAATGCTTTGCTTATGGCAACATTTCACATTACTGTATTTTAATAACGAATCAAGATTAAACTTATATCAAGTAATAATAGGAATAAATAGCATACACTGTGGTGGAAATGCCATTTGTACACTTTGGATATAGCCCATTTTAATTAGCCTTTTCATATTGGCTGTGTAGAATTACTTCCTGAAACAGTATCTGGAACCTTACAGACAATCTAATATTATCTTTTCTGAATGAGATGTCCTCTCTTATTCTGACCCAAATTGTTATGTCAAGGATGATCCTCAAATTGCTCCCTTACTTATTGTAAAGTGCTGCCACTTGGAGCTTGAAATTAATTCTTCAGTGGATTTATTATTTCTTTATTCATTCACAGAGGGATGTAGGCGTCACTGGCTAGGCCAGCATTTATTGCCTACTCCTAATTGCCCAGAGAGTCGTTAAGAGTCAAACATATTGCTGGAGGACTGGAGTCACATGTAGGTCAGACCAGGTAAGGATGGCAGTTTCTTTCCCTAAAAGACATCAGTGAACCAGATGGGTTTTTCCAACAATGCACTTCTTGTCATCATTAGCTTCCTAATTCTACATACTTATTGAATTCAAATTCCACCATCTACCATGGTAAGATTTGAACCCAGATCTCCCAGAACATTATCAAGGTCTCTGGATTAATAGTCTAGTGATAATAGTCCAAGCCATTCCCCACTATGAGAGAGCAAATGGGTTACCTGACACTGGCAACAGGAAGACTCAGATAAGAATGGCTGGATCTTATTAGATTGTCATGTTATGACTTTGTGACTAGAATATTTTCCAATCAACCTCTTCTGGGATGTTATGACACACTTGGAGCATTGGAGACTGAGGGGTGACCTTATAGAGTTCTATAAAATCAGGAAAGGCATAGTTAAAATAGAGAGCCAAGAACTTTTCCCCATATAGAGGAGTCTAAAACTAGAGGGCATAGGTTTAAGGTGAGAGGCGAGAGATACAAATGGGTCCAGAGAGCCATTTCTTCACTTTGAGGGTGGTGACTATCTGGAATGGGTGGTCAGAAGTCATGGAAGTAAGTACAATATTGTAATTTAAAAAAAATTTAGACAGATCAGTAGATGGGGTAGGTATCAAAGAATCATGGATCAAATGCAGGCAAATGGGATAAGTTTAAATTGTGAAAGCTCGGTGGAATAGGCAGATTGGACCAAAGGACCTGTTTCCAGGCTGTAGACCTCTATGACGCTATGAATTTATGACGTCTGCAGCAGGTGGGACTTTAAACAGGCCCTCCTAGCTCAGAGAAATGTGCACTGCCATTGCCCACAAGGGCTCACTCCCTGATCAGAACAACTAGGAAGTCAATGGGAAGCAGCTGTCAGTCACTAGAAGAAGGTGTGGTCACCAGGAATGGAGGGATTGTTCAGCAAGGCTGATATCCAGACTCTTTTGCAGTCCTCCTCCGCTAGAGGCTCACACTTTCCATGGTCTAAGAGTTGTGGAATCCTTGACTAAGCCCTTCCTGTCAGCTTTGTACATCAGCCTGGATTCTGTCATGGCACTCCTATCTCAAAGTCAGAAAGTTATGGCCTCAAGATCCACTCCAGAGAACTTCAGTGCGTAATCTAGACTGACACATCAACATAGCCCTGAGGCAGCACATATTGTCAAGTATGTCTTTTTTCAGACTAACTCCTATCAGCTCTATCAGGTAAATACAAAATATCCTATGAAATTATTTTAAAAGAAGACTAGAGGATGTCACCTAATGTCCTAGCACAAGTTTCACTCTGGGACTGAAGTTTAAAAATCAGGAAATTTACTGAGTGAGCACTGTTGGAGTTACTGATGTGATGTTCAAAGGAGACCTTCCCCTCCTCTGGTTACATGCAAAAGAAAGTCTCATGATATCATTTGGAAAAGAGGGAGGGGTGGAGTTGTGTCCCAGGTATTCAGTTCAATATTTATTCCTCAATCAACATCATTAAATGAAAAATGGACTATCTGGTCATTATTGCTCCTTCTGGGAGTATGATGTCTACAAATTGACCTTTTTTAAATAATTGAGCTCATGGGATGTAGACTGGGACAGCTTTTAAAAGCCATTGCTGGTTACTTTTGACAAGGTGATGGTGAGCTTCTTTCTTGAATCACTGCAGTCCATGTGCTGTAGACCCATAAGCATTTAGGGAGGCATTCCAAATATTGACCCAGCAATGGTGAAGGAATGGTGATATATTTCCAAGTCAAGAGGAACTTGCAATTGGTAGAATTCCCACATATTTCCTGCCATTGCCCTTCTCTACAATAACAATCATGGGTTTAGTAAGTAATGCCCAACCTGCCTTGGTGCATTCTCACATGTCAGCCCAAACCCAGATATTATCCAGCTCTTGCTTCATTTGGACATGGCTGAGTATCTGAGGAGTCACAAATGGTGCTGAACATTGTGATTTCTGCATTCTTTACATTTCAACAGTGTACAATGTACTTCGTTGGCTATAAAGTGCTTTGAGATGTCCAGGTATGATTTTCCTGGCCTTAGCCCTTGTTGAAACATTTACCAGTATATATATCATGATCTACCTTAAAATTATTCAGTAATGTTTACTTGTCATCTTTATATTTTTCATTCATTCATGGGATTTAGATGTTGCTGACTAAGACAGGATTCATGACCCAGACCTAATTCCTGTGGAGAAGGTGATGGTGAGCTATCTTTTGAACTGCTGCAACCCTCATGGTATGGGGTCATCCATAATTAAAAAGAGAACTCCAAAACTTTGACCCAGTGATAGTGAAGGATGCAATATAGTTCCAAGTCAGGATTGTGTGTGTGATCTAGAAGGGAAACATGCAGATCTTAAGTTCACATACATCTCTACTTTTGTCCTTCTACACAGTCAAGGTTATGGATGTGGAAAGGTCAATCAGAGCACCTTTGGTGAATTACTGCAGTGCATCTTGAAGATAGTACAGTGCATATTGGTGCCATGGTGTCCCAGTGGTGAAGTAACTAGTGTTGATGGCGGTGGATGAGGTACTATGTAGTTAGATTACTTCATCATAGATCTTAACAAGTTTCTTGAGTGCTGTGAGAGTTTCACTCATATGGGTAAGCGAAGAATATTCCATCACGTTCCAAATGCATGCCTTGTAGTTGGTAGACAGGCACTGGGGAGACAGCAGGTGAGTTACTCCCCACAGAATTCCTCACCTTTGACCTGTTTTTATAGCCACATCATTTATGTAGCTGGTCCACTTCAATTTCTGGTCAACGGTAATCCACAGGATGGTTATGGTGGTGGACTCGGGGATGGTAAGGCCATTAAACATCAAAAGTGAAATTTTGTATTGTTAGGGATGGTCATTGTCTGGCTTGAATGCTCAGTTGTCAGCTTAGCCTGGATGTTGTCCAGGTTTTGCTGTATATGAACACAGGCTGCTTAGTATCTGATAAATCTCAATCTGTTGTATGTTAATTAGCGAACATCCCCATTTCTGTCCTCATAATAGAGGGGAGATCATTGATGAAGCAGTTGAAGATAGTTGAGCCTAGGCAATGGCCATAGGGAACACCAGTAGCGATGTCTTGGAGTGAGTATGACTGGTCTCCAACTAACACAACATCTTCCTTTTTGCCAGATATGACTCCAACCATTGAAGAGTTTTCTACCTGATTCCAGTTTTGGTAGGGCTTCACGATTTCATACTCATTCAAATGTCGCCTTAATGTCAACAGCATTGAAAGTTGGCTGCTGGTGCCAGGAAAGGTAGGGCAATGGAATGAGGGAGGGATTGGCCTCATTGTTAGACATTCAGTGACTGATGGGGGGACGTGACACAGGGTGGGTTGAGACCTGCTAAATATCACTGCCATGTCCTGGCCGCCAAGCTTCCCCACCCACTCCCCAATTCTTGACATCTGCAGATGACCCCAGTACATCATCTGCCAACACTATACACTCCCAAGGCTTAGGATCACCAAGAAAACACTTAAATCACCAGGCCTTTCCAAAATGAGGTGACGTGGGGCTCTCATTTACTTGTCAGTGATAGGCAAGGCACCCCTCATTTCCATTAAGTCCAGAGCCTGCACCCAAAACATGCCCTGCTCATAGAGATGTGCGGCCCAGAAAAAGATCCTTCAGTCCAACCTGTCCATGATGAGCAGTTATCCTAAATTAATCTAGTCCCATTTTACAGCATCTAGCCTGTATCCCTCGAAACCCTTCCTATTCATATACCCATCCAGATGACTTTTAAACATTGAAATCGTCCCAGCCTCCACCATTTCCTCTGGCAGCTCATTCCATGCTTGCTACATCCTCTGCATGAAAAAGCTGCCCTTTGGTCTCTTTTATATCTTTCCTCTCTTACCTTTTTAAATTTTTCCCCTCTCACCCAAAAAACTATCCCCTCCAGATTTGCACTCCTCTATCCTGAGAAAAAGACCTTGACTATTCATCCTAGCCATGTTCCTCATGATTTTATAGACCTCTATAAGGTCTCTTTTCTTTCTGTATCTTCAGTAGTTAATGCTATTGTATTTCATTTTTCCTGTTGGTACAAGAGGGAAGCTTTAAGCTTGAGCATTAACTGGGACAAATTTTTACTTTGCATCTTGAACACAATGGAGATAATTATCATAAGAGATGTAGATCAGGCAGCCAGTTCAGGACCATTGTTCCACACTATTGAATAAAGTCAAAGTCTACCCCGACAAACAAAGTTTGTGTGCTTCTGTACATATATACACACTTGAATGAAATTCAGAAAACCCAATTCCTAGCTAGCCAGTTATTCAGTATTTCTGTAACAGCATATATTTTTCATTTAAGAGATTTTAAAGTCAAAATCCCCAGATTGCTGGTTTCATGGGCAAAAGAAAATCCTTTTTTTTGTTCAAGGTCAATTCTGAATTCTAATTTTAATTTGTTGCAGATGAAAAATCATTTGCATGTTAACGTGCTTTGCTTTAAAAGAGCTTCTCCTCTTTTCCAACAATGTACATGATGTTTGAAAAGTAATTTTAAGAACTCGGAGAATTCAGAATGCCATTGGCCTCTGCGAGCTAATCTTTAGAGGTCACTATTTTGAACTTTATGTGTGAAGAATGTAAAGCTTTTAGAATTAAGTATTATTTCGATTTACTTGGACTTATTCTCTGAACCAAATCTGAGATAATCCTCAAAAATCCTAGTTTACTGTAGGCGGAAAATGAAAAAAAAAGGACTGTTTCATATGACAGTGCCTTTGGAGTAACTAGGAGATTAAGTAAAATTCAGCAATAAAAATAACAGACTTCTTGCTGCTCTGTTAAAAAAAAAGCAATTAAGTAGTTGGCTCTTGCGCAAACATCATGACTTCCTTAGGAATGTTGCCAGCATGAGTCTCAGGACCAAATTAAAGTTGGAAACTGGGAATAGATTGTCTTAATATATTCACAGGGACTAAATGCCAATTCCTTCCCCCTTCCTTTTTTACAGAATCCCTGCAATGTGACAGCAAGCCATTCAGCCCATCAGATCCATACCAACCCTCTAACCAGCATCTCACACCGCTTTCCTATAGCCCCTGTAATCTTCATGGCTAACCCATCTACTCTCCATATCCCTGGACACTATGGGTAATTTATCATGGCAAATCCACCTAACCTGCACATTTTTGGGAGGAAACTGGAGGAAACCCACACAAATAGGGGGCGAATGTGCAAACTCCACACAGACAGACACCCAAGGGTGGAACTGAACCCAGATCCCTGGCACTGTGAGGCAGCATGCCACCCCACAGCACACAGCATGGTACACCAGATTCAGAATCAAAAACAGAAATTGCTGGAAAAGCTCAGCATCCCAGATTTAGCACAATCTGCAACTGTCTCTAGTGCTAGATCTTTCATATAGACTGGAACATCTGGCTCATATAGTGGCTCGCCATTTGGGACAGGCTCACTCTTTGAATCAACCATAGAAAGCAAAAGGCAGGTGCTGGTAACCAGAAACGAAGACCAAAAAAAAATTCAACAAGTCAGGTAGCAGCTACAGAGAAGGTTAACACTACAGAGCCTTCACTGGTAAAAATTAGAGATGGAACTGATTTTGATCAATTACATAAGCAAGAAATGGTGGGACAAGTGGAAAGAACAAATGGGAAGATCTGCGATGGGTTGATTAACGGAATGACGAAAGGGATAATGGTATAAGACAAAAGAGAGTAGCAATTGGACAAGTGACAAAATCTGAGCCTTGCAATACTATCTCTAATAATAGAGGCAGTGAACATGATCTGAAGAGTTCATGTCGCAATGGAATTGGAAAGAGTGCTTTAATGATTGTCCCCATTAGCTGACACAAATGTCTAACTTTCCAATTAAACCACCAAGGTTTTCAATTTGCCACACAGACTGTTGTTCAAGACAAAGGTAATGCACACCAGGTTTCATCACTGACAGGACAAACTTATTCTTTAACAAATGTCAAAACTAAAGGGATTACTAATTTACTACTGTACAACTTAGGTTTTACCTGTTTCAAAACCCCACTACCAGCTTCTCAGGGTTAACTAAGGCAGTAAACGTCATGCAAACCAGTACCACCCTCATCCCTTGGAGTGAATGTAAAACATTCCCCAGGGAATTAAACAACATAATGATGCTTCAGGTCTGTGATATTGAGAATTGTATCCCACTCATTCTCTTCCATCACAATGTGGAGTGTGTTAGGCAATTGACTGCTGCTTCCTGTAGTGAAGAAGTCTTTAGTACTTTTGTGAAAACCAGAGGGACTCTTTTATTCCCTCCAGCCATTTTACCAGGATCTGGCAGACATGCCTTTAGCAACTGCTGCTTAGTCTGCTCAATTGGAATATTACATTGATGGACATCTATTTGATATCACTTCAGCAGGATTGTCCCTTACAATTGGATTGGATTCCTTGTTACATTCTCAGTATTTTCATGTCTAAGAGGCTCACTCCAAATGTATCAGTTACATGAAAATGGGATCCTTTTTTAAGGTAATGGCAGTCAAAGCTTGCATCCAGATTCCCTCTACATAGTACCTTAAAACTAGCCATATTGTTGGGACACAGAAGCAGAATGAAATCATTCTTATGACATTTTGAGGATAAACGAAACTGGTACATATTTACTACACATGCTGAATCAGATGAAATATGATCAACAACAAAACATACGATAATAATTATGTTGAGTTAAGACTTGGTTTGAATATTATTGTAAAATATTTGTGGAATTAATTTAATGTATTACCGTATATACATGTCTAAAAGACAAATGTTTTAGACTAATTATTTTAGGTCGAAGATAATTTGGTCAACTTTTACACAAGTGTTTATGGTAATTATAAGCAGACTTTCAGTGCATGAAGTCAACTTAATTGCTTGCCTATAATTTTGTGTGACCCAATTTTCATTATTCTTTGATTTATGTCTACATGCCAAACAATACTGAGGTGTGTATTTTTAATTTCGGATGAGCTGCTTTCTCCCCTTGTCCTGGACTTCAAGGGCTGCTACGTGGAAAAGTTTGCCTTATCAGTGAACACTCACACCAGACACAAGCATACCCAGAGAATCACAAGAAAGTAGAAAATCCCTCATCATTTTAATCACCAGAGAAAGTAGAGAGCACCATAAATATAAACTTGTTCAATTTTTGATAGAACAAGTGCGAACCATCATCTTTTCAAGACAGTAAGCCAGCTAAAACCATCAAACACTACTGTGTTTAACTACTATATGAGAACTTTACAACACTGTGTTTCTTATTTTGAAGCATCAGGTACACCTTCTCTGATGTGAAAGACTGTCGCAACACTCAAATTTTTGTAAAAAAAATCTGAAAGAACTGCGTATGCTGTAAATTAGAAACAGAAACAAAATCTGCTGGGAAAGCTCAGCTCCAACATCTGTGGAGTGGTATCAGAGTTAACGTTTCGGGTCCAGTGACCCTTCCTCAGAACTGTTTTTGTTTCTGAGTCAAAAAGTGTGGCGCTGGAAAAGCACAGGAGGTCAGGCAGCAACCGAGGAGTAGGACAATTGACATTCCTGATGAAGGGCTTGTGGCCAAAACATTGATTCTCCCTGCTCCTCGGATGCTTCCTGACCTGCTGTGCTTTTCCAGCCATTTTTTTAACTCCGATCTCCAGCACCTGCAGTCCTCAGTTTCACCTGTTTTTGTTTCTGGTAAATTTCTGGTATTTATTTTAAAGAAGGTGATTGCAGAACCTGTTTTACCATTCATTATTAAATTTCAATGGAATATTCACTGGAATAGCAACAGAGGCAGTACAGGCCTGCATACATTGTCACTCGGTTTTCAGAGTGGACAGTGAGTACTGGCAGTGAGTAACAAGTCATGGGAGCAATATCCAGCTCTATACTCATTTAGCACTTTTGCAACAGCAAGTGGGAGCACAGCCATCAACTAACTTAGTAGAGACCAAGGGAACTTAGGACATCTGCTCCACATTGTTCAGTTACCAATTGCACAAACATGCTGAGCCATTGAAGAAGCTTTCCCATTTAATCCTACTTGTGATCTATGCAAGTGCAGAGACACAGCAGCAGACAACCTGCTCTGAAAGCATGTATATATTACTTGACCATCCATGGCTGACATAGACAGATTATTTTTTTCAGTAAACTAGTGCCATGCACATAATTAATACATGCATCTTATGTTCAACATGGAGAAAATAAGCCAGGTAATAAACACATCCATGCGTAAAATAGTTTGTGATATATCTGTGATGCTGGTTCTCTGCATTGTGTTTTTCTAATGATGAAAACACAACAGGCTAAGCGACAGTCCCTGCATGACTGCCTTCGTGATAAGACGACTGTCTCTGTTCAGACCCAAGGAAGGAAGTCCCTGAGTACAGCGACTGCCAGTTCTCCAACCTAGTCACATCACAAAGTGTGGGGGAGTGGGCAGCTCCCGGATTCTGTGAGAATCAATTATAGGAAGTGAAAAGGCACTGCGTTTCTTCCTGTTAGCTTCGTGGGAAATTGTATCAATTGCAAAGAGCTCAGGCAACAAAGACATCATATATTACAACAAACAGGAAAAATTCATTAGATGGAAAACAACTCTCGAAAATAATCAAACATCGATTGAATTATTTGGATGAGAATATAGCAGGCATTTCATTTCTGACCTCCATAGATTATACAGCAGCATCAATGATCTGTATGGCACACTAATTAACCAAATCCAATCATTATTGTTCACTTATAAAAACTTAAACATCTATTGTTTAAGAGTTTAAAATGAGTATATTTTAACCAAAATGCCTGTATTAGGAGATCATAAAGTACACAGCATAAAACAGAGCAGTCCAACTCACTGGTCAATGCCAATGCATATGCTCTGTTTATGCCTTCACCCAACCCTCCTCATCCAATCTTAGCAGCATTTTTGTTTCTCTCATCAAACTAATCAAACAATTAGAAAATGAGCCAAAATCACAAATACATAAAAAATCTCCATTTGGTGAGCTGGGCAATCAACCCATTCAGGTAAAAACAATGACTGCAGATGCTGGAAACCAGATTCTGGATCAGTGGTGCTGGAAGAGCACAGCAATTCAGGCAGCATCCGAGGACAGGCCCATTCACTTAAACAATGCATGAAAATATAAATATAAATGGTCTTTGACGCTTGAAAATAATAATGCCCTGTGACTGCTTTTGCTGCCTCAAAGCTGCTTTTGCACTAATAGCAATCCCACCATTGCACTAATATCAAATGTAAAATTTGCCTTGATGCGTCTTTAAGAATACCTCCTTGATTTCAGTTTAGCTAAAGTGAACTAGACAGTGCAACTGCAGCCATTTCTGAATACAGGGGTAACAGCACAAGTGCCCAAAAGATGGCAGTATAACACAGGTATCATTGTTCCAGTCCTCATCTGTACACAAGAGGGTGTCCTCTTCATCAGTTTGCTACATGATGACCACATCTTGAGTGAAGCCAAAATCAACTGTAGACCTTTGTGAAACATAAATAATGAAAAATAAATTACAACCTCATTCTGACTGCATTTCTTTAGCTGTGCCATTTTGCCCTACAAACCCAAATACTTGCTACTCTACTCCATTCCGTTTAATTAACACTCTTACTGTGTCTGTGATACTGTCAATCAACACTCCATGGCAATTTGATTTTTTTTTAGAGACCCAATTACAGAGAAAAGACCTGCAACATTTGTTAAATCTACGTGACATTTAAACCTAGATTTGTATTTTGCTCTGACCAACAATGACTTTGTTTAAAACGGTGTCAATCAATCTAAAACACAGGTTTGAATTCCCTAGAAGATCTGTCATAAACGTTTAAAATAAAGTTCATAAACTTGCAGCATTTGCTTTTAAAGGTCTCCAGAGGGTGATCGTAATGGTGACCAATTGTACCACTGTTTGTACAGTCAACAGGGATTAAAATGCCAAGAGAAAACTGGTTGGATGACTATCAGGCGACAGAGGAGGGGCTGTGTTAATTGTCTGCATGGCTGACTTGGCTTTATGGAAACCAAGAAAAAGAATACAGCACCTTTAACCTAATTGCTTTTGATTTTTACTTATTAGTGCACCAGTTGTATTCAGATTACAATCTGGTATTTAGTTGGTGAATGAATGGGTTTCAAGAGAGCTTACAATATAAAGGTAGAAATGCATCTAAATTTCAGCATCGGGTAACATAGATACGTCTGTGTCGGCAACACAAAGTACAGGCAGAAAGAATCATGAAAACAGGAGACAACAGTTAAGTCTTCAGGGAAAAGGCCAAGTTTATGATTAAGAAAGTAGTTAAATCCTTGCTGATCACTGGCAGAATGTGGACTATTTTCAATGAGAGGGATTTCAGTTCTTTCACTGCATCAGTGATTGCCCCAACAGATTTGCATTTAAATGGCTCAGTGGTTAGCACTGCTGCCTCCCAGCACCAGGGCCTGGGTTCGATTCCAGCCTCAGGTGACTGTCTGTGTGGAGTTTGCACATTCTCCCCGTGTCTGTGTGGGTTTCCTCCGGGTGCTCCAGTTTCCTCTCACAATCCAAAGATGTGCAGGTCAGGTGAATTGGCCACGCTAAATTGCCCGGAGTGTTAGGTGCATTAGTCAGAGGGAAATGGGTCTGGGTGGGTCGGTGTGGAATTGTTGGGCTGAAGGGCCTGTTTTCACACTGTAGGGAATCTAATCTAAAATATTCAGGTTTCAGCATGATCTTTTATATTGTTGATGTTTCCTCCAGTTGTTTGTCTTCCCAGAGGGAGGAGATTTTTGCTAAGTGCTACCCTCGTCACTCTGATCTACTTTTTGTCTGTTTTTCTCCCCCGATATGACTAAACCTGTGACCCAGAAGGATATAGTGTTGTGCTGTTTGACATACAGCACGACTTGGACAAGTGCTCTTCCAACACCCGTACGCTCTCCCCCCATCAGAAACACAAAATGAGTTCTTAATCTTAGCTGGACAATTGTGGGAAGCACTAACAGGAAGGGAGGAGGAGTCAATCTGGACCATTCCCAGAGATCTCCCAGAACTGGTAATAAAGAATTACATATATGTCATTCCAAACAGTGAATGATGCATGTGGAGACACAGGGCTATAAAAAGAATTAAAATTTGATGAAACCTATTATTAACTGCTTAATAACATTGAGTTTTAACTTCAAACATTGGGGGTGACTTGGGGTCATGACGAAGATGTAAATGTTAATGTTTATAGATTAAAAACAGAGAGGTCTTGAATCAAAGAGTTAAAAATTCAGATGTAAAGAAGAAGCAGATTGGACTCAAAGGATTTGAACTATAGGGAGAGCTGAATAGGCTGGGGCTGTTTTTCCTGTCAGAGGCTGAGGGGCAACCTTATAGAGGTTTATAAAATCATGAGGGGAATGGATAGGATAAATGGAGAAGGTCTTTTCCTTCGGGTGGGGGAGTCCAGAACTAGAGGGCATAGGTTTAGAGTGACACGGGAAAGATATAAAAGAGACTGAATGGGTAACCTTTATCATGCAGTGGGTGGTCCACGTATGGAATGACCTGCCAGCGTAAGTGGTGAAGGCTGGTATAAACACAGCATTTAAAAGGCATCTGGATGAGTACATGAATAGGAAGGGTTTAGAGGGTTATGGGCCAAGTGCTGGCAAATGGGACTAGATTAGGTTAGAATATCTCATTGGCATGGATGAGTTGGACCGAAGGGTCTGTTTCCGTACTGTATATCTCCATGACTCTGACTCTGTGGTACCTCTGTTTCTTTCTCCACTGATGCCATTGGGCTCCTCCCAGCATTTTCTGTTTTTATTTCAGTTTCCAAATGAAATTTCCCTTTAATCTGTTGGATATTTAACCAAAACAGCCACCATCCCAACCAACAGCCAATCCCATAGTCACCATTAAGTCTCCCCACAGCACATACAGGATGGATATCTCGGCGAGAGACCCGATTTAGATCCTGGTGCATGAGGTGTTTGAACAATAGGTGGGAGGGCACTTGAACAAAGTGGGACTCTGAAAGGGACAGAAAGCATTGGATAAATCGGAGGCTGAGCTAATGTAAGATTTTCTGATGAAGATCACATTCCCAATACTAATTATGCTTTACTAAAATTGCCCTAAAGGGCATTCTGAAGTATGAACACTTACACCTCTACCAGACCTGAACTCGACAATTACAGTTATAGAGATATAGCGATCTACAGCACAGAAAGAAAAGGGTCCTTCAGCACATTATGTCTGCACAGGTGAAAGAAAAGCACCTTTACAATTCAAAGAGACTGTATCCTGCCAGTTCTCACAATATCACTCACAGCATCCACTGTCATATTGTAGGTTAACTGCCAAATAATCAGTTGCTTGTCCAGAAGTGATAACTCCATGAGGTATTTATTTAAAACTGTAATACACATTAGAAGTTACGAAGCAGACATTATCGAGTAAAATAGCTGATTTCTGAGACGGCAACTTGCAAAACCAAAGCAGATTAACAGCCAGGCAGTCAACACTGTGTACAGATGAAGCACATGGAGTCCCGAAAGGCAAGCTGTCTTAAAGGAAGTTCCACATAAAATATGGATTTCTGCTCTGTTCATTCTGCTCTCAAAGTTTCTGTCTTCATTTCCTGTCTATACTCTAGTGCCTAATCAGACTCCTCTATATTTAACCCACAATAGAATAAACTCATATTTGTTTGCCTTCACTTTAGAAAGTGATTAAGATTGTGATAGATTTTTTCTTCTGTAATTTGTTTTGACTCAATTATCATATGCAGAAGAATCTCTTGTAATATCTGCATTGGTAACTAAGAAGGATGAGAACAAAAATCTTGGAAAATATGAACCGCATAGTTTTCCATTACTCAACCTAGTAGTTAAATCCTTGCTGATCGCTGGCAGAAGGGGGACTATTTTCAATGAGAAGGATTTCAGTTCTTTCACTGCACCAGTGATAGTTCCTATGGATTGGCATTCAAATGGCAAAGTCTGCTATTCAAAAGATGTAGCAATGTAAGGAATAAGCAGTGACTTACACACAGAGTCAAAAATCCAATTTCAAGATAGCCAAGAATTTCCACCATCCAAACTGACAATTACATAATCTCTTGCAAACTGCAGTGTGCAGTCTTCCAATGTTTTGAAAAAGCTCGCGAGGAATAAAAATAGTTTGGTGTTGCGGGTGACTCATTAAAAATGAGGTACATCACTCCCCCCCCCACCACCCCCAGCTTTCTGCATAGCCACAGCCCAGATGAAGGTGTCAGGCTGGTCACCTTAATCCAGTCTTCATCACTGAAGTAAAACCTGGCAGTGAGATTGATGGTCAAAGGAGGGTGTCTGCATACCTCGACACCGTCCTGTCCCCCTTAGTCCAAGAACTCCCCACCTACGTTCGGGACACCACCCACGCCCTCCACCTCCTCCATGATTTTTGCTTCCCCGGCCCCCAACGCCTTATCTTCACCATGGACATCCAGTCCTTATACACCTCCATCCCCCACCACGAAGGCCTCAAAGCCCTCTGCTTCTTCCTTTCCCACCGAACCAACCAGTACCCTTCCACTGACACCCTCCTTCGACTGACTGAACTGGTCCTCACTCTGAACAACTTCTCTTTCCAATCCTCCCACTTCCTCCAAACCAAAGGAGTAGCCATGGGCACCCGCATGGGCCCCAGCTATGCCTGCCTCTTCGTCAGATATGTAGAATAGTCCATCTTCTGCAGCTACACTGCCACCACCCCCGACCTTTTCTTCCGCTACATTTATGACTGTATCGGCGATACCTCGTGCTGCCACGAGGAGGTTGAACAGTTCATCCACTTTACTAACACCTTCCACCCCAACCTCAAATTTACCTGGACCGTCTCAGACTCCTCCCTCCCCTTCCTAGACCTCTCCATTTCTATCTCGGGCGACCGACTCAACACGGACATTTACTATAAACTGACCGACTTCCACAGCTACCTAGATTACACCTCCTCCCACCCTGCCCCCTGTAAAAACGCCATCCCATATTCCCAATTCCTTTGCCTCCGCCGCATCTGCTCCCAGGAGGACCAGTTCCAATACCGAACAACCCAGATGGCCTCCTTCTCCAAAGACCGCAATTTCCCCTCAGACATGGTTGACGAGGCTCTCCACCACATGTCCTCCACTTCCCACTCCTCCTCCCTTGAACCCCGCCCTTCCAATCGCCACCAGGACAGACCGCACTGGTCCTCACCTACCATGCCACCAACCTCCAGATACATTGTATCATCCTTCGTCATTTCCATCACCTCCAAACAGACCCCACCACCAAGGATATATTTCCCTCCCCTCCCCTATCAGCATTCCGGAAAGACCACTCCCTCCGCGACTCCCTCGTCAGGTCCACATCCCCCACCAACCCAACCTCCACTCCTGGCACCTTCCCCTGCAACCGCAAGAAATGCAAAACTTGCACCCACACCTCCCCCCTCACTTCCCTCCAAGGCCCCAACGGATCCTTCCACATCCGTCACAAATTCACCCGCACCTCCACACACATCATTATTGCATCTGCTGCACCCTCTACATATCCGATGAAGGGGCAGGCATAGCTGGGGCCTATGCGGGTGCCCATGGCTACTCCTTTGGTTTGGAGGAAGTGGGAGGATTGGAAAGAGAAGTTGTTCAGAGTGAGGACCAGTTCAGTCAGTCGAAGGAGGGTGTCAGTGGAAGGGTACTGGTTGGTTCAGCGGGAAAGGAAGAAGCGGAGGGCTTTGAGGCCTTCGTGGTGGGGGATGGAGGTGTATAGGGACTGGATGTCCTGTGGCCTCCTCTACACTGGGGAGATAGGCCACCTACTTTCAGAGAACACCTCTGGGACACCCGCACCAACCAACCCAACTGCCCTGTGGCTGAACACTTTAACTCCCCTTCCCACTCTGCCAAGGACATGCAGGTCCTTGGCCTCCTCCATCGCCAGACCATGGCAACACGATGTCTGGAGGAAGAGCGCCTCATCTTCCGCCTAGGAACCCTCCAACCACAAGGGATGAATGCAGATTTCTCCAGCTTCCTCATTTCCCCTCCCCCCCACCTTATCTCAGTCCCAACCCTCGGACTCAGCACCGCCTTCTTGACCTGCAATCTTCTTCCCGACCTCTCCGACCCCACCCCCTCTCCGGCCTGTCACCCTCACCTTAACCTCTTTCCACCTATCACATTCCCAATGCCCCTCCCCCAAGTCCCTCCTCCCTATCTTTTATCTTAGCCTGCTTGGCACACCCTCCTCATTCCTGAAGAAGGGCTTATGCCCGAAACATCGATTCTCCTGCTCCTTGGTTGCTGCCTGGCCTACTGCGCTTTTCCAGCAACACATTTTTCAGCTCTGATCTCCAGCATCTATAGTCCTCACTTTCTTCTTCTCCTTATGAAGTAAAATGTATCAATGTAATATTTCGTAGGGATTCTGCCTTCTGATTCTGGAGCATCTCAATTTCAATAGTGCAGGGTCAAGTCACTGCCATGAAAAAGGTAGGTGTTGGTATCAAAATGGATACATCTTAGGAAGTGACTCAGAAGGTGAGTTACATGCCACAGCATTCCAGTGTCTAGCCTGCTCTTGTAGCCATGTGTTTATGTAGTGAGTCTAATGAGTTTCTGGTCAATGGTAATTGACCAGAATGTTGATAGAGAGGGAATTCAGTGATGGCAACACCATTGAATATCAAGGGGCGGTGGTTAGATTGCATCCTATTGGAGATAGTCATTGCTTGACATTATTCACAGTTAACTCTTGACTGTTGACCACCTAAACAAAATAACTTAACGTCATATAATGGCTGTTTTTGGAATGTTGCTGTGTAAAATTTGACAGTGGTATTTGAGCATAGCAACCCTTCAAAAATAATATTTTGGGGTGTTGACCATGTGAAAGTCATTATATAAATAAAAGATTTCTTTTCCACTCTAATCCCAAATCCGTGAAGAGACAATTTAACATTTGAAAACAAAAAAAAGCCTATTAATGGATACCATCTGTTACCAGTATCCCTTTTCCATTGGAACTTCCATTCAAACTCAAATGAGATTAAATAATTACACCCTCTCCTTGAATTGCTGGCCATCAAAGATCTTTTGGTGAAATGAGCCTGGGCATTCTCAGTGGAGGGGGTTTACAGCACAAAACCGCTGTTAAATTGGTCACGACCGGCACAAATTTGTCAACCATGCTCAGTGAGACTGTAATTAAATAGCTGGTGAGCAACTTCGATTTTTAACAGGTTCTGAAATTTCGCTGTGTGAACTAACCGACCAAAAAATGTCTGTACTTAATTATTCCAGTTCTTCCATTAGACAGACATAGGCTCATGCTCCAAAAATGTTCCTCTGTTGTGCGAGTGTCATTGCATTTCAAAATAACTTACTTTTCCTTTGAGAATGTTTCATTATTCATGATCGTTGGAACAATAACAACTATATTCCTACACCCATGCACTTTCATCTTGTAAATGTTCTTTATGTGCAGCATTGAACATTCGTGAAAGAATTAGATAGCAGTAGCACCAGGTGTGATTTTGAACTATTAAGTTGTGAGTGCTCCAGTTATATTATGAAACTGGCTTGGATTTAGTTGCCAAATTATATGAAATGGCGACTTTTCCCACAATTCAAAACCAATTGACAGTCACTTACATGAGAGAAACAGTCTTCCTTGCAATTATAATGTATACTAGACACATAATTTTTTTCTGTAATCACCTGTAGATTATTTCTCTATAGGGCCTGCAGCAGTGATGCCAGAAACACCTTTAGCCATTATTCATTTCGGTGTGAATCAATTATGTTGTTGGTTTTGATTTTACAGGCTGGAAATAGTATCTCAAATGTTAAAGTCCTGAGGGTTCTACATGAGAATATATGTGGATTTCTTTAAGGATTATCAAGGCTAAAAACGTCTATTGTGTTACATAGTCTTATTCCTTCTTCTGGAAGAAAGTGAGGACTGCAGATGCTGGAGACCAGAGTTGAAAAATGTGGTGCTGGAAAAACACAGCAGGCCAGACAGCATCCAGGGAGCAGGAGAATCGATGTTTCAGGCATAAGCCCTTCTTCAGGAATCATTATTCCTTCTTCTGCCCAAATTGCAATTGAAAGTCTCCTTTAGCTTTGTTTGCAAACAATGAAACACTGAGTGTTCACTACTTTTGGAGACTGATGCACTGTGATTTGTTTATGGAACTATTTGGGATTCTATTTAAATGAAAGTCGTTCCATAGGGGCATGAGTGGACCTTTCAGCCCCTCAGTTCTGTTCTGTCAATCAATGTAATCACAGTTGAACAACTCATTTACTTCTCAGAGCTCCATATCTCCCGATAGTTATCCTCAAAGGTCTACCAACCTTATTATTCAAAGGTTCAAATGTCATCACATCCACCAGCTTTTGAGGAAAGAGAATTTTTGATTTCCAGCGTAAGGCTGATCACTACATAATTCAGATTTGCACCAATCTTTACCATGCGCTAATTGCAACGATGACTGCACAGCATTACAGCAATTGGGAAGTCTCCGACAGCAGAATCCCACTGTCCTCTCTCAGCACAACAGCATTGATTCTCTGAGCACTAACAAGCGCCCAGTACCCTTGTTGGTCAGCCAGACCAGACTGCAGTCTGCTATGACCCATGATCAAGGCAGTCCAGTCCAAATCTAGGGCATTCAGAGCTAGTTGAAATCCTTATGCAAGGCCATTTGCAATCTTGTCCACTGAAAATTAAAAGCACCAGGGTAGAACTGCGTAGGAATAGAAGAATGGGTGAAGGCAGATAGAGTATGGGCAGTTGGGGAATGCACAAGCCAGCACATTTCACTCTTGTTAAAGTGCTGGATAATTTGACATATTTGTTTTAAAGCATTTGTTGAGCAGTGGCTTTTATTTCAGCATTGTCTTGATCAGTCACAGGAACCAAGTGTGAGACTGCTGAAGAATGGAGGTTGAACTCAGTCAACCATTGCCAGTTGAGTTGTGTTGCTTGCTTTATCCCTTCCTACTCCTCTTCCTCTTCCCACTCAGTACAGGTTTCACCGTAGACAAAGCGTCCATGTATGTCTGCGGCACACTGGAGTTACAAGCCAGATGATCAGCGGATCAGCTCTTGCTCCTGAGGAGGCAGCCTGTTGTAGCTCATATGCAGATGCTGCAGTAGATTACTGCAGAATGAAGATATCAGTAATAGGGAAAATGTCAGAGGTCATTCTCAAAGATTTACTAACACAGCATTTGGAAAACAGTGACGGGATTGGAGAGAATCAGCATGGGTTTACAAAAGGAAAATCATGCTTGACAAATCGACTGGAATGTTTTGAGGATCCAGCTCATAAAGTTGATAATGGGAACCTAGTGAATCTGCGTTACTTGGACTTTCAGAAGCCTTTCGATATGGCCCTACATCAAAGATTAGTGTGCAAGATTAAATCGCGTGGGATTGGAGGTAGTGTAGAGACAGGTGAAAGTGTTAGGTGGAGTCCTGAACTCAGAATGATTGTGCTAATATTAAGTCTGCAATATCCACTGACTGACACAATCTGCTTAGTCTGCATACTTGTCACACACGCTTCCTCCATCCACCCGAACATTATATCAAAGATTATAGTTTGCGCTAGAAGGGTTAGATTCAACAGGGCAGGCAGGTGGTTAGGGAAGAAATGGCCAGGGAAATGCGGTGATGGAGGACTTGTCGCCTTCAATGGCAGACAAGGTCAATGGCACGGCTTGACTCCCGGAGGCCAAGTCAGTCATTTAGACAATAATTAAAGGCCTCTCTGACCATTGCTGGCATTTTACCAGTTTGCCCATCCACTATGTGGGGGTGGGGGCTGCCTATTGAATCCTGGGTGACCTCCTGCAGGTTTGTTGGTATTGATCTCAACTTGCATGGTTCACAGAGGAGCAACCCCACTGCCATAGAGTTATAGAGATGTACAGCATGGAAACAGACCCTTCGGCCCAACCTGTCCATGCCGACCAGATATCCCAACCCAATCTAGTCCCACCTGCCAGCACCCAGCCCATATCCCTCCAAACCCTTCCTATTCATATACCCATCCAAATGCCTCTTAAATGTTGCAATTGTACCAGCCTCCACCACATCCTCTGGCAGTTCATTCCATATACGTACCACCCTCTGTGTGAAAATGTTGCCCCTTAGGTCTCTTTTACATCTTTCCCCTCTCGTCATAAACCTATGCCCTCTAGTTCTGGACTCCCCAACCCCAGGGAAAGGACTTTGCCTATTTATCCTATCCATGCCCCTCATAATTTTGTAAACCACTATAAGGTCACCCCTCAGCCTCTGACGCTCCAGGGAAAACAGCCCCAGCCTGTTCAGCCTTTCCCTGTAGCTCAGATCTTCCAACCCTGGCAACATCCTTGTAAATCTTTTCTGAACCCTTCCAAGTTTCACAATATCTTTCCGATAGGAAGGAGACCAGAATTGCACGCAATATTCCAACAGTGGCCTAACCATCCAGTGCCATCCAAACCCCAATGTCAATGCCCTAGTCCTCACCAGTAGCACCTCCCGTATCAGCTAGGTGTTATGCTACTTTAGCACATTTGCATTATTGTAGTGATGTGGGAACCATTGACATCTTCAGATAGCAGCAGTCTGAAACCCTGGTTTCAGATTGACAGTGGTTTTGTATTTTCTATCAGAATTGTTACATTTATTGCTCAGTAAAAAGGCATAAATATTTGTTCTGTGAACTCTTGCCCTTCAAGCTGTTCATGGTGAAAGGTTGAAGATTAAAGAAATCTATGAATGATTTATTTGAACTTAGCTCTTCACTGAGCTTCGTACATTCTCTCATATGTTGATCAGCTGGTCATTTTGTTTATCTATTCTTCACACCAAGGTAAATGTGACAGCCAATCCCTCTTTGGTAGGCAGTAAAACCCAGGGTGACAAATTGCCCATAGCAGTCAATTACAAGATCACTTTTGGGGTTAGCAGTGACCATGTTGTATCACTAAGGGCAAGGGACCTAATTTGTGACACCCCTCTCAAAACACAGATATGTCTTGGAGAGAAATCTAAACCCAATGATTGGAGTGGAGAGTTGAGAGGTCATGACGTATTGGCAACATGATTGTCTTGAGAATGGTCATTGGCATACGTGATGGAGAACACAAAGAAAAGTCACTTTATTCTTCTATTCCTGATACTTAGTGCAGTTTAACGAGGCAGATTCCCAATGTATAAGGTAGGAAATTACCCTTAATTGACCGCTTAAGTAGTTTAATTGACTGCTAGGTCGGCAGTCATTCTGCCATCTTTTCTATCAATGGCCCCAGGAAGTCATTAGATATGTGCTTCCTCCTGACTATTTTGCCAAACTTTCCATTTTCTAGCCCATCACCAATAGACCCAAAAAAAGGTCTGTGCAATATACCATACACACAAATGAACAATAAGGAAGTATATAACTCAAGTAATAGGTGATTTTGAATAGATACATTTGAACAGCTATGAAAAGCTTCAGATATAATTGTCAATGTAAACAGAGCATGACAGGGGAATTGTTATGAATGCTACACTTTGACTCTTTATCTCTTTCTATCTCTCACATGTTGTCTCACTGCTGTATCAGTGTTATTCTCCAGAAAATTAATCACAAGGCTGATTTTATGAGGCTGTTTTAGCATGTCATATGTATAGTGAATGGAACCATTTTAACGACTGTTTTGAGACCCCAGCTTTAGGAGAGCCTTTAGACTAATAATATAAATTGTATGACATTTAGCTAATGTTATCACAAATTCCACCTCCGTCCCTTCTCTAACCCCTTTCAAGGAAATACTTGAATTACACAGAGTCTAACACCACGCCAGGATGCTTGTGTGGTTACTGCAGTAATGCAGCCAAATTATTTCCAATTTTCAAACAGCTTGGTAAAAGCTATTATTTAATTTCTTTTTAAGTGATGTTAGTTCAGGGATAAATATTGGCCAGGTCACTGGGAAAATCACTGTTTTTCACTTTTAATATCACTGTAGGCTAATCCTGTTGATTTGGGAAGGGATAGAAATGCTTTGATTGAATACATCATCCAAAAGACTACACCAAATTGCCAGTCCAGATGACCTAATCATTCTGACATTGTTATGAACAAATTGGATGCCTCCATTCCTATGAAGGAGAAAGGGAGACAGTGAAAACAAGGAAAGGAAAGAAGGAGTCAGAAACAGGCCAGGTAAAGGTGGGAGAAGGATGGAAATTGGGAGCAAAATGCTTTAATTTTGTTTTCTATTTCAGATGAGAGCAGGAAGCAGCACCAAAAACATTGTTGGAAGAGATGTGGGTGAGGGCCTGAATAGAACTGAAACAAAGAGCTTTCCACATGCCTCATGCATAACTGGGACACATGTGGATCCCCGTAAAGGTATCTTTGACTTGGAGAAAGTGAGATGAGTTAGAGTAGAAGGTGTTCAAACAGAGAACAAACTCAGCCAGGTGGAGGAAGGTGGTCGTGGTGAGAAGTCTTCGGACCTCTTCAAGAAAGAAGCATAGAGACTTCAGACAGTCGTGATAGGGGAATGTTTCTGTAGGCAGACTACACATTCATGGTGAACATGACGTGGTTAGGGACTGGAAATTGTGGAATCAATGTGTAACATCTGAAGAAACACAATGTAAGTGGAAATAAACTGAACAAGGGGCAAGTAAAAATGGTGTCAAGATACAAAGAACTAGGTTCAGTGGGTGAAGAACAGGGTGAAATTATGGGTTTTCTCGAGCAATCCCATTTGTGGATTTTGAGATGGAGGCAGAAGGGGCTGTGCAGGGTTGGGGCACTATGAGCTGGGAAGTGGTGGGGAGATGTCTAGAGGAGGTGTGGTCAGTGACAGTCATGGAAACAACAGCTTGCTGTTCACTGCTGGGGTCATGGTCTAGGGAATTAACAGTGGTTAAGCACAATAAAAATTATTTTTGTGCTAAATAAAGAAGCTAAATAAAGATACAGAAATTGAACCAATTTGCAGCAAAAATATTTGAGCTTTGAGGTTCTTGAAATGTTGAAGAATATTTCCTCCTTTATTAGTAAAACACTGAAGACTATTGATGGAAGCTGCAGATTTCTTTTTTAATATTATTCAATATTTGATTCTTATTTTAACAAACAGGGATTCGTGTGAAAGCTGAGAACAGTGTATAGTCATTTGCATGGAATAGCAATAAAAGTTAAGAAGTGAGACTATTCCCATTGCTTCAAGGGTACAATCTTACTTTCTTCTAGAAACAAACATTTGAGATGACAAAATTAGAGACACCAGCAGCGACATAAAAACATAGCTCCTGTCCTCAACTTGAAAACCTTGAAGAATACACAGGTGTACCACAAAAATTGTTCATCCTTCAAAGTCCACCTAACCTCCTTGATACTGCTGAAAGTGCATCACTTTACCAATGATTAGATTCCCTAAAGTGTGGAAACAGGCCCTTTGATCCAACAAGTCCACACTGACCCTCTCCGAGAGCAACCCACCTAGACTCACTTCCGTCTGACTAATACACCTGACACTGTGGGTAATTTAGCTCGGCCAATTCACCTAACTTGCACATCTTTGGACTGCTGGAGGGAACCGGAGCACCCGGAGGAAACCCATGTAGACACAGGGAGAATGTGCAAACTCCACATAGACAGTTGCCTGAGGCTGGAATCAAAACCAGGTCCCTGGCGCTTTGACGCAGCAGTGCTTACCACTGAGCCTCCATGCCACCCTCAAACATGCAATCATTGCAGTCAGGGTTGGTCAACTATGGAGCACTTGCAGAGAGAATTATTTCACATTCTGCAGTAGACCCCAGGAAATATTTATATTGAGAATACCAATGGATCTGAACATTGGATCTGGGACTGAAAAAAAAACCTTTTTTTTTAATTTCTGAGAAGTTTTGATCTAATCAATCTTCCATGAATAATCTACTCATTTCCCTTTTACAGCAATGAGATTAATTATCATGATCTAGAGATCTGATACCTCTCTCTGTAAACTAGCAATGCCTTTACTGTCATTAAAACCTTGACTGAAAATATCCAGGGGATATGGTGGCACAAATTGGATGTCAGTGCATTGTCAGCTGCTTTTGCACTATGTCTGACTTCTCTTGCCAATGCAAATCACAATCAGTAACATTGACTGCCATTGAACTGTCATGTAAACAAATTTTCACCTGAGTGCATCTGAAAGATACAATAGGACAGACTCATGCTAGGTGCAAGACGTTTAATTATAGAGTTGAAGCAACCTTATATTCAAGCTATTTGGGGTTGGATAAATCAAAACATATATCCAATATCAAATCTCTGATTATGTGCATTATAATTGTATAGATGTAAAGTTCTCTTAATTCATAAGTGGTATAAGTGCTCATGAGGCCAGATGGATTTTCTTACAAGGTAACAATGCCTATTAAGTAGCATCATGTGCGAGACATTATATTTATTGTATGGGAAATGTTTAGACATTGTAAATCCAACTCATAAAGTGACCCATTAAGTAATCATTTATAACACAGTTGTATTTTCTCAATTTGCTATAACAAATTATTGTGTCAGTGAAAAATAAAACAATCAAGGTCGTCTGTGGCATAAAATTGCCTGTTTTGCTAAAGGCATTAATCTTTGGTTTAAAGTCATTCAGTTTGATCAAATGTTTCATTTTAATGAGTATACAAGGGCAAATGGGACTTTGGGATTTAATTTTCTTTCACAGGTTTCTTACTTCCTGCTAGAACAGGTTTATTCCTGGATACATTTCCAATGGCTCAATGAACTCTCTCTCTGTACCTCCTTACTGGTAAAACAACTTTGGATAGTGAATGACCACAATCTATTTAAAAATGGCTGGGTGTGGCATGGGAGTGTTGGGGCAGAGTCAGGTGCAATATCATGGTTGACGCTGATCCTGCTCTCAATACCTTTTCTTCTCAGGAAACCACTTGCAATTGCTGATTATTTTCATCTACCCTAGTGTTGTGGATGCTGAGGTGACTAGTCAGCCCAGTGCTGGATCTGCACACACTCACTGTCACTTGTAGGGCAGGTGGCTTATGCTGAAGGTGGGTAGGTGGATACTTGGAGTTTTCATGTGCTCCTTTCCACTCCTTTGCATTGACCTCCATCTGAGCCTCTCGGGGACTCTTACAAAAGTTGACCCTTCGCACATGTTTCTTCTGCAAACTGCATAGTCTTGGGTTCAAGATTCCCCTGAGCTAGTGGGGATGTTACATCTTTGTCAGGGAGGATTGGAGGACATCCTTAAAGTGAGTCCTCTGCTCTCCAGGTAACTGTTTCCAATGATGAAATTCTGAGTAGTTTGGGAAGTCTTCTGTCAGGTACATAAGCAATGATGTCCACCCACACAGCTGATTGCTCCTAGCCAATGCTTCAGGACTAGGGATGGGGGCCTGTTGGAGGTCACTGATACTGGAGTATTTAACCTGCTAGTCAATTTACAGGACATTGCAAAGGCATCGTAGGTGATATTTCAAAGGCCTTTGAGGTATCTGGTACACATTGTCCATTATGTCCAATATAAACAGGATAGCTGGTAACACTCCTGGCTGAAGACCATGAAGTTGGTGCTGGATTTCCATCTTTCTCATGAAACATCCTCTTCCTTAGATGGCCAAAGGCTGTGTTGGCATACTGGAGAGGACCTTGGCAGTTTCTTTTCAGTGAGGTCAGATTACTACAATACATTTAGAAAGAGAACAACTTTCACTGAAGTAGTAGCACTGTCTGATATTTCCCGATTGTAACCTGGGGCACTAAGGTCAGTTTGGCAAAGACCAAAAACTCAGGGGAAAAGCAAAATTCTAAATGCTGAAAGAGAATGAGAGATAAACAGCAATGATGCATTTTGGTCTATCACTATTCATCAGAACCAAAGGACAGATCTTCCACATTAGTTCTGTGTCTTTCTTCACATCTCAGAACTGACCTATTGTGTATTTCTAATAGTTTCTGGTTCTAACTCAGGGTGAGGTATTTTGACCCTGCGGTGCTGTTGTTAATCTCATATATGCAGCCTCATCCAAAACACTTCAGAGCGTAAATATATCAGCATTGAGACCAGGAAAGACTAATTTTTAATAGTTACTCATTCTTTGATCTAACTTCTTGCAGCTGAGCCAGTTCAGCAAGTCAAAATGCCTTTATCGTGATGTCAAATTGTATCATGACTCAAATGTAACACAGAGTCCTCTCACTGCATCTTTTCCCTCCTGTTAACCACTCATTTGTACTCTGAAGAAATTTCTTTTTCATAGTCAGGCTCTCCCCTGTTCTCTGGCGTGATGGAATATGTCAATAGAAAACTAAGTGACAGTTCTTCATGTGTATCACCATGTAAATTGGATGGTTAAAAATAGAGGAACATACAAACAGGAACAGGCTAATTCATCCAATGAGTCAGTCAATAAGATTATGGTTAAGCTGCAAACTAACTTAATATATTCACCTTTGCCCCATTTCTCTCAAGATCTTGAGATAACAGAAATCTATCAACCTGAGATTTAAAACTTATTGTTGATTTAGGGATGATTGCCAAAGAGCCTGAAACTAGTACCATACTCTGTGCAAAGAATTTTAACTCCAGAAAGGTCAAATTCTAATTTTTCAACTATGTCCCTAATCCTAATTTCACAAACAATTGGAAATATTTTCCCTCTATTTATCCTAATTGGTTTTCCCAATATCTTGAATAGTTTGATCCAATCACTCTTAAACCTAATTATTAACAAGAAATACAATCCTAGTTTGTCTAATCTCAGTTTATAATCTAATGCTTGGAAACCAGATATTATTTTGGTAAACCTGCGCTACATGGTCCCTCCAAGGTCAATATATCATTTAAATGATGTGATGCTCAGAACTACTCACAGTACGCTAACTGTGGCCGAGTCAGCTGAAACATGTTCTTTACTCCCCTGTATTCTAGTTCTCTATAAAGGCCAGCATTCCATTTACCTTTTTCATTATTTTTTGGAGCCATTAATGACATTCAAACATTAATGCACCTGTGCACTTTGAGCTTTCAATGATTGCTGCTTTTCCCCATTAAAAGTACCCAGTTCTCTTTTTTTACCATTTCAGAAGTCTGGCACAAATGCATTCAACAAATTATCTTCCAGACCACTATCACAAATTCAATTTGTTCAATCTACAAGAAATTTAAAGGCCCCACAATTAGTATATTATCTTCCACCTGTGTTTTTTTTTTATAGAATCCCTACGGTATGGAAATGGGCCGTTCGGCCCAACAAGTCCACACTGGCTTTCTGAAGAATAACCAACCCAGGCCCATTCCCCTCCCCTATTATCCTATACTTACCCCTGATTATGGCACCTAACCTACACATCCCTGAACACTATGGGTAATTTAGCATGGCCAATTCACCTAACCTGCACATCCTTAGATTGTGGGAGGAAACCAGACCATCTGGAGGAAACCCACACAGACACAGGGAGAATGTGCAAACTCCACATAGACAGTCGCCTGAGGCTGGAATCGAACCCAGGTGCCTAGCGCCGTAAGGCAGCAGTGCTAACCACTGAGCCGCCAGTGGTCAGTGTGAGGGGTAGGTCTGTCAGTACAACACAGATTTGCCGCTGCTACTCAATCATTACCTTGTCATCCACAGATCCCCAGGGTACAGTACCGAGGTCTGGCTGAGCGGAACTTGGACAGGGTTGCATCCTGTGATGTGTATTCTCACAGTTGTCCTTGTCACTGTCTGATCTGTTTACTTGTGAACTGAGTCAGCAGATGAATTCCAAACAAACTATGAGTGTCTGAGCTGGAACACAGCAAGCGCAGGTCCTGTATGCCTGTGTCCCCTCAGAGAGAATTAGATACTATTGTGCTCCATAGTTTATTGTGACTTCCTTGGTGTATAGGAAAAACATGAATTAGAACTGGCAAACCAAGTTGTTTCAGCTCAGCTTCAAGAACATGTTGGTATTTCACTTGCTGCTGATATCATTCAGAATAACTGAATGTTTCCTGATGGACTGTGCAATGATATTTCATTGGAAGATTCCAAGCTCTCCACCTCAAGTGGTCAGGATGCAGAAATGTCACTTACCTCTACGTAGCAGTTAATTATAAAGCCCGTGGAAGCCCTCCTTTACCCCTGCTCCCCAGTTGTGTTTTTGTGCTCTTTTCCATTATAAGAAAACAGATCAATGAGAGATTGTGGCACATTTGCTGTGTATGATTATCGGTAAGAAGCCCAATATTGCATAAGGAGGAGATTGTGAGGCAGCTGTGTGTAAATAAATGGCAATGAGAGGGAATGCATAAACATGAGATGATTGACTGTTTGCAAAGTGAATGGGTAAGAGGAGTGAAATGATGAAACTGGCTTGTCAGGGCAGAGTAATTGGGGTAAGATGTGTACAACAGGATATGGGTGAATGGGCAATTATACTCCTGGTTGGCAGAATCAAATAAATCCTGGATAGTGAATCTAGGAGCATAGTACAATGCCTCCTCTTTGTACCAACAAGAGGTTTCTTCCTCCCATTGGCATGGATCAGTCTCTCTCCATGGCTGATCACCACCTTCAGAAGTCCTTCCAATTATGTATCATTACATCCAGGTGGATCACTTGACAATCCCGAATCCATGGTAAAACTCTCTCTCTTAGTAATCCAGCTCCTACAAGCTCAGCATTTGGATTGGCTCCTTAAATATGTTGGGTGAACCCACATCACGTACACTTGTACCATGCTCGTTGAAACCAAATTTAGAAGCAAAATTTATAAAATGTGGCTTTGGTAAATTATCACAGACCAACATGTTGGAACATTCTCACCTCATTCTTAAAGTCCAAATATAGGGATATTGCCTTAAATTCTGTAATTCGTATCAAGTAAGCCACGGATTCAAAGACTCAATCTGGGACCTTTGTGGTTTGCTTGGTTTAATTCCAGACAAAATCAAAAGTGTTATCAGAAAACCCAAAACATTTTAAAAACTCATCCTTAGTCTTAATAAGATGTCCTCATATTAGTTCTCTGTATTGTTTAGATGTGGGCTTTACATTTCTTCAAGTAGAAATCACACTCAATTTTGATGAACAGCAGATTTTTTTTGTACAGTTATATCAACATTTCTGGCCTACAAGAAATGCTTGCTGACTCAGGAGCAGAAATGTTCATTTTCCCACACCATGCTCCTGATAGTTTTAAACCCTGCTATACCAACTACTGCTGTCAAAAACAAACGGCCACACCACACTGAAATTCCACTCATTGTGATCACTAAAGCAACAGGATTCTCTTTGCTTTGTGGGCAGCACAGGGCCATTGTTGGGTCAAATATTCCTGAGACGAAACTCGAAGAGAATCACGTGACCCAGAAAATGGATTAGGCCGCAGGAAACCTTGTTGCTCTTCTTTCCATTTTCACTGTCATTCCCCAGAGACAGTGTGACATTTAAAAGTGCAACACTTGCAGGAATCAGGCTCAACTCAAAATAGATTCTATTGTGTGCAAAATTCTATAATCAGAACAGGCCGTACAGCTGCCTCGGGCCAGCTAACAAAGTTGGGTTGAAATTACATTGTGGTAGCCATTACGAACCTTGCAATTGTTCATATGAAACTCCTAGTCAAGAATCAGAAACTTTTGGAAATCGGAACTCACAGCACAGAATGCTGAAAATACACAGCATTTATTGGCAGCATCTGTGAAAGAAAACTGAGTGACTATTTCCTGAAGCAGTGCTCTCGTATAATATCATTGGCCTCATAATCCCTCCGGTCATGGGTTCAAATAATATTACGTCCAATGGTGAAATTTAAACTTCAGTAAAAATCTGGAATTAAATCTGTGGGCAGTACTGTGGCTCAGTGGTTAGCACTGCTGCCTCACAATGCCAGGGACCCGGATCAATCCATGCGGCAGTCCAAAGATTGCAGCTTAGGTGAATAGGCCGTGCTAAATTGCTCATAGTATTCAGGGACGTGTAGGTCAGGTGCATCAGTCGGGGGCAAATGTAGGGTAATAGGGGAGGGGAATGGGTTTGGGTGGGTTACACTTTGGAGGGTCAGTGTGGACTTGTTGGGCCGAAGGGCCTGTTTCCACACTGTAGAGATTCTATTCTATTCTAAAAGCAAGCATAATGGTAATAAGGTAGCTATTGTGGATTATTGTGAAAACCCATTGGAAGGAGATCTGCCATCCTCACCTGGTCTTGACTACATGTGACTCCAGACTCCCTACAATTTGGCTGATTCTTAACTGCCTTCTGAAATGGCCAAGCTGGGCACTCTGTTGTGTCAAGCCAATATGAAGTCTAAACAAAGGAATGAAACTGGATGGACCACTTGACATCAACCTAGGCATCGGATAAGACAATGACAAATCCAGCCCTACTTACCAATAGAGGTCCGCCTTGTGTCAAAATCAGGAGAGCTGTCCCATAGACAAGAAAAAGCGTCAGTCTGATTTGCATCGCCATTTACAATGAGCGGGGGGGGGGAAGGGGGGGTTGGACAGGGGGGATATTGCCCTGATGTCTCCAATATTGACTACATTCACCATGAAGTCTCAAGTCATCAGGTGATATCTGGGCAAGGAAAGGTCAATTACTGCGTACACCATATCACACAGTTGATGAATCAGCACTTTTCCACATTGACCACCACTTGGAGGAAGCACTGAGAGTGATAAAGACACAGATTGGTTGGGAATACAACTTTCATCACCAAGAGCGGCTCTCTAGCATCTATACTGACAAAGCTGATGTGCCCTGAAAGACATAACTACTAGAATGGGTCTGCAGGAGGTGGTGATAAAACGTACAAGAAAAATCAACTTGACCTCCTTCTCATCAATCTACCAGTCAGAGATCATCGAACCATG
The DNA here is from genome assembly GCF_037043375.1 of Chiloscyllium plagiosum. NCBI lineage: Eukaryota > Metazoa > Chordata > Chondrichthyes > Orectolobiformes > Hemiscylliidae > Chiloscyllium > Chiloscyllium plagiosum. The sequence continues at coordinate 9,096,048 of NW_028270144.1, forward strand.
CCAATATTGTCATGAGTAACCACCTGTGTGGAGTCTGTGGAGGTATAGCCCTGTCCTCACATTGAGGATACCTCCCATTTTGTTATGCAGTGCTAAATAAGATGGACATCAAACAGATCCAATGTCTCACAACTGGCATTCAACAGTCACCTTGGAAACTCACTAGTAGCAGAATTGTATTCAACCACAATCTATAAGCTCAGTCTTGCATATTTCCAATCCTACCATTAGGTCAGACGATCAATCCTGGTTCAACGAAGAGTACAGGAGGGCATGTACTCCAAGAGGACACTAGACATACCTAAACATGAGGTGTAAATCTATGGAAGGTACAACACAGCATGACATACAAACCAAACAGCAGAAGCAGCACGCCATAGACAGAGCTAAGTTAACCCACAATCAATGGGTCAGATCTAAGCTCTGCAGTCCTGCCACACTATTTGTGAATGGCAATGGACAAATTAATAACTAAGAGGACGTGGAGGCTCCACAAATATCCCCATCCGCAATGATGAGGGAGTGCATTGCATTAGTGCCAAAGATCAGGCTGAAGCATTTACAATAATCTTAAGTCAGAAGTACCCAGCGAATAATGCATTTCTGATCCTTCTGAGGTCTTCACCAATGTTCTCTCTAGGACACAGAGCCATACAGCTGCTGGGAAGCTTGGCAGAATCCATCAGCATCTTGAGGATAACTTCCACATCCAGATGTCATTGCCACATATGGACTCAGAGGTCAATGCAGCTAAAGGAAAGTAAGGGAACGACAATCTCCAGCATTACAGATGTCAGCCATCAATGAATTTAATTCACTTCATGTGAAGATATAGCCGGAGGAACTGGATAAAATTTTACAGGGGGTATAGGCAGATTAAGCGTGTAGGCAAGAGCTTGGCGATGGAATATAACATGGGAAAATGTGAGGTTATGAACCTTGGCAGGAAGAATAGAGGAGCTGAATATTATTTAAATTGAGAAAGAGTAAAGAAAGGTGCAGCACAGATAGATTTGGAGGTCCTGAATCACAAAATGCTAATTTTAAATTCAGTGGTTAGTAGGGAAGGCCAATGGATTGTTAACCTTAATTTGAAAGGGAATGGAGTGTAGGGAGGTTTTGTTAAAACTACACAAGGACTTGTCAGACCATAAATAGAATACTGTGAACAATTGTGGGTCCCTTATCAGAAAAATATACTGGCAATAGAGGCAGTCAGGAGAAGGTTCACTTGGTTAATTCTGGATATGCAAGAATTCTCTTATGAGAAGCAGTTGAGTGGATTGACTTGTACTCATGACGTTTAGAAAAATGATAGGCGCCTTATTGAAACAGCCAAGATTCATGACAGGGTAAACGCTGAGAAGTTGTTTCCTCATGTGGGCAGAATCTAGATGAGAGGGCATCATCTCAGAGTAAGGGGCTGCCCATATAAGACTGAGATGAGGAGAAATTTCTTCTCTCAGAGAGTGGTGAATTCATTGAATTTACTCAAGAAGACCAGGAAGGCTGGGTTGTTAAGATAATACAATAGATAGACAGATTCTGAATCAGAAATAAATCAATGGTAATGGGTATGAGGTAGCAAAATATAATCAGAGACTTATCACTTCAGCTATGACTTCATTGAATGGCAGAGCAAACTCGACTTAATTCTGTTCCTACATCTTATGTTCCACTGTAAAGGCTATGGGTCTGACAACTTTTAAGCAATATCCCTGAAGACTGTGTTCTCGAACTAGCCGTGTGCCCTTTGCCACGCTATTCCAGTACATCTACAACATTGGCATTGACTCAGCTATTTATGTCCTGTCTATGAGAAGCAAAGCAAATCCAACCCCACAAATTACTGTCCCTCATTTTACTCTCGATCATCAAGAAAAGGATGGAAGGTATTCTTGACAGTGCTATTAAGCATCACTACCAAAGTAATAATCACTCTCAGATTAGGATCTGCCAATGTCATTTAACTCCCGAACAGCTGTGATTCTAATGTGGACTAAGGAACTAAACTCCAGGAGTAACCAAAGAGTGGCTGCCATACATCAAGGTAGCACTTGATTGGGTATGGTATCAAGGGGTCCAATCAAAACTGGAGAAAATTGGAATTGAAGGAATATTCTGCACTGGTTTGGAATACAAAAGAAAATAATTGTTGGAGACTGTCATCTCAGCCTTAAGATATTGTGTTGTAGCATACATTCCAGACCAAATAGACAGTGAGCTTTTAGATCCCATCAAAACATGTGATATTCTGACAAACAGGTATCAATCTCACCTTCAATCGCAGTTGTAGTTCCTGTAACAATACTAAACACAGAACACAGACCTGACTTTTCACAGAGATCTTATAACAATGTAAATAGTTAGTGTTGAGGTAGGAAATTTCAAAGATTCACAACCCTTAGACTGAGTTAATGTTTCCCATCCCAGTCCTAAACTTTTGGCCCTTTATCCTGAGATTGTGCTCCTGTATTTTACATTCCCAAACAATCTCTCAGCATTCACCTGATCAAACATTTTCAGAATCTTACATGAGATTAACTTATTTGAGGCCAACCCCCAGTCTTGTAAGTTCCAGGGAATCACCAACCTTCCTGTTGTCCTTGTTCTACCCATTCCTTGCTCAAAACCTATTCAGTTCTTTTGAAATATCAAAGGCCTGAAACATGACATCTCAGTCCACAGCTGTTGCCATAACCTGCTCTGTGTTTCCCGCAGTACTTCCTGTTTTATTTTCAATGACACTGCTGCCTACTATTGAAAGAAAGCAGTAAACTCCCTGAAAATAGTGCATTTTAAAATCTGAAATAAATGGGTGGACGCTCTTATTAAATTTGTATAAGGTCATAGAATTTAACTGCAGGAAGGAGGTCATTTAGCCTGGTATGCCTCTGCATGCTTTATTTCTTCCTAGCAGTCCCCAGGCAAGGTTCCCCAATTCATTATGGTTCCAGATGGGATACCTCAAATTGTTAAACTCCCAGGTGAATAGGGATTAACCGCATCTAATTCACCTACCCCACTCAGTCAATTGCAACAAGGTTAATTTTAAAAGTATCCTTTCCCTTGTAGATACCTATCTCCCAAACCATATAAATTTATGTTTTGAATGGAGCCAGACTTCCTTGAGGTTACAAAAGACTGAGTTTATTAATTACAAAAGACATGTCAGGCCACTGGCACACACAGATGAGTGGTTTGCACCAGCATTTAACTCGTTTTTTGAGTATCCCTGGATGTGTTCTAAGAGATGTCTTCCTGCTGAGAATGGGGTGTCAGCATTCAGCCACTCACTGTCTTTCATTTCAGTTTTTCTGTTTGATGTTTCCCTAACTCTGTACAGATGTGATACTCCATGGGCCGCCAAAGGACTCTAACAGACTTATATCCGCTGTCATCTTTTAGAACATAGAACGTAGAACATAGAAAAATACAGCGCAGTACAGGCCCTTTGGCCCTCGATGTTGCGCCGATCCAAGCCCACATAACCTACACTAGCCCACTATCCTCCATATGCCTATCCAATGCCTGTTTAAATGCCCATAAAGAGGGAGAGGAGAAAGTGAGGGCTGCAGATGCTGGAGATCAGAGCTGAAGAGGGAGAGTCCACCACTGCTACTGGCAGGGCATTCCATGAACTCACGACTCGCTGAGTAAAGAATCTACTCCTAACATCTGTCCTATACCTACCACCCCTTAATTTAAAGCTATGCCCCCTCGTAATAGCTGACTCCATATGTGGAAAAAGGTTCTCATGGTCAACCCTATCTAAACCCCTAATCATTTTGTACACCTCTATCAAGTCACCCCTAAACCTTCTTTTCTCCAATGAAAACAGCCCCAAGTGCCTCAGCCTTTCCTCATACGATCTTCCTACCATACCAGGCAACATCCTGGTAAATCTTCTCTGCATCCGTTCCAGTGCCTCCACATCCTTCCTATAGTATGGCGACCAAAACTGCACACAATACTCCAGATGCAGCCGCACCAGAGTCTTATACAACTGCAACATGACCTCAGGACTCCGGAACTCAATTCCTCTACCAATAAAAGCCAGTACGCCATATGCCTTCTTCACCGCACTATTTACCTGGGTGGCAACTTTCAGAGATCTGTGTACATGGACACCAAGATCCCTCTGCTCATCCACACTACCAAGTATCCGACCATTAGCCCAGTACCCCATCTTTTTGTTACTCATACCAAAGTGAATCACCTCACACTTACCCACATTGAATTCCATTTGCCACCTTTCTGCCCAGCTCTGCAGTTTATCTATATCCCGCTGTAACCTGACACATCCTTCCTCACTGTCAACAACTCCACCGACTTTTGTATCATCCGCAAACTTGCTCACCCAACCTTCTAACCCCTCCTCCAGGTCATTTATAAAAATGACAAACAGCAATGGTCCCAAAACAGATCCTTGCAGAACACCACTAGTAACTGCACTCCAAGATGAACCTTTACCATCAACTACTACCCTCTGTCTTCTTCCAGCTAGCCAATTCCTAATCCAAACCTCCAACTCACCCTCAATGCCATACCTCCGTATTTTTTGCAGTAGCCTACCATGGGGAACCCTATCAAACACCTTACTAAAATCCATATACACCACATCTACCGCTTTACCCTCGGCCACCTCCTTAGTCACCTTCTCAAAGAATTGAAAAAGGTTTGTGAGGCTCGACCTGCCCTTCACAAAACCATGCTGACTATCCTTGATCACGTTATTCCTACCCAGATGTTCATAAATCCTATCCCTTACAATGCTTTCTAAGACTTTGCCCAGAACAGAAGTGAGACTCACCGGCCTATAGTTACTAGGGTTATCCCTACTCCCCTTCTTGAACAAGGGAACCACATTTGCTATCCTCCAGTCTTCTGGCACTATTCCTGTAGACAACGAGGACATAAAAATCAAGGCCAATGGCTCTGCAATCTCCTCCCTTGCTTCCCAGAGAATCCTAGGATAAATGCCATCAGGCCCAGGGGACTTATCTATTTTCACCCTTTCCAGAATTTCCCATACCTCTTCCCTACATACCTCAAAGCCGTCCATTCTAATTAATTGTGACTCAGTATTCACATCGGCAACAATGTTCCTGATTGAATACTGACGAAAAGTATTCATTCAGTGTCTCCCCAATCTCTTCAGCCTCCACACGCAACTTCCCACTACTATCCTTGACTAGACCTATTCCTACCCTAGTCATTCTTTTATTCCTGACATACCTATAGAAAGCCTTTGGGTTTTCCCTAATCCTACCAACTAAGGACTTTTCATGTCCCCTCCTTGCTGCTCTTAGCTCTTTCTTCAGATCCTTCCTGGCTACCTTATAACTCTCAATTGCCCCAAATGAACCTTCATGCCTCATCTTTACATAAGCCGCCCTCTTCCCTTTAACAAGGGATTCCAATTCCTTATTAAACCACGGCTCCCTCACACGACCCTTTCCTCCCTGCCTGAAAGGTACATACTTATCAAGGACACTCAATAGTTGCTCCTTGAACAAGCTCCACATATCAATTGCGCCCTTGCCTTGAAGCTTACTTTTCCAAGCCATGCATCCTAAGTCGTGCCTCACCGCATCATAATTTCCCTGCCCCCAGCTATAACTCTTGCCCTGCAGTGCATACTTATCCCTCTCCATCACTAGAGTAAAAGTCACTGAATTGTGGTCACTGTCCCCAAAGTGCTCACCTACCTCCAATTCTAACACCTGGCCTGGTTCGTTACCCAGAACCAAATCCAGTATGGCCTCACCTCTTGTTGGCCTGTCGACATATTGGGTCAGGAAACCCTCCTGCACACATTGGACAAACACCGACCCATCTAACGAACTCGAGCTATAGCTTTCCCAGTCAATATCAGGAAAGTTAAAGTCCCCATAACAACCACCCTATTACTTTCACTCTTCTCCTGAATCATCCTCGCAATCCTTTCTTCTACGTCTCTAGGACTATTAGGAGGCCTGTAGAAAACTCCTAACAGGGTGACCTCACCTTTCCTATTCCTAATTTCAGCCCAAACTACCTCAGATGGCGAGTCTTCATCCATCATCCTTTCCACCGCTGTAATACTATCTTTGACAAGCAATGCCACACCTCCCCCTCTTTTACCCCCACCTCTGACCCTACTAAAACATTTAAACCCTGGAACCTGCAAACAGCCAATCCTATCCCTGTTCTACTCATGTCTCCGTAATAGCCACAACATCGAAATCCCAGATACCAACCCACGCTGCAAGTTCACCTACCTTATTTCGTATACTTCTTGCATTGAAGTATACACACTTCAAGCCACTTTCCTGTTTACAGGCACCCTCCTTTGAGATTGATACCATGTTCCTAACCTCCCTGCACTCCAGGTCCTGCACCCTAAAGCTACAGTCTAGGTTCCCATGCCCCTGCAGAGTTAGTTTAAACCCCCCCGTTTTGGCTGTAACAGTCCTCTTGTACTCAGACACAACCTGCAAACTTGTGGCCCAGCTTACCCCAATCTCTATTACCATCAAGCCAGGACATCAGAAATGATCACTGTACAATCCTTGTAGATACAAATTCCTGTATTCACATTGACAGTATCCTCCATCATGTAGTGTGACACTAACACCATTCTAAATGAGATAGACTTCTAATTGAGCTAGTAACTCATGACTAGACATCCATGAAGCACTGTGGGCCATCAGATTAGTCAGTATTATACACCAAAACAGCCTGCAACCTCAGGGTCATGCATACCTCCTACTCAAACCATCACCATCAATCCTGGTTCAGTGGAGAGTGCAGGGCAGAATGTCAAGAACAGCACCTGACACTCTTAAAAATGAGATGTCAACCTGGTAAAGCTACTAAACAGGACTATTTGCATGCCAAACAGCATAAGCAGCAAGAGCTAAAATATTCCACAACTAACAGGATCCAATCTAATATATGCAGCCCTGCAACATCATCATGAATCATGATAGACAATTAAAATAGCTCATTGGATGAGGAGGCTCCACAAATGATGATGCGGGAGCCCAACATATCAGTGAAAAGATTAGGGCTGAAGTATTTGTCCTAATCTTCAACCAGAAGAGCTGAGTGACTGGTTCATCTCAGTCTCCACTGGGAGGTCCCCAGCATCAAAGATGCCAATCTTCAGTCAATTCCATTCGCTCCATGCGAAATCAAGAAATGGCTGCAGGTACTGGATATTCATATGTATAGGCCCTATCAACATTCCAACAAAAATACTGAAGACTACTGCTTCAGAACTTCCTATGCCCTGAAGGAGGATGTTCCAATACAGTTACAATACTTGCATCTACCTGACAATGTGAAAAATTGCCCAGCCGTGGCCAACAGACCAAAAGCAGGACAAATCCAAACCCCTTGCCCTCTCACTCTCAATTATTAAAATAAATAAATAAATATGCTAGGAGTGTTCGATGATTATTGGCCAAGTTGACATTTTCCGCTTACTAATGTTATAGAGCTTGGAGCATACCTATAAAGCACCAAGTGAACTTTTCATCTACAGAGCTGAGAGGGTTTGGCAAACTGTACAAAATATAAAATCTACAGTACAATCATGAAGTAACAGTACTCTGATGGTTTTATTGTTGAACTCACCAACAATCTCAATATCTATCATTGAAGCAATTTCTTGAGCTCAACATCAAACTTACAGCTTCTTTTTCAAATATAGAGTGGCTGGAACAGTTATCAAATCATTTTCATGACTTTTGTCAGTGAACTGAGGATAAGAGCCCATGCCTTATGTATCAACTAAACTAGGGGGCTTGCAGTCTTTCATTGCATTTGGGTTGTTTCTGTTGTAACTTTAAAACAGCTTTCAATGATGCTGTGAGATTGATGTGGTGACTCACTTCCTTGCTCTCGATTGGCACTGGGATAAAGAATTATATTTTCACAATGGCCCCACCTAATTTGATAAGATTTATGCAGCAGATATTTTAAACCTACCCATAAGATATATTTAAGCAAGACTTAAATCACTGCATATTTTTCATGTGACAATCCTAATTTGATGTCAGTTCACATGGTACAAATTAATTTAGAGTCATAGAGTCATAGAAATGTACAGCATGGAAACAGACCCTTCGGTCCAACCCATCCGTGCCGACCAGTTATCCCAACACAATTTAGTCCCACCTGCCAACACCTGACCCATATCCCTCCAAACCCTTCCTATTCATTTACCATCCAGGTGCCTTTTAAATGTTGCAATTGTACTAGCCTCCACCACTTCCTCTGGCAGCTCATTCCATACATGTATCACCCTCTGTGTGAAAAAGTTGCCCCTTAGGTCTCTTTTATATCTTTCCCCTCTCACCCTAAACCTATTCCCTCTAGTTCTGGAGTCCCCCACCCTAGGGAAAAGGCTTGTTTATTTATCCTATCCATGCCTCTCGTAATTTTGTAAACCTCTTTTAGGTCACCCCTCAGCCTCTCCCTATGGTTCAAATCCTCCAACCCTGGCAACATACTTGTAAATCTTTTCTTAACCCTTTCAAGTTTCACAACATCTTTCTGATAGAAAGGAGACCAGACTTGCATGCAATATTCCAACAGTGGCCTAATCAATGTCTTGTACAGCCGCAACATGACCTCCCAATTCCTGTACTCGATACTCAGACCAATAAAGGAAAGCATACCAAACGCCTTCTTCACTATCTCCTCCTTTCAAATATTGCAGGACTTTCATCTTGCTGTTAGTAATGGTTGGAGTGGTTTGGTGAAGTATTGCATCATACTGCATCCAGATCCATTTGATACAGAAACTTAAAAGAGTTAATTTATGATGATGTTTTGCATACACAAGGCTTAGACGATTAAAAGATTAACATACCGAGGTGTTTATAACAATTAGGGGATTTAATAGATCAGAGAGAAATAAACTATTTCCTCCAGGCATAGAATTCAAAACTCAGGGAGAACAAGGCAAAAGATAGCTGATGTCAGGAACCAGATCATTGCACTAAGGGGAGTGGAAATTTGAACTTAACTCACAACATCCAGTCACCCCCTCAATAAACCTCGAAGCTCAATAAAATATAAGTTTGCAAACAGATTTTTATGAGGCATAATTATGAAGAGTTAAGTAAATGGAACTAAGACACAGACCAACCATTATTTAGTCAAATAGTGGAACAAATTGGAAGGGCTGATTATCCTACTTCTGTTCCTCCTAGATTGTACAGCAATGTCCATCCTCCAGCATCACTGTCTAGCCTGATAATATAAGGTTTCGTGGGAAAGAGGTAGCAATAACAGAATATCATTTCTCAAATTCAGTGACATTACTGCCTTACTAATGCCAACATCAGAAGAGATTTAAATATTAAATGGCCTACCTCTTTGAGAATGGCCACAATTCCATTGTGGTCTGAGTAATACATTTTATACAGTCAGCAGATACCGCACACTTTTTCCAAACACCCAGATGACACCCAACTCCATTAAGTTAGTGCAGGCTCCTTGAATCAGTTTTGAGTCCCTCCAATTGAATGTGAGGCTGAGCCACTAGTGAGTCAGTCAGATGAAGAACAATGTCTACCTTTAAATTTAATTACATCATATTACATACTTGATTCAGCACAGAAACAAGTCTTTGCCAGATTCTGGGTTCCACACGATCTTTACCCACCACCTCACTTCATATCATCCTGTCAACATTTCTTTCAATTTCTTTCTTTTTCATGCAATTATTGGTTTGAGTTGAAATGCATCTATGTTATCTTCCTCAATGGCACTAACGCTGAGTTAAAAAAAAGTTAATGTCAGCAACCCTCTTAAAAGACATATCCCAAATCTATTCGCATTATTTTTGACATTGTTTTAAACTAGTTATCAGCCATACTTCAGCAGTCAGGGGTTCCAATTACATCCACATTAATCTTAAACTGAAGATTTAACTCAAAGCCAGGACAGTTATACAGTGCATTTGTGTCTAGTACATTGTATCAGGAAGTTCTAAGTGGTAGATTCATACCATTTTCTTTCCATTTGGCGAGTAGCCAGACGCCCAGCTGTGATTTTGAAGTCTTGAGCAGAACATCACTCTCGTGTTCCTTTTACAGGGAATGAAAGCAAGTTATCCTCAGTGACTGTCTTTTCTTCCAGTATTCCGCACAAGAATAGTGTTAGCTGAAAGCTCAAAATCACATTATCAGCATAGTCGTTTAATCTGAGATCGCTGTGTAATCAGCAACTACTGTAAAGAAAGAATGTTTATTTATTTTGAAGATAAGAAAAATTAATGTCCTCATACCCAACTAAATGTGTGTCAGGTTGTGTTCATGCAAACATATACTTAAAGGCCTGTATTTTTCAATTACTGCTCCATCGTTGTCCCTTCTGATTCAGTACTACAGTGTCACACCCTTGATTTGCATTGTACACATAAATGTTGTTAACACATGTTGACTTCTTTTGCAGTTCATCAAAACTAAACCTGATATCATTTAAGTTGTCTCCCGAAGCGTGCCATCTACTGACAGTAAAATTATCTTGCCAAACAAAGTAACAGTCCTTCTCTAACGTCCAGAATTAGAAAAGTGATAATGTGCAAAAGGAAAAAATAGGAAGAGTTATTCCATTTACACCTACAATGTGATGAGACAGGTTCATTCCAACATTGGTATCTCCTCCCTGACTGTAAATATCAAATTCCTTTTTTAAATGAGAGAATGCAAATACAATTTCCAGAACTTCAACAAGTAATCAACTATTGGTTCAAGGGGTGAACACACTATTTTATATCTCCAGCTGACTGAAGAGCTCAAAGCATCAAAAAGGGACAAAGGTGTTGTCCAAGACCTTTAGTGCAACTAAAGTTTCACAACGCTGTGAAGAAAACACACCTGTAAATATTCTGGACAAGAAAAAGGGGTCTGGATTTCAGATTGCTTAGTGTTGGGTGGGACCATGATCTGAATGTGCATTGACGCTTATTCCTTCTTTTGAAAGATGCCTGATAATATGTATACAAGTTTCAAAATCTTTGTACACCTCTGTCCAACACTGGCATCTTCAAATCATGATAATATGTGTAGCAGCCAATTAACAGCTGACAATCAGAAATTGATCCGCTACGTACAGGAAGAGTGGCCAATGTGCCCAGTGACCAATCTGTCCTGAGGCAGAGAGGCAGTCCTTGAACCAAAGATCAGTCACAGTCACCCATTTGAAGGCGCCTTGACATAGGACAGTGTCAGCTGCTCAATGGAGGCTGAAGTTAACTCAGAGAAATCAAATTCCAGCAAACTTTATGGAAAATCAAAGCACGATTTTAAATGTGGCCAACTATTCTGCGAGTTTGAAAACATTCTTTCACCAGCGATGAATTAACATTGGAATAGGCTGACCTGCTCCCTTTGTGAATGGAAAGCATTTTGGAAAATATTCAAAAATCACCTCTTTGGTTCTTTCTCTCTCTCTCTGCAGGTGACCCACAGATTGGAGCCAGAAGCTGGAGCAATGCAACATAAAGGACAGCCCCAACTTAATGATTCATGTGATGAGTGGGGTGGGGGAGGGTCCTCATACCCACTGACAGCAAAAGAAGACCTCCCATCCCAACAAAAGCAGTCTGGACAGAGGTGGTGAGAGAAGTCAGCAGCCCTGGTGTCATCCAGCAAGCCTGGCTTCAGTACCGTAAAAATTGAAATGACCCCTTCAGACCCACAAGCATGATGTGTGTTCTGGGGATGGGTGTATGTAGAAGGATATCAAGTGGTTCAATCATGGGATTGCCCTGAGAGTTGCTCAGTTGTGTAAGTGGGCATGATGCAGTCATGCCACTCTACATTGCCATTGGGTTTATAAAGTGAGGGGCAACTACACACCTGTTATTTAGCAAATAGCACTGAGAAAAATGTCCTGCTGACAAAATGCATAAAAGCCATATATTTGAAGCCCTGATTGGAGCATAGTATCATTACATTTTCCTCTTTATCTGCAAAGGAAAATGGCTCACAATGCCAGAGAGGAGGACGGGACTGGAGTTAATGTACCGAATGTGGTTATCCTGAGACTCACTGAAGAAGAAGTCCTGAACCTGGCTACCAATCAGTGTAGCCGAGCCAGTATCCAAGGTCCAGTTCGAGGAAACCCCCATGGTGGAGTGAGATTCTAAGGATACTTTTTTTTAATCTCAGAAAACAATACTGAAGGGGAGGGGAGGATGTTGGAAGTGGGTAGGAAGGTAAAATAGACGGTTTGTAATGATCTCCTTCTGATAATTGGAGGTAAACATTTTTGCCCTCTTTGATTCTTTGCAATTTACTGGCTGCCTGAAGCCTTCAGGACTCCATTTATAACTATGTCTCAAAATGGACAAGTCTGTGATTATTTGCTATGTTCAAAACAGTGTCTTTCTATTGACTCATCATCCCAAGTTCTCCCATGGCCATTGTGAGAAGTTTGGCATATTTTGCCATTCTAAATTATTAATTAGACTTCTTGGCAATTGTTAAGTGCGAATAGCCGAAGCTGTTTCTGAAACATAAGTCTGGAGTTTCCAATCGCATTTTTATGGGCCAGGTCAAATTCAAATTCCACCCACAAAAAGTCTTCCAACTTGTTGTACAACAGGCAAATAGTAAAAGGAGCAGAAGATTTAGATCATTCCATAATCCCACCTACCTCCAATAACCTTTAATGCTATTGATAGTCAAGAATCTATCTACTTCTGCCTTAAGAATTTTCAGTGATTCTGCCTCCATTGTGTTTGGGGAAGAGAGCTCCACAGATTCATAAACCCCAGAAAAAAAAATTCTCTTCATTTATCCCAAATGAAACAGCCTTTATTTTTAGACAACATGCTCCTAAATATCTCACCAAACCACTCCCACTGCCCCTGGTTCCACCAATTTTCTATCAAAGATGCTGAAATTTTGGTTAATTACTGAACAGACATTTAATACCAGCTGCTTGATCAATCAGTAAAAGGTAATTTGACTATGGAAATAGTTAGGTCCATCACTGGTACTACTGGTTAGCCTGAGCAAACACACTGGCCATCATCAGTCCCTTTTCCACCATGAATGAAAGTTGTCTCTGTTGAATTAAATCCTACAACTTGCCATGGTATAACTTGAACTTGTATTTGCTGGAATATTAGCTGAAAATGTGTTGCTGGAAAAGCGCAGCAGATCAGGCAGCATCCAAGGAACAGGGGAATCGACATTTCGGGCATAAGTCCTTCTTCAGGCTTATGCCCGAAACGTCGATTCTCCTGTTCCTTGGATGCTGCCTGACCTGCTGCGCTTTTCCAGCAACACATTTCCAGCTCTGATCTCCAGCATCTGCAGTCCTCACTTTCTCCTCGAAGATTTTGCTGGAATATTAGTCCAGTACCCTAACCTCTACAATTCTAAACTGACCTTATGAGAGAAGATTGATGAATGACCAATAAATCTGATGGTTTTTCACTTTGGTTTAGGTGGCCAAGCAATCCAAACATTGATTTTATTACATTGGCCTTTGTTAGAGCTGAGTTGAAGCAATGTTCAAAATAGCATCTTTCTATTGATTCATCATCCCAATTTCTCCCGTGACCATTGTGAGATTCGTGACATATTTTGCCATTCCAAATTATTTCCCTAATGATGTAAAATAGCACCTGCTCCAGTTAATGGAATCACTGAAAGTTCACAGCATAGCTGAGGAAGTTGGATCTGTCATGTCTCTGCTCGCCCCTTGAAGGAGCAATTTACTGATTGTCACCTGTTTTCAGGTTCCCTCATTGCCCTGCAAGTTCTTTCCATTTTCTGATTCAATTCTCTTTTCAAAGCTTAAATTAACTCTGCCTCTACCACAATCTTAAGTCAGTGAATTCCAGGTCCTTATCACCTTTTATATGAAAATGTGTTTCATCATGTCAGTCTTAATTCTTTCGGTGAAGGAGTCAATGTTTTGGGTGTAACCCTTCTTCAGGACTGGCTTGCTGTGTTCTTCCAGCCTCCTATTGTGGATTCCAATATTTGCAGTTTTTTTCTTACTCTAACCCTTGCTCCTGAAGAAGGGCTTATGCCCGAAACGTCGATTCTCCTTCTCCTTTGATGCTGCCTGACTTGCTGCGCTTTTCCAGCAACACATTTTTAAGCTCTGATCCCCAGCATCTGCAGTCCTCACTTTCTCCTAGTTCTTTTGCCAACTACCTTAAACCTGTGCTCTTTGATTTTTGATCTTTGCACCAATGGAATCAATTTCTCTCTATGCAATGCTGTACAAAACTTCTCATGAATTTGTACATCTTTACTAAGCCTCTTTACAATGTCCACTTCTCCAACGAGAACATTCTCCACTTCTCCAACACTATACGATATAATTTAAGTTCCTCAGCCCTGGAATCAGATTCTCATGAATATTTCCTGCAATCTTTCCACTGACTTTACATCCTTCCTATGATATAGTTCCCAAAATTGGATGCATAACTCTATGTGAAGCTGATGGATTACATTATCCAGGTTAAAAGAAACCATCTCTGCTGCTGTTGATGAAGACCAGAACGCTGCACGCAACCACTCAGTTGAGAGGCGACCTAATAGAAGTTTATAAAATAATGAGGTGTGTAGATAGAGTTAATGGTAGTTGTTTTTTCTCTAGGATGGGGGATTTCAAGACTAGGGGGCACATTTTTAAGGTGAAAGGAGAAAGATTTAAAAAGGACATGAGAGGTAAATGCTTTACACAGAGGGTGGTTTGCATATGGAATGAACTTCCTGAAAAAGTAGTGGATGTGGGTACAATTACAACATTTAAAAGACATTTGGATAATACACGAACAGGAAAGGTTTGGAGGGATAAGGGCCAGGAGCAGGTAGGTGGGACTAGTTTAGTTTGGGATTATGTTCGGCATGGACTGGTTTCTGTGCTGTATGATTCTGTGACTCTGCCCTTCTATCTTTGATGGTTTATACACATATACACCCAGATTGCGCTGCTCCTGATCACTTTTCACATTGTTCTCTCTGTTACATTATCTCTCCTGGTTCTTCCAACTAAAATGAATCACTTCACACTCCTCTGCACTGGATTTTATTTACTCGCCCACTCATTGCAACAACTTATCTAATTCCTTTGAAATTCTGCATTATCCTTTTCAGAGTCCATGTACTTTCAAATTTTGAATCAATTTTGATGTTGAAATTGTCCCTTATACACCAATGTCTCGGTTATTGAGATATATCAGAAAGTACAAGGGGTCTAGCACTAATCTGGTGATCTTCATTATAAACAACCATTGATAACTCAATTGCTTGAATGACTGACCAACTGGTTTGCAATGCAGTGATGCTAGCAGTATGGGTTCAATGCCCATACTGAGGTGATGTTGACGGTCTCTCCTTCACAACCTGTCTCCTCACCTGAGTCATGGTGACGCTCAGGTTAAGCGACCACCAGTCATCTCTCTAACATGGAACAATGGTGAATTCATTTGTACTTAAGAACTATCTTAGTTACATAGCATTTGGACTGGAGTGTTCCTTAATAGTAAAACTCATGGATCAGATTTCAGATTTATGGATGGTTATCCGAGTTTTGAGCAAAATTGAATGTTTCCACTCCTAGTCCAGGGATTCTAGAACAATTGCCCAGTTGCCAAGATCGATAAAGGAAATTAGCCCATCTAGAGTGCAAGGCAGCTAAGAGTAATTGGGTGAGATAATGCCCATTGTATTACTTACCTGCTACTCTCAAAAACAATTACAGTGTTGAAAGAAGAATGAGCCTTATATAATGCAGTTCACAACTTCAGGATATTCCAACATATTTCTGAGCCTGTATTTTTAAAATACAGTGACTGCTACTCTAAAGTTTGACTGGACAACAAAGTTTTTCTAATCAGCAGAAAAGTAAAAGTTGGATTTATGTATAAATTATAACAATTCACATGTCGACCATTTTATGCAGGATCCATTCAAACGTTTGAAAATGAAAAAGCGGGTTAACGAAGTCAAAGTGTGAAGCATGGGAATTAGTTGCTTTTGATGCAATCTTATAAACATTGCTTTAAGTAACAAAGAACACACTAAAACATTCACACTTATGTTTGTGGTATCAAATCTTTCCTGAGGGTCATCCTGCCATTCTCTTGCAACCTGACCTTTAGTTATTCTGGTGATGAGGATGTTCACAGGACACAACAATTTATATTTCCAGTTGCTCTCCTATATCAAACTCCTTTGAATTCAATCAGCCAATGTTTTATACATTAGATTCTGTATTTAGGAGCAAGACTTTTTGGGGGGTGCGGGGGTGAGCAAAACACATTTTAGTTTCTCTCATTTCCTGTATCAAGAGGAAACAAGGCAAAGTTCAAAAGTGACATGAAGCATAAGCAGTGATTATGGGGTAACTTAGCTGATCTTCAAAACTACCCAAGTGTATGACAATTAAAAGGTAAATAAAATGTTAATGATTCTGAAGGAAACTTGACTACCTCTCAGCACCAAGGATTTGGTTTAATGTCAGCCCATATTAATGGATTAAGAAATGTATTAGCTTTGGACACTTTATGTAAAACCCAATGTTAATTTAAGTGTTGACTTTATTGTGCAAGTCCCTCTTTTATTCAGTTGTGTCTCTTGCAACTGTGAAAAAGAATTGCTGTCCAAGTCAAACAGAATCAGAATCCAACAGTATGTTTATAATTTACTGTCAGATATCTCTGTGCATTGAAAATGTACTTTGAAGTAAAGACACATCAATCAGCTCTATTCTCTCATAAAATTTCAGTCATGATAGAACAACACTATGGATGTAAAAGCTGGTGCAGTGCTTAATGGACACATTTATTGAACAGGATTAACAAAAGCACTGCTGGGTTTTCATGTAAGAGAAGGTGCGTGGAACAAACTGTGTCTCTAACATGGTCAGCACATGACCACTTCAACAAAGAACTGTGGAAGCTGGAGATCAGAAGCAGACAAAAATCAGAGATTGCTAAAGAAACTCAGCAGGACTGGCAGCATCTGTGGAGAGAAAGCAGAGTTAATGTCAGTGACCCTTCTTCAAAACTTTCTGCGTTGTATAACCTCCTGATTATATTCAAATGGTGAATAAAAACTGACTTCAAGTGCATTTGTTTAGTTGAGTTAAATAAAAGGCATATTTCAACAAATGGTATCCCAAGTTTTTCCCACTTTCCTTAATGTGATTTGTCTTGATCCAGAGTTTAATTGTTTTCCAAAGATTAATTAAGACACTTGTGCTCTTCGTTGTACAGGTAAGACTACTCCTGTCAACATGTTGAAAGCCTGAAAAGTAACTAAAAGTTGCCTTGGCTCATTTCAGACAATCCTCTTTGTACCTCTTTATTCAAGGGGAAGAATAAAGTGAGATGATAAAAGGAGACGGGGGGATAAATGTAATGCGGAGAAACAATACAAGAGGTCCCAGGGTTAATCTCACCACAGAACACAATACTGCTGTTATATTCTAGTGCTATCAGCCTTCAGGGCTCATTCGAGGGCAGATCCCTTCATGCGAGTTGAGTGAGACCAGATAAAGGAAGATGTTTATATACAAGATCAACTTCTTGAGGATTTAGAAGTAAAGAATTCAGAAATTACACACATGAGCTTTTGTGCTGAGTAAATGATGTGCTGATGTCTATTTTCTGCCCATTTTTCTGGACAACCAAATTTGGTTTGATTTTGACTAGGTCTTCAGAATAAGTTTGAAGTGCCCTTGATTGTGTTGATTATGGGTTAACGTGGCTAAACTACAAATCAGATAACCTCAGCCTAGTCGGATGGAACAAATGTCAAAATGTACTTCACACTGAGGAATCTCCAAGCTGCAAATAAACTACTAATCATCCACACAAATACTGTACAACGTATTTTTAATCAACCTAATCTGAGACATTTTTTCCCATCTCTGGAGGCGGCAGGACTTGAACCTGGGTCACCTCACTCAAAGATAGGACACTATCGCTGCACCACAGGAGCCCTCCCAAGTCCTATAATAAAACTGACCCTAGTTAGAGCACTCACAATTGTTGGCTCCCCTTTGATTAAAATAATTTTTAAAATTATTACCTATAACAAATAGCTTCTTTGCATAATGTGGGACTTTGTGCTTCTTGTTTCCAGATCTAGTTAACTGGAACCATCTGAGGTTTTTCCCCTCATCCTTCTTTGAAACCTTGGTTATGTCATTAGGAACAGAGATGACAACCAATAGGGTGCTGATGAATTCCAAAAGGTATTTTCTTACCTCCCAGTTCCTTCTTAAGAGAGACTCTGGTGGAAATGAACAAACTCTTCAGACTTCAAAGCTCAAGGTTATAGTGCTGGAAAATGGAAGTAGTGTAGATTTAGTGTAGCTTTGGCATTAAAGACCTGACAGGCTGAAGAGCTTCTCCTGTACAGTACGCTTCTATGATAACTAGTAATCCATTTGTCAGATGCAAACTTTAATATGTCATTATGAAACAAAGTTAAAAAATCACAGATTATAGTGCAACAGGTTTATTTGGAAGCATTGGTTTTTGGAGAGCTGCTCCTTCATCAGGTGGTTGATGAAGGAGCAGCACTCCGAAAGCTTGTATGTCCAAATAAACCCTGCAGTATAACCTGGTATTGTATGATTTTTAACTTTGTACCACCCCAGTCAAACACCGGCACCTCCAAATCATCATTATGAAACAGTTACCTTGAACTAAAGAATGAAGAATGGCTAAGTTTCCAACTAACAAACATTTTGCAAATGATGAACTAGAATAGAAAGAATTTTAAACAAGGAATGAAAATGCAACCATGACCAGAACACTATTTAACATAAAATGCCCAGAGCACTTACCAATATTCCTTCCTGCAGTCCACAATCACCTCATTTTGTAAGTGATGGACTAGAGGAAGCAGGTATGAGAGACCAAGGGCAGGTTTTCCCATGCAACAGAAAATCTTGGATGCTGCTGCTAGGGAATATTTGTATGGTTGGGTGAGTAAGCTGCTAAACAGGAAAACAAAAATTGGAATTATTTTGTGGGGGAACTGTGTAAACTTTCAGGCAAGGATTTCAAACAACCCATATCCAGTTTAGCCCTTGGGACGAGACAGCCAGAAGCTACACAATGTAATCGTTAGCTCCTTCCCCTCCTCCTCAGCTACTTCATTAGCTAAAGACTGCTGTAAAGAGGGAGGATTTAAGTGAGTCCAGCTGAGTCACAGCTCTGCGATAAAGTCTGCTCAATGCTCTCCTGTGGAGGTGACTATGGAAACCCTGCTGATGCCATTTCTGCCACTTCCTTCTGCTCTGACCTCTCTCTTGATCTAGATTCCAAGCTGGAGTTCTTCATTAAAGCCTGACTTAGAGCTCCTGATGAAAGTGATCAGACTCATTAACACAAGGCTCAAATGCTGCCCAGTAATTGCAACACAAGCACTTGGAGAAATTGGTAATAAGGGCTAATAAGTAGAATGTCTTCCCTCTAATTTCAGATCTTTCTCATCACAGCCTTCTGTTTAATAAATATATGAAACATATTTATCTGACACACTATATCCCAATTTAATCATCGCTTACAATACATTTAGGCTAAACTGTATATTTGTACAGCACTATTGGCTGTTTGCAGGATTAATGTTTATACTTATGATGTGGAGGTGCAGGTGTTGGACTGGAGTGAACAAAATTAAAAATCACACTTCACCAGATTACAGTTCACCTGTTGGACTATGACCTGGTGTTGTGTGATTTTTAACTCTGTTTATACTTAAGCATTGAAGTCAGTAGATCTTCATTTAGTGTATATTTGATTGATGTGTAAGAGATCAGAGAGCTGTGACATTGCTGATGTAGATGTGTATCATCAAACGCTCACAGAGTGAAATCTTACTGAATATATAATGTCTAATAAAAACATGGATTGTAATAGAAATGTGTTTGACTATAGCTGCATGAGAAAGGTACAAGGGAAGATCAAGAAAGATGCACATAAACGGAGTAGACCAAAGGTAAAAACAGAAGTTGCTGGCAAAGCTCAACAGGTCTGGCAGTATACACAAGAACTGTAGCCCTAAAGCTCTCTGTGGTAAGGAGTTCCCAATAATCACTACCCTCTGAAGGAAGAAAGTCCTCCTTATCTCAGCCCTAAATTGGCTCCCTT
Source organism: Chiloscyllium plagiosum (assembly GCF_037043375.1). Lineage (NCBI taxonomy): Eukaryota > Metazoa > Chordata > Chondrichthyes > Orectolobiformes > Hemiscylliidae > Chiloscyllium > Chiloscyllium plagiosum. Next base: position 9,116,185 of record NW_028270144.1, read on the forward strand.
TTTTTCTGACACTGTGCCCTCTGGTCTCAAACTCTCCCATGAGGGGAAACATCATTGACATTTACCCTGTTAAGCCCCTTCAGAATCTGAAATGTTTCAATATGATAAACTTTCATTCTTCTAAACTCCAGTCAGTACAGTCCCAACCTGTTTAGTCTTTGCTCACAAGACAATCCCTCCATAACAGGGATCTTCCTCGTGAACTCAAGGATAAGAGAGAAAATGCTGGAAAATCTCAGCAGGTCTGGCAGCATCTGTAAGGAGAGAAAAGAGCTGATGTTTCGAGTCTAACTGGCAGCATCTGTAAGGAGAGAAAAGAGCTGATGTTTCGAGTCTAACTGACCCTTTGTCAAAGTGACCTGCTGAGATTTTCCAGCATTTTCTCTTTTGGTTTCAGATTCCAGCATCAGCAGTATTTTGCTTTATCAAGGATAAGAGATTTTGATATGTCTTTTGTTCAAAACATACCACAACAAATTTTGTTTTAACTGGTATCTTATGAACTGGCACTCTCAATAAACTGGCAAAAATGTACAGATCTGAAATACCATAAGTTTACTCTATTATTGTGATCTCTGTGACAGCTGAGTATTCATTTGTGAGTGTGAGTGAGAAGACTTTCTGGTAGTATGTTTTATTTAAGGCAAAGTTGCTTTATTATTTACATGATCTATGCTATAAGTAAAATGTAACAGTGATGTGTATGCCTCTGCAGTACATTTCTATAACTTAGTGCATGTTTCGACATTGATTATGTGGACCTCTTGAACAACTCGGATATTGATCAACAGCACACTCCTGGTCCAGTAGGTGCCGGCTAATAAAACGTTTCCGATATTTTCAAAATGTCAAGGTGAATTTTAAAATCACTGTCACCGCATCAAAACCACAGAAGCCCCAACCCAAAAGGACCTCACTGTATTGACACAGAGTAGGCTTTGGAGGTTCAAGAAGGTCATTGTCATCATCACCTCAGGGTATTTGCAATAAAAATGGCCTTCCTAATGGGATTCCTGATGAAGGGCTCTTGCCTGAAACGTCAATTCTCCTGCTCCTTGGATGCTGCCTGACCTGCTGTGCTTTTCCAGCACCACACTCTTCGACTCTGATCTCCAGCATCTGCAGTCCTCACTTTCTCTGAATAAAAATGGCCTTGCCAGCAATGCACAAGTGAATAAAAAATGGCGAATGGATGAATGGGATTTGGGGTGTGTTTGATAATAGTTATCGTATTAACTAATTCGTGGACATAAATGTAAATCTTTATCATTCTGCTGGCATTTAAGGTGGCCAATGGTAACGAACAAACAGTGAGTTAGAGTAACAAAGCAGTTATTCAGTTGGGATATTGTTGATGGTGTAAGTGATAGCCACAAACTTTCAGACTTTAGGATTATTAACATAAGAACTCAGGTTTAATCACAAGCTTTAAAATGTGCAGTCTGTTCCTTGTGAGATTTGCTGGTTGGTTCAGATTTGAGAACAGTTTGTTATAGCCTACTTGGAAAAATCTGTTGTCATGGTACTAAATTGGTAGCCATGGTAAGTTTATGTTGCTGTATATCAGGTGTTTTCTCTCTTTCACTTCAAGCTTTTATTAAAACCAAACCCTTTTTCTTGAATTAATTGCAGATGTCATGACACAAATGTATTGATGGCATTCTCCTTACAGACTCACTTTGTAAACCACAAAGCCATTTTCCAAATAATTTTTAAATATAATGCTTAAGATAGACCTCATTATGAAAGTGACAGCTGAACTCAAGAGTTAGAGTGTTGAACACACTGAAAACAGGAGTATTGGACAATTGCTAATATGTAGCTCCATTGTAGCTCCTATTCATTATTCTATCAATGTAAGAATCTTGGTCAAAAATCTACGCTTTGGTAGCAATTGGTGATCTCAGTGCAAAATGAACTCAAAATTGTGCTTGTTTCATTAAGTGACTTATTTTTTAAGTCCAAGTTTCCATTTGAATTCATTGGCACATCATTGAATGTAATTTTTTTTCATAATCAGTGTTTCAGTACATAACTTGCTTTGCATTATAAAATATTCTTTCATATATTAAAGAGTGGGAAACTGAAGAGGTTTTGAAAGTAGGTTTATCACAGAAAAGCATTCAAGATGACATAGGATGATTATTTGAACAGTAATAATATGCAAGAGAATGGGATGAAGGCAGAAGAATGGCACTAAGCCCAAACACATAGTCGGGGAGCCCAGGCAGAATTGATGGGCTGAATAACCACCTTCTGTTATTATTGAATCAGAACTTTCAGTCCACTACAAATGCAATTTAAAATAATTGAAAATAACTTAAAGTAAACTGTGCAGAACCATTTACCACTTTGAATGTTGTTACAATAGTCAATGATTTATTAGTAAATTAAAGAAAAACAAAAACATTTTGTTTTAAAGTCACTCTTAAAAATTTTAATTCAAAATTGCAAATTTTGAAGAGTGCAATACAAGTAAGTGCAATTAATAGAATTTCACTATTTTAAATTCAGTCTTCAACCATGGGCTGGATATTGGGCCTGTTTACAATGTAATTAATTTCAACAATGCAAAATATTGTCAAGGCTAAAATTATTCTGATAATAAGCTGTGCTTGAAGTTCCTCTGCTGATTTTCTTTTCAATTTTGAACAAATTAATGCAACCTAGTGGAAAATCGAGGCTAGAGTCCAACACATGTCCAATGTGTCACTCTTTGTGAAAGTGACCTCAGATATATCAATGTGAAAAATGGAGATTTAGTTAAGGATAAACTGGGATAGCTCCAGATTCAATTGAGAGCAAGCAATGCTCATCAGACATTTCATTTAAGGTTGGGGCTCCGGGCCCTCTTGTGGTGCAGTGGTAGTGTCCCAACCCCTGGACTCTGACATCTGCATTCAAGTTGCACCTGCTCCAAAGGTATGTAATAACATGGCCGAAGAGGTTGATTAGAAAAATTAACAATAAATTACAAAACAAAAACTGTATTCTATGGCTCCTGCAGCACAGTGGTAGTGTCCTTATCTTTGAGCTGTGTTCCAGGTTCAAATTTCACCTGTTCCTGGAATTTCTAATAACATCTCCAGACATGTTGATTAAAAATATCTATAAGCATTTTCTAAGATACTTGTTGTGCAGTGGCAGTGTCCCTATCTTAAAGCCTGAAGATCTGTGTGACAGTCCCACATCTGATCAAGTTAATTAAAAAACAGTGAGTGTTCTAAAGGATGTTTGTGGCATTTTGGTAAGGTCTGTGCCTCTAAACTAGATGATCTGAGTTCAAGTCCTATCTTTACCAGAGGTGTATGTGTGTATATGTCAATTTAAGAAAACAAGCCATGTTCTGCTGCTGATTGTCTGCCCCTCTTCCACAGCTATGTTCCTACTGGGGGTCCTTGGAGACGGAGCACACAGTGTCCACCAATACTCTCAATGCCTCTAGATAGAGGTGGACACTGCAGGTTGTTCAAGAGGGGGTGAAGTGCTTTATCTCCATTCTGACTCCATGTTGATTTAGCTTCCTCTCCCTCACCTTTGAAGATTTACATGGCTTGTAGCAGGCATTACGTGTAATTTATTTAATTGGAACACAACTGATTTACTGGTGATGGTTAATAGATGGAAATAAATACCATGGTTGATATGGTGATGAGCTAAAAAATAAGTTTAGTTGTAAGTTAGAGCACCTTTGGATATAAAAAAAAGGTAAGAGCTGTGTCCTATCCTGTCCCAACGCAGATTTGATTTAAAACAGAAATTGTTGGAAAATATTGGCAGGTTTGGCAGAATCTGTGGACAGAAATCAGATTTAACATTTTGGGTTTAGTTGACCCTTCTTTAGAACATTGACATTAATTCTGATTGCGCTCCACAGATGGGCGGCACGGTGGCACAGCGCCAGAGACCCGGGTTCAATTCCCGACTCAGGCGACTGACTGTGTGGAGTTTGCACATTCTCCCCGTGTCTGCGTGGGTTTCCTCCGGGTGCTCCGGTTTCCTCCCACAGTCACAAAGATGTGCGGGCCAGGTGAATTGGCAATGCTAAATTGCCCGTAGTGTTAGGTTAAAGGGGTAAATGGAGGGGTATGGGTGGGTTGCGCTTCGGCGGGTCGGTGTGGACTTGTTGGGCCGAAGGGCCTGTTTCCACACTGTAAGTAATCTAATCTAATCTAAAAACAGATGCTGCCAGACCTGCTGAGCTTTTCCAGCAATTTCTGCTTTTGTTTCAGATTTACAGCATCAAGTTATTTTTTTTTCCTGTTCTTGTCCATTTTGATTTAGCCCCTTCCCTACATAATCCTCATCTTCGGACATTGCATGGTAAATTAATCATTTGGAGTATACAGGTGATTTACTATTGGTGATAGTGAATAGATGAAAAATACCACAGGTGACTTGGTGATGGGGAAAAAATGAGTAGTATGTAAAATCACCTCTGGATATATTAAAAAGAGAAATGAGCTGGAATCTTCTTTATCATCATAGTTGTCTATGTGTATTTAATATCATGTCTCGAAATTAAATTAAAAATCACACAACACCAGGTTATAATCCAATAGATTTATTTGGCAGAACAAGCTTTTGGAGCACTGCTCCTTCGTCAGGCAGCTGTCTAATGGCAGACTACTCAGACCTCTTGGCATCATGGCAGCCCAAAAGCCCACCAACACATGAAAACAGCAGCTAATGAACTTGAAAGACCCCATACAGACAACAAGCAAAACTAATGTCATTTACAAAATACCTTGCAAGAACTGTAACAAACCCGACATTGGACAAACAGGCAGAAAACTAGCCACCCGGATACATGAACATCAAAAAAACATGACCCACTCTCACTAGTATCCTTACATACAGGTGAGGAAGGACACAACTTCGGCTGGGACAACTCATCCAGCCTAGGACAAACCAAACAGAGACATGCACAAGAATTCCTAGAAGCATGGCATTCCAACCGGAACTCTATCAATAAACACATTGACTTGGACCCCATTTACCACCTCTGAGAAAATAACAGGAAATGACATCACCACAGGAAATTACATCACCAACCCAAGGAAATCTAAGCACATAAATTGAAAGCAGGTCACAACACCAGTGCTTCACTGGAAGCTCACTGATGATGTTACTTAGCACGGTGACGAAATGTCTGAAAATGAACCTTCCAGCTCAGCGAGCAAACATACATCCAGAACCTCAACCTGAGCAACAAATCTTCTCAAAACTCACTGTTGCTTGAGCTAAACTATGGATTTGCAACAAGAACTTACTGAATCTCTGAAAGCTTTTTGCAGCCTAATTTAACATATGAGCATTGATCTTTTAACAAGAAGTGTCATATTTTTTTTGTTGCCACATCTCAGGCCTTACAAATCGATCTATGATTGGTTGCAATCAAGGGTTGTAGGTCAAATATATGCTTGGTTCAAAAATCGAATATTTACCCTCGCACACAGCAACGTGATATTGGCCAGATAATTTGTTTTAAGCTTATTGATGATGGAATGAATATTGACCTCCAAATCTGGAGGATTTACTTTGGTCCTCAATAGTGTATGGGCTCTTTTTATTCTAATGTAAAAAAATCCCTGCTTGAAATACTCCTCCAAAAAGAACACCTCCAACAATGCATTGCATGTAAGTTTTCTTGATGTTGTGCTCAAGACTGCAACTCTAAACCCACAGCCCTGTGGCTCAGAGGCAGAAGTGCGGCTACCAAGCCACAACTAGTTAGAGAATAAATAGTCAAAATGCTACTCTCAGTGACAGCTTATAAAATGGTTTATTCATAAAAGATTTAAGAACATAACCAGTTTTAAGCTGTTCTTGCAGTTTACATAACTGTTCTGGTGTGTATTTTCAATAAGCAAAAAATAATTTACATTTATAAAGTGCTCTTCATGTCCATAGAATGTATCCTAATGTGCTTTACAGTCAACAAAGAAAATAAAGCTTTTGCACACTTCATAATAAATTTCATGATTAAGTAGGAATACATATCATCTGTTGCACTAAGGATTGTTCAGTTCTATTTGTAACATGTAACTTTCTCTGTTTCATATGAATGTACTCCTGTGATATCGCTTGATGAAGTTAGTACCAGCTTTCAGATATACCTGGTGCTGGTTCTGATAAATTCTTCTATGTCCCTCTTTGGGCCAAGGTTAGCTGTTATGTCCCAAGTTCGTCACCTCTGCCTTCGCGAATTCTGTTTTCTTTAAGTTTATTACCAGTTTTCTTCTCTTAATTGTTCAAAGAGCTCTGCCAACTGTACCATATGGACATGGCAATGAATCCCTCTGTTAATTAAACCAAACACCCAGAAAAGCTCACCTCGCTTCATAATCTGTTAAAATATGAGTGAAAGCGAACTCGCAAATACCACTATTTAAAGAAAATAATATTAATTTATTCTTTAACTCTAAACGTGAACATTAAACAAGAACTATTCACAACTCTAAGCCCGCCTTTCTCTTAACTGCTTGTTGTCTGCCTCCAACTCTAGAACAATATACTGTTCCAATAAAGCCCATATTAAAGTTACATCAACTTAATTTCAAAACCTTATAGCGGCTGTCGTCTCTGGTGTCTGTCTTCTTTTGACTGAACATCTCCCTGGGTCATCTTTTTTCTTTTACTACAAAGCTATTTCATATGAAAAAGTTAAAAATCACACAACACTAGGTTATAGTCCAACAGGTTTATTTGAAAGCATTAGCTTTCGGAGCAATGCTCCTTCATCAGGTGACAACCACCTGTTAAAGGAACAGTACTCCAAAAGCTGGTGCTTCCAATTAAATCTGTTAGACTATAACCTGGTGTTGTGTGATTTTTAACTTTGTACACCCCAGTCTAAGACCAGCACCTCCAAATCATATGAAAACCTTTGATAGAGAGTGTTTTGAATGGCAGTATCTCTCGATGGCAGTTACTCCCCATCAAACACAGTTACTCTCTGTCTGACTTTCAAAATATCTGCTTATTTTATACCCCAAACATTTTGTCATCTCATTGGTTTGAGGCTGGCAAAAACAATGAATTCAAACTCAATTGGGTTTAGTATCCTGGGGCATAATTTAAACAGATTGGCTAGGTTTATATTATTGGAAAAACAGCAATCAGCTCAGCTACCTATTTCATGGCCAAATGTTACATATTTCCAATTTTCTAGTACATTCTGAGACTGCTAGCTAGTCGTATGACAGGTGCTTGTAATCTCTCAGTGCAGAACAGTGTTCATTCTCCATTAAAGGTACAGTACACACCTTAAACTTCATAACATAGCTATCTGACTTGATGGTGATGGAGGAATGTGGAAAATTCTGAGCCATGAATCACCATTTGTGCTGCAATGTAAATCTTAAAGTGTTGATGTCACCCCCTCATTTTAAAGATGCCCAGGAATGACATGCTAGATCTATTCATAATTTGATTTTATTTACTACTGTCACATGTACCTGAGTACAGTAAAAAGTTTATTTTGCATGCAGTACAGGCAGATCATAACATACAAAGACAGAAAGGGTGATTGAACAGTGAGACAAATACAAGTTACAGCTGCAAAGAAAGTGCACAAAAAGCAAGACAGGCATTCAGTTTTCAGTTCACCTAGCATATTAACACTGCCACGTTATACGATGGACGGTTCCTTTACTGTGAAGATGGATTTGGTCTCCAAAGAATTGTGCATTGGTCACTCCTACTAATGCTGCCACGGAAAAATGCATTCACAACAGGCAGATTGGCAAGCATGATGTTATATAAGTATTGATTTGGCTGTTCTCTCACGACCTGCTGCAAGGTCACTTTGGGAGCTATGTCCACCTTGAATTATCCAGCCTATTCACTGATGTTATATCATTTCTGGGCTGCCTTTGCTGATACACATTACAGTCCTAACCAGAGTACAGGCTATATCCTTGTTACCTTCAATGCTTCCTTTAAGTGACCTTCAAGGAGGAGACATGTTGATTTACAGTTGAAGGGTAGCAGTAGGTGTTAAACAGAGGATGGTTGTCCACATTGGACCTGAAATGATAAAACTTTATGCTGTCCAGAGTTGATGTTGATGACCCCACAGATCTAGTGCTTTTGCTTGAATACCACTGTGTACGAAGGCAGGGCATACCCTGAGAGGGTGAAGGAAAATCTGGACATTGGCTGATAGGCATACTCAAGGAATTGTACATACGTTTAAACGTGACTGAATGTGCCTTTGATTTGTCTTAATTTACTGTCTAGATTACAGCCAAGTCATTGAATCATACATTGCAGAGGAGGTCCATCAGCTCATTGAGTCTGTACTGTCAAAAATACATTACTCCCTACACTCGTCCCACTCTCCCACACTAGGTCCACAACCTTGAATGTTAAAACACTTCAAGTGTACATCCAAGTACTTTTTAAAGGTTTTGAGGTTATCTGCCTCAACTATTAACCCAGACAGTGCGCTCCAGACTCCCAACACCCTCTGGGTGAAAAGATATTTCCTCAAACCCCTTCTAAACCTCCTGCCTTTCACTTTAAAAGTATGCCCCTTTGTTTCTGAACATTCCACTAAGGTAACAACTGCTTCCTATTCACCCTGTCCACTGATCTCATAAGCTTATATACCTCCATCTGCTCCAGAGAACAACCTGGGTTTATTCAGCCTCTTTGGGTGGAACAGTTACTCAGTGATTAGCAGTGCCAGGACCCAGGTTCCATTCCACCCTCAGGTGACTGTGTGGAATTTGCACATTCTCCTCATGTCTGCATTGGTTTCCTCCAGGTGCTCTGGATTCATCCCACAGTCCAAAGATGTGAAGTTTAGGTGGATTGGCCTTGCTTAATTGTTCATATGGTCCATAAATGCATAGGCTAGGTGGGTTAGGTATGGAAAATGTGATGTTACAGGGATAAGGTGAGGAGCTGAGACTGGGTCTGGGTGGGATGCTCTTCAGAGGGGCCGAATGTCCTCTTTCTGCACTCTGGGGATTGTATGAGCCCCAGCAATATCCTGGTGAATCTCCTCTGCACCCCACTCAGTGCAATCACATCCTATAGTGTGGTGATCGGAACTGCACACAATACTTCAACTTTGGTCTAACCATATGGTGCTATAAACATCTAACATAAGATCTTTGCTCTTATAATCTAAGCCTCAACTGATAAAGGGAAGCACCCAATCACCTTCTTAACTACCTGTACAGCCACCTTCATGGATCTGTGGATGAGCATCCCTACAGCTCTCTGTTCCTTTGAACTTCCTGGTGTCCTGCCATTTGTTGAATACTCCCTTGCCTTGTTGATTCTTCCAAAGTGCATCACCTCACATATATCAGGGTCAAATTCCATCGGTAATGGATTTGACCATCTTACCAATCCAACTATGTCTTCCAGGACCTAAGAATTTCCTTCTCATTATCAATCACCCAGTCAATCATTGTGTCATCCACAACCTTATTTATCAGTCCGTAACATTCTCATCTGCATCATTTATGAATATCACAAACAATAAGAGACCAAGTACTAATCCCTGTAGAATGCCTCTGGACCCGAGTCACACGAAGGATCTCTATCAACACCCTCTGCCTCCTGCTACTAAGGCAATTTTTGATCCAACACCTTAGGACCCATGAGCTTTTGCCTTCTTTATCAGATTTTCATGTGGGATTTTGTCAAAGGCTTTGTTAAAATCCATACAACCCACATCAAATGCTCTTCCCTCACCTACACATTTGGTCACCTCCTTGAAAAGTTCAATCAAATGAACAAGTTGTGATTTCATGAAAATCTTGCACCTCAATAGCCACTTTTACTGTCAGCATGGTTTTATTTCTGTATTTTTAAAATTCTATTCAAGAACTGAAAATATTATGGCGGGATTTGTCCAGCAACCTATCCACTGCAGTGCTGTTTTGCAAACTCTTATTAAACAATATAGAATTAGAAATGAAGTATGAAAAATATGTTACCATCATTAAACTTGCAACCATCTGGCAGAACCAATAATTAACAGAATCTCCTAGTTTGTAGCTGGCTTATTTTTACTTGTCAATCAGTTAGGTTCCCTGATAGCTGAAAACAGAACTCCCTCAATAATAATCAAATAGGATTCACCTTTCGAAGTAAAATAAAAAAAAATCTAATACATAAATGGGCATTCAGCACCCGCAAAGGGACATGACCATTATGGTATTTTCTGGTGTTAACTCTTTGTCAGCGCTGAAGAACTTTGGTAAAGAAGGAAAGGTTAGTACAGGGGAGTGGAGATACTCAATCCGAAAGAAAGAGAGAGAAAATATGGGTTCAAATCCATTCAAATATAGCTTAATGGAAGGGTAATAAATCATAGAAACAATCAGAAGTAAAATTAATCAGAGATTAAAAACAATAATGAAAGAAGAATAGTGAAAAGTGTCTGAAACTGGTCAAATTTAAATTCAGTTAATAGCGAGGATCATGGAGAACTTCAAAAGAACATAGACAAATTGATGGAATGGGTGGACAGATCACAAGTGAATTTCAATGTGAAAAAATTATAAGGTGGTTCATTTTGCTGGAAGGAACATGAAGAGACAATATGAAGTAATGGGTCCAAATTTACAAGGAAAGCAGAAGCAGAGGGGCCTGGGTGTGCATGTGCATTAGTCATCAATAATGGCCAAATAGCTGGACAACAATTAATAAAGCAAACGGTATTTGACGCTTCATTAACAACGACATAGAAGAGCAAGGACGTGATATTGAACTTGCATGCTAATTCAATCTTAGATTGAGAATTGCATCCAGTTAAGGGCATTACATTTTAGGAAGGATCTGCAGAAAAGAATCACAGGAATAGTTCTAGCGAAAACAACTTTAGTTACAAAGGTAGATTGGAAAAAACAGAACTGTTTCCCTCAGAGAAGAGAAGACTGAGGAAAGTTCTGATAGGGGTATTCAAAATTGTAAAGCATCTAAACTAGGTAGATGAAGGAAATGATTCCTAATTGTGAAACTGATGAGAATGAGAGAGGGCATAGGACTAGCAAAAGAGGTAAAAGCAAGTTGAAAAAAAATTCATGCAACGGGTAAACATGTTGAGTGCACTGCACAAGAGTATGGTGGAGGCAAGCTCATCTCAGGCATTCAAGAGGCAATTACACTGTTAATTGGAAAGAACAATGTCCAAGGGTTATAAGGAGAATAGCACAAAAGGAAATGAACCAAGCAAGCACAACAGGCCAAATGTTCTCCTTTTGCACTGGAATAATTCTGTGAGAATCTGGGACAATAGAAACAGGAAAGAAAGGACGCTCTAAATGCAGTGCAGGTTAAATTACAATCGAGGATCCAAGCAAAGTGAAAATAATCTTCCAACCACAAGAAAAACCATCTTGGTATAGTCATACTCCTGTCAGCACTATGCACTTAAAAAAGGAATCAGCTTTTGTTGTCTGTCTGTAATAAATACTACCACAATCCAAACTGCACCTGTGTAGCAACCACAAGTATGCATTTGACCTTTAAATTGATGTGCATTGGATATGGCTGAACCACGGACTGACATGAGCAGTAACTGTAATTATTACAGCCAAGTCCCGTACTATGCAAAAAAACGCCGAGCGTGCTCTCGGATTCTCTTCTTCACACTGGTTTATATAAGTTCCTTTAAAATCATGGGCAAAACTGCCACTGCAAAGTGTCAACCAGCTGCACACTGTATGACTGTGCTCTCTGTACTGTGCATAGGACACAGCTGGAAGCCAATACTTCCATCACATCTCCAGGATCAGGGCAGAGGTCAGTCCTAGGATTTTCCTTATCTGCTGTTTAAGTACCACAGCACAAAGCCCATTTATTCATTGAAATATCCTGACTGTAGAAAGCTCCATACTTATGAAACTGAAGTTTGGAAAACATTTACCTGCTTTCTTATGAACTGATAATGTAATAACAACTTTCTGATAGAATACAGTGTAGTGCACCACAGTTTATCAGGCTGTTATTCAGCCTCATACTAAAATAAGTTTCTCAACCATTATATAAGATTATATTGCCTCTTTAAAAGATACCTTTAAGGTCTGCGTAGATTTTATCTGGTTCCATTGTATGTTGATCTACTTGAAACATTGTGCGTCATCATATGTTAACACAGAACAACGTATTGTTAATTGAAACACATTGGCAAGCATACATTTGAACAATTGTGAATACTTCAAGAATGCCTTCACCCATATGATTACAATTAGTCTAAGTCTGTGATTTAATCATATGGAATGTAACAATTCAAAGAAAGCTTCATGTATTTGGTTGGAGCACAGGTTGTGATACTGCAGACCTATATACATAGCAACAATGGACAAATTCTGTTTTGAGTATCCTCACTGTGGGGGGTATTTACTCTCAGTTGCAAACAAAATGCCCTGTGGATTGATGAGTGCAATAAATCAGGCTGCAAATCAGGATATTCAAATAATTGTGGCTTTTATAGGGCATCCAAGCATCTGCTCTCTGATATACCCTAGAGTAAATACAGATGCACTGCTGCTTAAACCACTGAAAAGAGTAGAATACAAGGAGTAAAAGTGAAAAGACTTGATGAAGACTCTACAAGGGATGCAGTCAGGCTGAGTGTGAGGGTCAGAAGGGAGGATAAAAACAGCTGCTTTCACTGAATAGACTCATCAGAGCTCTTCCGTGATCATTACACTCGGCCACGAGCCACTAGGCATAGACTATTGTGTTATTTCTGTTTTGTGTGGGAACTCCAGCCCAAGGGAACAATTGACCCAACTTAAAAAACAGCTGTCAATCAAAGTCGGAGTGAAAGAGATTTTTAATTAGGTTTCTCTCTCTGATCAGAGCAGTTCTACTAACTTCCATTTGCTAGTTTTAGGTCAATGAAATCTTCAAAAACTTGCCTTTAGCCAGTTTCTTTTTGAGTCCTTCATTGTATTTTTGTTTAAAAAGAACTATTCATTGAAACTGACAGGTCTTGTACATCAACTTTACTGTGTAATGGTCTATATATTAAATAAATATAGAAATGTGCAAGAGTTACAACATGAGAATAGCCCATTTGTTCCAATCAGTTTGTGTCAGTATTTATACTCAACACAAGCAAATAGTTGTAATCAAAATTACGCTCATTGTTCCCAAGTCGTTTTTGTACTCTTCTGTCATTCACCTGTCTAAGTTAATCTTAAATGTTGACACAGTTTCTGCCTCCACAATTAACCCTGGAAATGAAGTTCACATACTCACCATTCTCTGTATAAAGATGTGTCTCCTAACCTCTTAAATCTACCACATTTAATTGTATAGTTGATTTTTTTTTAAATTCAAGAAAGTCCATCGTGTCTCATCCTTAAATATACTGAAACTCTTCTAATATATTACCTGTGACCTAATTTTTAAAGAATGACCAAATTTCTAACAATATTTTAATAGATATATTTAATTCGGTCATCAATTTCTTTAACACAAGACCCATTTGGAATAGGCATGCCACATTTGTACTATGGGCCTAGTACCTTCCTTATCATTTTTTTTAAGATAAAAAATATTAATTTGTGTTGATTCCCAGGTCCCTTTCACACCAATTCTTTGATGATGGGACAATGTGATTGATGCCTCCCCCATTATCTGACTATCATAAGGTCAGTTTAAGCATTTAACCAATGACGATATGTTCAGAATGTTGGGTTGGGTTTGTAATTTGTTCACTAAGAAATTTAAAAGGCTCCATTTATCCGATTGTAATTTCTTAACTTGCCACCCAGGCATAAAACTGTAAGAAGTGATTGGTTGGCTGTTTATGCAAATACACAATTTTCTTTCCATGTTAACATCAATGGAAATTAAAATCAGACAAATTCTACCACTGATGGCTATTGCACAATGCCAGCATCACACCCAGGGGGACAAGTTGAAACTCTGTCCCACTTCACAAGTTGACAACATCAATGAATTGTCATTTCATTTTTTTGTATGGTTTTTAAAGACTGGCAGTATACCAGTACCAGCTAGTATACTCTCAATAACCTTAACTACAAAAGCAATTTCATATTGTAATACAATTTAGTGAGATGGCAGTAAGCTGGTGTTGGTATGGTGCCAGCATTTACAGCACTGTAAAGCCAGGTCTCACATTGCAGAAAATAACTCTAATACTTGCCACATGATGGTATATCATTTTACCTCCCTTCGTCATTATAAAATGCTTCTGAAGAGCTCCTTAAAAAATTTGTATACATGTATGTTCCTCAATATTATACACGGCATTAAAATTGAACTTCTGAAGTATAGCCATCAAGTGACATTTAACACTTTGAAATGGCCAGGGAATTTTTTGTGGTTGCATAGAAGACATGGAAACATACAGGGGAAGACAGTAGTCATAATAGTATTAGTAATCCTGACACTTATCAGTGGGCACAGTTTCAAATCCCACCCATAGAGCTGGTGGAATCAATAAATCTAGAACAAAAGCTAATCTCAGTAACTGAGACCATATAATCTGCATTAGTTGTTGTGACAACACTTCTGATTTGCTAATGTCCTTTAAGGAAGGAAATCTGTTGACCATCCCTGATCTGGCCTTCATGGTGCTTGTTCCCCAATGTAGTTGATTCGCATATGTGCTCTGAAATGACTCAGTAAGCCAACTAATTCAAGGAAAATCAGGAATGGGCCACTAATGGCTGTTTTGCCAGTGACATGAGAAAATAAGTGACATGCTGTGCCAAAAGACCAATTTTTGACCCCTTGTCTGCTGATGTTTTATCTGGTTTCTTGGCAGTTCTCATTAGTGGTGATTTAGTATTAACTCTCAGGGGATACATACACCCTAAGTCTCCCCTATCTGAAATGGGATTGGGAACTGAACTTGTGGTTGGTGTATTCTGAACCACATGCAAGCTAACTGAGTTAACCACACACCCCAATCACTTCTAATATAAAGAAACTGATGCTATTTAATGGCAGGATTGTAGAATGAATTTGTACTTTAATGTAAAATAAAGACTTGTACATACATCACCTTCACAATACATACAACTGCTCTGGAATTTGCTTCTTTATATTGTGAGTTGTTTAACAGTTTTAGCACACAGCTGCCATTACTATGTGTTCCACTGATGTTGGATCACGTGTTACTCCATGACTTACACTGCTGAAGGCAATTTGCAGGAACATAGTTTCATGCAATTGCCAGGGATGGAAACTAGGAGAAAGACTTATAATTTTGGTGCTACTCTAGACTGTAAATGAGTGTCTGGTCACCTAGCCTCTATCACCAAAATAACCTACTTCCATCTCCATAACACCTTCTGATTGTGTCCCTCCCTCAACTCATCTGCTGCTGAAACTCACATCTCTGACATTGTTACTTCTAGCCTTGATTATTCCAATATTGTCCCAGCTGGCTTTCAATGTTGAGCTCAACTGTTCTTACTCTGATTTGGATCAGGGCTCTTTCAGACATCACCTGCATACTTGCTGGCCTACACTGGCTCCTAGTCCAACACTGTTTCAGTTTTGACATCCTTAGTCTTGTCTTTAGATTCCTCCACAGCCTGCACCCTCCCAGGGCAAAATCTTCCAGTCCCAGAGGAAGTGAGTAAGAAGTGGGAAGAACACTTAATTAGGCAGAAAAGAGGTCAATCCTGAGACTTTCCCACCTTCACTGGAATTAAAGTCTTGGCAGTAAGGTCCATGCCTGACCTTGCCACACCATCATTGATTGAGACTCATAATGGCCAATTAATAACATTTAAGACCCTCAGCCCACCTCTATGTAAGAAATACAGCTGCAAGCACACCTGTTGACAAACCTCCTTCCCAGAAGGAAAAGACCAATGCTGCTTGTTGGCTTGGTGTTGGGTTGTGGTGATGAGGAGTTGGTGGTGATGGGGTTTGGCTTGATCAAAGGCACTCAGTACTTGATCAAGGGCATGTGCGTAAGGCAGGGAGCTGAGCACAAACCAGGTTTTTAATATGTACAATTGCACGTTTAATGACGACTAGCCCTGCTATACCTTCCTCATTGCTGCAATTGGTGTAGCATTTGCTGTTTTTATCAACGCAGACCCATCTGTGTCAGTATCTGCTTCAAGTGTGGATGGTAATGGTTAGTATCTAGTGGATTATGAGACTTTAAATATGTCTGGTGACATATGTCTGGCTGTTCTCTCCTTGTACTTAGGCACATGGTTACTGCATTGACATTTCATCTTCTGTTACACTGTAACAACACAGCAATGTCACATAAAACAAAAAGAACTTGCATTTTTACAGTGTTTATTATGATTGCAACATCTAATGCTTTGTGTGAGTCTGCAATCCTGAAAGATCCTCCATAATGCAAGTTCTTTTTCTTTTATTCATTTTCTTTTCTGAGAAACAACATCTTTCATCACCAAACAAGTTCAAATATGAACAATTTTTTAACCATCATTTTTAAAAGTTACAAATGCGACTGATTTAATTCATTGAATATCCCTTCACAAGAAATAGATTCTTGGCAAAAATATGTAGCATTACACTTCTGCTGCGTTATTTACCAGCTCCTGAAATTCACAGATGTACTTCCAGCATGAATCAGCAGAGGGCAATCAGGAGCACAAACTTTGGACAATTTTCGTTAGCTTTCTTTGCATTGGAGCTAACAAATTCATTACAGATTCCTTGATTCATTCCTGATCTAGAAGACATAGCCTTTAGCCAAGCTTTTGGAAATGCAACAGTTACTATTTCATTTTTAAAAATCACACAACACCAGGTTACAATCCAACGGGCTTATTTGGAAGCACTAGCTTTCAGAGCGCTAGTGCTTTCAAAAGCTATTGCTTTCAAATAAATCTGTTGGACTATAACCTGATGTTGTGTCATTTTTAACTTTATCCACTTTAGTCCAAGACCAGCACCTCCAAGTCACATTTCATTTTTGCTTGCTTTAGTTTTTTTTTAAGTTGGAAAACTGATACCATAATTAATATTATCTAAAATCTGTCCTCAGTACAAAAAGATCCAAAACATTTTCTTTCCTGTCCTTCCCTGGAAAGTGACATGCCCTTGTGTGGCCCTCTTCCTCAACCATTGCTGTAGACAACCAATAAAGGGAAATCCCAAATCCATCTAGGACAGAAACCGAAAGAACTGCGGATGCTGTAAATCAGAGACAAGAACAGAAATTGCTGAATAAGCTCAGCAGATCTGGCAGCATCTGTGGAGAGAAATCAGAGTTAACATTTTGGATCAGGTGACCCTATGGTTCTGGATGAAATATTATTGGGTGTAGGTGAGAATGTGGGGTAATTAGATCAGCCACGATCTTACTGAATGGCAGAATAGACTCGATGTCACACAGGTGAATAAATACCATTTATCGTGTTAGATCTAATTCTGTGAACAAGTACTGGGAAACTCCCACCTCTCCATCTCCAACATCCAAGCATACTATAAGCCAGATCATCTCCTGGGATCCAGGATGCACATTCGATTCCAGCCTTGGCTGACTGTCTGTTTGGAGTTTGCACATTATCCCAATGTCAGGGTTTTTTATCCAGGTGATCTGATCAGTCTAAAAATGTGCAGGTTAGGTGGATTGGCCATGTTAAATTGCCCATAGTGTCCAGGGATGTGCAGGCTAGGTGGGATAGCCATAGGAATTGCAGGGTTACAGGGATAGGGTAGAGGGGGGGGTTCTGGATTGGATGCTGTTTGAAGGGTTGTTGTGAACTTGATAGGCTGAATCGCCGGCTTCCACGCTATAGGGATTCAATGATTCTATGATCTCAAAGGGATGTAGGAGTTAGGAGGAGGACTAGGCCATCTGGCCCTTCAAGTCTGTTCTGTCGTTCAAAGATTGCTTCCACTGCTTTTCAAGGAAGAATGTTACAAAGACTCACCCTCTGTGAGAAATAAATTATGTCTGTCTTAGTAACCCTTTAATTTTAAACGGTGATCCCATTTTCTAGATTCTTCCAAATAAAAAAAGCATTCTCCCCACATCTATCCTGTCAATACTTGTATGTTCCAATCAAGTCAAACATCGGGATTTCTGACACACTGCTGGCATACCGCACTACAAACGGCTCTGACAAATAAGGTTCAACGTCACATCAGCTATATTGGTTCCACACACCTGTAATCTTAATTCAATGGACAATGCCCTTGGACACATATTATTTTACATAGCAGCGTTTCCAGCGGTAAAGTGCAGAAAATGACAATGGTCCAGAGGCAGGCCACGTCACCAGCTGCTGCCAGTTTGACCCATGTGGGCTTCTCAAGTTTCTCCAGGTATTTACCTGAAATGGTAATAGTCTGATTTTATATGTGTGCTAATAAGTGGAGTTCAGATGGTTAAAATTGGATCCATTAACTCTGTTTCGCTCTCCAAAGAACCAACCTGATTTGCTGAGTGTTTCCAGCATTGTCTGCTTTTATTTCAGGATTCTGGTGTTTACAGTGATTTCCTTTCATTAACATCAGAAGAATGGCAATGAGAAATTTTTCTTTTGTTATCTTGTACTATGTGCTCTCCATCCAATTGAGTTAAGTGGGTATTTAGCCTGTATACGTAGCTACGGCCTGCTTAGTCACTGTGCACTCACAATGGTAGCTCAGGCAATGCAGACAAAACAGTTGTTCCATTTCAAATCCATTTCAGAAATACAAAGTGATGAACAGACTGGTGAGCAGAGTTTCTGCTTTCTCCCTATCCTTATCCTCCTCCTTATTAGAGAAATGTCAGAAATGTAAACTCTCGTCCTGTAGTCTTTACTCACATTCCCTACTTCCTTGACTATTGATTGTGAAGTTGCAAAATTAGTAACTTTTTTTCAAAATTATCACTGCTAAATATGTTAATTATATTGCAGATGTGAAATATTTTCCCAGAATGCCAGTAATTACCTTTCATTCTTTCTGATTACATCTCATTTGTATTTTCTGCAAAATAAAACTCTTAAGTCGCACAAGATTTTTGGAGACAGCTATGATGATTATTTTTCACTGACATGCTACAGTAGCTATCCCTTACTGTCTCCTGATTGATTATGTTCATAGTCTGATGTTGTATCTCAGTACATAATTTAGCATAGAAGGGGTGGGGGAACCACGTTGTATTTAATTGACTAGCAATCCATTTTCCCAAGCCAGTACTTCTTTTTTTGTAAGTTTGTGAGATGCGTCGCAACCACACCAGAAGCACTGGGGACCTATGAGCATGAACATTACAGCACAGTACAGGCCCTTCGGCCCTCGATGGCTTACCACTGTTCTGTTCAGAATCATCAATCACCACAATCACTTCAGAGCAATCATAGTGCAGTCTCGGAAATCCAAGTTTTTCATGCTTTTATTCTTGCAGAGTTTAGCCAGCTTTTCTGGTATTCTTTAGCAGTTATCTGAGTGTTTATACCCTACGCTTGTACCTACCCAACCCCCAACTCAAACACTTTGCTTATAGGCCAGACATGGCTCAGCATCAAAAAAATCTATTTTTCATCTCATTCGTTTACAGCTCAGGAAAGATTTTGTGCAGTTGAGACAGAGTGGCACCAAAAAAAAATAAAAGTGAACTGACCAGCAATATTTCATTAAAGAAACAAATGGGTTTTAGTAAATTCTACATCAAATTTGTGCCACGTTAGAATAAGGAACAATACCACTGATCTTCTCGATAACTAGAGGCTCTGCATTTTGTGTTCAGCTTAGAAATAAAAGAAAACAGTTTTCTTAAATGGAATTTCACAATAGTCTAAGCATATCCAAGAAAACTAAAATTTATTGTAATAACAGAGCTGTAAAACTACAGTGTTGCTTCTGCTTTTGTTATTCAAGATTAAATATGAAGCAGTAACTAGAGAAGTACAAGATGACAAACATTTTAGACATGACTTTTAATCCAAATCATTCAAGACACAGTGCAGTAGTAGTTAGTACCATTATACTGTTTGTATACACAATGACTTTGAAAGAATATGCAGCACTATTGCATCATTCTGTGTAATCCAAACCAGTTGATTTGTTTAGCAGTTCTTACAAACTTTAGCAGCAACAAACTTAGATTGCCATGTTAGTTATTATCATCAAGCAGTGGAGCAGGGAAAAGTAAGAAAGTTCAAGATTTAGCTACGGAATAAACAAAATAATGAAATGTTAAAACATTGTCTGTGTTCAAAATGTTTCTGAAGGCTTGCTACATATGCCGTAGATGATTTTTGAGATAAGAGTTGCCTTGGGTTGAAGTCAAATGGAAACAATGAACATCCTCAAAACAGTTCTCTTTTGAATATTATAATAAAATGCATGGTATTTACAAAAATTTGCAACAGGTACCTTCCTCCTAAGATCAAAAAATCAATGGAATAGGTTGAAATTGGAGCATGGGAGAATAACCGTGAACTAGATTTAATTAATAATTTAAAATTCTTGTGAGTAAGAGTTGGCTAATTTCTAATGGAAATAACTTTACAACACAAAACGTTTCAGAATTTAGTGCTGAATCCATATGGATCAAAGTCATTTCAGTAATTGCTGGAGGAAATGCAAATTCTATAGCAGTGCAGTGAGAGTTACAGTTCAGAGGAACATTTTTTATAGAGATAGAGGGTTCATTTACTATCATCCACTGGGCATGAAAGACCAGAAAGTGCAGGTAAAGTAGT
Organism: Chiloscyllium plagiosum; assembly: GCF_037043375.1. Taxonomy (NCBI): domain Eukaryota; kingdom Metazoa; phylum Chordata; class Chondrichthyes; order Orectolobiformes; family Hemiscylliidae; genus Chiloscyllium; species Chiloscyllium plagiosum. The sequence continues at coordinate 9,136,830 of NW_028270144.1, forward strand.
AGAGAAACACTTGCTGATAGTTCCCTTTCAGGTTGAGTGGGGGGGGCATACATGACCCGGTTACATGATGGAAATAAGTAATAATCCATAATATTAGAATTTAGTGATTTCTAAAAATGTGAGGCTGTCATGTATTAGTTACAATGAGGAGGTACTGGTTTTGGACTGGAGGGTGGACAAAGTTAAAAACCATCAGATTATAGTGCAACAGGTTTATTTGGAATTATAAGCTCTGAAAGCTAGTACTTTCACATAAACCTGTCGGACTATTACCTGGTGTTGTGTGATTTTTAATTTTGTATTAGTAATGTCAGTGGGTTAGTAATCCAGAACCCTTAGCCTATCTTTCTGGGCATGGATTTGAATGCAAAGGTGAAAGTTGAATTTTAAAAATCTGCAATTGAAACTAGCCAAATGGCTATGGTATAATCATTGTTGACTGTTGTAAAAACCCATCTGGTTCACTTATTTCCTTTCAGAAGGGAAATCTGCCATTCTTACCTGGTCTGACCTACACGTGACTGCAGACCTGTGATAATTTGGTTCACTCTTAAATGGCCTCTAGGCAATTAGGGATGTATAATAAATGCTGGCCTAGCCAGTGATGCTCACATGTTCATGTTCAAATATACAGAGATACAGCAAAGTCATTTAAGAGACAATCAGACTTCCCGTTATCCCCCAGAGGAATAAACAAAACACATGAGCAGTTTACCATTGGAATATCAATGGGTTCCAACTTTGAAAATGATTCAGATCTCATATCATTTCCATCAGGCAATGAATGGTGACAGTCATCTTCTGCTCATCACTATTTATTGGACATAGTTGTCAGAAAGCCAACGAAATCTGACTTGAAAATAGTGGATATAAAAAGTTTCAGAGGTAAGCAGCCTTAACAGGCCTTGCAGAATGGGACAGGCAAGAGACCAGAGAATCAGTAGTGTCAAGATACGTACTAGTGGTCAAAATGTTGATCAGAAGACATTTAACCCATTACGTTTGAATAACCAAAACTTGCAATTTCTTTTATTGTGTAGCCATATCATAAATGGTTCTCTGTGCTGTATGTAGCAACTGAACACTAAAATGCAGCAGACAATTCACTTTACCTTGTGTCTATTTTGAAATTTGTCCTCTGACCTTGCCGGCTCATTAACAAGCTCTTTAAGAAGCTGAACAGGCCATTAATTGGGAGTGGGTAGCTTATCAGCGTGCCACCATTTCTGCCTATCCACATCCTTCCATTCCTGGAACCGGGAAAAGATGCACTTGCCACCTCGATAGAGAAAAGCACTCTCCTGACCTCACCCCCATACATACTTGAAAACCCTCTGAATCATTTTGTATTTTTGCTTATTTTCCACAGAGTTAGTGGATTAAAGTTAATTTCTCCTTCAGGAAATAAGGAATGGGCCTGTAACAATTCCTGTGACATCCCTGTTGTGACATGCTCACGTTTAACTCACCATTATGTGCAGTCAAAGCAAAGAGAGGCTCATGCATATCCTTAGCCCCTTCTAAGGACTGACCTCAAAAGACAGTATGTGACAGCACAGCAAATCGAAAGTGCAACAATATGATAAACTGGAAAAGATGGATGAAATAAAATCATGTTTACGCAGTTTCAACAGTTGCTTCAGTTTTTCACTTTGCTAAAATCAGGAAAGGAAAAGGATGTTTAAAATTAGAATATCCACCTTTTTTAAGATTTTAGAATCCAAGTGGTTTAAGCAGCGATAATCAAACTGTCTGTTTGGATTTAAAGAAGTCTCACAAAAGAGACAGCTGGTTCTTTAGATGCTCTGCATGACAAGGGCATTAAGACACCACAAACAGAATTACCTAAATGAAACATTATGTTACAAATCACAATGACTTTTATGAGGTTGATAGGAGAAGTCCAACGGCACTAATTCTTTTCCTTCTTTTCTAATTGAGTGTAAGTAATGAATATACATGTTGAGCAGGTCCATTATTCTTCACTGATTTCACATTTGTGCAGTGGCTTAGACTCTAACTGGCCTACACTTCATTGTCTTTGAGGAGGGCGAAACACATTCTATAGGATTGCCCTCCAGATGTTTCAAGCCACCCACAGAACTCCATCAATGCATTGTAAATTTGTGAGGAACGTGTGAAAGACTTGTTAAAGAATGAGGGGCTACCACTGTGCTGGATTAGAATGGAAACTGCTCCATTGGTGGGGATGGTAACAGGAGATGGACAAGCTTCTGAGTTTCATTGAATCTCAATCTGTTCTTACCCATAAATTTTAATGCTTCCAGGCGAGACCTCAGAGAGAGTGTACTTTTCAAAAACAATATTGTATGGTTTGATCTTGAGTGCCCCTACCAGCTGTCTGTCAAAACAAAGTTCCCGTGAAATGGGTGTATTAGTTGAAGCAATCAGGGATAGAAAAAGACAATTTACATTCTTTTATACTTCAAATCCTAGTACAATCATTCACATGATGGTTGATACCCACAATTACTTTGTTGTGAAAATCATGGCTTCAATTATCTTGAAGTTTATATAATTTTAAATTTGCATATCCAGTTCAAGTCTTTTTTTTTTCTTTTTCGATCTAACTCTATTTGACTTGCTATTCATGTCAAGCTCTTTATCCACTGTTGAAGGTAACTTTGGGTTTCTCCTCCATATCTATCACAGCTTCAGGACAAATCCAGTTTATGCCCCAACAAGATTTCATTCTAAATTCTGCAAATGTGAAAACAGGAGGAATTGCCTGGACGAAACTCCCAGACTGTATAAATATTTTCTCCAGTTTACCTGTGCATGTGCACATTAGCAGGCATTTTGTTTGGTCATGCAAATATATGTGTATTAAATAAATTCAGAAGCGCAGCTCAAATAGCAATTTATACCCAATAAACTTTCTTTTGTTGAACAAATACTTGAATTTGTCAAAAATATTATGATTATTAAAAATCACATTTTCAATGAGATGATGAATAAACACAGGAGTAGACCATACATCCTGCTCTGCCACTTAGTATGATCATGGTTTACTTTAGGCTACAACTCCACTTTCCCATCCACTTTTTATATCGCTAGATTTCCCCAAGGAAACATAAGAACTATCTATTTTAACCTTACATCCATCAAGAGTCAAGCATCCAAAACCTTATGGAGTAAAACATTGCAAAGATTCTGTGAGTGAAACCATTTATTACCTGCTCCTTTGGTGTTAACGAGCTACCTTCTTGAACTGCCATCATCCATGGGGAGTAGGTACACCCACAGTGGAATTTCAGGATTTTGACCCAGTGCAGGAAGAATGATATAAGTTCACATCAGAATGCTGTGGCTTGAAGGGGAACATAGTACTGACCCCATGCATCTGCTGCCCTTATCCTTTGAGGTGGCTGAGTTTGCAGGTTTGCAAAGTCCAAAGAACATTGATGTGTAACTTCAGTGTATCTTGGACTTGGAACACACAAGTATCATTGTTCATCAGTGGTGGAAGAAGTGAATATTTCAGAGCTGGATATGTTGTCAGTTAAAAGAGCTGTTTTGTCCTGGTTAGTGTTGAGCTTCTTGAGTGTTGTTGGAACCACACTCATTGAGGCAAGTAGACAGTATACCATCAAACGTATGACTTGTGTTTTGCAGATGGTGGGCAGGCTTTAGGAGTGAAGAGGTGACTTGCTTATCTCAAACTGTGACTGATCATCCAATGATTTCTAATAGCATTGTCAAAACTTCCTCAATAATATATTCTAGCTATTTTCTGATGATTAATGTCATGATAATTGGCCTGTCATTCTGTTTTCTCTCCCACTCCTTTTATATAACACCCTTTGTGACCTCTGGATGTCTCAAAGCATTACAGAAAATGAATTACTTTCGGAAGAGTTGTCATTTTTGAAATGTGACAAACAGCAAACTCCTACAAACAACAATGTGATGACAACCAGATAATCTGAATTATTGATTGAGAGATAAATATTGACCAGGACATTGGGATAACTTGTTGGGTTTTCTTCAAATTAATAACATGGGTTTTTTAAATATACACCTGGGATGATAAATAAGGTCACAGTTTAAGATTGCATCTGAAGCACTTTCTCTACACAACATTGGAATGCCAAGCTAAACTTTGTGCTCAAGTCTTGAATGTACAGTCTCAGCTGTCAACATTACAGCCATCATGCTAATTGTCCCACAAATTGAAATCACTAGATAATCTTATCTTTTTGTGATCAGTCATCATTAGCTGCTTAATTTTGATTAAACCCATAATCTCTCTTAACTGTAACATACATTAAAAAGCAAGTTTTGAGATGATTTGTAGCTCAATTTGAGGTTCTGGCTGTAGGTTTGCTCGCTGAGCTGGAAGGTTTGTTTTCAGACATTTTGTCACCATACTAGGTAACATCTTCAGTGATCCTCCGGACGAACCCTTCGTTCGGAAAGTCACTGAAGATATTACCTAGTATGGTGATGAAACGCCCGAAAATGAACCTTCCAGCTCAGCGAGCAAAGCGACATCCAGATACATTAAAAATTAATCATACTTACCAGATACATGCCTATAGAGGTACTGATGTACCCAAGTTGCTAATACTTTGAATACCTGGTGATATACCAGGATTTTGTTATCCCTGCCTTTGGCACAGAAGGTCTGGGATCGTAGTGATTCTACCCTGGAGATGTGTCAGAGCACATCCAAACATGATTTGACAAGCTGCGTGTTGGTCTGGGGTGTACAAAGTTTAAAAATCACACAACAGCAGGTTATAGTCCAACAGGTTTATTTGGAAGCACCAGCTTTTGGAAAACCAGGTTGACTGGAAATAATTATAATCATGTACTGCAGTTTGATTTTCCTGACTGGATGGTTTCATCGTCATAAAGTCATATAGCACAGAATCAGAACCTTCAGTCCAACTCATCCACGCCAAACAAGTTTCTTAGACTAAACTGTAGGCTTTTGGACTATATCCCTCTGAACCTTTCCTATTCATATACTTGTTCAAATGTCTTTTCAATGTCATAACTGTACCTGCATCCACCATGTTCTCTGGTAGTTCATTCCACACACAAACAATCCTCTATGTGAAAACACTACCACTCAGGTCCCTTTCAGATCTTTCTGCTCTCACCTTAGAAATATGCCCTCTAGTTTTGAACTGACCCACCTTAGGGAAAACACCTTTGTTATTCACCTTATCTATGCCTCTCCTGAATTTGTAAACCTCTATAAGGTAACTCCCGCAACCTTCTGTGCTCTAGTGAATAGTCCCACATATGCATCTTCTAAATATTTTTAAATTGCACAAATGGTCCTGATCCCACTATTCAGAGTAATGATTTTCAAGCCCTCACCATCCTCTGGCTGAAATCATTTCTCCCCCAGTCTCTTCAATTCCTTAAATTATAGAATAACTACAGTATAGAAAGAAGAGAAAGTGAGGGCTGCAGATGCTGGAGATCAGAGTTGAAACTGTTTTGCTGGAAAAGCACAGCAGGTCAGACAGCATCCGAGGACCAGGAGAGTCGACGCTTTGGGCATAAACTATTCATCACTAATGTGGGGTGGGAGGTCACCAGATACTAAAATCTTTCAAGAGTGGACGGATCTAATTAAGGAATAGTATGACCCTAAACCTCCTCTAATTCTGAGTCACTATTGTTTTTACTCAGCAATTCGAGAACCAAGGGAATCCTTACCAGGAATTTTGACTCGGTTAAGATGATTGGTAGAGTCGGATTTTGGTTTAATCCTTTATGGTTGCTGAGGGACCATTTAGTATGTGGGATTAAGGATGTAACCATGCAAAAGAACCTACTAGCTGCAGCCCAACTGGTCTTCCAACAGGCACTAAAGCTGGCTTTATCATTGGAAAATGCAGCAAATGCAGGGTATTCCGATGGAAGTGCAAACCCTCGCCAGTCACACTGAGCTTCGGGAAAACCACTGGAGTGAAGGCAATTGCATAGTCTCACTCAGGACACATCCTGAACAGAGGGACGCTCAGTCAGCCTGCAGTAAAACCCCAAAACAAAGCCAAGGCTCAGCCAAACGAATAAAATTTTCTGCAGGCAAGCCATTGTAGTTGCTGCTGGTATGTGGACTCGAGAAAGAAAAGAGTCCCACTGGACCTAAATTGAGGAAGAGAACTCAGAGGCTGGTATTCAGGAGAGTGCACACCCAGGAAAGTCCACCTATGTCTGGTTTGGAACAGTTATATTGATTAGCAGCATTCAAATTAGAGATAGACAAGCAGAAGGCTGGAAGAATGCAGCAACCCAGGCAGCATCAGGAGGTGGAGAAATCGATGTTTTGGGTGTAATCCTTCCTCAGGACTAGGGGTGAGTGTAAGAGGAACTGCAGATAAAGAGGGATGGGGGAGGGGGGAGTGGTGAAGTGGGGATAGGTGAACACAGGTAGAGGGTACAACCAACCAAGAGGGTTGACTTCTCCCTACCTCACCTCACTTCCCCAACACATCCCCCCTTTTATCTGCTGCTCCTCTTACACCCACCTCCAGTCCTGAAGAAGGGGTAAACCCGAAATGTCGACTTCTCCACCTCCTGATGCTGGGTTGAGGGAAACATATGTGCTCCATGCATCCCAAGTGACCTACTTGGGCTACAGAGTTAACAAAACCAGGTTACACCTATTGGAAGATAAAATGAGGGTGAACAAGGGTGCCCAACTCCCATGTCTATACTTGTATCCTCTGTCATTCCTTGGCCTGGGGAATTATTACAGAAAGTCCATACATAACATGGCCTCCATCCTGGCACCTTTGCATCAACTCCAAAAAAAAGGGTCAGCTTAAAAATGGTTACGTACCAAATCATAGCTTTTCGGGAAGTGAAGTAACAGCTGTCATTCTCCAAGATGTTAAGACACTATGATCCCAAGTGAGATCTGGTATTGGCATGTGATACCCCCCCTCCCCAATATGGCATCAGGGTAGTATTAGCTGATAGGGGACCCAATGGAGAGGAACACCCAGTAGCATATGCACTCAGCACTTTGGCTAATGCAAAGCATAGATACACCCAAATAGAGAAGGAAGGTTTGGCTGTTATGTTTGAATCAGGAAGGTCCACCAATACCTTTACAGCCACAAATTTGTAATAATCCCTGCTGGATCTACTTAAAGAGAACAAGGCAGTGTTGCCCATAGCTTCAGGCCAAATTCGGTGTTGGGATCAAATTCTAAGTATGTACAATTATGGGTTGGAATACCATCTGGGAAGCCAAATAGCAAATGTAGATGCATTGAGCCACCTCCCCCTAGAAGATACACCACCAAAGAGCCATCACAACCAGAATTGAAACCTGTTTGGACCCTGACAGACCAGATAACAATATTATTATGGGGAGCAAGAGTGATTGCCCCAGCAAAGATAAAGCCAGATACTGGCTGAACTCACCAGCATCATGCAGGGGTTTCCAAAATGAAGATGTTAGTGAGATGTTATGACTGGTGGCCAGGATTGGATGCAGACATAGACATGCTGGTGGGACAGTACCCAGCGTGCCAACAAGGACAGAGATTACCTCCAGCAGCTCCCCCACATTCCTGGGAATGGCCAGGTAAACCCTGGACTCGGTTATCTGTTGACAATGGAAGTCCTTCTATGGACTTAATGTTCTTAGTCATTGTGGACCCACGCAAAGTGGCTCGTCATGCATAGAGTTCTTTTGTCAAACATGGGGACAATAATAGAAAAACTGCACGCATGTTTTGCAATACCTGTACTCCCAGAAGTGTTAGTCAGATAGCGAGCCATTGTTTTCCAGCAGGGAATTTGAGTATTTCCTAAAATCAAATGATATTCAACATATATGAACAGCTCTATACTATGCATCATCCAATGGTCTGGCAGAAACAGCAGTCCAAACCTTGAAGGCAGGTATAAAGAAACATCCGACAGCTTCACTAGATACCAAACTGTTCCCGGTTCCTATGTGATTATAGGACCACCCCTCATGCAACTGCAGAGATAGTTCCAGCAGAGATGTTATTGGGAAAAAGACTCTGCACCAGATTAAATCTGATCTTCCCAGACCTGGGGAGGGAGGGTTAAACGGCATCATTAACATAAACACTGGACACAAGATTCTGCTCAGAGAGACAGACAGTTTACCTCAGGGGGTGAAGTTTGGTATAGGCCCCATGGGAATGGTCCTGCATGAGTAACAGGGTGATCAATGTGAGGTCAGTTCCAATGATGTATGGCACTCGGATCAGTATGACGATCCTGAGCAAGCATGTGGACCATATGAACGCTGCAAACCCACATACAGGGCGGGAGCAAATCCCGCCCAACTCCTCAGATCAGTTGGAAAGGCCAGCGGCACCCACTCCATTGAGCATTGAAGAGCCCTCGGAATCTGAGATGGACTTGGTGGATGTCACCGCCTCGGTGCCTTTGCCACCTGAAGAGGAGGACAAATTTCTTCTGAGACATTCCAGGTGTAACAGGTGAGCATCTGTGTGTTACACATCACCTATTTCAGAGGCAGAGTTGGATGAATCTGACCTGGTGCTAAAATGCCCCATGAGGCGCTACAAAGAAAAAAAGGCCTCAGTCTTCAAAATCAGAGAGATGGGGATGTAGTGATTGTAATGAGGTTAGCCAGGTGGACCTCATAGAATATGGGTTCCCTGATTGAGGCTGTTAATCTGGTCCAATCAGGGAGCCTTGGCTGACAGATATAAAGAGGACTGTCTTTCACTGTGTCTCAGAGGAGAAAGTGAGGTCTGCAGATGCTGGAGATCAGAGCTGAAAATGTGTTGCTGGAAAAGCGCAGCAGGTCAGGCAGCATCCAGGGAACAGGAGAATTGACGTTTCGGGCATAAGCCTGAAGAAGGGCTTATGCCCGAAACGTCGATTCTCCTGTTCCCTGGATGCTGCCTGACCTGCTGCGCTTTTCCAGCAACACATTTTCAGCTTTCACTGTGTCTCACACCTGCACACACAACATGGGGAAAAATAAGCACTACTGCACTTAGGTGGTAGTGTGGGGGTTAATATTTTTTAAAAAAAGAAAAGAAAAGAAAAAAATAAAAAAAAATAAAAAAAAATTTAAAAAAATAAAAAAAATAAAGAGGACTGTCTTTCACTGTGTCTCACACCTGCACACACACAACATGGGTGCTGGGGAAAAATGAGCACTACTGCAGTTAGGCGGTAGTGTTGGGGGTAAAAAGAAAAAATAAATAAAAAAGTGTCAGAATTTCTGTTCACTCTGAGAGTTGGCTCTGAGGGAGCTGGACAAAAAAAATGGACTGTCTTCACTCTGTCTCACACCTGCGCACATAAAAAAAAGAAAAAAAAATTTAAAAAAAGAGGAGTGTCTGACATTTTGACACTGAGTGCTGGCTCTGAGGGAGCTGCACCAGCGTCATGGACTTCCCACGTGTAAATAAAGGGTGATTTGATAACAGGATGCCAGCCTTTGTCGTTATTTCACATTTTATTAAAGGAAATAGGACCGTCATGTCTACTCCATCTAGCACCTATAATTTTACATGCTTCAATTGAATCGCTCCTCAGTTTCATCTGTTCCCAAAACCTCAGCTTGTGTATGTATAGCCTCTATATCTCAGAGCTGTGCAGTCTGAGAAACAAAGCATATGTAGAAGAAAAATCTGTAGGTTTGGAGATGTCAGCATTAATCAAGATGTGTAGAACCATCAGCATAATTCTATATTGAGATATTAATGACTCAGGAGTTCCAGCAGGTTAATAACCTATGTTTCATCTTAAGGTTTGGGAATGCAGTCTTCTCAGGACTGGAGGTCAAGGACGCCTCACAAATTTACTCCGTTCTCAGCCCTTGATTACAAGTTGATTTCCTTTGGCATTAAAAGAAGACCTATTTTGGTGAACAATGTTCTTCCTCAACACAGATCTAGTTATAATATCTGGCAGTAAGCCAGATTACTTCCTGGCGAAATCCATCAAACTTTGATTTTGTTAGATATGAATAAGCATTCAAAACAGACTAAAATAAATACGATACAACCAATGTCTTTTATTGTAGTAAGTGATTTTTTTTATCATTTGTTATAGTTTTGTATAAAGTATTGGAATTGGTCTTTTTGTCTCTTTCAGTTGAAGCTAACCAGAGAGTTAATAGGAAACTATCCTAGTGGGCATGGATACAAAACAAGGATAGTCAATGCATTCACTGTATTTTCCCATGAGCTGCTAAATTTGAACCTATTGTTTCTTGTGCACTAAAATTAGGAATCTGGCTAATAATGATAACGACATCTTATCCAAAACCTTAACATGATGCGATGAAAGGTCATCCGCAATAATAATAACTACGATAGGTGTTACTGACTACCACGGCGGAACTGTGTATCAGGGACTTTTACTGCTGGTAAACTGTATTCACTGACTGCGCATTTCTGCAGCCAGCCTTGCAAAACCAAACACACTGCATGAGCTTCAGAGATTATGATAACAGCCTAAAGTAATTGCATTGTCTACTTAGATTATGTAAATCAATAATGTTTGTTGGTTATAAAACAGAACTTTCTAAGCGAATTTCAGTGCCTACACTCAAAAGAATTTAATGGTCACAAATTTTTGAATCAACAATGGGACACTAAGGATATATTTACATTACAGCATTTGTAGAGTGCCTGGGATCAGGAAATCTCCACTTGATTGTACTGAGGTGTTCTTTGATGTTGGGCCTGACTATCATGTTGATTATTGTATTTAGTCTTCAGGGAAATCATTTCAAAGCTTTTCCCATTAACATTTTATCCACCCATTATCTTGAAGTTTTTAAAGATTGTATGACACTTTGCTTTAAAGAAAAATCTCACATCCTTTTTGTGGAAAATTGATCACAGCTCCCAAAATACAATACATTTTGTGTTGCATTGATCTGTTGAGATTAGAAGGACTCTCACTCTGGTGATTGTAGTCAGAACAGACCTGCACATGGGAACCGAGGGAAGCCATTCAGCCACTCGCATCTGTACCTGTACTCTGTTCAGCTGCTGCAAACTTTGATGAACTTACCGAGTGAAAGAACTATCTCAGACTTATAAGTTCCAACTGACCCAATATCTACAGCTTCCTTTGGAAGGGAATTCAAAACTTTTACTCCCCTTTGTTTGAAAGAATGTTTCCTGATTTCCCTCCAAATGATCGTATCAGAGAGTCCCCACAGTGTGGAAACAGGCCATTTGGCCCAACCAATCAACTCTGACTGTCCCAACCAGACCCATGCCCCAATTTCTCATGGATAATGCATCTAACCTACAAACCTCTAGACACCATGACCAATTTAGCACGGGCAATCCATCTAACTTGCACATTGTTGGACTGTGGGAGGAAACCCAGAGCAAACCCACACAGTCACAGGGAGAATGTGCAAACTCCATGCAGACAGTCACCTGAAGGTGGAATTGAACCTGGGCACCTAGTGCTGTGAGGCAACAGTGCTAACCACTGAGCCAGCGTGCCACTCAAATGGTCCTACTCAGATTTCAGGATTCGGCTTTGTTCAAGAGAATCTCACAAATGGAAATAGTTGCTCCCTATCTACCCTCTCCTTTTAACATTTTAAGTGCCTCAATTAAGTTACTGGGCAATTGAATATGCTTGTGGAAAAATATACCAGGTTTATTCAACCTGCCTTTATAATTTAATCTTCTAAACTCCAGTTTCATTCTCATAAGATCTGAACAACCTTCAAAGCAAATTTATCCGACTGGAGTACAGTGTCCTAAGGATACTCTGTTGACATTGCCAGTTTGAAGTTTTTGCATTCTAAAACAAAACTGTTTTGCCCTGCTTAACATAGGAAAACTAACTACATTCATTTGCTTATTTCAAGCCAAAATTTCATCAGATTATGTTATTCGAAAAGGTGACCTGACGCAATGCAAAATGTCGTCTAAACTTAATAAAGGATAAGCTTCTGGAGAAATTGGACCCCGACCCTCTCCCAACCTCTTCCCCACCTTTGATGGACTTTGTATCTAAATTAAATCAGAAAATTCAGGTGATTTACTGGCGGTGGTTAACTTGGTAATGGGGAAAAATATCAGATTAACGATAAGATTTCTGGATAAGAAAAAGAATTTGGTGAAATTGGTGGGGCTGTTGTGGAGCAGGGGTAGTGTCCCTATCTCTGAGCCTGGAGGCCTGGGTTAAAGTCCTACCTCCTCCACACCATCTCTGAACAGGTTGATTAGAAAATATCTGGAGAAATTGGTCATGGCATTATCATAAAAGACGTGTTCATTGTTTGGTAACTGTAATGACAAAATAATGGATATCTAGGAATAATTACAAAGCTACAAACTCACTAAGGAGTCTCAAATTACATTATTAGAGTCATAGAGATGTACAGTATAGAAACAGATCCTTCAATCCAACTTGTCCATGCTGACAAGATAATCTAGTCCCATTTGCCAACATTTGGCCCATATCCCTCTAAACCCTTCCAATTCATGTACCCATCCAAATGCCTTTTAAATGTTGTAATTTTACCAGCCACTATAACTTCCACTGACAGTTCATTTCATATACAACATAGAACACAGAACAATACAGCGCAGAACAAGCCCTTCAGCCCTCGATGTTGCGCCGACCTGTGAACTATTTTCAGTTCATACCTCTACACTATCCCAAAATCATCCAACTGCTTATCTAAGGATTGTTTAAATCTCCCTAATGTGGAGGTAGCATTAGCAGGTAGGGCATTCCATGCCCTTATTATAGGGTCATAGAGATGTACAGCATGGAAACAGACCCTTCGGTCCAACCTGTCCACGCCAACCAGATATCCCAACCCAATCTAGTCCCACCTGCCAGCACCCAGCCCATATCCCTCCAAACCCTTCCTATTCATATACCCATCCAAATGCCTCTTAAATGTTGCAATTGTACCAGCCTCAACCACTCTCTGATCTAGTTATTACAATTATCTATCATGTTGGAATTACAACAGAATGTCATTCAATATGTGTATTTTTAATTCATTGTGAATGTAAGGCTTATTTCATTTCCTGTTTTATTTGCCAGTAACATGCATCATTTAGCTTTGCAATCAACCACATAATTGATGTAAATTTAGGTAAACCCACTGCTGAAACCAAGTTTATTTGCGAGTTTATTATCTAGCATTTTAGATACTGGAATAACTGGTCCACTTTAAATACAAGAACAAAAAAAAGAATCTGAAGTGTTTGTGTTTTCACATAGTTTTGAACTAGCTTTTAACCCATTGTTATGATCTGATGCTGATAAATGTTCTCCAAGTTATTACAGATGGGAGACACAAATTGTGAAGCTTCCTGATGAGGAGAAATGAACTGGCTCTTTTTTATTCACTTGTCCCCTTGGTTGGTTGCAACAAGGTTTTTTTTTGGGTGCCTTTCAAAATGGATTAAAGTTCTAAAAGGAGCCAATTTAACCTGGCTGTCTTGCATTAACAAAGGAATGAGTTTATTGGTTACTAAACATTGGAAGAAATAATAAAATATATTAAAACATAGTTAAACATCATAAAAAGTAAGTCTAAGTGGTACGTGCCAAAGCTCAGTGTCATAGTAGTGGAAAGCTGGAAAATGATTTCAGTGTCAGAATCTCTCATGGATGGTTTGAGCTCCTTAAAACATTGCTGTATTTGACAACTGTTAAGCAGCCAGAACATTTTTGGCTTGAGTTTTGTTGATGGTGAGTAAACAAATAGGATTCAGGAGATCAAATAATTATCACAGAGTACTCTATCTTCGGCTCTCCTTTGGGAGTCATGGTTTGGCTGGAGTGAGCTCAGTTACGCTTCTGCCCAATGCTAAACATCTGCACATTGTTGGGTGAGGAAATGAGTGATCATGGTTTAATGAGAATGGGGTAGCAGATTGGACTAGTAATCCAGAGATCAAGACTAATACTCTGAGAACATGGCTTTGAATCAATCTATGACAGGTGGTGAAATTTGAATTCAATTAATTAATCTGGAATTTTTTAAAAAATGACTGTTTTGATGATAACCAAGAAACTACTGTCAATTGTTGTCAAAGCCCATTTGATTCACTCAAGCCCTTTAAGTACAGAGAGTGTGTTATCCTTGCCTGGTCTGGCTGGCATGTGATTCCAATTCCAGAGAAATGCAGGTGACTTCTAACTATCCTCTGAAGTGAACTAGTACACCATCAGTTCAAGTGCACTTAGGGATGGTGAACAAATTCTGGCCTTTCCTGTGACAGACACATCCTATGAAAGAGTGAAGCATATTATTTTAAAGCAGTACTGCTGAAAGATTCCTAAATACATCACAATGAAAAACATTCTTTAAGAGCCAACTCGCATGGACCATTAAAATTTCCAGACTTGTTTCAAGATGCACAAATACTTTTGACAAGTAATTTTATTGTGAAGCATCCATTGCAAAGCTATGCGCTTTGTCATTGAAATAAATATTCATCCCTTCCACTAATGGTTCACTGCAGCTGGAGTGTGTGTGCTAGTTACAAAGGCATGACCACAATTCACCAAACTTCATGAACTCAACCAATAAGGCTAAGAGAAGCAAGGTCCATGGGAGTACAATTACCTCCTATGTTTCAATTCTCTGCTGTGACCCAGTATTACTTACCTTGTACATTAACTGCAGAATTATTTTTAGAACAGAATAATACACGAGATAATATATAAGGTGTAAAATTAAAACCTCTGGATGACATTTTGTACATGAATGAGAAAATAAAACAGAAATCCAATCTTGTCAAAATGCTTGTGGGCACAGGATAATGTGAGTTTTCTTCAAAATTCTATAATCAGTGTGAGGTTACAAAACAGGAGCTTTAATATCAAAATAAAAGTAAGGTAAGTAATTTGACATTAATATGATCATCTATTCATTACTTGAAAGGCTCCTTGCTTTCATTACGCTGGAAAGCTAAAAATATAGTCAGAAAATTTAAGTTATCTGCTAGTGAAGTCAGTTCCATTCCAACAGAGGGTGCACTTTCATCAGAATTTTCTACTCTGCATACTTGTAACTGTTCAGTACTCAGTGGTAATGCAACTCCCTAGTCCCAGAATGTTGCTCATTGTTTCTGTTTCCACTCCTCATAAATGAGGAACTACAACAGAAGTGTATGTTTAGGGCTGAGGTGAAATAGAGTGAGATCACCTTAGCTTTGATTATTGTGAGGAATATACTTCCAACGTGGTGTAAAATGTGGCAAACAATTTCTTTCTCAACCTGTCTGCAAAATACTTCAAATTATAGACAATTTATGTATTATTAGCAGAGGTGCTCAGTGCACACATATGCACAGTATTGAATAGAGCCCCAGTTAGCATCAGAATTATTATTTCCAATAAGGTGTATAAGTTTGGCTTGTTTAACCATTCTAAAGTGAATTGGCAAACTAGCTAAAAGACAGTTCAATAGAAATGTAGTGACAAGTATTTAAGGGATATTTCAGAATAAACAGAATAGATACTTTCCAACTAGTAAGAGAAATTGTAAAGGACATATTCTTTCTGTTAACTAGAAAAGTTAAAGATAATACTAAACTTAAAGAAAACACATGATAATGCAAAGGTCTGTGGCACACCAGAAATTTGAATAGACTAAAAAACGGCAAAGAATGACAAAAGAAATGGCTTTTGAGATGAAGCTGACCAGAAATAGAGAAACAGATAGATTTTCTACAATATTTTAAAAGGAAAAAGAATGAACAAAGTGCTGGTCCTATGGAAAGGAAGTCTGGAGAACACATAATGGAAAATAAAGAAATTGCAGATAACACCATAAAGCCCAAAATTAAAAATCACACAATGCTAGGTGCGCTGGTGGTTGTGACAACCACCTGATGAAGGAGCAGTGCTCCAAAAGCTTGTGATTCCAAATAAACCTGTTGGACTAAAACCTGGTGTTATGTGATTTTTAATTTTGTATGCCCCAGTCCAACACCAGCATCTCCAAATCATGACCATTAAGTCCATAAGATATAGGAGCAGCATTAGACCATTCACTTCATTGAGTCCGCTTGACCCTTCAATCATGACCGATATGTTTCTCAACCCCATTCTGAGACCTTCTCCCTGTAACTCTTGATCCCCTTACTAATCAAGAACTACTGCATCTCTGTCTTATAAACTGTCAAAGACTTGGCCTCCACAGTTTTCTGCAACAGAGTTCCATAGATCCACCACCCTATGGATGAAGAAACTGCTATTCTTCTCAGTTCTAAAGGGTTGTCCCTTCACTCTGAAGCTGTGCCTTCAGGTCCCAGTTTCTCCTATGAGTAGGAACATCATCTCCACATTCATTCTATCCAGACCTCTCAGTAGCCAGTTGTTTTAATCATCCTTCCAAACATCATCGAATACAGACCAACTTCAACCAGTCGCTGCTAGACATGACTGGCCATATCCCCAATGACTGTGTTAACAGCTCCTCAATTGATGACACAAAATTCTCCTGACTGCTTGTACTAGCCATACAGAACTGACCACTGACCATTCCCTGGACTGTGATCTGACAAATACCCTAATCTTCAGCATCTGAAGTGGGTAATTGATTGTGGCCAAGCCCCTGGACTGTGTGTGGACTGTACCCATAACTATTGTTGTCAGGTCCCCCTAACAGACTGCACCCCCACCCCACCCCCGATTCCCCTTAACTAGGTGAAATATTGGCCTGTGCCAGTTTCCAATATGGCCATTGGTCGAAAAAGCAAGCAATGCGCTTGCCACACAACCAACTAGCACATGCTGCAGAATGATAGGATTCCCACAGTGTGAAAGCAGGTCATTCAGCCCATCAAATCCATATTGATCCTCTGAAGAGCATCCCAGCCAGACCCGCCTGCCACCCTATCACTGCATTTCTCATGACTAATCCACCTAACCTGCACACCTTTGGACTTTGGGAGGAAGCTGGACCACCTGGAGAAAACCCACACAGACACGAGGAGAATGTGCAAAGTCCACACAGATAGTCACCTGAGGGTGGAATCAAACCTGTGTCTTTAGCACTATGAGGCAGCAGTGCTAACACTGAGCTACCGTGCCACTCCTGGAGGTGTTAGATTGATGTCTTAGTCTGCTGTGATGAAAGATGTCACCTCCCCCTGGACTGACCCACTCCTCGGATGCTGCCTGACCTGCTGTGCTTTTCCAGCACCACTCTAATCTTGCCATTGATCCTTTAGGCATTCTACCAAATACAGCCTGCCAAATGAAATTTGCACATTCATCTCTATTCTCTGCTTTCTATCTAATTACCAGTCTCTAATCCATGCTAATATTATCCACTGAACTTCAAGAGTTCTTCCTTAGTGTATTAGTTTATGAAAGCTGGAAATTCAGGCTATCCAACAGCACCGAATCTATTGGCTCCCCTTTATCTAGCCAATGGTTACAGCATCAAAAACTCCAATAGACATATATCAAAACTGATTTTCCTTTTGTAAAAACATGTGGATTATGCCTGATTATACAATGATTTCTAAATCCTTGTTAAGACTTCCTTCATAACGGATCACCCTCTGGGCAATAATTTCTGGAGATGTCCACATCCCAAAACAAGAACGTTTCGCCGATGAGTGATGTCAGGTAAACTCATCTGTCATTGTTCAACATCACACAACACCAGGTTATAGTCCAACGGGTTGATTTGGAAGCACTAGCTTTCGGAGCACGACAACCACCTGATGAAGGAGCAGCGCTCCGAAAGCTAGTGCTTCCAATTAAACCTGTTGGACTATAACTTTGTGTTAGGTGATTTTTAACTTTGTACACCCCAGTCCAAATCATCCGTCACTGGCTGTTTTTACCGTCTTTACTTCAGCAACAATAATACATTTGCTAAATTCTGCATCCAGTCTCTGTTTGAAACTAGAAAATTAAAACTACTGCATTCACTCTTTCATTCTGGCTGCCTCTCTTAGAATTCTTAAATGTAAACCGTTATAGGTAGAAGTAAGCCAATCAAAACTTCAACCCTTCCCAGCCACTCTATGAGTTCATGGTTAATCTGATTGATGCCTCAAAGCCACATTTCTGCCTGACCTCTCTAACTATTCACTCCTTTGCAGACCAGACATCTGCTAACTTAAAAAAAACCTGTGGATGCTGGAAATCAGAGACATAAACAAAAATCACTGGAAAAAAAGCTCTGCAAGTCTGGCAGCATCTATGGAGAGAAAGCAGAATTAACTTTTCAGGTCCAGTGAATTTCTTCGTAACCTTCTTCTGAAGATTCGTCACTAGACCGAAACATTAACTCTGTTTCTCTCTCCACAGATGCTGCCAGGGCTGCTGAGCTTTTTCAGCTATTTTAGTTTTTCTATCTGCTGCATTCAGCCTTGAATAAGACCCAATCTCCAGTGCTTCCTGAGGTGGAGAATTCTGAAGATTAGCTTCAGAGTCTGTCAAAAGAAGTTCCTCCATCCATCATTATTGGACGATCCCTTCCTCTGAAGCTGGGCACTGAGGTCTTGCTGCTCTCAGGAAGAGAAACATCCTCAGCAACTACTCTGACAAGCCGCTTCAGAATCTTCTATATGTCAATATGATTGCATCTGATTTTTCTGAACTCCAGTGAGTATAGACTTAACCTCCTCAACATGCCCCGGGCTTTAGCTCGAAACATCGATTTTCCTGCTCCTCAGATGCTGCCTGACCTGCTATGCTTTTCCAGCACCACTCTAATCATGTCCCCATCAGCCATCCTTTCAGCCCAACTGCATGAACCTTTCCTGAAATGTCTCTACGACAAGTATATTCCTCCTTAAATAAGGGAACCAAAGCTATTCTGTGCAGCTGTAACAAGACATAACCCCTTTCTTAAACAAGGCTCTTACATCAGGTCCTCAACATGTGTTAGTTAGGAAGCAAAATGCATGGGGCGTTGTAACCAACAAGGATTTCAGCATGCAGCCCAACCCAGAAGGCACTTCTGACTGGGTGCAAGTTAAAACGTGGGTCCAGGGGTTGGAAGGAGGCTTGCAGAGTGAAACCAAAACACCCGTGTCGCCCTGTTTATTGATTGTTTGACTCTGTTGGTGGTGATAGTGAGTTTCTTCAGAATTAAGGGCTGTTGAATGGGGGCAAGAGGTAGGGCGAGGTGGGGAGTGGTGCGATTGGGGGGATGGCGTAGAACAGTCCTGAGTTCCCACCTAATCCACTAACCATGCCAATTATGAGTTCATTGGATGGTTTGTTCAGGAGACTATGAGTATCCAAGCTGATGATCAGAGAGATTTGTCCCTCATCACTAAAGGTTTCACACCTCACAACACTAATACCATACTCTAGATAATATACTCACTTCCAAACAAAGTTAATTTGTTTTCACTCCCCATCCTACTTCCACCAATATCTTTCATCCATTTAAGTTAACCAACATGCAAATGTTACATGAACAGTCTCTTCTCTCTTCTGACGCTAACCATTTAAAGTACCTATCTTTCCCTAGAGTTATAGCACACTCCCCTCCCTCACAGCAATAATACACAAACCAAGAAGGATAACAATAATAGGTCTGGCAGCATCTGCAGAAAAAGAAACAGAGTTACAATTTTTAATTAATTATGACTTCTTCAGGAATCAATCCAAAGTCTGGATCCAATCATTTTCAACCTCCCACTACTTCCTTTTGGTAACTGACTAAGATGGCTCCACTTATTCATTTTGTGATGTGCAGCAGAATAGCGCCAATGGGAAGACCAGCTATGATGATGGGAGAGTGAAGTAGTTGCCTTTTGGGATAGTTGTAGATCTGACCCTCTGGGTAGACATGCCTCAGATTCCCTGCTGCAAGTATGGCTTACAGTGTGAATTTCAATGTGGTTCACAACACAGCACAGAGCACACATGTGCTGCAGATGCAGGCTTCCTCAATTTTTTTTACTAACATTAAATCAGGAATGAGTATTTCACTTAAATCACATCCAACTTGGTTACTGCATTTTCCCTTCTAATTTGCTTTATGTCAATCACAACTTCTTCAATGTTAAACGTTTCTTACAGGTAAAGTTATTCAACATGTGTGACCTACTTTTCAGTTTTTCATTCTGCTGCTAACATGAATGAGGGCAACCTTGAGATAGATGGTGAATTTTAAAAATGGCTTTCTCAGCTGAATAGCAGAACTGTTTAATTTTAAGTAATGCAGAGTAAAAACACAATTGTAGGGCTGAGAATTCAGCAGCTGGAAGTCATGGTAGTTAATATAGCTTCCAATACTGTGTAAGAGCAAATTACTGCAGATGCTGGAATCTGTACTGGAAATGACAAAAGCTGGAGATCACAACAGATCAGAGAACATCCATGGAGAGACACAGCAAGCTAACGTTTTGAGTCTAGATGACTCTTCAACAGAGCTCTGACTCATCAGAGTCAGCTAGACTCAAACGTTAGTTTGCTCTCTCGCCATTGGTGCTACCTGACCCGTTGTAATCTCCAGTATTTGTTGTTTACAATACTGTGTGCCCATATGCTGTCAACTGTGTTCATCTAGAAAGTGCTACAATCTTAGTAAAAACAGAACCCAGTGCAAAAACAACAATAATGAAATTACGGTTCCTTCCTAATGTTGCTTTAATTCCATGAGAATGTGCTCCTTAGTCATGGAATGTGTTCATGTCTGTAGTGATCAAAATTAACATTAAAAGACCAAAACATACAAAAGGACTTCTAGTTGCACTTGAGAAGAAATATTTACAAGAACCTTGTCAATTTCTTCTGAATGTTCTTATCAAAATGTTTGGATAAGCTGATCCCTTTTTTCCAATATTCACACATTTGTTCAGACCCCTGTTATCAGGAAGCACTTATTGTTTAAAGTGAATATAGTCATGTGATGACAAACTGGCATACTTCATTTACAACAGGAATGGAACATTTCCTGTTCAGCAGTTTCACATGAGAGTTTCCTTTTCTTATTGAATAGACTTAAGTAAGAAAGAGTATACTATTATACAATAAGTTAAACAATGCTACCTTCCCTTCTTATAACTGCACATTGTTTGAACTTGTTGTATAAAATAATTGGACTTATGATCAACTTTCCTTTCTAAATTAACCCTTTCACTGACACCCAGAAACTAAACTTACAAATTCAAGATGTATTTTTAATTAAAAGGGGGGGAATAGAATATTTAATGGTATAAATATGAAGATTTTTTTCATTCAAGTAACAAGTCACCACTTTCAGATTAAGACTAACCATTGCGTAAGCAAGACAATTGGCCCAAATCAATCAAGACTGAAGTACTTTCCTATGCTGGCTCCAGACAGTCTCTTTCCTTTACAAAGATTCTCCTTCATCTTGCACAAAAATAAGCACAACCTTCCCTGGTTTTGAGTACACATGCACACACAAAGCACACCTTCCTTTATCTCCCATACCCAGAAACACATTTTTCCCTTGCCTTTTCATGCACAAATAAAGACATGACTCAGGACTCTCTCATTCAGTCCGTATTTTCTTTCACAAATATCTCACAGATCCATGTATCCCATAAGACCAAAAGACTTAATAGCAGAAGTGGGCCATTCAGCCCATCAAGTCTTCTCTGTCAGTCAATGAAAGTACAGTTGATCTGATAAACCTCAACTCCATTTTTCAAAATTTTCTCTATACCCTTTGATGCCCTGATTATTTAAGCCTTGAATACACTTAATGGCCGAGCATTTATGATCCTCTCTGGTAAAGAATTCCACAGATTGACTACCGTCTGAAAGAGAAAATTCCTCCTCATCTCTGACTTAAATGGGCATCTCTTGTCTCTGAGATTATGTCTCAAGGTCCTAGATTCTTCTATGATCCTGACTGCATCTATCCTATCAAGTCCCCCAAGAATCTCGCATTTCTAATGTTTCCAAGGTCCCTCATTCCTCTGTGCATTACCAAAATTTCCACCAATGTTCTATTTATCATCTTTAGGTTCAAAATAGTTCACCTCATATCTGCCAACATTGTATGTAATGTTGGATTTCAATGTTGGCAGATATGAGGTGAACTATTTTGAACCTAAAGATGATAAATAGAACATGTTTCAAAATCTGAACACATAAGAGGTCTAACGTGACTTCGAGACTCCCAGTACACAGAAATGTTATGAACAGGTACAGAAAATAATGAAAAAGAATATTGGAGTGCTCACCTTTATATACCTGAAGGAATAGAATACAAAAAGGTAGTTGTTATGCTTCAAACAAGAAGTCCTGGTCATACCACAGCTAGAATGCTTAAAGGCTGAATTAGATTGATTTGTGTTTGATTAAAGAGTCTGGGGATATGGGACAAAGTTTCCCATAAGCAGTATGTGCAGCTACTCTGATGCTCTACGTAGGGTGATCAGTGTTGACACACCAATCGCAATATTACTTTCTGGTTCTGGAAGTTGCTGCGACATATGTGTTTCGGAGACCCATGCAGGTGGTAAGAAAATTAGGGAGAATGTTGATATAGGGCCAGACAGGGAAGTGAAGTTAAGACTGCAAGCAGATCAGCCATGATTATTAAATGGCGGTGCAGGATCAAAGCTTCTACTTCAACGCTCTACATTTTTATGTGTGTAGTTCTGGGGCACTGCACCTTCGGAAAGATTTCAGCATTAGAGTGACCGCATCACAAATTATTCATTTTAATGCTGGGATTGATAGATATGTGTGGCAGCCAATAGGGAGTTAGGGTCCAGGTAAGCCATGATCACATGGAATGGTGGAACATGTCTGAGGGGCTAAATGGCTTACTCTTTTTCCCAAACCTGTAAAGTATGTGAATTTTGCATTTTGGCAGATCTCCAATTCCACTGTCCAAACCATCACCTTCCTATCCACCTTGGCACCCATCAGATCCTTGTTTTAGATTCTCCTAATCCCACCTTCTTGCCATTGTCCCATTTTGCATCCATTTCCTTTTTACACCTCATTGTATCTGTCTCCATTCACTATGATTTCTGCATCCATCTACAAGCATCTCCATTCCTAACCTATGATTTCAACTTCAGTTTCTATATTCCTCATTAATATGTTATGAATACTAGCTGAAACTTACAGCTTATTACACTGATTGTGATAGCATGCTGTATTATTTCTTCTTGCTTTCAAAGACAAATAAAGAAAAACAGAACCAAACATCAGAATGTGATATAAAATAGTGTCCAAGCTATATTAAGTTACAAAAATAGGAGGCTGGAAGAACACAGCAAGCTAAGCAGCATCAGGAGGTGGAGAAGTCAATGATTTGGGTGTAACCCCTCTTCAGGACTATATTAAGAACAGGTGATGTATAGTGCTGCATTTCTGGCAACAAATAGGCATCAGAGCATTCGGTACAGAGGCATGAGGTCATTAATGATGTGAAAATTGTGATCTTCAGTCATAATGCTAATTTTTCATAATTTATGTACATATGGGGAAACTCAGCAGGTCTAATAGTATTTGTGTAAAGAGAAACTGAGTTAACGTTTCAGGTCCAAAATGATTCTTCTTTTTCTTTCTCCACAGATGCTGAGATCTGCTGAGTTTCTCCAACATTTTCTGTGTTTATTTCAGATTTCCAGCATTCATAGTTCTTTGCTTTTATTATCCTGGTACTTGTGTACAGAGGTACTCCCCTCTGCCTAGGTCTTAATTGTCCCTCAAATTGGTCTGCATTCATGGAATCGAAAATCTCAGGCCTGTCTTACCCCATCCACAAAACCCCTGCCCTGGGCCTTTGATTTGGGAGTCCCCAAAAGCACTTTCAAATCTTGTCCTTATACCACATAGACTCTGTCACAAAGTGTTGAGAGTTATGAGCCAGTAAATAGGAATAGAGTTAGCAGTGTTCCCATTAAAAAGGTTCCCCACCAAGAATGACTGTGTAAGATCACCCATGACTTTATTGTAAGATGGAACTGGCTTCAAGAGCCAAATGGCACTTTCCTGTTCCGAAAGGAGGACAGGTAATCACTAAAGTTCAATTGTGTATACATTATTGGAAGTTTTATTGAATAAAATTGTGATGGCTTCATGGTTTGCTTGAATACTGTGAGTGTGCATTGTGTTACTCTCTGCTGTCCATAACTGGATTAACTCCTGTCATTTGAATAAGATTAACATTCACATTCAATGGTGAGAAATCTGATTTGTGAAATAAGAATAATTATTCTTACTTGTAAGTATTTTGGTATAGGTGGAAGTGGGTACTGCAGATGCTAGAGATTAGAGTCAAGATGAGACTGGTGCTGGAAAAGAACAGCAGGTCAGGCAGCATCCGAGGAGCAGGAAGACCAATGTTTCGGGCAGAAGCTCTTCATCAGGAATCATTCCTGATGAAGGGCTTTTGTCTGAAACATTGGTCTTCCGGCTCTTCGGATGCTGCCTGACCGGCTGTGCTTTTCCAGCACCACTCTAATCTTGACAGTATTCTGGTATAGCCTATACTGGGCAGTTACTTGTGGCAGAGTTGAAAAGGCTGGTGCTGGAAAAAGCACAGCAGGTCAGGCAACCTCTGAGGAGCAGGAGATTTGATGTTATGGACATAAGCCCTTCATCAAGAATCCAAAACATCAATTCTCCTGTTCTTCGGATGCTGCCTGACCTGCTGTGCTTTTGCAGCACCACCCTTTTCAACTCTGACTCCCCAGCATCTGCATTCATCACTTTCTCCTGGATACTTGTGGTATACCATAAATGTTAAATACTAAAGCACCCTAACCATGCAGCAGGACTGTTCTCAGTTGTGGACAGTATTTTATTTCTATCATGGCTCACTGATAATAGTGCGACACTCATCCCTTCATATAACTTGAAATTTGTGAAATGACCACTGATAGATATATCAGCTTGCCAAAAAGTAAGATCGGTGTCATTTTTTCCCCTCAGGTCAGGCAGGTTACTTTCTTCAGGGTGGCACGGTGGCTCAGTGGTTAGCACTGCTGCCTCACAGTGCCAGGGACCTGGTTCAAATCCCGCCTCGGGCAACTGTCTGTGTGGAGTTTGCACATTCTCCCTGTGTCTCCATGGGATTCCTCCGGGTGCTCCGGTTTCCTCCCACAGTCCAAAGATGTGCAGATCAGGAGAATTAGCCATGCTAAATTGCCCAGAGCATTAGGTGCATTAGTCAGGGGCAAGTATAAGATAGGAGAATGGATCTGGGTGGGTTACTTGGAGGGTTGGTGTGGACTTGCTGTACTGAAGGGCCTATTTCCATACTGTAGGGAATCTAATCTTAAGGTTTTTCTACTCTGTAATTAGTTCTCCTGTATTAAGCCATTATGTGATGCTATTTGACATGTTGCTGTTCAGTGACTGTGTCTAACTGTACTGTGAGTTATTGTGTTGCAGATAAAGTATTCACTTCTCTAATAGCTGGCACTCTCTGTGCCGTGAGTCTTCTTTGCTTCACTGCACTGACAGGGACCTTTAGTGTCTCATGCCTCTCCTATTTTGTGGACCTGTTTCTTATATGTGCCTTCTTCCAGACTTCTGCCTTACTCAACATCTCTTGAGTCAAATCTTCTTTTGATTGAAATAAATTTGACATTGGTTCATCAGCAATTTTGACAAAAGGAATCTATTCTGCCTTTAAATCATCATCATCATCACATTTTTGTATTAATCTGTAGAGGAGAAAGTGAAGACTGCAGATGCTGGAGATCAGAGCTGAAAATGTATTGCTGGAAAAGCGCAGCAGGTCAGGCAGCATCCAAGGAACAGGAGAATCGACGTTTCGGGCGTAAGCCTGAAGAAGGGCTTTTGCCCAAAACATCGATTCTCCTGTTCCTTGGATGCTGCCTGACCTGCTGCGCTTTTCCAGCAACACATTTTCAGCATTAATCTGTAGAGACCAGTAATGAAAATATCTCTGGTTATTCTGGACACTAAATCTCGCTATTTCAAGGAGTTTGTTTGATCTCAAGGTGAATTGAATTGCCAAATCTTTCAGAATGTTTTCAAAAGTATTTATTGCTTCTTTTATCTCATAACATCATTGGTTATACTCCCAATGCAGATGTGCATTTTATTGTTCAGCTTCTTATTTAGCATCCACTGCAGAACCTATTTTGTATTTTGAGCATTGTTTTCTCCAAGATGTCTACTTCCATGTTCAATTTGGTCAATCTCTGGTATTAAATCTTCCTGATAATATTATCTCTCCTTAATGTGTTTATTTATTTTCTGAGCTTTTAATTCTTTTTTACTTTGCAGTAATAATAGTATTGTTTTTTTTTCTGCTGAACTCAAACGTTTTCCTGTATTTTGTGGCTATCTCCTGGCTGAAAGGAAGGAATCTTACTTTTCTGTACTGGGCAGTTACTTGGTTCCAGTAGAATTAAAAAAAACAAAGTGTTTGTTTACTGCAATCTACCAGGGAAGTTTACTCAGTCACTGTGCACTCTGTAAAAGCACAAGGCCACAAACCTGACTGACCATTCATCAGAGTGGAGAAAGTGAGGACTGCAGGTGCTGTAGTTAAAATCAAAAAGTGTGGCGCTGGAAAAGCACAGCCAGTCAGGCAGCATCCAAGGAGCAGGAGAGTCGATGTTTCGAGCATAAGTTCTTCATCAGGAATGCTCAAAATGTTGACTCTCCTGCTCCTCGGATGCTGCTTGACTAGCTGTGCTTTTCCAGCACCACACTTTTTGGCATTCATCAGTGTGACCTACCAGTTACACACCTCTTAAAGAGATTCTATTCCAACATTAAAACATAACAAAAACATTTTTCTGACTTGGATGTAATAAGGACTGCAGCTACTGGAAGTCAGATTTGTTAAAATGTGCAGCTGGAAGAGCATAACAGGTCAAACAGGAGAGTTGACATTTCGGGTTGGAACCCTTCATCAGGTCTGGGGAGGAGGAAGAGAGCTCAGAAATAAATAGAGGAAAGGGGTGGGCCAGGAGGAAAGGTAGGTGGTTATTATGATTGTCCAGTGGGAAGGGTGGAGCAGATAGGTGAGAAGAAAGATGGACAGTTTAGGTCAGGTCAAGGAGGTGAGATGGAGAGGGAAGGCTGGACATGGGACAAGGTTGGGAGTGGTGAGATTTTGAAGCTGGTGAACTCTCTGTTGAGGTCATTGGGCTGTAAGCTCCCAAAGCAGAATGTAAGGTGTTGTTCCTCCAGTTTGCGTGTGGCCTCATTTTGACAGTGGAGGAGGCCCAGGATGGACAAGGAGTGGGAGAGTGAGTTGAAATGGCTGCCATATTATACCTCAGAGCTTCATCTCTGAACATGGAGTTGCCATTACCAGGAGAGCACTTGTTTGAAAGACCAAGTGAGGGTGATCTTGCCAAGTTACCTCCTAGTCAAAAACAGAAATTGCTGCAGGTCTGACAGCATCTGTGGAGAGAAAGCAGAATTAATATTTTGAGTCTGATGTTCCTTTCTGCTTTTGTTTCAGATTTCCAGCATGCACAGATCTTTGTTTTATTTTACCTCCACTTCAAATTCTCCAAGATGCAGCATACACTTCTTGACAAACAAGGACAGATGATGATGATGTGTGACCAGCAAGCAAGTACAAAACTACCTCAACTACAAGTAGAAGAAAAGATTGGAGTTACACACCCAACACTGAGATCATGGTTACCATGGAGCTTCCAAAATGCGCAGTGTCCAGGTCTTATGAAGCCATGACAGTAAGCAAAGCAACGATCAGTGCCTTCTGCTCTATGCTGCAATAAATCATAGCTTCTTGCGTTCTCAGTGATAACCACATCCAGGGACATCTGCCAGTCTGCGTTACCAAGGGAACATTAATTGAATGGGAAAGTGAGGAATCCCAGAGACTAAGTTGGAAAGGCACATGGTGCTATATAAGTTAGAGGTCTGATGCTGATGTTATATGTTTGTTGTACCAACTGATTAAAATGAAGTTTTCCTTTTTATTCTTCCATGGGATACAGGCATCATTGGCAAGGCTAGCATTTGTTATTTCAGGAAAGGGACACAAGAGAACCCGGTAGGTTCTTACAATAATCCAGGTAATTTTCATTACTGCAATTTAAATTCCTGAATTACTAATTTAATTTAAATTTCACAGGCCAAATAATGGGATTTGAGTCAACAATCCCAGAACATTAGCCTGGGTCTTTGGATTACCAGACCAGTGACTCTACCATTACCAATAACAACACAAACAGAAACTGCTGGAAAAACTCAACATGTCTGGCAGCATCTATTTAGAGAAAATGTTTGGGTTCTGATTCTATCATTATATCACCAGGATATTAGATTAGATTACATTACAGTGTGGAAACAGGCCCTTCGGCCCAACAAGTCCACACCAACCCGCCGAAGCGCAACCCACCCATACCCCTACATTTATACCCTTACCTAACACTACGGACAATTTAGCATGGCCAATTCACCTGACCTGCACATCTTTGGACTGTGGGAGGAAACCGGAGCACCCGGAGGAAACCCACGCAGACACGGGGAGAATGTGCAAACTCCACAAGTCAGTCGCCTGAGGCGGGAATTGAACCCAGGTCTCTGGCGCTGTGAGGCAGCAGTGCTAACCACTGTGCCATCGTGCCACCCATTTAATATTAAATTAAATATGAGGTCTCATTTTCCTGTTAAGTCAAGAGTTATTTGCATTGGTTTGGATTTGTGTTGAAGTAAGTAAAAGCCACAAAGAAATGAAATTTTGGTAGTTTACTCACTTGAGGAAGTCATTCTGCAAATGTGGTTATTTTGGTTAATGGTTCTTCTGTGGAGTTTGTACCAATACACTATACTGTCAATGACAGCAACAGTCGCTATTATATTAAATTGCCATTTAACAATTCAGAAATATTAGCCAATTAGGTGTGCATAAATGCATCAAACAATTCATAGATGCATTGCTTGTTGGATTAGTCTAGTTTGCCCACTTCCCCATGTGTCAGTGAGGACATGACAAAAACAGCAATTTTACCAGGCACATAAATTCCCAGAGTACAAGAAGACACTAATTGCAGATTCATAAGTAATCGTGTTTCCTACATCATTCAATCACCTTAATCACTATGAAAGCATTTATTTCTCAATGTTCAACTGATTTCTAACCTGGCAGCACTGTGACATATATGCAAACTGTTGATGAGTTGGAACCAGGATCTGTCTAGCTGCACTGGCTTAACTAAAAATAGGCATTCCTGCTTTCTACCTTCTGCAGCCTTTTCTGTTGGTACCTATACATTTTATGTACATCAGCTGAGTAGTACTATGTTAAGTTTTAATCTGCCATTAGCTCATCATCATTACTGCACCATACAGCAGATCACTTTGAAGGTTCACTTCAAAATATTGGCTTGGCTGATGATCACAATCATAGCGTCATACAGCAGGGAAACAGACCCTTCAGTCCAATGGACCTACTAGAGTCTCATCCTTAAGATGTCGAAACAACATAGAATATTGATGTTGTTGACGTTTTTAGGAGTCGACTCAGCCATCTGGCCCTCCATATTGAATGCATCAGAAATGCTTGGACAGGTAAACAATAATAATGCTTTTATTTAAAATTAGAGCCAATAAAATATGATAATGATACTAAACATTGGCAAGATTATTTAAGGCTTTGCAGTTCAGACTGCGTATTTCCAAAATGCTAGTTAGTCCTACATCTGACAAAACATTAACCAGATGGGATTGCATAAATTAGATTAAATTTACTACCACAAGTCATAGAAGCAGAAGGTTATTCAACCCATTCTGTCTGCTCCACCATTCAATGAGATCATGATCTGATATTCCACAATCCCACTTTTCCTACCTTTTCCCTCTGACTCTTGATTCTCTTACTAATCAAATGTCTGTTTATCACAGTGTTGAATATACTTATGACTTAGCCTCTACAGCCTTCTGCACTGAAGACTTCCACAGATTCACAACTCTTTCAGAGATAAAAAAAAATTAACTCCACAAGACTCTTCTTTGTTTCAGTAAGGCCACCTCTCATTCTCCTAAATTCCAATGAATACAGGTCCAAACTACTCAACATCTTTTCATAAGGCAGTCCCTCCAATAGTTCCATTGTCTGGACATCCTCCAGTACCAGTATGTTTTTTCAGGTGTAGTTTAATTAGTGCTTTGTGTTTTTTTTTGCAAAATGTCTCTACTTTTATCCCCAATTCCCTTTGATATAATGGCTAGTGTTACATTTGACTTCCTTTTACCTGTTGAGCTTATATTCTAATTCTCTGTGACTTGTGCACAAGGACTCCTAAGTCTCGCTTTGCTGAAGATTTCTGCAGACTTTCTCCATGTAAATAATATTCAGCTCCTCCATTCTTTCTCCAAGGTGCAAAACATTATATTTTCCACATTATTTTCCATCTGCAAAGATATTGCTCATTCGCTTCATCTGCTTATATCCTTCTGCAGACTCTGTTATCCTCACCACTTGCTTTCCCATTTATTTATATGTCATTTGCAAATGTTGGTCAGTTAGTGTTTATGTTCTGCCCAAGCACCCCACCCCATTTCATTTAACCCTGTCAGCATTGAATAGTTAGGGGTGGGTCATGAGTTGCCCCACCAACTGGACCTAGACAGATGGACAAGCTCTCCCCACCAGTCGAAAGTGGGGACTGCAGATGTTAGAGATCAGAGTCAAGATTAGAGTGGTGCTGGAAAAGCACAGCAGGTCAGGCAGCATCTGAGGAGCAGGACAAGTGACATTTCGGGCAAAAGCCCTTCATCAGGACTCAGGAAGCTCTCCCCACCCCATTTTCCCCTTTTTTCCTGCCTGAATGCCCCACACATGACCAACCCCCCCACCTCACTAGTTAAACATACTCCCATCCCAGACCCAACAACTGCTCTCACTTGTCAGACCTGTCACCCCTCATCCCTGAAGTGGATGAACCCCTGCCCTAGCTGACATTTTCCCTCTTCCTCCTCGGCATAACATCCCATTTCCACCTGATGCCCCCAACTGCCAAATCCACCAATTCTATCTTTTAGACCCAGTACATGTCGACCCCCATCCATTACCAATCTGTACATCTCCAGACCCAATATTCCCCCCACGCCCTCAGACCCACAGCTGTCAGGTCCAACAACATCCCACTCCAACACCAGAACTGACACATCTACCTGACCACTTTTCTGACCTCCTGTCCACCTGGCATCCTAGCCACTTCAAACAACTGGCACTGCAGCCACCTGGCATACTAGTGACCTCATCCAACTACCATCTAAGTTCTCACCCATTTGACACAGTCACCCCTCGGTCAGGAGTGCCATACTAACTCCACAATTACCTTCTCTACTCACCCTTTTTAAGCAGCTGACAAAGTGTCTGGCTCTGCTGTTGGATACTCAAATCTCAAATTACAGCTCACTGACCGCTGCAAAAGTGGTTTCTATAGAAGTCATCCTCATTGATGGATTTGGGGATTCATGGACAGGTATTGCATCAGAAAAGATGTTAAAAAGCATGTCTACATAAAAATGTTTAGAACTCTTTCACAAATGACAGTGAATGCTAAATCAATTGTGACCTTTATATTTTTGTCAAGAAAAGATGTTAAGAGATATGGGCCAATTTCAGGTGTGCTGATGAAATAACTGCATAGAGATCAGTACCTGTCACCAAGTCACCCTTTATTTACATGTGCACAGTACATGGGCTCTGACCAGCCAACTCAAAGCAAGTCCCTAGTCTGAGGATCCTGTTGAAGTTGGTCAGCCAGGGCTCCCTGATTGTTCAGCAAACTTTACATCCATATTATGAACTTAACAGAGTTAATATTCTAAGGAGTTAATACAGTTAGTCATTTGCTTCACGCTATGAAGCCTTTGATGTTGAGAAAAATAAGACATTTTCATCAGTGACACAGTAGGAAATTAATTTAGTCGGAAGAATAAAAAGCTCCACAGTCTATGATGTAATATTTTTTAACTTTATACTTTCCCACATAGTCGGGAAACACTTGCATTACAAATCAGACTCGGGGTGCCTCAAACAATGTAACAAGGAAGTAAATGGCAGTGGTGCAAGGAAACTGCTATGTCTCCCAAATTATACAAACTCAGTAATTTATCAACAAGACAACAATTGAATAACAGTGAAAAACTTTTAAAGAGACAAATAACAATGGCTCTACTGCTAGAATATGTGGTTGACCTTGCTCATTTAACATGCTATTTTCGAGCGAGAAATGTATCGTAATGATCTTCATATTGATGACAAATGTTGATAAGGATTTCCCATGAAGGGTCAGCAAATTCATTTCAGTTTTTGGCAATTTAGTTCTTTTAAGAACAGAAATCAGCTTTGAGTGATTACACAAACGGTAGTTGAATTTGTGCATTTAAAACACAGAAATTTTAAATAGTAATAGCATAACACATTGTATACTTCTCTAGTCACATTCCCATTTTTTTGGAAAAGTATAGTGTTATTTTTCCTCCGAGTCTTTGAGATCACATTTTGGTAATCTACACATTCTGGGACTCCCCTCCACTCTGTAATTTTAAATTCCAGGTGTCATTTGACCCATTCCAATGTAGACTATACTGTTACTCCACTCAAAACCAGTTTTTGTGCTCTCTGGAAGAACATGCCTGTACTTAAAGACATTCAAATTTACTTTGCGATTTACCTTATGGGGCTTCTTCATACACAAGTGGGATTTGTGCATGTTGTCAGCACTGAACAGTTCTGACCAAAAAGAGCTATTACGATATTTATGTGAAATGAGCCTGAATTCCAGAGAACAGACTCTATTGTCTGAAACAACTGGGCATTTTGAACACATCATGAAAGCTCCTTTTTAAGATGGAGCCCGCCCTATCAGAGGGAAACAGTATTATCGAGCTAGCATTACTGGACTTGTAATCCAGACTACTAACCGAATGATTTGACAATGTGAGTTTCAATACCACAATGAAGCTACTAAATTTAATATTCAATTAATTAATCAAATCCAGAGACCAGGCTATGCTCTGGGGACCTGGGTTCGAATCCCACCATGGCAGATGTTGGCATTTGAATTCAATTTTTAAAAATCTGGAATTAGGGATATAATGATGACCATGAATCTATTGCCAATTGTCAGAAAAACCCACATCTTAGGAAAGGAAATTGTTATTCTAACCTGGTCTTTAGACTAACCACAATGTGATTGACTCTTAACTGTCCGCTGGACAATTCAGGATGGATAATAAAGGCTGGCCTCGCCAGCAACACCCTTATCCAGTCAGTGAATAAAAATAATTACAACCTATAATGCTGATTACAAAGCTACCAGATAATCAGAACTAGCCATCAGTTTCAATAATATTAATTTGAGAATAGTCTAATCAGAGTCATAGAGTCAGAGAGGTGTACAACACGCAAACAGACCTTTCAGTCCAGCTCGTCCATGCTGACCAGATATCCTAAATTAATCCAGTCTCATTTGCCAGCACTTGGCCCATATCCTTCTAAACCCTTCCTATTCATATACCCATCCAGATGTCTTTTAAATGTTGCCAGTGTACCAGCCTGCACTACTTACTCTGGCAGCTCATTCCTTATATGCACCACTTTTGTGTGAAAACATTGCCCCTTAGGTGCCTTTAAATCTTTCCCCTCTCACCTTAAACTTATGCCCTCTAATCCTGGACTCCCCCAACCCTGGGAAAAGACCTTGGCTATTTAGGCGAAAATGAGGACTGCAGATGCTAGAGATCAGAGTCAAGATTAGAATGGTGCTGGAAAAGCACAGCAAGTCAGGCAGCATCCGAGGAGCAGAGAAATTGACGTTTTGGACAAAAGCCCTTCATCAGGAATGAGGTGGGTTTTTGCCTGAAACATCGATTTTCCTACTCCTCGGATGCTGCCTGACCTGCAGTGCTTTTCCAGCACCACCCTAATCTTGACCTTGACTATTTATCCTATTCGTGCCCCTCATGATTTTAGAAACCTCGATAAGGTCACATTCAGCTTCCAACGCTCCAGGAAAAACAGCCCAAGCCTATTCAACCCCTCCCTATAACTCAAATCCTCCAACCCTGGCAACATGCTTGTAAATCTTTTCTGAACCCTTTCAAGTTTCAAAATATCCTTCCGATTGGAGGGAGACCAGAATTGCATACAATATTTCAAAAGTGGCCTAATCAATATCTTATACAGCCACAACGTAACCTCCCAACTGCTATACTCAATGCTCTGACTAATAAAGGAAAGCAGACACCTTCCTCACTATCCTATCTCCCTGAGATTCCACTTTCAAAGAACCATGAACCTGCACCTTGTCTCTTTGTTCTGCAACACTTCACAGGACCTTAGCATTCACTATATAAGTCCTATCCTGATCTGCCTTTCCAAAATGCAGCACCTCACGTTTATTTAAATTAAACTGCATCTGCCACTCCTCAGCTCATTGGCTCATCTGATCCAGATCCCGTTGTACTGCGAACTAACCTTCTTTGCTGTCTACTACACCTGCAATGTTGGTGTCATCTGCAAACTTACTAACTATACCTTCTATGTTCACATCCAAATCATTTACATAAATGATGAAAAGTAGTGGACCCAGCACTGAATGTTGTGGCACTGCACTGGTCACAGGCCTCCAGTCTGAAAAGCAATTCTACACTACCTCTCTGTCTTCTACCTTTGAGCCAGTTCTGTATCCAAATGGCTAATTCTCTCTGTATTCCATGTGATCTAATCCAACTAACCAGTTTACCATGCAGAACCTTGCCGAAAGCCTTACTGAAGTCCATATCGATCATGTCCACCATAGATCAATCCTCTTTGTTACTTCTTCAAAAACCTCAACCAAGTTAGTGAGACATGATTTCCAACACACAGAACCATGTTGTTTATCCCTGCTTTTCCAGTGTCACACCTTTCCAAATACATGTAAATCCGGTCCCTCAGGATTCCCTCCAACAACCTGCCTACCGCTGATGTCAGATCACCGGTCTACTGTTCCCTGGCTTTTCCTTAAATAGGGGTACCACGTTAGCCAACTTCCAGTCTTCAGGCACTTCACCTGTGACTATCGATGATTCAAATATCTCAGCAAGAGGCTCACTTCCCTAGGTTCCTACAGAAGTCTAGGGTACAGTTGATCAGGTCCTGGGGATTTATCCACTATTAAGCGTTTTAAGACATCCAGCACCTCCTCCTCTGTAATATGAACATTTTTCAAGATGTCACCATCTATTTCCCCACATTCTGTATATTCCATGTCCTTCTCCACAGTAAACACTGATGCAAAATACTCGATTAGTATCTCCCCATCTCCTGCAGTTCAACACATAGGCTGCCTGCTGATTTTTGTGGGTCCTATGATGTACCACAGAGCATTTTCACAGAAATTATTAAGATGTAATCAGCACAGTTTATCAATCAAGATTACAAACACCTGGATACCAAAGTAGAAATTCAGAAATTTGCCCCACAATCTGACATCATCATGCTTAGAGAATCAACATTGTTTCCAATTTCTACATGATCCATTCCTCTGACAGTACAAACCCTCTAGAAGTGTTCAGCACAGTGGGAGGTAACATAGAGCAGTCCCTCAATATTGAAGGAGTCCTCAACATTGACTCTGGACCCTTGAAATCTGATGCCATGGGATCAAAAGTGGTCAAGGAAACTTCCTGTTGTTTACTGCCTGGTATTTCCTTGACTAATGAATCAGAACTGCTCCAAGTTGAGCACTATTTGGAAGAAAGATTGACAGCAACAGATCCAGTAAAATGTTTCATGATGTCAAGAGAAACCACTCTCACCTGACCTCTGGATTTCAGCTCTTTTTCCCATGCTTGGAACAAGGCTGTAATAGGGATTAGTAAAAGAATAGTCCAGATGGAAACCAAACTAACTATCGGTGAGTACGCTATTGCTGAGAAAATGCTGTCTGAAAGAACTCTCAATTACATTTTTCATCACTTTGCAGATTGGTTGAAATCAGCCAAATAGGGGCTCAACGAAATAAAAACCAAAAGAACTGCAGATGTGGTAAATCAGAAACGAAAACAGAAATTGCTGGAAAAGCTCAGCAAGTTTGGCAGCATCTATGAAGAGAAATCAGACTTAACATTTCAGGCCCAGTAACCCTTCCTGAAACCCATAGTTCTGTGGAAGGGTCACTCGACCCGAAATATTAACTGATTTCTCTCCACAAATGCTGCCAGACTACTGAGCTTTTCCAACAATTACTGTTTTTGTTTGGAGTTTAACTAACTGGATTGGATTTATCCTGCTTTTCATGGGCAGAAAATATCTGTACAATTTTCCACATTGCCAGATAGATGCTAGTGTTGTAAATATACTGGAAGAGCTTGGTTGAGGGCATGACTAGTTCTCAAGCACAAGTATTCAGTTAGCTCTGTTGCCAAAGTGTTGTCAGGACTTTGTAGTATCTGGTACCTTCAACCATTTTTTGAGATCACATATAATGGATTTAATTGCATGAAGACTGGCAACTGTGATGTTGGGGACCTCAACTGGAGATTTAGATGGACCATCCACTCAGTACTTCTGGGTGCTAATGCATCAGCCTAATCTTTTGTACAAAGTGCAGGACTATCCCATCGTTCAAGATGGGGACATTTGTGGAGTCACCCCTTCCTGGTACATATTTTACTGTTCATCAGCATTCATGACTGAATGCAGTAAGACTGCAAAGCTTACTAATGAAACATTGGTTGTCGGATCAATCAGGTCTGATTTTTCACATGTTGCTTCCATCGTTTGCATGCAGGCAAACCTATGTTGTAGTTTCACCCATTGACACTTCAGCTTTGGGTATGTCTGATGCTAATCCAGGCTTTCACTCCGGGAAGCTGGCAGCAATGTGGGACGCTCCATCCGGAGCTCATCTACTCCATCCGCTCTTCTTTCTCTCACCCATTTTTCCTCCTTTCTCTCCATTCTCTCAGCCTTGGACACCTGGCCCCAACCTCTGAAGCAGGGACGCCATCGACCATTGGCCGAGTGTGAAGTGGGGGCAGTGGTCCAATGTGGTGCGTGGCAGGAGGCAGCGGTCAGACTATGTGGAGACCCCTCCCGTGGTGTTCTGTTGCAGGGAGCCCTTGGAGAGAGATTGTGATGTTTCTCTTTTTCACTTTGCTTCTTATTTTTATGATCTATGGTTATACTGTGTACCACTGTAATGTAACATGTTTTTCTCATGTCATTATTCTGTAACTATGGATTGTGCCTAGGTGCTCTGTTCCTAAGATGGTGCCATGTGTTGGTGACATAGTTAGACTGTAACTAACCTGTAACTAATCTGTAACTGGAGAAGCTGTACCTGGGGACCTTTGTACCTAAGACGGCGCTGTAAGTGGCGACTTGTAAACTTCATACTGTACTCATTTGAGTACAGGTGACAATAAAGCTAATTCAATTCAACTCAATTCAATTGTTCAATTGCAGACATCATTGAACAAGAGTTAATTCCCAGCTTGAGGTTAATGGTGGAGAGGGTAATATTCATGCCACAAGTTTACAGATTGTGGTTGAAACTTGCTGCTTCTGATAGCATGCAACACACCATGGACATCAAGACTTTGAGTTGCTGCATTTGTTTGAAATCTATCCCATCTAGCATAGTATTAGCAGCATACAATATGATGGCAGGTACCCTCAATAAGAAGACAGGACTTAGTCTGCACAAGAAATTCACAGTGGTCATTCCTAACAGTGACTGCCAGTGACAGATGCATCTATGACAATTCTTTCGGTGATAAGGAGGCCAAGTAAGTTTCTCCCTGTGGTCGGTTCCTTCATCATTTTCTGCACACCCTGCCTACCAGTTATCCTTTCTTATTTCTTTTAATCCTCAAAATTGTTTTCTATACGATCACTTGCACTTTTTCAATAAAATTCCCCTCTAATTTTCAAGAGTGTTTGATAAGTAATTTCGAGACTAAGAATTCAAACATTTGAGAACAATCTATCATTTTCTCATTGTCTGTGATCATGCATTCTTTTCCTTACCCTCAGGATTCTTTGTGCCAATTTAAATAATTCCATTGACACACCATGATTTTTTTTTAGAAAAGTAAGATAATTTACTGTCCCTGGGTTTTATGCAACATCTCACAAACATAACTGATAGACACAGGTGGGAAGAAAAGGAAAATTAGGATTTGTAATGAT
Organism: Chiloscyllium plagiosum; assembly: GCF_037043375.1. Lineage (NCBI taxonomy): Eukaryota > Metazoa > Chordata > Chondrichthyes > Orectolobiformes > Hemiscylliidae > Chiloscyllium > Chiloscyllium plagiosum. The sequence continues at coordinate 9,174,916 of NW_028270144.1, forward strand.
TTTATGCACTTTCTTAATAGGCCTAGTGTTTCTTAGCAAAACTGATACTTTATTAGGTTTAGTGAAGTAGAGGATTCTCAGTAAACTGCAAGGTTTATTATTGTTAGGTTGCCAGAGGTCAGCTCCCAGATGAACATGAACACATGACAGATTGAAGGAAACACTTTCTTCCACTTACAAGTTATTACTGCTTTACTGTGACTGTGTAGTTGGTTTGATGTTTTTTTTATATCATGTTTCAGATGGTATCTCTCATGATGTTTCTCTGATCAGATTAGGTTCTGCTGTTATTTTTAAAAGAACAGGTAACCAAGGCCACTATCTTACCATTACATGTACAAAATCCTTTTCTTCCAGAAGAGGTATTGCATTGATTCCAACTCACATCATGTGTTGTGGCTTTTCAGGCTGTAGTGATTTGAGATGACAGGGTTATCTTTTTTGAATGACCAATCCATTCAGACTACCTTTTGAATATTATGCAGGGAAGGACATTGAGATTCAATGTCTCCATGACTCAGAGTGAGGCAGAAGATGAGTTAGCTGCTATGTGATGGTCTTGCTCTTTAGTCAGTTCATCCCCAATAAAAGGAACTTATGAAGTTCATAATTAACTTCAATTATCAATACTTTAGATTAGATTCCCTACAGTGTGGAAACAGGCCCTTCAGCCCAACAAGTCCACAACCAACCCTCCAAAGAGTAACCCATCCAGACACATTTCCCTCTGGCTAATGCACCTAACACTATGGGCAATTTAACATGGCTAATTCACCTGCCCTGCGCATCTTTGGACTGTGGGAGAAAACCAGAGCACATAGAGGAAACCCACGCAGATTCAATTAGAATGTACAAACTCCACATAGACAGTCACCTGAGGCTGGAATTGAACCTGGGTCCGTAGTGCTATGAGGCTGCAGTGCTAACCACTGAGCCACCATGCCACTCTTAATTTGGTACTTGCTTGACGTTCAGTTCCACCTGGAGCTAACATTACTGAAGTCATATGACATTGTTGCCAGCCATCTTAAAGGCTGCTGTGTCTATTTTAAAAGTTCAACTTTTAAAGTTTGCAATAAAATTTGTGATATCTTCATTCCTGCTCTGGATATGGCATAATGATATTCTATGCTCAACTTTTAAATCATGGTGCATATCTCACTCTTTATTATGCTCCTTGTAAAACAATGTTCAGTAATTTTTAATCTCTGGTTTTCTATCTATTATAAGTGTTTAATATGCTTAGTTGCATAGACTCGCTAGACTTTTCTGGTTACCTTGCTTTGACACTAACTGGCTGCTGTCTAACAGGAAGCAAATGTGACTACACTGCAGCATAAAATTACTACCTTGATATTAAGTTGTGATGTAGAGTGTGTGATTTATATGTAGTTTAATATCGAAGTTTGTGAGACGATTTGTAGCTCGGGTGCTCGTTGTTGTGGTTCTGTTCGCCGAGCTGGGAATTTGTGTTGCAGACGTTTCGTCCCTTGTCTAGGTGACATCCTCAGTGCTTGGGAGTCTCCTGTGAAGCGTTCTGTGATCTTTCCTCTGGCATTTGTAGTGGTTTGAATCTGCCGCTTCCGGTTGTCAGTTCCAGCTGTCCGTTGCAGTGGTCGGTATATTGGGTCCAGGTCGATGTGCTTATTGATTGAATCTGTGGATGAGTGCCATGCCTCCAGGAATTCCCTGGCTGTTCTCTGTTTGGCTTGTCCTATAATAGTAGTGTTGGCCCAGTCGAATTCATGTTGCTTGTCATCTGCGTGTGTGGCTACTAAGGATAGCTGGTCGTGTCATTTTGTGGCTAGTTGGTGTTCATGGATGCGGATCATTAGCTGTCTTCCTGTTTGTAGTGTTTTGTGTAGTCCTTGCATGGGATTTTGTACACTACATTGGTTTTGCTCATGCTGGGTATCGGTTCTTCGTTCTGGTGAGTTGTTGTCTGAGAGTGGCTGTTGGTTTGTGTGCTGTTATGAGTCCTAGTGGTCGCAGTAGTCTGGCTGTCAGTTTGGAAATGCTCTTGATGTATGGTAGTGTGGCTAGTCCTTTGGGTTGCGGCATGTCCTCGTTCCGTTGTCTTTCCCTTAGGCATCTGTTGATGAAATTGCGCAGGTATCCGTTTTGGCAAATACATTGTATAGATGTTCTTCTTCCTCTTTTTGCAGTTCTGGTGTACTGCAGTGTGTTGTGGCCCTTTTGAACAGTGTCTTGATGCAAGTTCTTTTGTGTGTGTTGGGGTGGTTGCTTTCATAGTTCAGGTCTGTGTGTGTGGCTTTCCTGTATACCTTTGTGGTGAATTCTCCGTTCGGTGTTCTCTGTACCATCACGTCTAGGAATGGGAGTTGGTTGTCCTTTTCTTCCTCTCTAGTGAATCGGATTCCTGTGAGTGTGGCGTTGATGATCTGGTGTGTGTTTTCTATTTCTGTGTTTTTAATGATTATAAAGGTGTCATCCACATATCTGACCCAGAGTTTGGGTTGAATTTGCGGTAAGACTGTTTGTTCTAACCTTTGCATTACCGCTTCTGCTATGAGTCCAGAGATGGGTGAGCCCATGGGTGTGCCGTTGATTTGTTCATATATTTGGTTGTTGAATGTGAAGTATGTTGTGAGGCACAGGTCCAGTAGTTTGAGTATGCCATCTTTGTTGATAGGTTCAACGTCCTGTTGTCTGTTCTGTATGTCCAGCAGGTCGGCTATTATTTTTCTGGCTAGGGTTTTGTCGATAGAGGTGAACAGTGCTGTTACATCGAATGAAACCCTGGTTTCTTCCTTGTCTATGTGTATATTTCTGATGATGTCCAAGAACTCCTGCGTTGACTGTATAGAGTGTCTGGATCTGCTGATCAGGTGTTTCAGTTTCTGCTGTAGTTCTTTAGCCAGTTTGTGTGATGGTGTCCCTGGTAGTGATACTATGGTCTGAGTGGGATGTCTGGTTTGTGTACTTTAGGTAGTCAATAGAATCTGGGGGTGTTGTTGCTTTCAGGTTTCATTCTTTGTAGGTCAAACCTGGTTATCTGTCCATTTTTTTTGTAGGTTCCTCAGTGTGTTGTTTATCCTATTGGTGAGCTGTGGGGTGGGGTCAAACTCCCTCTTTTGGTAGGTGTTGGTATATGCAAGTAGTTGTTGTGCTTTTTGGATGTAGTCTGCTTTGTCCAGGATGACCGTCATTCTGCCTTTGTCTGCTAGTATGATTATGTTCTTATCGTTTCTTAGTGATTTTAGTGCTTCTCTCTCCTTGGTGTTGAGGTTATGTGTTTGTCTTTTCCTTGTTGTCAGAGGTACGATACTTTGTCTCATTGTTTGTTGTGTCTCTTCTGTCAGTCCATTGTTCCTGAGCGTGCATTCTAGTACTGCTAGGAAGTCTGCTGTCTTGGCGTCCCTATGATTGTAGTTAAGTCCCTTGGCCAGTGTAGTTCTATCCGTGTCCGTGAGCTGTCTGTGGGAGAGGTTTCTAACCCCGGTGTGTGCTGTGGTGTCCTCTCTGTTGTGTGTTAGTTTGGCCATTTTTTCTTTTAGTGCCGTTTTTTTGCGGTGTGTGGTCCTGTTCTGTCCTATGGTGACAGCCTGTACTATGGTCCGGGTCCATTCCTGATTGGTGGTTTTTGAAATTAACGATTTTTGGCTCGCAATTTCTTGTCTGTATTTGTGAAGTCTGTTGTGAACATCTGTAATCATTACCTGGATCATCCTGAATCCGTTCTGTCTGGCTGCGTCCCTGGCTTGTGGGTTGTTGACTGGTGGTCTGTATCTGACACATGGTGGAAGGATTCGAATCTTTCGGCATTCATGCAGGAACCGGAGTCGTTCGTTTGTGGCGCTTAGGCGGTTGGCACAGGATTCCCATTTCCTGGCTTGTCTTAGCGTCTCTCGCCCGTAGGTGTTCAAAGTTCAAAGCCTCGTTCAAAGCAGAACGAGGACATGCCGCAACCCAAAGGACTAGCCACACTACCTTACATCAAGAGCATTTCCGAACTGACAGCCAGACTACTGCGACCACTAGGACTCATAACAGCACACAAACCAACAGCCACTCTCAGACAACAACTCACCAGAACGAAGGACCCGATACCCAGCATGAGCAAAACCAATGTAGTGTACAAAATCCCATGCAAGGACTACACAAAACACTACATAGGACAAACAGGAAGACAGCTAACGATCCACATCCATGAACACCAACTAGCCACGAAACAACACGAGCAGCTATCCTTAGTAGCCACACATGCAGATGACAAGCAACATGAATTCGACTGGGACAACGCTACTATTATAGGACAAGCCAAACAGAGAACAGCCAGGGAATTCCTAGAGGCATGGCACTCATCCACAGATTCAATCAATAAGCACATCGACCTGGATCCAATATACTGACCACTACAACGGACAGCTGGAACTGACAATCGGAAGTGACAGATACAAACCACTACAAATGCCGGAGGAAACATCACAGAAGCACTTCACAGGAGGCTCCCAAGCACTGAGGATGTCACCTAGACAGGGGACGAAACGTCTGCAACACAAATTCCCAGCTCAGCGAACAGAACCACAACAAGTAGTTTAATATCATTTAGTTTTAGCTTTTAACATTTTCAAGTTTTGAATTAAGGACAAGTGAGTTTTTCTGCGTGTCTGAAAGTTTTAATTATTGACCTGGAAGCATTTCTGTAGCCATGGTGATTTATTTTAAAAACAACTTGATAGAGAGATAACTTTCAGAAATAATAGCTTTGTATACAGTCGGAGTTTTTCTGACAGAGCAAGGTAAACAATTATGCATCAGGGTTTCTGTTTGAAATTTCTGAACTTCTTTATTTTTAAGCTTCAGGAAAATGTCCATTGTTCGAAAGTAAAGGGTTTTATTTATTTCAGTTTGGGGCAAATTTGCAGAAATCCTTGAATAAAAATGGCTGCTTAAAGCATCCTCAGAAAGGAAAGTGATTAATGAAAATATATGGCTTCTGAGTACAGAGTTTAATAATTGCCCCAGACCAGAAATATTTGGATAAAACATCGAGGTTATTTGAAGCAGAGAATGTTTGAACTCAAGTGCATGAAAGCTCCAGGAAGAGACTTTAGATTTTCCAGGCTGGACGTTGAAATCACAGTTAAATTAAAGCTATTGAGATATTTGAGAAAGAGATTTCATTCCTAGAGTCACAGAGTCAGACACATCGTATAAGTTCTGCATCATTGATTCCTTTAGGTACTGTACAAAGGTGTCTTTGGGATCTGTGAAAGACTATTTTTGTGATTAATATGATTATATTTTATCACGTGGTTCAAATCTTGTGGTAGGTGTAAATAGCTTTGGTTTATTTTCTGTTAACTTAATCTATTTTGTAAAATAGACTTCTATCCTATTGTTAAAACCAAATCTGCAACATTGAATTATTTTGTTTCAATGAGAGACCACTTCATGAAACCCAAAACAAAATAAAATATCATCTATCTAGCCAGGCATTAGCTTGGCATCTGACTTGTCTAGTAATAGAATCAACTGGGTTCATACAATAGTACAGAACTTGTATGTCTGGGAATTGACACACAAGGTTGAAGATTTTCATTTTGAACTCATCAGGACAATTTGCAAGAAATACCAATATAAAAGGGAAAACAACCATTTTATACTGTGCAAAAAGAGAGTGCTGATAGGTTTGCGAGTGGACTCTGATTGGTAAAGGCATTGCCATGGAGAATGCAACAATTGGCTGACTGACAGTTGACTGTCAAATTTTGTTTAGATTTAAACCATATGGGTGGACTCTGATTGATCAGGGCATTCTGAGAAATAAGGCAAAAGTGAGGACTGCAGATGCTGGAGATCAGAGTCAAGATTAGTGTGGTGCTGGAAAAGCACAGCAGGTCAAGCAGCATCCGAGGAGCAGGAAAATCGGCCTTTTGGGGCAGGAGCCCAAATGAACTGTCACCTGTTTTGCTTTGTTAGAGAAAGCAGAATGTGTGTACATACACTTTCTATTTTGTGAAGATCAGGGCCTATGTATTAATTTTTGAAGTTTTCAGTGTGCACAAGGACATCACACTATAAGCCAGATTGACAATCTTAAATTGGTTGTCACTCAACATTGAGCACCTAAATATTAATACACAGGGTCCTGACAGAACGAATATTGTTGCTGTTTTAACTCAACATACCAGATGACAGTCACTTTCTGAATCATTTCTCAGGGCTATGCCTTGTCTAATCAGAGTCAAACAGACTGGTTTAACTTTAAATGGGAGTTAATTGTCAGTGATCATCTAATTGGAGCATTCTCCATGGTAACATCTCAACCAATTGGAATCTACTTGTCAGCAAATCAGTACTCTTTTCTCACACAATATAAAAAGGTTGTTTTCCGTTTGTATAGGTCTTTCCTGTAAATCATCCTGACATGCGCAAGACGAAAATCTTGGACAAAATGGCTCTTTTTTTCAGCAATATTCAGTTTTATTCATTTATGGACCATATTTTGCTGGCTAGCCTGGAAAATGTATTAGCCTCATCCTGGAGCTTTCGCCCTACTTGCTTTTCAGAAGCCTGGAGAAAGAACGCCTCATCTTCCACCTTGGGAACCCCCAACCTTACGGGATCAATGTTGATTTCACCAGTTTCCTCATTTCCCCTCCCCCCACCCTATCCCAGATCCAACCTTCCAACCCGGCACCGCCCTTTTGAACTGTCCAACCTGTCCATTTTCCTTCCCACCTATCCACACCACCCTCCTTTCCGACCTAACACTTTCACCCCCATCACTATCTACTTATTGCATTTCAAGCTACCTTCCCTCAAGCCCCCACACCCCTCCCATTTATCTCTCAGTGCCCCTTGGGTCACCGCCTCATTCCTGATGAAAAGCTTATGCTCGAATCAACTCTCCTGCTCCTCGGGTGCTGCCTGACTGGCTGTGCTTTTCCATCACCATACCAAACTACATTTACTTTCTGTTCCAGTACTGGTGTTGTTGTGCAGCAGACTGGACATTTCCTTCCCATCACACTCCTTCAGTTATGTACTCGCCTCATTAATCTAGGCAAAAAGGAGGACTGCAGATGCTGGAAATCAGAGTCTAGATTAGAGTGGTGCTGGAAAGGCGCAGCAGGTCAGGCAGCATCCGAGGAGCAGGAAAATCGACGTTTCAGGCAAAAGCCCTTCATTAGGAAAGGCTTCCTGATGAAGGGCTTTTGCCAAAAACATTAATTTTCCTGCTCCTCAGATGCTGCCTGATCTGCTGTGCTTTTCCAGCAGCACCATCTAATCTAGACTCTCACCTCATTGATCTGTTTATCCCTATGCCAATTTGAAAATATCTCCATTAGTATCTATGGATTTTAACCTCCAAAGGCCCAGTTCATTAATTTAGCTTCAAGTTCCCATTACTCTTTGGTCAAAGCAAGTATGGTCTTGACTTCTCTGCAAGCTGTGTCCAGAGACTATGAGGGTTTGTGCAGGCTGCATACTGTAGGGATTCTATGACGAGCATCAGCTGCTTAGTTGAAGGTTGAGGAACATGTAACTGCACTGTCATTGGGTCTTTTTACCGACTGCCTGAAACCACTTATGGAAACAAAGAAAGCAGAAGCTGGAAGATTGCATGATCGCTAAAGGTTACTTAAACAATATTCCATACCTCATATGCTTAAGATTATGAATGAGTGATGAGTTAAACAAATATAAAGGAAATGTTTACAGCAAATAGACAGGCACGAGCAAATCAGTGTGCGAGAGGAGGAGAGGGAATGATTTCTGGCAATGATTTTAATTACAGGCTCAAAAGCACGAATATTTGTGACATCCCCTGATGAAGATCTGCTGACTCTAATTATGTGTCACTTTAGGTAGAAAACTAGTCTGCGCTCCTGTAGCAGTCGGAAATGTTTCTGCCCCACCACATGTTGGTTATCTATTATTTTTAGTTCAATACTAAATGTGTCACGGTACATTGAATTTGAAGTGTATTCTCGACTTGCAGTTTATGTTACAGGAAGGGTTATAACAAGAATCACAATAATATTGTCACAGTGAATCAATAACTGTAGCTGCAATCCTACACACACATTGTGTAACATCTGATGGCTCCATATCCCAAATATTCTACTTTCATTAAAAAATGAAAGAACTGCAGACACTATAAGTCAGAAAGAAAAATGGAAATTGCTGAGTTAACTCTGTTCCACAACTATGAGGAAGGGTCACTCAACCCAAAACATCAACTCCAATTTCTCTCCATAGATGCTGCCAGATCTGCTGAGCTTTTCCAGCAATTTCTGTTCTTGATTCTATTTTAATTGCTGCACCGCAATTTCTGGACTTCTATCATGAACAGTCTGTTATTATTCCTAGGTTCTTATCTGTGTCTTCATGTGCTAACTGAGTTGCACCACTTGTATACTTTCAAAACATTATGTAATATTTCTCAATATTAAATTTATAAGTCATTTGTTGATAAAATTGCGTAACAGATATAAATTCTTCAGACAGTTATACAGTACGCTCTCTGGCTTTTCTCAGCCATTTTATTATTGATGAACTGTGCATGTTTACAATTGATATCAACATTCAGGATAGAAATGTTTAGAAACGTAAACAAAACTTTCTCTGTCTTGACATGACAGGGATAATGTTCTGAATTTGCATCACCAGCAAGGACCATAATGGTTTAAAAAATTGCACAGTTACATAACCAATTTCTGATAATGGTATCATTAGTTTAGACTCAAAAACTAGCCAATAAATTTCTCATTAGTGATCTGTCCAATATTGTAAACTATTTTATCTTGAGTTCCCAAGATCCAACTGACGTCTAATTTAAATAAAATTCTCCCATGTGCAATTTAATCAAAAAACTATATGAAAATGTAAGGAAGCATGGAATGAGAAATCCATTCAATTGTGACTTTTCTCCATACCATGTAACAGCATGAAGAGACATATGAGTACACGTTCTCCATTCAGTTTCAGTTTGCTAGCTCAATTCATATTCCTATTCCTCCACCCAAAACAACAATGCACCAAGAGACAATTATTTTATCATATGAAATTTTTGATCATCTCAATCTATGGTCCTCAATGTTTCTACAAAAATGGCCCCAATTCATAAGTGAAGAATTCACTCGCTTCATAAAAGACTGAGAAATTCAATGCCTTATAACATTGCTACATTGTCCCCAGTCAAATAGAAAGGCTAGTGAATCATAAGAAAATTAAGGTATCCAGAACAAGGCAATACTCAAATGGAGAAACACTATTATTCATGGGATGAAAAGTAGTCCAATAAAGAGACTAAAGCCATGCCACACCCAAAATACACTTCCAATGGCAAAAAAGCTACTGAAGCCAAAAGTAACTATAGATGTGAGTGACAAATTCAAAGTAAAACTGCAAATAACCAGATTTCATTTTGGCAAGACTGCTAAACCATTGCTAGAGTTAAGCATTGAAGAGTCAGAGCACAAACTTTCAAAGCTCTCAACTTTGGACCTGTACAGCAATTTTCCCCTTGATAATATGCATTGGAATTGAATAACCAGATATACCGTTATATCTGCAGACTCTACACATTACTGGAGAAACTGTCACCCCACTTTAGGTAGCTGATGGGGAAGTTTGAATTCATCACCTGCAGAGTGAATTGATGAGCTATCAGACCTAGAGATCCATAGCAACTCAACAGTGGACATTGAGCAGTCTGGGCAGCAAAGCATGACACAAGGCCAACACTCCTGGAGAAAGAACATCGTGCAGATGAATGGTCAACAGCGTGTACCAATATCATTCTGATCCCAGTATGATATAAAGTCTATGTGCACAAGGCATGTACAAGAGACTGATGAGAACAATGAACTGCTAAAGCATGAGAACAGTCATGTGTATGTTTGTGTAATTTGAGTAACTCAGATTTTTATCTCTGGGTATCAGTGGCTGAGCCAGCATTTATTGCCCATCCCTGGGTGTCCTTGAGAAGGTGATGGTGAACTGCCTTTTTTAAGTGCTGCAGATCTACAATGCAATTACGGATGGAGTTCCAGGATCTTGAACCAATGACACAGAAGGAACAGTGATCCTAAGTCAAGGGTAGTGAGTGGCTTGGAGTAGAATGTGCAGGTGGTGATGCTGCCATGCGTCTGTTGCCATTATCATTGCAGATGGTAGAGGTTACAGGCTTGGAAAGTGCTATCGAAGGAGCCTTGGTGAATTTCTGTAATGCATCTTGTAGATGGTACACACAGCTGCTACAGAGCATTGGTGGGAGAGGAAGTTTATGGATTGTGGATGCAAATTTGTTTGTTTTTCTTGTTTGTTAATGACAAGTGGGATTTTGGTTTCGAATGTAACCTTGGACGAGTTTCTTACCTGGTCTGTCATTGTCATGCAGCCCACAAAACCAGAGGCAACCATTTCACAGGCACTTTAATAGATACAGCACAGACAAGGCTGCTATCCTGTGAGCATAGAACAGAAATGCAGAAGAATCTCAAACAGCTACAGCTATAACAGAGCCAGCTTCAGACTCACGGGCAGAGGGAGTTTGGGTTTACTGGCTGACAGGGGAGGGAACTCTAGACTGTCAGGGGTGTGACAGTGAATGCTGTTGGCCTGAACATGGACAGCATGTTTGTACCCCACAGAGTCATTATCATTTGTTTGGAATGGTGCTTCAGTGAGTGGAGTAATCTTTTGGAAAATAGTGAGACCCTGCAATCGTCCTTAAACACGGTATTGCAGCCCTGAAGGTAGCAGTGTGGGCCACAATGTCAGTAAAAGGGTAACACGGGTGTAGGACTGCTTTCCCATTAGTGAAAGACAACTGGTGATGGTTTTACCTGAGAGTCACTATAATTCAGGTAAGGGAAGAGGTTGAGAAGGATTAACCTTCATATATTCTCAGCTGGTTGCAGGAATTGAACCCTTGCTACTGTCTTCACTCCACATCACAAACTGGCCATCCAGCCAACTGAGTTAACCAAGCCCAAAGAGCAGCAGGCTTTATTTGTATGGTAACCAGCTGCACTTCATGCCTTTCATGTGAGTTTTCACTGAGGCACTGGGTGCCTTCTACTTAAACTCCAAAAGAAGATGAGAAATCAGGATAAGCCATCACTGCACCGGGTTTTGTTCACATGAAGTAAACCTCACTTCCTGGTTAAAAAGAATGGGCTCCAAGGTCAACAACAGCTTGCACTTCTCGGTACATTGTGCCATCATCATTATGAAATACTCCAAGGTACTTCAACTGCAGTATAGAATGTGACACCATCCGAGAGGATGAAAAGAGATTCATGACTATAGCTCCAGTGATGAGGAACTTCAACTATAGAGGTAGATTATAGAAGATGGACCTGTTCTCCTTGGAGAAGAAAAGATTGAGGAGATCTGATGTGAAGGCGAAAGTGAGGACTGCAGATGCTGGAGATTAGAGTCAAGATGAGAGTGGTGTTGGAAAAGCACAGCAGGTCAAGCAACATCCGAGGAACAAGAAAATCGACATTTTGCGAAAAAGCCCTTAATCAGGAATGAGGTTGGGAGCCTTGGGGGTGGAGAGATAAATGGGAGGGGGCTGGGGTGTGATCTGATGTGTAGCCTAGACAGAGTAGAAAGTGAGAAACTATTCCCATTGGTAGAAGTGTCCAGAACCAGAGGTCATCATTTAAGGTGATTATCAACAAAAGCAATAGCAGCATGGGGAAAAGTTATTTTTCTAAGCAGAGAATGGTTTAGTCAAAGATTTCCGTAGTACAGGTTAGGATCCCAAGTAGGGTCACAAGTTGAAATGTTGTGGTTCTGAGCTCTGAGGCAGTAATATCTGACGTCAACCTCCATCCCTTCCCTCTTACTCTCATAGATCTTTTACTATACCCCACTTTACTGCCGGCTCCTGTCTCTCAGATTTTGCTGAGGGATCACAACAACTTAAAATGGGATCACAGTGTAATAATGTTTGGGAGACACTGAATTAGGACTTGGAATGTATTACCTGAGAATGTGCTGGTGGTAGAATCAATCAGGGTCTCAAATGAGAAATGGATCATTGCCTGAAGAGAAAATCTTTGCAAGGTGGTGTGAAAAGGAGGCAGGGAGGGAGTAGATGAGGTGCTGTCACAGAGATGGCATAATTGGGCTTCTTCTGTGCTGTAACTATTCTATAATTCTGTGAAGAAATATATGATACCCACTCACAAAGGGAGATATTAGGGCAAATGACCAAATGTTTGGCTAAAGTGTTTAGACCATCACAATCTTTAATAAGGAGAAAGTGAGGACTGCAGATGCTGGAGATCAGAGTCAAGAGTGTGGTGCTGGAAAATTTATCTCTCAATCTTTAAGTACTAAATGCTGACAAGTAGTGTGGCAATTTAAAGACAGTTGAGGTGTTGTAGAGTTGATGAGATGGTGCATGAACATTACCAACATAAATGAGGAAACTGACATATTTTCTGATGATGTTGCTGATGTACAGTGAGTTCATGAGAAGTAGGAGGGGGCATTGATGGATCCTTTGAGATTACTAGAGGTAACTGTATGGGAACTGGAAGAGAAGCCATTGTACATGATGGTCTGTTTATGCTTTTAAATTTCCTTATGCAATTTATGGTTATCCTCTTCCCTACTGACCACCATACAAACTTTCATGTTATTTGCAAATTTCTTGTACTCATACCCTGATGTTTCAGTCCAAGCCATTATAAAGGTAAAGTTCCCATAGCCCTAGTGTATGATAGGACTTATTATTATAGAGATGAGACTGGTGATAATTTACCCTGAGGGATCACCATGCCTCAGGTGAAGGGAGAGGTTGAAAAGGGGAGTGCTTTGTGGTAACTTCGTTGGTACAGGATTATGAACACATGCTGTTGGTATTACTCTGTATTGCAAACCAGCCATCCAGCCAATTGAGCTAACAGCTCCAATTAATATCTGAAGAGTTAAAATCCCTTATAATTGATCAATGGATTTTGTTGTGAGGTATGACATGGACATTTGATGGACAGTGCATTCTGTAAGGTGAGTGGTGCAGGTGATAGAATGTGGTATGTGAAGATATTTGCACTCACTCATCATTCATTTCAGGTTATTGAGCTTCTTGTGTTACTGTGTCCACTTCCTCATGGCTATACTGCTGATATTGACCCATAATGTTAACTGCTCCAACTGCTTATCTGGAGAGCCATACTGTGGATAGAGAGGCTCTCTACTCACATCACTCTCCTGCACCAAGGCCACCACTGCTGATTCAGATAACAATGGAGCATGTCTGTCTGAAATACTGCACCATTCCTCTGCCTTTTCCATGTCAAAATCAGTTCTGTAATGAAGTTCAGCACATTCTCCAGCCAAATGGAAGGTTCCCTTTAAGAGGTGCTGACTTACTTTTAGTGCTGCTTAGCTCAATGCATACCAGCCTCTCACAATTTTGTGTTTCCTACTCAGGATTCCAGCAATTTCACAGAATACTTGGCATAAGCTCCACACTGCAATCATATAATTAAGCAAAAGGCATTTGTGTTGCTGTGTCAGAATGAATGGGTGCTGCTTAACTGTGTGTAATGATGCCCATGCCTATTTGTGAGTCTTCTTCCCCCCCCCCCCCCCCCCCAAGTGAATCCATGTAATATTATGCATTGAGTAGAATTATCACTGCAAAATCCAAATATAGGAAAAGCATTTTTTTTCTGCTTTGGGAACATTTAAATCCATGTTAGGAGGCAAGTTGCTCAAAAAATTTAGGGAGGCTTATATCAGCACTCTTGGGGCTCCAGTTGTGGTGTCTCTACTTCCAGACCAGGAGGCCTGCCTTCAAGTGTCATCTGCTCCGGATGTGTTTCATCACATGCCTAAAGACAGGGGTTAAAAATGTCTACAGCAGCACTGTAAGGAAGAAACCATTGATATCAGCCTGCCACTCTTGTATAAAAGTGCCCTTATCATTTGCCATGGCAAGTGTGCCATTGTCATCTCTTACACTGATTAAACTGTGCTCTATTTTAGTATTTTTCTTGCTTGCTTAAGTTAGCCATAAAAATCATGGATGTTTAGAGCAAAAAGGGCTTTGTAAAGGACACGATGCAAACTGTATCATATCCATACGAGTCTCTGTTTATGCAATCTTTCCTTATTACTGCACAGGTCATTTCTAATGGTTGCATTTTGGTATAAGTTGATGCTTTTCCGTATGACAGTGATTCTGCATGACTCTGAAGCCATTGTCTGAGACTCCCTCATGGTCAACAAATTCCAAGACATCATATCATTAAAGAAAGCTGGACAGTCTTGTTCAGTCCATTTTAACACTATTCAGGAATCATTCATAAATATGAAGCAGGAAAGATCCAGATGTCCTATCAGTAAAGTATTTCACATAAAGAGGAGAGTGTACGGAGATTAAGAATTAAGAGAGCTGTCTCATTTTGAATGATAACATTATATTCTGGAATTTAAATAGATCATGCCTAGATTTCAAATAAAATGAAACACTGCAGATGCTGGAAATCTAAAACAAACATCAACAATTCTGGAGAAACTCAGCAGATCTGGCAGCATCTGTGGAGAGATAGTGTTTTGAGTCCAAAATGGCTCTTCCTCAGAACTGAAATGAGTTGGAAAATTGTGGCTTTTAATACTAAGTTGTACAAGATTGTGATAAAGTAAAAAGAGAGAAATTATTTTGTCTGGGTCTATAACCAAAGGGTAACACAATTAAGATTTTCAAAAAATTATTTGTATTGCTTGATTGATGTCAATAGCTAAATTGATCCAATGATCCAATTAGGGCCTTCAACCAATTTTACAAATTGGCTTCTCACTGTGTGAATTGAAGTCCATTTCAAAGCTTAATGAATCCATGACTCAGTGACTTTCAGAGACTCCGACAGTTATAATATTTGTAAAGGAAACTGAGATTCATACATTTAAGTAGATATGCTATTGAGCCATAGATCATAGAAAGGTTACAGCACAGAAATAGGCCAATCAACACATGTGTCTGTGCCAGCTAAATAAACTGGCTGCCTCTTCTAATCCCCTTTCTAAAACTCAGTGGCAAGCTTGCAAGTTATACTGCTTAATGTGCAGATCCTTGTTCATTTTAAATAAATTGAGGGTTTTCAACTTCACCAGAAAATATGACAACCATTTGCAGGACACCCACCACTGTGGATAAAACATTTTCCACATATCCTTTCTACTCCCAATAATCTCCTTAAATTTGTGTCCCTTTGTAACTGACCTCTCTGCTAGGGGAAGTACAACTTCCCTGTCTACTCTACCCAACTCCTTTAGTACATCTCAATTATGTCATCCCTCAGACTCATTTGTTCTATAGAAAATCACAGCCTACATAATCTTTCCTCATACCTGCCACTTCCAGACTCCAGAAACATTCCTGTAAATCTCCTCTGTATGCTCTCTCTGACAATTACAGGCAGTGCTGATATGACGCAATAGTTCTGTTCTCATGCGGTCTTGCGTTATAAGAAAATCATGCAATAATCGCGCCATTTAAACTAATGGGGCAGGAATCGTGTCATTGCAGGTAAGGAAAGTTTGTATTCTACAGATTACAGTCTAAATTCTTCAAACGCGTTAAATCCAATTCTCATTAAAGAAACATGCATTATGACATTCCTGTAAAGTGCTGACGAGAATTGCACATTGAACTCCTGCTGTGGATAACCATTGTCTTTTGTATAGTTGCAAAATCTCATCCCTGCTTTTGTATATGAAGGAAAGCATTTGCCTTCTCTATCACATTATCTACCTGCGTTGTCACCTCCAGGGACCCATGGACGTGCATTCCAAGTTTTCTCAATTCCTCCATCCCTCCCAATATCCTCCTGGTTGTTTTGTATTCCTTTTCTCTCTTTGCCCTGCCAAAACACATAACCTCACATTTCTCCCAATTGAATTCTATTTGCCACTTTTCTGCCCACTCAACCAAATCATTGCTCTCAGCCTGCATTCCACAGTCATCCTCTTTACTGTCAACAACTGGGACAGGTATTGTTTTGTTTGAAAATTTCCCAATCATGCCTTCCACATGTAGATCTAAATCATTAATTTAGACCACAAAGAGCAAGGAGCCCAGAATGCAAGTTGTATCACTCTTGTTTCATCTTACATTTTATCATGTTTGACAGTTTTCCAGCAACAATGGAGCTATTTCTGTGTAAAACAAATTATAAGTAGCTTATTGTACTGATCAGTCCCTGTTAGGTTGAAACGAATATCGCTTATTTCTCTTGTTAAGTGTCAATTCTATCAAAATAAACAGGTTTTGAAATCTGAACAACTAAACTATCTGGTTTGTTTTTCCCATTGTATAATGTAAAGCTTTTTTTTGTTTTATTAATATTTTCATATTGATGTAACTTGTTTACTTGCAGCAATACAATAACATGAAATAAAGTTTTGGATTCAGAAGCTAACTTAAACCAAGAGCAATTAAGCTGTTTTTGCTGATAGCTGTGGATAGTCTACAATAGATGGACAAAAATGTAGTGAAATTCCTGTCCAGTGAAAAACCAAGCCAAAGAGGTTAACAGAATATGGTCAACTTTTGATCTGAGCTTGATATCTGTGGTATAACGTGCTCTTGCTTTGCTACCATAGTCAGCATGGAGACAGACACTTTTGTCCAACCAGTATAGCTAACCATAATTCCAAACTAATCTAGTCCCACCTTCCTGTACTTGATCCATATCCTTCCTGAAATAACTGCACGGGAGCCAGTATCCCAATACCAAGTCACCCTTTATTTATTTGTGTACAGTACACTGGCTATGGCCAGCTAGCTTGGAGTCAGTCCACTCAACTGAGGAGATTCTAATCTCCTGGTTATACAACCTATTTTTCAAATCAATCTGTTTCGAGATGTTAGGTGGAACTTGAACCCAGACCTCCCAGTCCAGGGGTACAGAAACGACCACTATACCACAAGAGGGCCCTCTCCTGGTTACATATATTTTCATTATTCTTTTCCCCGCACTACCACCCAACCCTTACATTCTCCCCAGCATTCATATTGTGTGTGCAGGTATGAGACAACAGGTGTATAAATCTTTATTCATTTTCCACCACCAGGAAGAAAGGAAACACCCAAGTGGCCAGTGACAAGCAGTGCCCTTCACATCAAAGGGCAATGCTGTGTGATCAAAAAAGTGAAGGGGAGGGCAGGGATTAAATCAAAATAGAGTTGGAGGGGGAAATAAAGCACTCCACTCCCTGCGGTGCCCACCTCTCCTTGAACAGCTTGAGGTGTTGGTAGACACCGTGTGCTCCTTCTGCAGGGACACTAGGGCATGCTCTCCTGGTTATATGCTCTCCTGGTTCACCCAGGTTAACAACTCCAATCAAAAATCTCATAATCAACGAGGTCAACCTGGATCCAATAGCTATACTTCCAAATATTACTTATTCATATGCTTAGTTAAATTTCTTTTAAACATTGCAACTATACCTGCATCCACTGGACGTTCATTGCACACACAAACCACTGTCTTTCTATAAGAAATTGCCCTCATGTCTTTTTTTAAATGTTTCTTCTCCCCTGAAAAATATACCCCCCGGTTTTAAAATCTCACACCCTAGGGAAAAGCCACCTGCCATTCACTTTATCTATACCCCTCATGTTTTTATAAACTTCTATAAGGTCACCACTCAACCATCAATGCTCAAGCAAAAAAGGTCCAGCATATCCAGCCTCTCCTTATAATTCAAACCCTCCATTCCTGACAACATCCAGGTAAATCTCTTCTGAACCCTCTCCAGCTTAATAATATCCTTCCTGTAGCAGGGAGACCAGAACTGGACACAGTATTCCAGAAGAGGCCTCACGAACGTCCTGTACAACCTCAGTATAATGTCCCAACTCCGCTACTCAAAGATCCGAGCAATGAAGGCAAGCATGCTAAGCATCTTCTTAATCACCCTCTCGATATGTGACACAAACCTCAAAGAATTATGTACCTGAATCTCTTGATCTCTCTGTTCTACAACAAGGACCTACTTTTAATTGTATAAGTCCTGCCCTTGTTTGTTGTACCAAAATGCAATACCATGCATTTGCCCAAACTCCATCTGTTGCTCTTCAGCCCATTGACCCAATTGATTAAGATCTCTTTGTAACCTTAGACAACCTCTTCACTGTCCACTATACCACCAATTGGGTTTAAATGTGACAATCCAACACTTGAATACTCATCTATAAACTTCTTTTCAATTTTGAAAGCTCACTGAATAATGTCGTAGACAGCAGTGCAAACAACCACAAGCATTCAAAGCAGAGAAAAAAAATCAGGCCTTTGTGATTGGATAACGCAAAGCTTGGACAGCAAATCCCTGAAACAAAAGTGGGACAGTAAACTGTGACTTTGTTTGGTTTTATATTGAATACAATTCTTCATTTCATTTTCTTAGGACCTCAGAACTGAAGCAATGGTTGAACATTCCGGATAACATTTTATGAATCATTACATTCACATGGGAAGACATAAGCAACATTGCTCCCAAAGCAGTAATAACAAAGCAAAATTAATGATTCAGAGACATATTAGATAGATTAAATTCCTAAATAAGCTAAATGACTCACAACAAACTAATTCCCAGGCATTGTTGGTAATTGTGTCAGACCATGAAAGATAGACAAAGGAGTTATAAAACAGTAATTGCATACTGGAGTGAAGAAAGTTGAGTGTAAACAAGCCAACCGAGATGGTCATTTCCTTTAATTGAAGGTAACAAAGTAAATGCAGACAAGTACAGATTTCAGCATTACTTTCTGGAACTCCATGCTGTGAAACCTCAATCTCTCCTTTCTAACACTTTAGCTTTTCACCAAAACTTGATTGCCTTGTGTCTCACGAGTGATTCAACAGTCACCCCAGTGATCCCCATCTCTATTTTCCTACTATATCACCAAAAAAAACCTCTTCAAATTATCTTGCTTCTGCAGCACAGTAGCAAATCACTCTACCCAATCCCACCCATCTAATCCTATTAGTAGATCTTCCTTCTCCTTCACTCTCATGTAGTTAGCTTCTGCTTAAATGGAGCAGTACAATAATATCATTGATTGTTCTGTGCTGTTGTGTAGGTGCTATGTCTAGCATTTACTGTCCATTTCTAAATGTCATTGAGAAGGTGATGGTGAGCCACTTCCTTGAATTGCTACAGTTCATGTGGGTAGGTCATGAACTTATTATTTTAGATGATAGTGGTTGCATATGGGGAGGTTCTATCGAAGAAGCAATTTGGCGATTTGCTGTATGGAGAACACATTGCATCTTTAGATACAATGGTAAAGGAAGTGCATGTTAAGGTGCTGGGTAAAGTGACAATGATGCAGACGATTTCATCTTGAATGATGTTACTTTTTTGAATGTTATTGGAGCTGCATTCAGTAAGGCAAGTGGAAAATATTCTATCACACTTCTGACTTGCATCTTGACGATTGTGGCTCGACTGTGGGGAGACAAGGGTGAGTCATTCAGAGCAGTAACTCCTAACTGCTCTTGGAGACACAATAATTATCCAGCTGGTCCAGTTAAAGTTAACAGTTATAGAAACAAGTGGTCTTGGTGACTGTGTGGATATAAGTTTAGCAGCTAATTTGGGGTCAACTACAACAGCAGGATAATCTGGTACAGCTTCAAACAATTGTCAAGTAGAAGGATGGAGTTAATGGTGAGGTAATGGAATTTGTAGCATGGATTGAAGACTATGGTCCAAATCTTCCAGTTCTATTAGCACAGAATAGTGAGGAACTTATTGGGATTGAGAGTTACACAGATTTGGAAGAACTGATAGGTCACCATACACTGGAACCCCAAACTTTCCATTGCCTGAGATGGTTTCATGGCTGCCTCTGCTTGTGGCCCCAACTTGACCTCTCAACATATAAACCTGGGTAGTTTGCCTTCTCCTTATAATCCTGATTTATTGAGTGCTGCTCTTAGAAAGCAGAATGGCAAATAGGAGTGATCAGGAGCCAAAGCTTCACTCTCCTGTCACCCAAAAACACCAACTGCAACCAAACCCCTATCAACACACCCAACTTGCCTCCACACTGACACCCTGGTCATAACCCACCACTGGCATTGCTGACTTACTGATACCCTCTACTCAGTCTCCTACTGACAACACAGCTCAACACCCCTGCTGGACATTACGTATGCTTGAGCAAACATTTCTAGTTTTATAATTGGGGAAAGTCATTGTTGAAGTTCCTGAAGATGGTTCAGTCTAGTGAACTGCTCTGCGGAAATACTTATCAATATCTTTGGCTAAGATGACAAGACCAAAGTAAGGGTGTAGATGGAATACTCTTCCCTGCGATACTCAAAAAGCTTAACAGCATCCAAAACAAAGCAATCCACTTGATATGGCCCCCAATTGCCACCTTAAACAAACAATTCCTCTTCTGACACACTATGTCTGAAGTGCGTACCATCTACAAGATGTACCCCTATAAACTTCCTGGACTTTAATCTCACAATTTAAGACCATAAGACCATCATAGATAGGAAGAGGCATACATTATTTAGCTCTTCAATGTCGAGAGTGTGTGCTGGAAAAGCACAGCAGGCCAGGCAGCATCCGAGGAGCAGGAGAATCGACGTTTCAGGCAAGAGCCCTTCATTTGGCCTCTCAAACCTGCTCTGCCATTTTATAGGATCATGGCTAATCTGACATTCCTCATGTTCAGTTTGCTGCATTTTCCTCATAACTCTTGATTCACCGACTACCAAGAATCTATCTATTGCCATCTTAAATATACACAAGGACTCTGTCCCCACAGCTCTCTGTGGCAAGGAATTCCAAACATTCTCAACCGTCTGAGAGAAGAAATTCCTCCTTTTCTCAGTCCTAAATTGACACCCCTTTATTCTGAGACAATACAGAGCTGAAAATGTGTTGCTGGAAAAGCGCAGCAGGTCAGGCAGCATCCAGGGAACAGGAGAATCGACGTTTCGGGCATAAGCCCTTCTTCAGGAATGAGGAAAGTTTGTCCAGCAGGCTAAGATAAAAGGTAGGGAGGAGAGACTTGGGGGAGGGGTGTCGGAAATGTGATAGGTGGAAAGAGGTCAAGGTGAGGGTGATAGGTCAGACTGGGGTGGGGGCGGAGAGGTCGGGAAGAAGATTGCAGGTTAGGAAGGCGGTGCTGAATTCGATAGATTAGACTGAGACAAGGTGGGGGGAGGGGAAATGAGGAAACTCGTGAAATCCAAGTTCATCCCTTGTGGTTGGAGGGTTCCTAGACGGAAGATGAGGCGCTCTTCCTCCAACCGTCGTTTTGTTGTGGTCTGGCGATGTCTTTGGACTCCTCCATCGCCAGATATGCAGGTCTTTGGACTCCTCCATTGCCAGATATGCAGGTCTTTGGACTCCTCCATCGCCAGACCACAACAAAACAACGGTTGGAGGAAGAGCGCCTCATCTTCCGTCTAGGAACCCTCCAACCACAAGGGATGAACTCAGATTTCACCAGTTTCCTCATTTCCCCTCCCCCCACCTTGTCTCAGTCTAATCCATCGAATTCAGCACCGCCTTCCTAACCTGCAATCTTCTTCCCGACCTCTCCGCCCCCACCCCAGTCTGACCTATCACCCTCACCTTGACCTCTTTCCACCTAGCACATTTCCGACGCCCCTCCCCCAAGTCCCTCCTCCCTACCTTTTATCTTAGCCTGCTGGACAAACTTTCCTCATTCCTGAAGAAGGGCTTATGCCCGAAACGTCGATTCTCCTGTTCCCTGGATGCTGCCTGACCTGCTGCGCTTTTCCAGCAACACATTTTCAGCTCTGATCTCCAGCATCTGCAGACCTCACTTTCTCCTCTGAGACAATACACTCTGGTATGAGATTCTCACATGAGGGGAAACATCCATTCAGCATATATCTTGCCAAGCTCCTTGAGTAGCTTTTATGTCTCAATTGGGTTGGGATAGCTGGACGGCAAGGACAGGTTGGACCGAAGGGTCTGTTTCCATGCTATACATCTCTATGACTCTATGAGTTCACCTATCATTCTTCTAAACTCCAGTGAGTAGACTCCCAGTTTGTTTAGCCTTTGCTGATAAGACAATTCCTTCATATTGGGCATCATCCTGGTAAACCTTCTCTGAATTTCCTCCAAAAATGATAAGGGTACCAAAACGCTTACAGTACTCTAAATGTAATTTCGCCGGCCCCTTGTAGAGCTGCAATTCCCTACTGTTATTCTAAAACCCAGTTGAAATTAGGGCAAACATTCCATCAGCCTTCCTGATTACCTGCTGCACCCATGTACTAGCTTTCTGGGTTTCACAAGTACCTCCCAGTCCCGTTGAACACCTTTTTTCTATTTAACTAATATTCTGTTCTTTTGTTCTTCTTTCCAAAATGAAGAATTTCACATTTTCCTGCATTGCCAACTTTTTGCCCACTTATTTGGTCCATCAATTTCTTTCTGTGAACTATTTGTACCTCTCCCTTAACTTGCCTTTCCATTTATTTTTGTGTTATCTGCAAACTTGGTTCCAGTATATTCACTTCCTTCCTCCAAGTCATTAATATATATTGTGAGCAATTGACTTCCCAGCACTGTTTCTTGTGGATCTACATTGGTCACAGGATAAAAGCAAACTACTGCGGATGCTGGAATCTGGAATCTGAAACCAAAAGAGAAAATGCTGGAAAATCTCAGCAGGTCTGGCAGCATCTGTAAGGAGAGAAAATAATTTGTGTTGCAGATGTTTCGTCCCCTGTCTAGGTGACATCCTCAGTGCTTGGGAGCCTCCTGTGAAGCGCTTCTGTGATCTTTCCTCCGGCATTTATAGTGGTTTGAATCTGCCGCTTCCGGTTGTCAGTTCCAGCTGTCCGTTGCAGTGGTCGGTATATTGGGTCCAGGTCGATGTGCTTATTGATTGAATCTGTGGATGAGTGCCATGCCTCTAGGAATTCCCTGGCTGTTCTCTGTTTGGCTTGTCCTATAATAGTAGTGTTGTCCCAGTCGAATTCATGTTGCTTGTCATCTGTGTGTGGCTACTAAGGATAGCTGGTCGTGTCGTTTCGAATTCGACTGGGACAACGCTACTATTATAGGACAAGCCAAACAGAGAACAGCCAGGGAATTCCTAGAGGCATGGCACTCATCCACAGATTCAATCAATAAGCACATCGACTTGAACCCAATATACTGACCACTGTAGCGGGCAGCTGGAACTGACAACCGGAAGCGGCAGAGACAAACCACTATAAATGCTGGAGGAAATATCACAGAAGCGCTTTACAGGAGGCTCCCAAGCACTGAGGATGTCACCTAGACAGGGGACGAAACATCTGCAACACAAATTCCCAGCTCGGCGAACAGAACCACAACAACGAGTAGCCAAGCTACAAATCTTCTCACAAACTTTGGAGAGAAAAGAGTTGATGTTTCAAGTCTAAATGACCCTTTGTCAAAGCTTTGACAATGAGTCAGTTCGACTCTAAATGTCATCTCTTTTCTCTCCTTACACATGCTGCCAGACCTGCTGAGATTTTCCAGCATTTTCTCTTTTGGTTCCATTGGTCACAGGTTGCATTGTTGCTGATTCATGCCCATTAGCTAACTCTCTATTCACACAATCCCTCCAAAACCATGGGCTATTATCTTACAACTTCCCTTTTGTATGGAACCTTGTTGAACACCTTCGACAAGTCCAAATTTAACACCTGTACTAGTTCCCCTCCATCCACACTGGTTGAGACTTCCTTAAAAAAGTCTAATAAATTTGTAAGACACTACTTGATTAGATTATGATTTTCCAAATGTGCTGCTATTACTTCTTTAATAACTGAATTCAATATTTGATTTCTACCACCTAGAATGACAAGGAAAACATGGAATTACAACTCTTAAAAGTTCCCTTCAATTTCAAAATATTTTGCTGTTCCTTCATCACTTCTGGTTCAAAGCCCTATACTTTCCAATTTGACAGTACTTTAGGAATGATATTCCCTTTAATGTTGTGTGGCGTGTAGTCATTCATGGGTCTTGCACATGCCAATTAATGCTTTGATGCACTGATGTCCAAGTCCGGAAATTGCTGTTGTTAGCGAGTTTTGAGAAGATTTGTAGCTCAGGTTAAGGTTCTGGACGTAGGTGTGCTTGCTGAGCTCAGCGAACACACCTACATCCAGAATCGCTGTTGTGCTCAGACTTTAGAGAGCTTTCTAGCAGCAGCAGAAATGATAGGGAATGGAGTATGGGCGGTTACATCATGTGAATAACGACAAGAAGGCTGATTACCACCACTTTTTCAAGGGCAGTTTGGGATAAGAAATGAATGCAAACCTTATTATCAGCGTACACATCACGTGAATAAATAAAAAATGTTCCTTTGTACACAGTCCGACTCCAGTCATTGGCTTCCTCTAATGCTCATTGCCTTAAGTTTTACAAAATTCCACATTTAGTCAAATTCTGCTTTGACTTCAATAGCAGTCACACTCACCTCATTCCAGGAATTCACAGGAATGGGGTGTTTTTATCCACATTTGCACCAAGTCTGAAAGTCAAAAGCTAAGTGATCCTAACATAACCCCAAGCTGAGCATTGGTGAGCAGGCTCTGAGTCAATGCTGTTTGATAGTAGTTTCAACAATCTCATCACTCCACGGATGATCTAATTGACCGACAGATTAATTGATTGGGTACTTAGGATGTAGCTGGGCAATTTCCTTTATTTGTGAAGGTGAAGTTTTAGATGAGGGAACAAGGGAGAAAGGTTCCGCTGTCAGGTCGTTCTTCACACAAACGGCACTCAATACTAGCAATGCAATTGAAAGGAAGGAAACAGTGAAGACGACCCTCAACAGGTGTAGTAGCATTAGCAGAGTGCCAAATTAAACATGACAATTCTCCTGAACTAATTCATTGCTGCTCCAGTGTTTTTTTTGTACCAGGTTTTTAATCTGCAGTTTTGTTTGACACCTTCAGTTTTCCAATTTCCATGATGTTTTTTTTACTCAAAGGGTTGTGAATCTTTGGAATTCTCTATCCCAAAAGGTTTTGGAAGGTCAGTCTTTGAGTATGCTTAAGGTTGAGATTGATAGATTTCTGATGACCAATGGGGTTATGGGGGTTGGGATGAATAAATGTGTTGGATAAGCCGTAAATGTTAGAGTTGGCTGAATTGCCTCCTCCTGTTCCTCTGTTCCCTATAGTACATTGGAAAAATATATAGACCAATGCATAAATTTAAAAGTCATCAAGGAATCTGGAGAGCAAGCAGGAATATGAGACTGAGATAGAGGATTAGCCAGAGGGGATTTGAAGGGCCAAATGGCTTATTCCTTCGAGTTTCTATTAAGATGTCTTCTATTCTACCTGTACAGAAATGTTAATACATATCTTTGGAGCACATGTTAATTAAACCTAGGCCTCCTGGTTTAGAAGTAGGTACAAAATCACTATGCAACAATAGCTCTAAGTCCAATATTTTATAATCAACCTAGAATGTGGGTCAAATACAGGCAAATGAGACTAGTTGAGAAAACCCGGTTGGATGGACAAGTTAGGCCGAAGGGCTCTGTTCCTGTGCTGTATGACTCTATGACTCCATATCTTTTCTGAGGTGCAATGTTATTCGACAATTCATGTATCGCTGGATATCAGAGTGCGTCTGGGAAAATTAACAAACAGTGAAATTCACAACTAATATTGGAGGAACCTATTTGAGCAAAGTTCACAGCACAGAATCAGATAAGTTAATCGTTGTTTTAAGTGTGTCCAACAGAAAGACTGCAGTAGTGATAGAGTGGGTTCTTTCTTGATTATATATTTTTGGAGATATGTCTCTTGAAGAAACTTAAAATATAAGCCATAACTATTAATTTAACCTAGGGCAGTGTTTTGTAGAGAAATAAGACGGTGTTATTTTCTGGGACTGTAAATTGTGATGGAAAAAAAAATGGCCTTTAGTACAGTGATATGTACTTCTTGTCAGATGTGGCAGTTTAAAGACAGTTTAAGGGTTACTACGGATTATATCTGCCATAAATGCTATTGAATGCGAATCTTATCAGGTTGAATGGATCGGTTGGAGAGCCAGTTAGAAGCAATGAGGAATATGCAACAGTATGTGATGGATGGCAGTTATATGAAGGGGGGGAAAGTCTCAGGTACAGTCACATGGATAGGTTAACTCCAGGAAGGGTAAGAGAGGTAGGCACCAAGTGCAGGAGTCTTCTGTGGATATACCCATTTCAAACAAGTATGTTGTTTTGGAAAATGTAGGGGTGATAGATTCTCAGGAGAACGTCGCATGAACAGCCGTGTCTGGTATTGAGACTGGCTCTAATAAGGGGTACGTCAGCTTCCAAGAGATCAATTGCGTTAGGGGATTCTGTAGTCAGAGGTACAGACAGACATTTCTGTGGCCAACAGCAAAAAAGCAGAATGGTGTGTTGCTTCCCTGGTGCCAGGATCAAGGATGTCTCAGAGAGGGTGCAGAATGTTCTCATGGGGGAGAGGGCCAGCAGGAGGTCATTATCCATATTGGAACCAATGACATAGGAAGGGAAAAGGTTGAGATTCTGAAGGGAGATTGCAGAGAGATGGGCAAAAATTTAAAAAGGAGGTCCTCGAGAGTAGTAATATCTGGATTACTCCTGGTGCTACGAGCTAGTGAGGGCATGAATAGTAGGATAGAGCAGATGAATGCATGGCTGAGGTGCTGGTGTAGGGGAGAGGGATTCACATTTTTGGATCATTGGAATCTCTTTTGGGGTAGAAGTGACCTGTACAAGAAGGACGGATTGCACCTAAATTGTAAGGGGACAATTGTAACATACTGGCATGGAAATTTGCTAGAGCTGCTCGGGAGGATTTAAACTAGTAAGATGGGGGGGGGGGGGGAGATCCAGGGAGATAGTGAGGGGGGGGGGGAGATCCAGGGAGATAGTGAGAAAGGAGATCAATCTGAGACTGGTATAGTTGAAAACAGAAGTGAGTCAAACAGTCAGGGCAAGCAAGGACAAGGTAGAAATAAACTGCATTTATTTCAATGCAAGGGACCTAGCAGGGAAGGCAGATGAACTCAGGGTATGGTTCGGAACATGGGACTGAGATATCATAGCAATTACAGAAACATGGCTCAGGGATGGGCAGGACTGGCAGCTTAATGTTCCAGGATACAAGTGCTACAGGAAGGATAGAAAGGGAGGCAAGAGAGGAGGGGGAGTGGCATTTTTGATAAGGGATAGCATTACAGCTGTGTTGAGGGAGGATATTCCCGGAAATACATCCAGGGAAGTTATTTGGGTGGAACTGAGAAATAAGAAAGGGATGATCACCTTATTGGGATTGTATTATAGACCCCCTAATAGTCAGAGGGAAATTGAGAAACAAACTTGTAAGGAGATCTCAGCTATCTGTAAGAATAACAGGGTAGTTATGGTAGGAGATTTTAACTTTCCAAACATAGATTGGGACTGCCATAGTATTAAAGGTTTAGATGGAGTGGAATTTGTTAAGTGCGTACAAGACAATTTTCTGATTCAGTATGTGGATGTACCTCCTTGAGAAGGTGCAAAACTTGACCTACTCTTGGGAAATAAGGCAGGGCAGATGACTGAGGTGTCAGTGGGGGACCACTTTGGGGTCAGCGACCATAATTCTATTAGATTTAAAATGGTAATGAAAAAGGATAGACGAGATCTAAAAGTTGAAGTTCTAAATTGGAGAGAGGCCACTTTTGATGGTATTAGGCAAGAACTTTCGAAAGCTGATTGGGGGCAGATGTTCGCAGGTAAAGGGATGGCTGGAAAATAGGAAGCCTTCAGAAATGAGATAACAAGAATCCAGAGAAAGTATATTCCTGTCAGGGTGAAAGGAAAGGCTGGTAGGTATAGGGAATGCTGGATGACTAAAGAAATTGAGGATTTGATTAAGAAAAAGAAGGAAGCATATGTAAGATATAGACAGGATAGATCGAGTGAGTGCTTAGAAGAGTATACAGGAAGTAGGAGTATACTTAAAAGGGAAATCAGGAGGGCAAAAAGGGAACATGAGATAGCTTTGGCAAATACAATTAAGGAGAATCCAAAGGGTTTTTACAAATACATTAAGGACAAAAGGGTAACTAGGGAGAGAATAGGGTCCCTCAAAGATCAGCAAGGCGGCCTTTGTGTGGAGCCGTAGAAAATGGGGGAGATACTAAATGAGTATTTTGCATCAGTATTTAATGTGGAAAAGGATATGGAAGATATAGACTATAGGGAAATAGATGGTGACATCTTGCAAAATGTCCAGATTACAGAGGAGGAAGTGCTGGATGTCTTGAAACGGGTAAAGGTGGATAAATCCCAGGACTAGGTGTACCCGAGAACTCTATGGGAAGCTAGAGAAGTGATTGCTGGGTCTCTTGCTGAGATATTTGTATCATCGACAGTTACAGGTGAGGTGCCAGAAGACTGGAGGTTGACAAACGTGATGCCACTGTTTAAGAAGGGTGTTAAGAACAAGCCAGGGAACTATAGACCAGTGAGCCTGACCTTGGTGGTGAGCAAATTGTTGGAGGGAATCCTGAGGGACAGGATGTACATGTATTTGGAAAGGCAAGGGCTGATTAGGGATAGTCAACATGGCTTTGTGCGTGGAAAATCATGTCTCAGAAATTTGATTGAGTTTTTTGATGAAGTAACACAGAGGATTGATGAGGGCAGAGCGGTAGATATGATCTATATGGACTTCCGTAAGGCATTCAACAAGGTTCCCCATGGGAGACTGGTTAGCAAGGTTAGATCTCATGGAATACAGGGAGAACTAGCCATTTGGATACAGAACTGGTTCAAAGGTAGAACACAGAGAGTGGTGGTGGAAGGTTGTTTTTCATACTGTAGGCCTGTGACCAGTGGAGTGCCACAAGGATCCGTGATGGATCCTCTACTTTTTATGATTTACATAAATGATTTGGATGTGAGCATAAGAGATAAAGTTAGTAAGTCTGCAGATGACACCAAAATTGGAGGTGTAGTGGACAGCGAAGAGGGTTACCTCAGATTACAACAGGATCTTGACCAGATGTGCGAATGGGCTGAGAAGTGGCAAATGGAGTTTAATTCAGATAAATGCAAGGTGCTGCATTTTGGGAAAACATATCTTAGCAGGACTTATACACTTAGCAGGACAAAGTCCTAGGGAATGTTGCTGAACAAAGAGACCTTGGAGTGCAGGTTCAAAGCTCCTTGAAAGTGGAGTTGCAGGTAGATAGGATAGTGAAGAAGGTGTTTGGTATGCTTTCTTTTATTGGTCAGAGTATTGAGTACAGGAGTTGGGGCATCATGTTGTGGCTGTACAGGACATTGGTTAGACCACTGTTGGAATATTGCATGCAATTCTGGTCTCCTTCCAATCGGAAAGATGTTGTGAAACTTGAAAGGGTTCTGAAAAGATTTACAAGGATGTTGCCAGAGTTGGAGAATTTGAGCTATAGGGAGAGGCTGAACAGGCTTGGGCTGTTTTCCCTGGAGCGTCGGAGGCTGAGGGGTGACCTTATAGAGGTTTACAAAATTATGAGGGGCATGGATAGGTAAATAGGCAAAGTCTTTTCCCTGGGGTTGTGGAGTCCAGAACTAGAGGACATAGGTTTAGGGTGAGAGGGGAAACACATAAAAGAGACCTAAGGGGCAACGTTTACACGCAGAGTGTGGTATGTATATGGAATGAGCTGCCAGAGGAAGTGGTGGTGGCTGGTACAATTGCAACATTTAGGCATTTGAATAGGTATATGAATAGGAAGTGTTTGGAGGGATATGGGCTGGATGCTGGCAGGTGGGACAAGATTGGGTTGGGATATCTGGTCAGCATGGACGGGTTGGATCAAAGGGTCTGTTTCCAGAGCTGGTGGGATTTGAACCTGTGTCTCCTGGCCCAGAGGTAGGGACATTACCACTGTGCAACAAATGTCAGCTATCTTCCACACAATCTGTTTTCTAATATAATTTACACCTTGAGAGTAGGTGGTGGGGGGTGAGCTTGAATCTATGCTTCCTGGCTCAAAGTTAGGGACAGTACCACTGTGCAATAAAAGCTCTCTCTGTCAGATATCTTTGAATCACGTCATTTTGTTCTGCGATGTTATTACACACCTCTAGAGCAGGTAGGGGACTTGAACCTGAGTCAGAGGCAGGGACACAACCACTGTCCAACAAGGGTTTTCCCTGTCAGATATCTGCTAGCCTTTCTGAGGTATTATTATACACATCTGGAGCAATTTTGAAGTGGGATGTTATTACATACCTCTAGAGCTGGGGGAGGACTTGAACGCGGTTCACCTAGCTCACTGGGCATGGACATTACCACTGGATGTGTCCATACACACGCGCACACATGGCTGGCACGTTGTGACGTTCCCCCACCAAAGGGCACAGGGGGCGCTGGCAGCCGAAGCCGCTCGGCAATCTCCGGAGGCGCGGTGCACTGTGGGTGCAGGTGCCGAAGCCGCTCTGCCATATTTACCAGCGCCGCCATTTTGTCGCTGTTTCTACCGCGTCTCCGTGGGCGAGGCCTCGGGGAACCTGCGGCCGCTGGAAGCCCTGCAAGCCGGGGGAGCGGTGATACTCGAGCAGCGGGCGGGAAGCGCGTTCAGGTTGCCCCCGCCCAACGAGAGAGAAGAGGAGGGGGGGGGGAAGCCTTCGACCGGAGCGTCCACCACACCCGGTGGCTGTGGCGATGGGCCGGTCTCGGAGCCGCAGCTCGTCGCGCTCGAAGCACGCCAAGAGCAGCAAGCACGGCAAGCGGCGGACCCGCTCGCACTCGCGGGACAAGGAGCGGCCCCGCAAACGCTCCAAGTCCCGGGAGAAGAAGAGCCGCCGGCACGCGGCCAACCGGGAGTCGCGCTCCCGCTCCCGCTGCCGGACCACGCCGGAGCGCATCGACATCTTCGGCCGCAACCTGAGCAAGAGGAGCAGCCTGGATGAGAAGCAGAAGCGGGAGGAGGAGGAGAAGAAAGCCGAGCTGGAGAGGCAGCGCAAGATGTGAGTGTCGCCGTTTCCGCGGCCTGCTCCGAATCGCTGAGGCCTCGGCCTCGATTTTGACACCGTCCCGGAATGGTGTCGGGGTGGGGGAGGAGATTTCCTGCTGGGGGAGGGGCCTGTGCTGGCCCTGGGAGTAGGCTTGGGGAATGGGCAGGATGAGGACGGGGGGTGGTGGGAGGCGGCCGAGGGGCCCAGACCTGCTGCAGTGTTTTCAGTTTGGTGATCGATCTAAAATGGCAGCCTCCCCACTCAGTTAAAGAAAGAGTGCCCACACTTTTATGTCCTTCTGGAAAATATAAAGGTCTGACTCCCACTTGTACTGGGGGGGGAGGGAGGGGGGAGAGGTGGAGTCGTTAGTACGTAAACCAGGAGTACCTGATCCTTCTATGGTATTTTAATATTCGTAGTTTCTTTTATGAACTTCCCATATTCCACCCTGTGCATACCCTTGCAGTGATTACATTAAGTCTGCTAATCCTTGGGTAAGAGTTTTGCTAATATACTGTACTGGCTCAGTGCATTGTTTTGAGGGGTTTTGGCAGGGTCATTCCCTATGAAAAGGTTATTTCCCACTGGTTGTTGAAGACAGCACATTAGATTGGATATCACTCTGGCAATTGAAGAACTTTAAAAAAAAAAGTTTCTGTACCATTAAGGTTTGTTTTCCAGTGGAAAGATATGAAATTGATCTAAATTGCATGTGTTTGAATTCTGTAGAAAAATAGATCAGCATGTTGGTGCTTAATGGGTATTACAAACCCATTAACATTCTTGCACTCATTGTACAATGCTTTCCAAAGTTACACCTGGAATTATTTTAGATTAAAATGTGTGCTAAACGTATAACTTTATATGTGTTTAGCTTGCAGTCTGCATACTATTCAGGTTTATATCCAGGACCTTGCAAATGCACTCTGCTGTTGCAGGTTATTCGCGAGATAGGTTTATATTCTTTGAGTCCAGAAGAATGAATGGTGATCTCATTGAAAAACAGTTTCTAAGAGTTGACAGGGTATGTGTAAGAAGGACTTTTCCTTCTGACTGGGGAATCTGCAGTCAGGATCTGGAGTTGATTATTTAGGACCGAGATAATTGTCAGTTCAGTTGAGATCAATATATTTTAGACACTGAATCAGTGACTTAAGAGCAATGGGGCAAGCTGAAATTGAGGTAGATATTGAATCATGAAGCAATCTTGGCCTCTTGCTGATTCATTTTTCTTTTTGTTTCTGCCCTCCAAGAAGATCTTGTCAGAGTCTGTGGAACTCGTTGCTGCTCATTGACTCTATTTCTACATAACTGCCAGCCACCTGAATTATCTACTTTTAAAGAAGTTCTCACCTCGTCTTAGTTACTCTTGTTAATGTTTCTGTCCCCTGGAACTACTCTCCCCTTAAATCTGTCATTAACACCCCTCTCAGAAAAAGTTATTGATCTTTCTGCCCATCTCCATCTCCCCCAACCCTTAATATCTTGAACTTACCTGTTCATTTTATTTCTGTAAATTCATGTTTGGATTGTTCCAATAAGATTTCCACTCCTGCCAGTACTAAAACAGTTCTAACTGAAGCCATAAATTTCATTTATTGTTTCCTTCTGTATGGTGTGTTATCTTTTCTTGACCTGCCAGCAGCCTTTGAGACTTCTTTCTACCATCCTCTTCTCATATATTTGTTATTCAGCTGTGTCAGACTGAACATATCTGGTTTCATTCTTCTTCCAGTCAGATCCAAAGCAATTGCTTTTATTCATATTGCAATGCCAGTGCATCTCTAAAATTCTTCAAAAATCTCCCCACCCCATTGCAGCAACATGTTCCAAATAGCTGAAAATTGTTGTGCCACTTTCTTGACGTCCAGTACTGGAAGCAGTATTTTCCTCCAACTAAATATTGGGATTGGAAGGTTTTCTTCAGTTCCTGTTGCAAACTTTATTCCTCTGCTACCAACTCCCATCACACTCCCTGTCAACTTGAGACCAGCCCAGCTCATTTGTACCCTTGTTATTGTATTTGACTCGGGTCAGTTTTTGACTACATGTCCTTGCAGTCATGAAGACCACTACCCTCCATGTGCATAATATTGTCTGACGTTTGGATGTAAGTTTGCTCGCTGAGCTGGAAGGTTTGTTTTTGGAGTTTGTCTGACTTTGCTCAGTGCAAGCTCATCTGCTAAAACTCTTCTTGTGCTTATGATAAATCTCTTTGCCAAATCCTATGCTTTTCTCACAGACCTCCATAGATTTGGGGTATTCAAAACTCAATATGTCATCCTAACCTGCAACAGCTTCGCATTCATTCATTTCCTGCTGACATGTATTTAATTCTGGTCTGCTTTGATCCCCTCTTTGACCTGGAAGCTCCCATCTCAACACAGTTGAGTTTTGTGCTCCCTCAGTTCTGATCTTGTACGCCACCTACTTTAATCACTCCATTATGCTTTTAGCTACCTCAGGCACAAACATTAGAATTCCATCCCGAAAGCCCTTGATGCACCTTTAAAAACTGCTGATCACTTTTGAGATGTTTACCACCTTTAGAAGACTTTATAAATGTGTTCAGTTCCATTATTCATTTACTGCAAAGCCATTTTTAGTACAAAATTAATTTAGTTTCCACTAGTCTGTTATCCCTGTATTGAATTTGTTTACTGTGTATGCGGAGAGCTTGAGCTATAAGCATATTTCAGTATAAGGAAAGTGAAATGTGTCGTGGTCTGGCAATAAGTGATTGTTGCAAAATATGCCCAGTACACACATTTCTGGTGTCTCTGCTACTATGTAGACTGCCTAAAAGAGATTCTATTGAATAGAGGACACCCCCTTTCTTCCACGGTGTTGACAAATCCAACCAATTCACCTCAATTTTGTACCTGCTTCCAACCCACCTGTTGCCTTCCATTTTCCTGCATGTTCTATATTGGTGAACTACCATGGCACAGGCTAAGGAAGTGGTAACAAAGCAAAACTTGTGGGGAAGAAAATTTGTGGGAGATTCATAGAGTTCATGATAAGAGTGCTTGAAAGACATTGAGAAAAAGACATTGCAAGGCAAACAGGGAGATTTGTAGGAGAGAAGTGGAAGCAATTAAACACTCAG
Organism: Chiloscyllium plagiosum; assembly: GCF_037043375.1. NCBI lineage: Eukaryota > Metazoa > Chordata > Chondrichthyes > Orectolobiformes > Hemiscylliidae > Chiloscyllium > Chiloscyllium plagiosum. The sequence continues at coordinate 9,209,007 of NW_028270144.1, forward strand.
TTTTGGTTTGTTTGGATAGCTGTCTGAGAGAACTCTGCTGCAATACAATAAGATAATTTTAGGGCTGTAATCCAATTTTGGGATACAAATGTAAGCTGCATATAAACATGGATTAAGAAAGAAAGATGTTTGGTTCTCCACTTTTTTTGCAGTCTAAATACTATTGTCCATTACTGGCTTCCACTCCAGGGCTATTCGAGCAAAAGTTCTGAACCCATTCACTTATTTTGTTTTAATCTAAAGTGATGTTGCAAGTCTTCTATGTAGTTCAGGTCCATTTTGCTTGGGGTGGCTATTAAATTAGTGATGAAACTTGCCTTAAAATCAATACTGCTTATTGGTTCTTTATTAAAATATAGACAATCTCAATTCATGCTTGTAAAATTAACACTGTACAAGGTTGATGTGGAATTTTGATCTAAAGATGTCTTGGGGGCTTGATAGTCGCTTTTCTCCTTTTTGAGTAATTGTGTGACTTGTTTAATGGAGAAATTATGTCGATTGTGAACTAAGTAGTCTTTGTTTCTTTTCAGAAGTATGTATGTATGTAAGTGGAATATATATAAGTATATAAGTGGAAATTGAAGCAAAGTTAGAACTAATTCAGAAACAAAGGGGAATTTCTGTGCTTGAAAATAGAATGAGTACCAATCTGTTTTTGTCTATATATCTGCTGCTGTGTATTTCAGTTTTATTTAGATTAAAGATAAAGGTTTTTCAGTTCACCTTCATCTAACACTAATTAAGAAGTGAGAAGATAAAAAGTAACGTCAGTGATCTATCACCTACCACTTCCTCCTCTAACTTTGCTATTGCTAGTGTTGTCAGCTATAATTCCCGATGAAGGGCTTATGCCCGAAACGTCGATTCTCCTGCTTCTCGGATGCTGCCTCACTTGCTGTGCCTTTCTAGCACATCACTCCCGAATCTGATCTCCAGCATCTGTGGTCCACACTTTCTCCTTACCAGCCATTATCAAATGCTCCCTTCCCATGTCTACCCATCTGATCTTTTCATGTTATTCATTGAGGTCATATCATTTAGTGAAAATCAGGTATGGGATAAAGTTCATTCCACACTTTGCAACCCCCTCTCCCAATCTCCACGTATTTTCCAATGAACTTGGAATTGCATCCTCTCTGATATTAAGTTGACATTTCCCAAATAATTTATCACTTCAACTCTTCCAAGGCTGCTGATCATTGCTATATTGCAAATGATTGTATGCCTTGGAAACTCATAGGCTAAAATCTATCACACCACTGTATCTGAACTCAATCTCCTATATTATTGGGGTTATAAGTTCCAGGAGTAGGAGGAAGTATCTTTAACCTATTAATTCTCACCTCATTTTCTCCTTCCCAACTTGCACAATAATGAAAAAATGTGCGTTATTCAAAATAAAGTTTTGGGTCTATGAAATTTCATCAGATTTCATTGTCATTTGTGTGGGTGCTTTCTTTCAAAACAGCTGTGTGGCATGTCTCCTTCAAAGCTAGGATGAACTTTCCTAAAATCAAGTGTAACTATCGGGAGGTGACGTGAAATTAACTGGATTTGCTACTGTAAGCTTTGAAAGTGCAACAGTCATTTCAGATGTTATGTTGTTACCTTATTGTAATTCAGTAGCCCAGTCTTCAATTTCTAATATTGCAAGCATAATTTCTTAAATTATTCATGAGCTATGAAGTACATTATAACAATGCATCAGGAGTGAGAATGATGAATGAGTGTGTGTGTGTGTGTGTGTATATATAATATATGTTACACGTGAAGAATTAAGCTCGATTCAAGCAATACCTCTTTATATCCCTTCATCTGTTCTGACGAAGAGGTCAGTGGGTTTGAAATGTTAACTCCATTTCTCTCTGTAGATGCTGCAAACCTTCTGAGTTTCTCCAGTTTATTTCTGTTTCTGGCCCTTAACTCTTTTCTTCCTTTAACCATTATGTAAAAGTGCAAACTTTGTTGGAGAACAGTAACTCCTGATTATTTTAATATAACTTATGAATGTTGAACCATCCCTGTTCTCAAATACACTTGGAGTAATCGCTGAACAGTCAGGATTGAAATATTTTCTTCTCTTCCTCCACATAATGGTTGAGAGCATTGTGACCAATCTCTTTATTACTTTGGATGAGTGTTAAATTTGAGCTGTTATTGATCTGTTTAATGTGGTGCAGCTTTGACGTGTATTTATCAAATGAACCATGTGAATGTTCTGGAATATAGTTTTTTGAATGCTGCTAAAAATCTCAAAAAATTGATCTTGGAGACTTCAGTTGGCAGACGTAGACTTCAAATGCAATCATGTTAGAAAAAGAACAGAAAACACTTCAGAATCAATGTAGGGTGAATTAACCAACAACAGTATTTTATCCTTTGCTTAAATCAAAATCCAGATTTTAGATGAAGTGGTTGTCTATTTTTGTACATAATGTATATTAGCTGAGGCAACTATTTAACTCCTAAAATAAATGGTCCAGTGGTACAAGCACAAGTACAAGTCTAATGTGCCTGCTCTGCTCCCATATCCTTTTCTTTTTCAAATTTGTTCCTCATTTAACCCCTTTATATGTGTTGACATGCTGTCTCCTCCAGTCACCATCTCTCAGACATTCCATAGGTGCACCGTCCTACGTATTAAAAAAATGCAATGTTTCTGTCTCAGTCCTGACTTTCAATATACTTTTGTCTCACCTTTTTGTCTGGTACTTCCCTGGCCGATTTCACCTTAAACTTAAAAAGGCCTGTACTGATCAAACAATCTGCTCGCATCCTAATTCATTACCCATCATGTTCATTGACCTACTGTGGCTCCTTATCTAACATCACGTTTGAAATTTTTATCCTTGGTTTACTGTTTCTCCATAGCTTTACCTTTTTACATTCCACTGGTCAATTCACCTTCTGAGATCTCTGCAGTTACAGACACTTGTGCATGGCTGGTTTGATTCACTTTAACCATGTCTTAAGTTTTCTAGGTTTTAACCTTGTGAATTTCCTACCTAAAACTCTGGTTCTGTGCATCTCTCCCCTCTTAAGATACTTTATTAAGGTTTTGGTCATCTATCCTAATATTGTCTTGTCTGGTTCTGGTTCTTTTGTCACAAGTATTGCATTAGGATGCTTTGCAATGTTAACTGTGTCATTTAAATAAAGTTGTTCAGTATGTTACATTCAGTCTTCTATGAAAAGCCCCTTCTGTTTAGGAACCAAAAACATTTTCTATCTCAGTTTTTCAATTGGTCTTTGTGTTGCCTCACGCCAATTAGTGGCATGGTGGCACAGTGGTTAGCACTGCTACATCACAGTGCCAGAGACCCAGGTTCAATTCCCACCTCAGGCAACTGTCTGTGTGGAGTTTGCACATTTTCCCCGTGTCTGCTTGGGTTTCCTCCGGGTGCTCCGGTTTCCTCCCACAATCCAAAAATGTGCAGGTTAGGTGAATTAGCCATGCTAAATTGCACGTAGTGTTAGGTGAAGGGTAAATGTAGGGGAATGGGTCTGGGTGGGTTACGTTTCGGCGGGTCGGTGTGAACTTGATGGGCCGAAGGTCCTGTTTCCACGCTGTAAGTAATCTAATCTAAAAAACTAGACTTCACACTTACTTTCTGAGATTTGTATGAGTAGGGTAAAGCTCAGGCTACAGAATATTCCCACTATTGACTTACAAAGATTTCATATAGATTGACAATTATCTTTTAACTTCTATATCTATACTGAGTTCCTGATATTCTATTCACCTTTTTATGACTTTATTTACTTGAGATGCTCCTTTGTCTTGGGAATGTAAGCCCTTGTCCTTTCTACATGATTTTATTTACACATTTGTGCTACGATTTTGTTTCAGATACAGCAGTCTTCATACTGAGGTTGTATATATACCTCAGATAAACATAAAAGATCTCCAGGCACTATTTTAAGTACAATATTTTCTCCGTGTGGCTACCGTTAATTGACCCCAAATGAATATCACCAAAACAAACACTCTGATCATTTTCTGTTTGCTATTTGTGAGGAACTTGCTTTTGAAAATTGATTACCATCTGTGTCTGCAGCTGTAACATCAGAACTAAGAAAAGGATGAAGCTCTTAACCTTCCTCTGCCATTCAGTAAAATTGTGGCTGACTATACCGTGCAAGATGGGAAATGGTGAGCTCGTTGTACTGCACTTAATTACAAATGTCATTTGACAAGGTTCCACATAGGGCATTGTGCAGAGTGGGAGTTCATGGCGTCGGGGTAACATACTGGTAGGGTTAGAAGGCTGGCTGGCATAAATGAATCTTTCTCAGTTTGGCAAAATGTGATGAGTGGGGATCTGCATGGGGTCTGTGGTGTGCCTTCAACTTTGTAAATGTATATAAATGACTCAGATGAGACAGTCAAAGACATCATGGCCACATTTGCAGATAGGAACATAGAAACAGAAGAATGCCATTTAGCTCCTTTGAACCTGTTCCACCATTTAATTAGATCATGGTTGATCTGTGGCCTAAGTCCATGTGCCTACCTTTGGTTCAAATTCCTAATACCTTTACGTTACAAACATTTATCTGTCTCGGAATTTAAATCTACCAAGTGATTCAGCATCCACTGCTTTTTGTGGCAGAGTGTTTCTTTATGTATAGAAGTGCTTCCTAACATCTTTCCTGAACTGGTTTGGCCCTCATTCTCAGATTATGCACCCTGGTTCTAAAATTCCTAATAGTGAAAATAGTTTATTTTTTATCTATCCTGTCTTTTCCTGTTAATATTTTGAAGACTTTGATCAGATCACTCCTTAACCTTCTAAATTCTAGAGAAAACTGGCCAAATTTATATAATATCTCATAACACAAGACAAAGATAAAAATCACACAACACCAGGTTATAGTCCAGGTTATAGTTGTGTGATTTTTAACTTTGTACACCCCAGTCCAACACCGGCATCTCCGAATCATGACAAAGATAGGTAGGAAAATATGTTGTGATGGTGACATAACAAGGATGCAACCCTAGATAGAAGTTGAGTGGGCAAAAATTGAGCAGATGGAATGTAATATGGGAAAATGTGAAGTTGTTCACCTTAATGGAAAGATTAAAGTAAAAGTCAATAGTCACTGCACGGAACAGATCTAAGTAAAGAAAATAGATAGTATTGCTGTGAGCACATATAATTGATGTAAAATTATAGGTATCCAGCAAATTGACTTGGTTTTTCCCTTGTTGGTCTCTTACACACATGCCCAAACAAGATAGCAGGCAAATATCTAGCAAGCATTCATAGTATTATTGGGATGCATTACAACCAGGTATCTAGGTAGTTGTATAGGTGCAGCCATACTCAACTGTTTCATCAATGACCTTTCCTCCACCATAAAATCAGAAATGGGGATGTTCGCTGGTGATGTGATGTTGAGAATCATTCATAATTCTTCAGATGGTGAAGCAATCTATGTGGCAACACTTTGCAGCAGTGAGTAGGCCCAGCAGTACGGACTTGTGACATTGGAGGAGAGTTTGCGTTCCTGGTGGCTTCTAGATTATCAAGGCGGTCCTAACATTGACTCGTGACTGTTACTGCAAAGTATAGTTTGTTTTCAATGGTGTCCGTGTCCAGCACAGATTCAAGGAGGTAGAGATGGTTTGGGCCCAATTTGAGACCCAGAGGCATTGGTGGCTGCATTGGCAAGGTTGAGCCCAAAGCAGACTCGTGGCAGCAGTGGAGTGAATTTGGACAGGTACAGTACCAGGCAGTGTCAATGGTATCTGCATTGGTCAGGGTGTCAGTGAGGGCGAGTGTTGACTTTGGTTCCAGCAGCAATGGCAAGGCTCATCAGGCCCCTGGCCCACGACTGAACTCTTAACAAGAAGGACTTGAAAGTTGGACATTTTTCTTTATTTCTTCATTTTTTAAATCAGCCTTTATGGTTTATTTTTGCATTTAAAGATAGCGCAAGAGAGCTGTAATTTTGTAGCAAGGTACATGTGACAGTTATTAATTCAAATAACAGTACAGTGGTACCACTTCATTTGTTAAATTTTGATACTTTAAATTCACTGTCATTGCCCAAGCTGACTGAAGCAAAGTATGAAAGTTCTTTGAGGTTAAATATGTTTGCACCTAGTTTACCTGGTTGCAATGTATCTCAATAGTTAAAAATTAATTTGGAGAATTGTATTAGATGTTGGAAATTGCAAAAGTCCATTTCTTATATAAGAGCTTTCTGAGGTCTGCTTTTAGACAATTCATTTGCAAGTATGTTTATTTCCACAAACTTCCAAGTGCAGCGCTTGTTGAAAGGTTTGGTTAACTTCAGTATATGAAGAAGCAAACAAGGAAAGGTTGAGTGCTTCATCAAGCTGTCAAACGCTCCCTTCATTAGTCAATGCACATCTTAGAGACAGAAGAACAAACTCTAGACCAATTCAACAAGGTAAAATGACAAATTCTTCTCAATGCCAAAGATGATCCAAACAAGTTCAGGAACTCAAACAGCAAATGCTGGAAAGGCTGAGCAGGCCTGGCTACATCTGTGAAGAGAAATCAGAGTTAACATTTCAGGTCCGGTGACTCTCAGAGGTCTGAGGAATGGTCGCCAGACCTGAAAGTTAACTCTTATTTCAGCAGGTCTGGCAACATGGGAAGAGAACCTTTCCAGCAATTTCTGTTTTTTTGTTTCTGATTTACAGCAGTTCTTTTGGGTTTTAAGTTCAGGAACACTGGACTTTTCCACCTACTTTTTTTTTGTATCCATTACTATTAGCCAAAGCAAGGGACTAATCCTGATTTTTTTTTTTAATTGTTATCCTATTAGTAGTGATACTGATACTATAGTACTGATTTTGTGCTGATATCTTTCAACATGAGCAACTATGCTTGTGGGAACTGAACTAGTTCCCAAACTAATGCAGAATCTGCTCTTCATTGCACAGATCATATGAATTAACCTGTTTTTAGAAACATCTTGTTGACCCCTTTTGGGAAGCCTTTATGTACATTGTTCAGGTATAAGTGTTCAAATGTGTCTTATAGTTTTACTGAAATCGCATTCACAGCACTGTGTTTGGTTCCCCTACGGATATTTTGTTTTCATATTTCTGTACTTATTTTTCAGTGTGGATAATTGCCCATTGCTGCTTTTTTTTTTCCATTTTGTTTAGTATTGTGAGTTTAAAATCTTAACTGCTTGTTTTTAATCTTGGAATCGCTTAAAGCAGCGATTGGAATAAGTTACCTCAAGGAATCTTCATTAGCTCACTTTCATCCTATGAAAGAGCTAAATGTCAGCAGTTCTGCAAAACATGAAGGCTTGGCAAAATTACACTTTTGCCCGAATGAAGTCATTCCAAGTAATGTTTTTCAGTGGATTTCTCCTTTGATTAGCAAATTCAGTTAATAACTGACCAGACAGCTTGTTCAGCAAATCAAAATAACCACAAAAATTCTGAATTTGTGGGAATATAGAAGGATGAAAGACGGCCTTATTGAAACAAACAAGTTTCTGAGGGGACCGGGCAGAGTCAATGCTAAAAGGTTGTTTCCCTCTGTAGGAGAATCTGGGATCATCTCAGAATAAGAAGTTGCACATTTCAGTCAGAGATGAGGGGAGGGAATCTGTGAAATTCTTTACCACAGCCGGCTGTCATGGTTAGGTCATCAAGTATATTCAAGGCTGAGAGAGACAGATTTTAATCAGTAAAAGAATCAAGGGTTGTGGGGAAAAGGCAGGAAGGTGGATGATCAGATCAACCATGATCTCACTGAATGACGGGCTGAATGGCCTACTCCTATTTCCATATATATGGTCACAGCAACTAGTTGCTAATTAGTCCATTTATTCAGATGCTGGTGCAAATAGAAGATTCTGCCGCATGAGGCTGGTTTTCATATAGACTGGTGAAGTCACTTATCATGTGGTCAGCAGGGTAATGTGTTCACGGTGCTGACAATTCATGGATCAAATAATTTAAATTGTCCACAGGGCCAGATTTAAATGGGTGTACAAAAAGTGCATTAGTGTTGAAAATAAGCAATTTGAAATTAGTAAAATTGAAACACAAGGCCATTTGATCAGAAATGCCAGAAAAGGACAACACAAATCCTACAAGTCTTGAGAAAGATCCAAAATGGGTAGTCATGTTTTAGAATCTGCCTTGTCACCTTCAACTATCTGAGAGTCCAAATTTACTCAGACTTAACGGATGAAAGTTCCCTTCATAAATTGCAAATACTCTTTTAAGAAAAAGTCTCACTTATATTATTGAGGAATGGCAACTAATGCAAAAATGTCTCTCTTTACAAGTAATTAACAATCTCACTCATAAACCACGAAATGGCTGTTGTAGAGAGAAAAATCCCATTAAGCAATTATCTTTACAGTTAGGACAGAAGATAGGAAAGATTTACTTGGCATCTGGCCTGATGCTTAAATTGTATTCCTGAAATATTATTACCATTCTTCAGAAGCATCTTTGATTTAATTTGGCACAAAATTCTTCAAATATTGTGGATGGGAAATCTTCTAATCTTTGCAAGAAGGCATGTTCCAAATTTGCTTGGGACAAATAGATCGCGTGGTATAGACAGGATAGATCGAATGAATCCTTAGAGTATAAAGGAGGTAGGAGTATACTTAAGAGGGAAACCAGGAGGGCAAAAAGGGGACATGAGATAGCTTTGGCAAATACAATTAAGGAGAATCCAAAGAGTTTTTACAAATACATTAAGGACAAAAGAGTAACTGGGGAGAGAATAGGGCCCCTCAAAGATCAGCAAGGTGGCCTTTGCGTGGAGCCGCAGAAAATGGGGGCGATACTAAATGAGTATTTTGCATCAGTATTTACTGTGGAAAAGGATATGGAAGATATAGACTGTAGGGAAATAGATGGTGACATCTTGCAAAATGTCCAGATTACAGGGGAGGAAGTGCTGGATGTCTTGAAACGGTTCAAGGTGGATAAATCCCCATGACCTTATCAGGTGTACCCGAGAACTCTTGTGGGAAGCTAGAGAAGTGATTGCTGGGATATTTGTATCATCGATAGTCACAGGTGAGGTGCCGGAAGACTGGAGGTTGGCAAACGTGGTGCCATTGTTTAAGAAGGGCGGTAAGGACAAGCCAGGGAGCTATAGACTAGTGAGCCTGACGTCAGTGGTGGGCACGTTGTTGGAGGGCATCCTGAGGGACAGGATGTACATGTATTTGGAAAGGCAAGGACTGATTAGAGATAGTCAACATGGCTTTGTGCGTGGGAAATCATGTCTCAGAAATTTGATTGAGTTTTTTGAAGAAGTAACAAAGAAGATTGATGAGGCCAGAGCAATAGATGTGATCTATATGGTGTTCGACAAGGTTCCCCATGGGAGACTGATTAGCAAGGTTAGATCTCATGGAATGCAGGGAGAACTAGCCATTTTGATACAGAACTGGCTCAAAGGAGAAGACAGATGGTGGTGGTGGAGGATTGTTTTTCAGACTGGAGGCCTGTGAACAGTGGAGTGCCCCAAGGATCGGTGCTGGGTCCTCTACGCTTTGTCATTTGCATAAATGATTTGGATGTGAGCATAAGAGGTACAGTTAGTAAGTCTGCAGATGACACCAAAATTGGAGGTGTAGTGGACAGCAAAGAGTGTTACCTCCGATTACAACAGGATCTTGACCAGATGGGCCAATGGGCTGAGAAATGGCAGATGGAGTATAATTCAGATAAATGTGAGGTGCTGCATTTTGGGAAAGCAAATCTTAGCAGGACTTATACACTTAATGGTAAGGTCCTAGGGAATGTTGCTGAAAAAAGAGACCTTGGAGTGTAGGTTCATAGCTCCTTGAAAGTGGAGTCACAGATAGATAGGATAGTGAAGAAGGCGTTTGGTATGCTTTCCTTTATTGGTCTGAGTATTGAGTACAGAGTTGGGGCATCATGTTGCGGCTGTACAGGACATTGGTTAGGCCACTGTTAGAATATTGCATGCGATTCTGGTCTCCTTCCAATCGGAAAGATGTTGTGAAACTTGAAAGGGTTCAGAAAAGATTTACAAGGATGTTGCCAGGGTTGGAGGATTTGAGCTATAGGGAGAGGCTGAACAGGCTGGGGCTGTTTTCCCTGGAGCGACGGAGGCTGAGGGGTGACCTTATAGAGATTTACAAAATTGAGGTGCATGGATAGGATAAATAGACAAAGTCTTTCCCTGTGGTCGGCGAGTCCAGAACTTGAGGGCATAGGTTGGTGAGAGGGGAAAGAGATCTAAGGGGCAACATTTTCACGCAGAGGCTGGTGTGTGTATGGAATGAGCTGCCAGAGGAAGTGGTGGAGGCTGGTACAATTGCAACATTTAAGAGGCATTTGGATGGGTGTATGAGTGGGAGTGGTTTGGAGGGATGGGGCTGGGTGCTGGCAGGTGGGACTAGATTGGGTTGGGATATCTGGTCAGCATGGACGGGTCTGTTTCCATGCTGTACATCTCTATGATAAATAATTGACAAAAGATACTCTCAAAAATGCAGCCATTGGTTTGCAGATAGGAACCCATCACTCAAAAAATTGCAAACATAGTGATGCATGAAATAGGTGTGGAAGGTGCACTCTAAATTGCTTAGTGGCATCATCTTCATAAGTCAACATTTTGACTTTCATTTCCCATAATATCTTAAGAAACATCTCATCTGATGATACCCCTAATCAAATGTAGACAGCCCATCAAATGCCACTTCCTTTACTGGTTTTAAACCATCGTCAAATGGCTAAAATATCTGTCGAGAATAGAATATTACAGCGCAGTTCAGGCTGTTCAGCTCTTGATGTTGCACCGACCTGTGAAACCCATCTGAAGCCCATCTAACCTACACTATTCCATTCTCATCCATACGCCTATCCAGTGACTATTTAAATGCCTGTAAAGTTGGCAGGTTTACTGCTGTTACAGGCAGTTCTTTCCACACCCCTACTACTACTCGTAATAACAAAACTACCTGTGACATCTGTCTTATGCCTATCACCCCCCAATTTAAAGTAATGTCCCCTCATGCTAGCCATTGCCATCCAAGGAATGGCTCTCGCTGTCAAACCTATCTCACCTTCTGATTATCTTATGTCTCCATTCAGTCACCACTCAACCTTCTCTCTAACAAAAACAGCCTCAAGTCCCTCAGCCTTTCCTTGTAAGACCTTCCCTCCATGTCAAGGAACATCCTAGTAAATCTCCTCTGAACCCTTTCCAAAGCTTCCACATCCTTCCTATCCATGACCAGAACTGAATGCAGTACTCCAAATGTGGTTGCACCATAGTTTTGTACAGCTGCTGCATGATCTCATGGTCCCAAAACTCAATTCCTCTACCAATAAAAGCTAACACACTGTATGCCTTCTTAACAACCCTATCAACCTGGGTGGCAACTTACAAGGATCTATGTACCTGGACACAGAGATCTCTGAATTGAATTGAATTGAATTTATTGGCATGTGTACCAAGGCAGGGTGAAAAGCTTTGTCTTGCGAGCAATACAGGCAGTCCACATAGTTAAGTAGCATAGATAAGTAAATAATAGGTAAACATACATCCACGTCCCTGCTCATCTACACCACCTAGAATCTTACCATTAGCCCAGTACTTTGCATTCCTGTTACTCCTTCCAAAGTGAATCATCTCTCACTTTTCTGCATTAAAGTCCATTTGCCACTTCTCAGCCCAGCCCTACACTTTATCTACGTCTCTCTGTAATTTACAACATCCTTCATCATCATCCACAAATCTACCAACCATAGTGTCATCCCCTCACCTGGGTCATTTATAAAAATGACACCCAACAGTGGACCAAAACAGATCCTTGCAGTACCTCACTAGCGATTTCTGATCCAAACTGCTAAATCACCCTCATTCCCATGCCTCCACATATTGTACTTGATGGTTTGTACAGCATACATTAGTTGTCAGTTTCTTCTCCTTGTCTTTTTGATTAGATTACTTACAGTGTGGAAACAGGCCCTTCAGCCCAACAAGTCCACTTCTCAGCCGAAGAGCAACCCACCCGACCCCTTCACCTAACGCTATGGGCAATTTAGCATGGCCAATTCACCTAACCTGCACATCTTTGGACTGTGGGAGGAAACCGGAGCACCCGGAGGAAACCCACGCAGACACGGGGAGAATGTGCAAACTCCACACAGACAGTTGCCTGAGGCAGGAATTGAACCTGGGACCATGGTGCTGTGAGGCAGCAGTGCTAACCACTGAGCCACCATGCCGTCCCCGCCCCCGCTTTTTCAATTTTCTCTGAGCATTCCATTTTTGACCTGGTTCTCAGTTGTTATACACCTGACAACTGCTTTTTTGTTCGCACCTTTAATTACTCAATCCTTCCTGTCCCCTCATAGTTAACTTTGTTTTAAGCTTCTTAAAACTCTAATGTGCCCCAGTCTGGTACAGCTCCTGATTATTTCCTCAGATGATAAATTGAGACCCAAGCTCTGAGTCTATCTTCTCCCTGATGTTTCTGATGCCTTACAAGATGACTTGGTGTTCCCATTTTGTCCTAATTTAGAAAGCTCAAACTGTTTTTAAACTGTTTTCCTTCTTGATATAAATAGAATGAAAACTTTAAAAAAATTGACAAAAGTATGTGGGTCCTGCTCATATTAATGTTCGAGTTAATGTAGACATAAGGGCCTGGATGTTCCAGTAACTCATAAAGCTGGTACTTTTCTCAAGGATTGTGTCCTTTTTTTTCAGAGGGGTCGTAAAATAGTCCAAGCTCCGAAACAATAGATGATACTTTAGGCCACAACTTTCATGTTTTAGAAGTAACCTATATAATAGAAGGGGTATGGTCAGCCCTAAAAGCTGAAATCTTTTTTGAGTCAGTTCAACAGTAGCCTGTGTGGAAATTGGCTGCTAGTCTCTCTCCTGCTGCCCTTCTAACTTTGACCTGTAAGCCTTTGTTTCATTTTTACTCTGTGTTTGAGTGGTTTGCTTATTGGGACTATTGTGTATTTTCAGAACAGCACAATTAAGTCTTGTTTGGATAGATGAGGTCTGTGGGTATTCTATATTCTGTTCTTTAGGTTTCATTCTGTAATTTTGTGAATAAAGTTTTGTTTTAAAACCTGGTAGTCAACCTAGCTAACTTACTCCGGGTAATTTTCCCTGTACGCTTACCGAAACAAATTGCAAAGTTACAGTCTGGGCTGCCTGCTTAAGAATGTTTTGAGTGCTTGAGCCTACTTCCGAATAGTCATTGCAGCAGCATGGACTTGTGTTATGCACCATGACGCTGTGAAAGCCCAGAGGCAGCAGACTCAATGGATACTACTTGAGAAATGGATGGCTCACATGGGCAGTTCCCCAGCAACTGGGGCAGACCATGTCTCCTCTATCCTTCCCCCTTTCACCCCTCCCCCCCCAAAAAAAAATCCATAACATCAGAGAATTCAAAACCCTTGATTAGCTCCTGGGTAACTATTAAGCTGATGCACAACTACACCTCCCTTGACTCCTTCTGCCATTGGGACCCCTGACAACTGACTACATGTTGCCTGCCCTGATACTGTTCTTTTGCCCCATCTCCCACAAAACACCAGCCCTGACAACCATGCACACTCTGTCACGCACATATATACACTGTAACTCTACATGTTGCTGCTAGATATGGAAGTCTCAGATTTCAGGTATGCACTGAATTTCTGAAGTAACCAGGCTCTAGATACCTAACTAGAAATGCAAAGCCCGATAGCAGCATTTTTTAAAAAACAAATTACACTTGTTGGAATATCTGGACCAAGATTTACTCTTGAAATGGGAATTATTAAAGGATCCTATCATGCTTTGATTAAAAAAACAAATACAGGTGCACAATCCTTTATCTGAAATGCTCGGGACCAGCTGGTTTTTGGAATTCAGAATTTTTAAAAATCTTACTGGAGGAGTCGACTCACTCAATAAAATGTGCCTTGAGAGAGAATTGAGGCCTGCTGGTGCTTGGCCACGCCCTCACACGTCTCAACTGAGTGACATGCTTCAAGTGGGTGTCAACTTGGGTGAACTGTTTGCATGCCAAACAACCTTGTTAATAAGAAAAAAACTCTCAAAAAAACTTTGGAGCTTTTCAGAATTTTGGATAAAGGATTGCCTACCTGTACTTGAAAAATTTCAGTCAGAACCTATTAATACATGTATTTATGACCTGTTTAATGGCAGTAAAAATATACTTTGCAAATCAGGATACACAAAACCATTAGCAATGCTTCTGATGGATTTTGCTTTTGCAGCTCCTAGAGTACTTTCAGTGAAATGAATTTTATGCATTTTTGCATTCCTTAATTAAATGCATTAAAATTATATCCCTATAGATTCTTTGATGTACTCATGCTACAAGCTTGGACTGGTTTCACCTGTGCCATTGAATCTTATGCGATCACACTCAAACTTGGAGGAGGAAAGCGCTTCTGTGGTGTTTCCTCCGGCATTTATAGTGGCCTGTCCCTGCCGCTTCCGGTTGTCAGTTTCAGCTGTCCGCTGTAGTGGCTGGTATATTGGGTCCAGGTCTATGTGTTTGTTGATGGAGTTTGTGGATGAGTGCCAAGCTTCTAGGAATTCCCTGGCTGTTCTTTGTTTCGCTTGCCCTATAATGGTAGTGTTGTCCCAGTCAAATTCATGTTGCTTGTCGTCTGCGTGTGTGGCTACTAGGGATAGCTGGTCGTGTCGTTTCGTGGCTAGTTGATGTTCGTGGATGCGGATCGTTAGCTGTCTTCCTGTTTGTCCTATATAGTGTTTTGTGCAGTCCTTGCATGGGATTTTGTACACTACGTTAGTTTTGCTCATGCTGGGTATCGGGTCCTTCGTTTTGGTGAGTTGTTGTCTGAGAGTGGCTGTTGGTATGTGTGCTGTTATAAGTCCTAGTGGTCGCAGTAGTCTGGCTGTCATTTCAGAGATGTTCTTGACGTATGGTAGTGTGGCTACTCCTTTGGGTTGCGGCATGTCCTCGTTCTGTTGTCTCTCCCTTAGGCATCTGTTGATGAAATTGCGAGGATATCCGTTTTTTGCAAATACCTTGTATAGGTGTTCCTCTTCTTCTTTTTGCAGTTCTGGAGTGCTGCAGTGTGTTGTGGCCCTTTTGAACAATGTCTTGATGCAACTTCGTTTGTGTGTATTGGGGTGGTTGCTTTCATAGTTCAGGACTTGGTCTGTGTGTGTGTGGCTTTCCTGTGTACCTTTGTGGTGAATTCTCCATTTGGTGTTCTCTGTACCCTCACGTCTAGGAATGGGAGTTGGTTGTCCTTTTCTTCCTCTCTTGTGAATCGGATTCCTGTGAGTGTGGAGTTGATCCGGTGTGTATTCTCTATTTCCGTGTTTTTAATGATTACAAAGGTGTCATCAACGTATCTGACCCAGAGTTGTTGTCTAATTAATCATTGGTCAGGTCTCCAGTGGTGAATTCTCCTGCTCTCATTCAAAATAATTCTAAGGGCGCTTTTAACTTGCACCTGAGAGGGCTGAAGTTTTATTCACACTTTCAGCAGCTTCCTTAGTAATATGGTGCATAGTCAGCCTATGTTATGTGCAGTTGTGTATGGATTGGCCCACAATATTCTGATTTAGAATGGAGGCTACTACCCCCAAATTAATAGTAGAACTGTTTGTTCTTGGATTTTCTCACTTTTACATGCTTACTAATTGTTTTCTTTCCTTCACTTAAGTCGACAGCAGGAAATAGAAGAGAAGCTGATTGAGGAAGAAACTGCAAGAAGAGTGGAAGAACTTGTAGCCAAACGTGTGGAAGAAGAGTTGGAAAAACGTAAAGATGAGATTGAGCGTGAGGTACTCCGACGTGTCGAGGAGGCCAAGCGCATTATGGAAAAGCAACTGTTGGAGGAGCTTGAGCGGCAGCGGCATGCTGAGCTCGCTGCACAGAAAGCTAGAGAGGTAACGCTCGATCGTTGGAAAAGCAAACGACAGTCCATGGCAAAACTTTCAGTCGCAGTCAATGGTCACCACTTAATCTTCATCAGTAAATGGAATCAGAATACATCTTTCCCTTTTCCAGCAGTCTGCAGTACCATAGCTTTGTTTTTCATAAGTTGTATTTCTTCTGATGTACAAATGAACATTTTGTAATGGTTTGAGATGCTAAATGTAGTTTTTAATTAGGCTACACAAAGCATTGTTCCATGGCATTTGCTCTTTAAATTCAAGAACTTTTGGTAAAAAAAATACTAATGTGCCAGCATAATTTCTGTTGAAAATCTTTTCCCCACAATTGAGTTTAATTGAAACTTTTGCCATGGCTGCAGAATTTTTAACCTAACCACGCAAAAGCTTTTTTCCTTAAGGCTTTTCAGTCTCGCAATTTGCCCTTCATTTGTGTAAACACTTTGTATTTCATCCTTACTCCAAGTGGCTTAGTCTTTCCAAAGCTGAAGTAGGTCAATGTGGTTGAACTTGCAGTGCTTGCTCATGGCAAGTGGTTTATGTTTGCTATATATCCATCTTAAATCAGATTATAAAGGGGAAATTTTATCTTGAGGTTTCTGATATCAGCCTCCATTTTATTCAAAGGATTCTTGTGGGACTGGAGCTAGTCCTTTGTTACCCACCTCCAGCATGTAGTTATAAGTACCTATTTCTCCCAAGAGGGCTATTGGCGACTGGTGAGTCCCTCCTTGAAGCTAGACATCCTATATATTAAATGGTCATGGTATTAGAAGCTGGAAAATGTCTTCCTGTGAAATAGTGAATTGCTACTTCTGTTAATTTTGCTTGCACTCATCACCCCTGGATTCTGAAATGAAATGTTTAGTTATACAGAAAAGTGCAGTACCTAGCTGACCATTCAACTTCAAAACTTTTCACATTAACCGTTTGAATATAAAGTGACTTAGGGAAGTGGTGGTGCAGGGTCATTTCACTGGACAACAGGCTAGTATGTGGAAACATGGGTTTGAAGCTCACCATGGCAGATTTGAACTCAATAAAAATCTGGAATAAAAAGTTGGTTTAATGGTGACCATGTAACCCATTGTCAATTGTGTAAAAGTACTTTAGGGAGGGAGATCTGCGATATTCCAGATCCAAAGCTATGTGGTTGACTTTCTACCTGTGGGCAATTAGGAATGGGTGATAAATGAAGGCCGAGCTAACAAAGCCCTCATCCTGTGAATGTTTTACAAACCACCTCATTGATGTGTGCATTTTCCTTCAAGTAATACATTTAAACTTTAATGCCAGGCATTGTGTAGAATTATGACTAAAGCAAGCAGTATAGTGCTTTATTTACCATATGGTGCAAGCAATCCAGTGTTGCTTTGTAAAGTTTTATACGGCATGTGGCCCTATGCATTTATGCTGACACCCTGTTCATACTGACCACAAAAGTTGAAGTCCCAGTTCCTTTTCTGTACATTCATGCCAAATATTTACAGGTCATGTCAATGACATTATAAAAAAAATAATTTTCCTTTGTTTTATAATTATCAAAGGGTTTTATTATCTCTCACAAACAGCCCCTGCCTTCGGGTAGGTGTAGTTTTTTTGTAGTTGATCAGATTTTCTGGTAAATGATGGAAGGAGAAAATGTCATAATCTCATGATTGTCAAATTGAAACCACAGACTTAAGTTTGGATCTTTGCTGCCCCTCTCCTTTTGTTTATTTCAGCATATTTGACTTTCATTTTATGCCTTCCTCTCTTCCCCTGCCTTCATATCTCAATTCGGACCACAAACGAGATCGAAGCCTAGTCTCAGACCTAATGCACAGCAGTCATATGACCTTAACACTCAAAAAGAAATCCACGTGTAAAGTTCCTTACTTTGTACAAGAGATAAAAAAAAGTATACTGTAAGCTTTAATACCCCTCCTTTTCTGGAAGGTAAGAATGAATTGCATTTGTTTGTCTTATGCTGTGTCATGTTGACAAACGGCATTAGCACATTTAGTGATTGCCAGTGCATCAACATTGATGACTAAGACTGTATATTATTGGCCTGAGGTCTTCAAAGGGATGGTGGTTAGTTTGTTTTGTTGATGAAGAAGTATTTGTTATTCCTCTAGAAATATAACCACCAGACCTTTGGTTACATTGACTTATGATGCATTTTACAAGTAATTACGTTTTGATACCTAAACTTGCAATTTCTTGCTTTAATCAGTTGACGTCGTGAAGGAGTGTTTTTTTTTGTTTACTCAGTTGGTCTGTCACAAAATTTTTCATTTCAGAATTTTCTTGTTTGCAGCCTTGAAGGGGAAATCATTCTACATTTTCTTTACATTGAATGCATCAAAGAGCAGCATAAAATGTATTAGGAAAATGCTACAGTTAATTTAAATGACATTTTATAAAATTAAAGACCTACAAATTGAGTTTATATTCTGAAACACTATTATAAGTTGCATGATAGCCAGTGCTGCCTTATTTTTGTGTTTTCATTTCATTTTAGTTGTAAGTGTTCAGCATATTGATATACTGTAAGATGATGTCTATTATGTTATAATTTGCATTCTAACTTATTTGTATCCAGGTATTTAAGTTCCAGGGTTGATGAGTGTCAGCTTGTAGCACGTTACTAATCATAGTAAGATCATTTTTTTCATGTTTCTTCATAGTTTGCTTGGCTTCATGTTAACATTGTCATCCTACAGACAAAGGGCAAATTTCCTGGGCCATTCACAGTACAGAAAGTATAATTTTCCGTTCTGTGCACATTGAGAAATTGTAAACATTAAACACCTACTGGGTGTTTGCCTGAACTTTGTAGTGGAATGACCTTCAAACTTTCAAATGTATTTAGTAGCTGAAGTAGATCATAACAAAAATCTTTCGATCCCAAAATCAGTATAAATCGTTCAGCATTTACTCATTCCCTTGTAATAACAAAGCTCCTTGATTTGAAAAGTTGCTGGATCACAAATAGCTTAAATGGCACTTGATGTTCTCAGAACGGAACAAACCATCATTTCTTCTACTGTGAAAGGTGTTCTCAGTTCCACAGAAGGATGGATTAAAGTTTGTATTTTTCACTAACAGTAAATGTATCTTTCTTATTAATTGTTTGCCTTAGGAATGGTGATTTATATTGTTTCTTCTTACCGTAAACATCTGCATTCCTCAGCTCAGCCTACGTTGTGTTGTGTTTCTTGTTATTGGCTGAGCTGCTGATGCAGGTGTTGCCAAGCTAACAGTACAAATCAGTTTAAAGAGGAAGCTGGCGCATATGGCAGCCGAGGAGCACACTCTGCAGGACACTGGACGAGACAGTAAATATTCAACTTTTAATGCTGATTAATGGCGTTATAGGTAAAGAATACGTAGGTATTTGTAATAGCTGAGAAAAAACTCTATCTTTTTTATTTTTGTTAATGTAATTGGTAAAGTTTCTTTAGCAGTTGTATTGTGTGGTTTAAAAATAGTAATATCAGCAAGCCTGACAAAGGAGGGTTTGGGTCATTGCTGTTTGAGGGCTGGGGTGGGATGGTTTAAACCCAGGAAGAATTTAATTAGGGGCAAAATAGTTCACAAGAATGGCAATAAAAATGTGGCTGTCTTGGGCATAGTCAGAGGAAGGAAAGAATACTAAGGGAAGGAGCAGTTAGTGTAGATGCAATATTAAAATTATTTCTCTGTATTAACATTATATTGTCTCCTATTTAGGAGGAAGAACGAGCTAAACGAGAAGAACTTGAGCGAATATTGGAGGAAAATAATCGAAAAATAGCAGAAGCTCAAGCTAAATTGGTAGGTTTCATTAAGATTAAATTAATGTATTAAATGGAATTGAGCAAATCCTTCTCTTATTGTGAAAGATGTTCTCAATTCCATAGTAGGATAGATTAAAGCTTGTATTTTTCACTAAGCGTAATTGTATCTTAATTACTTGTCTTGGGAATGGTGATTTATAGTGTTGCTTACCATTAAACATTTGCATTCCTCTCTTCAGCCTGTATTGTGTTGAGTATTGGTGTTGACTGAGCTTCTTGTTGCAGTTACCAAGCTAACAGTATAAATTTTTTTAAAAATGAAGATGGTGCATATGGCAGCTGAGGAGTCTTTACCTCTATTTACCATAGAACATAAAGGTGGTATTCTTCTAACAGAACAGAAGGGTTTGACCTGATAAGAACGGTATATTGATATTAATTTCTTCCAAACATGAGGGTACCAGTTCATTATACTTAGTTACAGATGCAAAATATATGGCTGTCACCCTATGAGGATAGAGGGATTATATATCCCTCTTTAGTCTTTTTTCACAAAGGAAGAATATTCTTTTGGGTTTCCTTACTTTATGGTTGCAGTGTACTTTAGTTCATTAAGGAACTTCTAAGTGTTAGCTACTCAATCCAATTATAGTAACTCCACTGTCACTGGCTCAGGTTATAGTTCATGTCATGTTTTCAAGTCTCTCAGTATCTATGACTCAATGCTGACTCAATGCATGTCTTCAGCCTTACTATTTGATACATTTCTGTGTTGGGTATCTCTGAGTTTGATGCAAATGAGTGCTTCACTGCTTGACTACTGAAGCTTCTAAGTTCTGGTTCTCTAGCTAGACTACAGAGTTCTTGATTTTACACATGAATATTCCTTGTTGAAATTCGCAGCATTCTTGAGCATTTGTCTTCTAATCAGTTTTCTGATCTGGTACGCACAACTAAGGCAATTGCATTGTGATTCGCACAGCTTTTCTCAACATCAATTACAAACTGGAATCAGCTTGCCAATTCAAATTAAGTAGCCAGAGTGCTGTGTTTGCTTACTGGAATTGATTGATTTTTTTGCTTCTTTCCAATGGACTGGGTTGTTGCTGAAAACATTTCATCTAGCTTCAAGTTCCTGAGCACGCACTTAACTCAAGAAAAAACAGTTGAACAGCTCCCCCTCCCCCCTGCCAAAACAACCTACTAAAGGGTGCAAGTTAATACGTTCTCAACTAAGATATGATCATTGTTGTATCCTTAACACCATATCAACCCAAGTACAGCCATCCTGTTTGGTCTCACTTCTAGTTCTTACTCAGACATTGCTCGAACCTATAAATGTTTGGCCTTGCCATTCAATTTGAAGTCTTTGTAAGAGGCAATAGCCAGTTCTCTACGGTAATTTATTTGACTATTGTTTATGATCCTTTGTGATTTAATATGGATGATATTGTCCAAGCAACAAAATAGTTATTTTAATGACAAATGGACTGTTGAAATCGAGGACCTTGACTTCAGGACTCTTATTTGGTTCTACTTGATTTAATTGAAAATGTCAAACTTTGGCCCAATTAACAAAGAATGGCTGAAGGTTAGACCTTGTTAGGCATGAACCTTTGCAGATATCATATTGTAATATTTCAGGATTTTCAAAAATTTCACAGTCTAGCGGTCAGTATGGTAGAATGTTTCATGGTACAGGATGGCGTGGACCTCTGCAAACTCAGAAGCAAGTCTCTTTAAGGGCAACGATAGATTTTTGGGGCAGATAAAATAGCTCTGTGATCACTAGGGTTTCAAACGATGTCCCTGTCATTACTAACAGCCTTTGCTGTAGTGGTATAGGGAAGGACTCAACGTACAGCAAATAGCTACTTATTTTGCAGTCTCCCTGTTTAAAATCCAAAAATGTCCTTAAACAAGTTGTGTTGTGAATGTCAAGTAATAGAATTACAAATCAAGTTAAAAGTCCATGAGGTGCAGATGTGACAGATTTATGAACTCATGCAGAAACATAATTTGCTTTCAGCATCCAAAAAATTAAAACTATAGAGATGTTACATGGATGATATCTAAACATTAATGAATTCAATTGCAGTAATTCCATGTGAACACATGCGATCCAAGTATTGTGCAGGTCTATGACTATATATCAATGATTCATAAGACCCACTTACCCATGATTCTCAAGACTTAAGCTCCTGGGTCTTGGGAACAGACTTTTCAGCAATATGCATTTCACCTCTGATATTTCTTCTCATGGTATTATCTTGCCTCAATAATAACCTCACTTCTGATACCCAATTCAAAACCAGAGCTCATAGTTCTGAGTGATTAGTACCTTTGATACATTATTGAACACGTGCTACATTGTTGAAGGTAGTTTATTTGTTGCATTATCTATGTAGATGGATTTAGAGAATCCCAAAGGACTATTCAAATGAGAGCAGGTGTATTTTGATATCATGGTCAATATTTATCTCTCAGCTGACACTTTGCATAATGTTTAATAATATTTATCTCACTTGTGGGATCTTGTGTGTAAACTGGTTGCTGCATTTCCCATTATGTCATTACTGAAAGCAATTCAAAAGTATTAAATGGGCTTTGGAGTATTTAGAAAATAAGAAAGACACAAGTTGTTAGAGTATATAAATGTGAGACCTTTTATATAAATTACACCAGGTCAAGCCTTGATTTCAAATTATAAATGGGCTCAATTTCCTTAGTCCTTTGGACATGAAGGTATATCCTGTGACAGCATGGATCTATACGGTACACTGATCTGAATTTTTTTTATTTTTTGCGTGACTGCTATCTGCCCAAAAGAATCAGAATTATGTGAATGTTTTCTGTTTTCAGTGGTGAATGAACTCTTGCCATTCAGAGGTTTTTCAGTTTGAAATAACATAATACCAAGTTGTTTTCTTTTAATGTCTTGGTGAATGAAGGTATCTTGGTGCCTTTTGAATCTGACAACTAAAGGATTGGCATCTAATATTGGTTTCCTCTATGACTTTTACTTAAATGTATCTCAGAAAATTGAAGTCATTTCAGATCAGGTTTGCCTGAGCTTGCTATTGTGACCCATTCTCAAAATTTCAACTTGTTTTCTGTAATGGAAACTGTTGATTTTTAAGCAATTGATTTTTAAAATTTGAATTTGCAGGCTGAAGAGCAATTGAAAATTGTTGAAGAGCAAAGAAAAATCCATGAAGAAAGGATGAAGCTAGAGCAAGAAAGACAGCGCCAACAAAAGGAAGAACAAAAACTGATCCTGGGCAAGGGGAAGTCCAGGCCAAAGCTGTCCTTCTCACTGAAAAGTTCTGTTGGATAACTTTGTGCTTGTGTTCTTTTTTTTAACCTTGTAGCTTCATGTTGAAGTGTTTTTGGAAAAGACAAAGTTCGAATGATCAGATGTGGGCTGTGCTCTACAACATTTCTTAGCAGAATGAGAAATGTGATTTTAAAACTGAAATCCAACATCCTGTTTATCAGTACAATGGAACCCTGTATAGAGCATCTCTGATTTGTAGATGTAAAATGTTCTCAAACAAATCATCCTCATCAGTTTTCTTCACAAATTGACTGTAGTAGATTGGGACTTTGAAAGATTAAGGGATCTTCACAGAGATGATCTAAAGATGGGTTCCGCTGTCGTTAACTTAGCAAACCCAATGTGATGTAAATGTTAAGTAGTATTGGGATGATGTAGTAATATCAACTGTAAATGAAGCAAATTAGCAATGGTGCCCATTTTAAATTCATTTGTTTTTGATCTGTAATCAAAATTGATAGCCCGACAAACCCTGAATTAACCGTGGAGTCTGTCTGTGGTGTGTTAACAAATTCAATGCTGTTGTCTCTGGAATGGCTGCTGACATTCACAGGTAAGGAAACTCACCACATTCTGGGGGCAAGGAGAATTATTGTCTGGATCTGCAGTACACATACCTCTTAATGTTCTGATTTGTTTTCATCATTTAGCAAAAGTTAGCGTGCTTTTTTCCCCATATTGTAAATGTACAAACTACACAAATAAAAATAAGATTTTAAATGCACTATATGAATTATTTCTTTATTTAAAGAACTTTGGAAAACAGATTGCAACTGCTCTTCATTGTCTCACTGAGATTGTGAGAAAGTATATATACATGATACTGGCTAGTTATTGAACGTACTGATAAGTGTGCTGTTAGCATAAAGAAATTGTGACAATAACAAGCATGTGGTGAATTCTAACATCTTTACCAGTTGTTTTTCCCATGCTCCTATAGCACACTTTGTTGTGGACAGAATAACAGCCTTAAACAATATGTGATACAAAGTCTGATAATACTTGTGATCTATAATTCTATTGTACATGGTGGTACTTTAAAACCCTACACTGATTCAGTGTCTGTCGAGGATTGTGTTTTATCACAGGATTTGTAGAAGCACTTGAGACTGTGCGTCACTTGTGCACAAAGCTTTTTGAACTAAAATAAATGCATGCAAGGAGATTGCCCATGGCACCAATGTATGAATATGCATATGAACAAAGGAGCAAGAGTCGCCCCATTCAGCCCTTCAAGCCTACTCCCAATGGAACAAGACATGGCTGATCCAATTGTAAACTCTTTCATATTCTTTGCAACCCATTCAACCTCAATCCAAACATGGGAAAAGGAGCTGAATTACAGAGGGGAGGTGGGAGTAACTGCCTTTGACATCAGGGCCATGTTTGCAAATAGCCGCTAGTCTCACTTGGTAATTGCACATTCCATTGAGAAACAAGAATCTATCAGCACTATTTGGATTAGAGGTTAGCTGGGAAGCAGGCAAACATTGGAGCTCTGTAAATCAAGTTAAAAATATCTGTGGGGCAAAGGGAAACAAAGTTAACAGCACAGGATGTTCTGAGAAAGGTAGAATTTATGGAGGAGTAAATAAAGCTTGCAATGAGTGTTGCCACTATAATGAACAAAGGCATGGCGACAAGGAAAATCGAGAACCATAGTTGTAGCAAAAACAGAAATCGCTGGAAAAGCTCAGTAGATCAAGCAGCGTCTGTGGAGAGAAATCAGTTAACATTTTGGGTTCAGTGACCCATCCTCAGGATTGATGGTAGCTAGGAAAAGATTGTTTTTAAGCAGAAGATGGGGAATGGAGTAAGGAGTAAATGATAGGTGGAGATTGAGCTCAAAGAGAGAAGAACAGTTGAACTGGCAATGGTGTGGATAACAATCAGCCTTGGGAGAATGAATAGCTATAATAATAAATCTATTATTGGCTAACAATGGATTGTATGTATAGCAAACCATGTAATAAGGCTGGGTGTGTTTGGGTTGGGGAGAAAGTGAGGTCTGCAGATGCTGGAGATCAGAGCTGGAAATGTGTTGCTGGAAAAGCGCAGCAGGTCAGGCAGCATCCAGGGAACAGGAGAATCGACGTTTCGGGCATAAGCCCTTCTTCAGGAAAGCCCTGAAGAAGGGCTTATGCCCGAAACGTCGATTCTCCTGTTCCCTGGATGCTGCCTGACCTGCTGCGCTTTTCCAGCAACACATTTCCAGCTGTGTTTGGGTTGGGGTAAGGATATGGCTTTAAGCTCTTCAATTGTTGAATTCAAGACTTTGTACAGAAGGTTAGAGCACCCAAGTGGAAAATGAGGTGCTGCTCTTCCAGCTTGTCCTGAGCTGTGCTGCAGCACTGCAGCAATCCTGAGATAGATGTTGGCAAGGAACTTAGTGGTGTGCTGAAATGGCTACCTCATTTTCTTTGTCAGATCTATTACAATTCCATGACTTTCAAAAAAGCTATTTTGGTTGTGCTGCAAGTAGAAACTAGGAAGAAACTCAGGAATCATTAGAGGGGAAGGATAACACCATAGCAGGAGAGTCAAAGAATCTTTTCAGTTTATCTACTATAAACTCTAAAGAGACATGATAAGCCGATACAAAGAATAGATCAGATGCTAAGAATCATTGTCTATGCTGCAGAACCAAGAAGCCTTACATGCATAAGTAGCGCCTGGTTATTAAAAAGTAATACTTTTACAAATGCATACAACACTTGAAGATGTGTTGAAGTAACTACAGAGCAGCAAAAAGTCAAAACAATTGCTCATACAAAGGATGTTAAAGTGAACTAGAATTATCTAAAAAAAATCAATGTATCTTTAGAAGAAATTGATTCAACCAATCAAATTTGACAAATCTGTTTATGTTAATGGCTACCACATTATTTTTAAGCTTGACGCAGGGACAGATGATGTTGCCTTATCAAATAATTTATCATGGGTGATTAACCAAGTTACAGCCAACAGCAGTAAAACTATATGGCCCAAGTGGAACAATCCTCAAGGTTTAAGATATGCTTCAGTTAACACTACACAAACAATGTTTATGTTGATAAAGTATTTATACATGAGTTAATCAAGAAACCTCATTCTTGAGCATGTGTACATGTCGTGACTTCAATCTTCTTGAAATATCAGAAAGAGTTCAACTAGTTTAGTGCACAATGAATAGATCAAGAGAGACGAACAATGCCAGTATTGCCCAAAGAAGAGGCAGATCAGACCTCTACTCGCTAGAGTTTAGAAGAAATAGGAGATTTAAGATGCAAAAGGAAGTTTCAATATAGGTGTAGAGAGGATGTTTCCTCAAATGGGGCAATCTAGAATGAGAGGCCACAGTTTTTGGATATGGAGTAGCAGATTTGAAATAGAGATGAGGCAAAATTACTTCTCACTACTGTAAAGAGTGATGGATGTTGGGACGTTGGTTAAGTTTGAGGAGGAATAATGGGCTGAAGGGTTATGGAAAGGGACAGGAAAGTGGAGTTGAGGCTGAGATGAGATCGACTGTGATTGTATTAAATGGTGGAAGCTGCTTATCAGAAAGTGGTCGCAGTTTTTGCTTGTAGACTGGGAGCAGGGACTCCTAGTTATTAGTGAGGCAATGGTGGCAGTTCCTGGTTGTGATAGATTGTGGGCGGGGATTCCTCGTTATCGGTGAGGCGGTGGCAGCAGTTCCTGGTTTTGGTAGGCCCAGAGCCAGGAGCTTCTGGTTACCAGTAAGGTGGTGGCAGCTTCTGGTTGTGGTAGGCTTGGAGCAGGGACTCATAGCTATCGGTGAGGTGATGGTAGCAGTTCCTGGTTGTGCTAGGCCAGAGCCAGGGGCTCCTGGTTATCAACAAGGTGGTAGCGGTGGCAGAGCTGGGGGACTCCTCATTGCGAGGTGAGTGTGGGTCCAGCACAGGACCCAGCATAGGTGAGGTGGGCAGTGACAGAAGAGTTGGTGGCGGAAGAGAGGTGATTCTGACGTTGGTGAGTCCAGCAGAGGGTGGCCAGTGCCAGTGTCATTGGTCAAGTGGCTCAGGACTCATGGCGAAGTCAGCAGAATGAAATGGACTCTCAACTATATTTATTTTTATTCTTAAAATATTCAAAATGGTCCTGGATTGTGCATTAGTTGAAGCTTTTGCTCTATTTTACTGTTCATTATTGAGTACAAGTAACAATAAATCATCATTCAACTTATTTCATGCAATTCTGTATAAATATAGATCATGGGCACTTGCAATAAGCGCAACTAAATCAGGATGGATGTGCTGCCTGGGCCATTATCTAATAACTCCACAAGCTTCTGATTGAGGTACTATAATGCTTGACTCAGCAGCTGAAGGAGTCTTCATATTTGGCTTTAATTGATCACTTACATTTCCTTCTTCTGCTTCACTAATTGGTTCCAAGTGCAACTTATTAATTGACTCCCATGGAGTGGGTATATCTCTCTTGGTGTTGCTACTGGTGCAGTGTGTGTGATGCAGGATGCTATAAGGTGATAAATTGAGATCCCATTTTCATTTCAACCATCTCTTGGACAGCTAAAGGATTAGGGAAAATATATACTTTAGATTTAGGATTACAGAAAGTGACCCATTGAAGCAACTTTAAAACGACTTTTCTACATTCAGGAAGATATATAACTCAAAGCTGTTGCTGTTCATGTATGGCAAGAGTTACATAAGTGTTATGTAGCAGTCCTGAGCCCTTTGGCTGCAGATGAGTAAATGGATGAGTCAAGTCAACAAAGAAGGAAAACTAAACTGAAGGCAATGCCGACTGACAGTGAGGTGGCCTCTAAGTTGCCACTTCAGTTCCAGGATCTTCAAAGCATTTTATATAGCATTCAGTTCATTTTTAGATTAGATTCCCTACAGTGTGGAAACAGGCCCTTCGGCCTAACAAGTCCACACCGACCCTCCGAAGAGCAACCGTCCCAGACCCGTTCCCCTACATTTACCCCTGACAAATGCACCTAACATTACAGGCAATTTAACATGGTCAGTTCACCTAACCTGCACATCTTTAGACTATGGGAGGAAACCCACGCAGACACGGGGAGAATGTGCAAACTGCACACAGACAGTGAGGCGGGAATTGAACCCGGGTCCCTGGTGCTGTGAGGCAGCAGTGCTAACCACTGAGCCACCGTGCTGCCATTTATTTGTGAACCTTATTGATAAGCAGCATGAATTATGCAAAATGAAATAAATGTGAGGTAACAGCCAAAATGAACAGAGTGCCATGTGTGTGTGTGTCTCTCTCTCTCCTGAGAGACTGGAAATCAATTTGTTTTCACTGCCCCATTAAATTACCATCTCAGTAAGTAGGTTGAAGTGTAATGGTGCTAGGCAGTAGTTTTGTTATCATCTAGGAAGGGTGAAAAGAATGCATATTTGAAGGAACTGACAGTAATCTTAGTCCAAATAATTCTTATAGCCACAACCTTTAAGATTTTAAAATCTTTCTTTTATCTGATGACCTATTATACTGAGAAGAAAGAAGACTTCAGTCAATACAAGTCATTGTGACAATGCCAGCAATAGATCCCCTGCTACTATCACAATCTCAAAAGCCTGGCTCGAGTTTTAAAGGTTTAATTTGAATCATCATCCGAATACCAACTGTTGCCAAGTGTCTTTCATTGCTGGAATTCATCCGCAACCTTTAGAACAAGAAGCATTCCAGCTAGTCTCGTATTTGATCCAAAGTTATCCCACCATAGGGGTTGAGAGTGCAAATTATTTAACTCAACACAAAGACATCAACCACTTTAAAGGTTTGAAAGCACCAGAAATTATATATCAATTAATTTTTAATTGCAAAGGGGTCTGGTTACATTGTTTATGAATTTAGTAACAGCTTCCTACAATACCCAGAAGAAAGTGATATGGCACATTTTGTTGAGCCTACATAAACTGAAGCAATCAAACTTTGGAAACATTACCATAAATAGGATGGAACACGTCTAAGATGTACATGTAGAGAGGTAACAGCACATATATTCCTGAAATGTCACATACTTTACATGCTGAACTGATTGTTTGACTGAGGAGTCAAACTTAATGTCAAATTAGTGAGAACAAAAGTCAACTAAATGTGTTAATTAAATTTAATTTGCATGTGAAAATTGGGCATTACGTATAGTAATTTAGAATTGCTAAGTTATTTCTGTTATACTTTGGGACTGAGATGAATGTTTCCAAGTTGCTTTATGATTTAAAGTCAAACATAAGACAGTATATTTTACCATTAAATCTCAATTAGGAGATACTTAAGTTTCAGCATATTAATATGATAGGATGATAAGAATCATTCTGCCTCAGTTGAGAAATCATAGATTTAAACCATAATTAAGGGAAAATGTGGTTGTTTTTGACATATTTCAGTTCCTGCTTATTTCATATTGTAAAAAAAATCATAAACTCTAATTAAAACATAATTTTAATGCAAATTATGACAATTAATATCATGCAGAACATTTCAGTGAAAAATAGTGACTAATATGAGACAGGCATCCTATGTTAATACAGGAATGAGAAATGTGTTGTTGAATATGTTGAACTCTTTCTATTGAACTGTCATCACATATTATTACAAACTTATTTTTATTATTTCCATTTTCGCCATTCTAATTTCCAACAGCTCCACAAATGACAATGGACCCAACCAACATTGTGATAGCCCACACTTAAGATATTAGCTACATTGGTAAAGTTGCCTTTGTTACCAATGTCTAATTTTTCCTTAGAACCCTCAGTGGTACTGGGCACTCTTCTTCAATGCTTATATATAAACATCTGAAAATTGATAGCCAGGGAGTGCTATCCAGCCTGGTCCATATATGGTGCCTTGTGCATCAAATGCACTCCACACTACTCAGAGTCATGTCATTTCCAGGTAAAGGCTAAAAGCCCTAATTAGTCATAGAGTCATACAGTCATAGAGATGTACAGCATGGAAACAGACCCTTCGGTCCAACCCGTCCATGCCGACCAGACATTCCAACCCAATCGAGTCCCACCTGCCAGCACACAGCCCATATCCCTCCAAACCCCTTCTACTCATATACCCATCCAAATGCCTCTTAAATGTTGCAATTGTACCAACCTCCACCACTTCCTCTGGCAGCTCATTCCATACACGTACCACCCTCTGCGTGAAAAGGTTGCTCCTTGGGTCTCTTTTATGTGTTTCCCCTCTCAACCTAACCTATGCCTTCTAGTTCTGGACTCCCCGACCCCAAGGGATAAATTGCCTATTTATCCTATCCATGCCCCTCATAATTTTGTAAACCTCTATAAGGTCACCGCTCAGCCTCCGACACTCCAAAGAAAACAGCCCTAGCCTGTTCAGCCTCTCCCTATAGCTCAAACCTTCCAACCCTGGCAACATCCTTGTAAATCTTTTTTGAACTCTTTCAAGTTTCACAACATCTTTCCAATAGGAAGGAGACCAGAATTGCATGCAATATTCCAACGGTGGCCTAACCAATGTACTGTACAGCTGCAACATGACCTCCCAACTCCTGTACTCAATACTCTGACCAATAAAGGAAAGCATACCAAATGCCTTCTTCACTATCTTATCTACCTGTGACTCCACTTTCAAGAGCTATGAACCTGTACTCCAAGGTCTCTTTGTTCAGCAACACTCCCTAGGACCTTACCATTACGTGTATAAGTCCTGCTAAGATTTGCTTTCCCAAAATGTAGCACCTCACATTTATGTAAATTAAACTCCATCTGGCACTTCTCAGCCCATTGGCCCATCTGGCCAAGATCCTATTGTAATCTGAGGTAACATTCTTCGCTGTCCACTACACCTCCAATTTTGGTGTCATCAGCAAAATTACTAACTATACCTCTTATGCTCACATCCAATAATTTATATAGGTGATGAAAAATAGTGGACCCAGCACGGATCCTTGTGGCACCCCACTGGTCACAGGCCTCCAGTCTGAAAAACAACCCTCCACCACCACCCTTTGTCTTCTAACTTTGAGCCAGTTCTGTATCCAAATGGCGAGTTCTCCCTGTATTCCATGAGATCTAACCTTGCTAACTAGTCTCCCATGGGGAACCTTATTAAATGCCTTATTGAAATCCATACCGATCACATCTACCTCTCTGCCCTCATCAATCCTTTTTGTTACTACTTCAAAAAACTCAATCAAGTTTGTGAGACATGATTTCCCACGCATAAAGCCACGTGGACCATTCCTAATCAGTCCTTGCCTTTCCAAATACATGGATTCCCTCCAACAACTTGCCCACCACCGACATCAGGCTCACTGGTCTATAGTTCCCTGGCTTGTCCTTACCGTCCTTCTTAAACAGTGGCACCACGTTAGCCAACCTCCAGTCTTCTGGCACCACACCTGTGACCATCAATTATACAAATATCCCAGCAATCACTTCCCTAGCTTCCCATAGAGTTCTAGGGTACACCTGATCAGGACCTGGGGATTTCTCCACTTGTATGCATCTCAAGACATCCAGCACTTCCTCCTCTGTAATATGGACATTTTTCAAGATGTCACCATCTATTTCCCTACATTCTATATCTTCCATTCCTTTTCCACAATAAATACTGATGCAATTGTTACAAAGAGAAATGAAAAAGACGTTCTCCCCAACTCTCTCAATTAAACATTGTCCAGGAGACTACACTGGTCTTAACTGAAGTGTTCCTTTTGTATGAGCAGGTACCCACTTTCAGAAGATGTTTCACCTCTCAATTGAAGGAATTGCATTGTGAGCCAGAAATATGTTTCACAACTATAGACTCTGGCAAAATAATCTTCTAATGTCAAACCTATTTCTCCTCTTAGGTAACTTCAGAGAAATCAGTGCAATATTAATACTAAAAATATGCTCCTGGTTGTGTGAAACTCCTGATGTATGTTGGAATGGTGCAACCACAATAGTGTTAGGAATTGAGAAGGATAAGAAAATTGGTCTAACACCAAAATGTTAAGGCTAGATTTGGGCCACTATTTGTTTATGGTACAGGTAGAGGCAGGTGGATTGATCGCAAGCCTGAAAGCACTAAAACTAAAAAGCTTACATTTATATACCACCTTTCACAATCTCAAGCCCTTCCCAAGGGCTTTGCAACCAGTTAAGTCATTGATCTAGCGAACTAGTGATTAGCTTCTAAGATTTCAAGAACCAAAATGAAATTGGTCACCTATCACCAAATACAGAGCCAATACAGATATTTCACTACTAGAACATTGCGTTGCTATCCTACAGAGAGCAGAGGACATGATAAGATCTCTCTGAAACATGAATACTGACTGACACTATTTCAAGCCTTACTCATAAACAAAGTTGAGTGGGTTCCAGGTAGCCAATGAATGCTTTTTTTCCCAAATTCAGTCGGGTTATTACTAAGTATTGCAATGCTACTGGAATGATAGGAAGGTAGAAAAGCAAATTCAGGAGAAGAATAACAAACATTTGAGTTATTTTGACTCGAAGTTGAATTAACCAGTTGATAGCCAATTTGGTGGTGATTTCAGTCATATTGCTACAATAACTTTGTCTTTGTACTAATCTCTACAAAAACATGTAACAGTAACAAAAATGCATTTATTGATGCCATATCTTTTACGTAGTAAAATATTCCAACATCTTTCACAGGAGCCATATAAAACAAAATTTGACAATAAACCACCGAAGGATACATTAAGGCAGATGATTAAAAGACTGAAGAAGAAGTGTGTTAGAAAGGTTTCTTCAAAAAGCCAAGACAGAAAGGTGGCGAGGTTTAGGGAAAGAAATCAGGGCTCAGAAATGTCAACAATGTTAAAAATGTACTAATAACTCTGAACTAATTTTAAAGATATATATTTGCAGAAAGCATTGGATTATAGTGTGCAGGAAGAAAGTTCTTCCTTTTGTCGGACTTGAAATGGCACTGTGCGACCTATCAATAAAGCGTTTTGGGATGTCCCGAGGTGTTTAAAGATACTTTACAAATACCTTTCCACAAATGAGATTTTCAAAATTGCTTTATGAAATGAGACAATAGCAGATTGTAATGGGTGCGTGGAATGCTCTGCCAGCAGCCGTAGTAAAATCTGATACATGAGGGACATTTAAGCAACCCTTGGATAGGCACATGGAACTTATTACAATGAAGATTATGTCGGTTAGTCTGAACTTAGAGCAGGATAAAAGGACAGCACAACTTCGAGGGCTGAGCGACCTGTACTGTTCTATGTTCAGACAGGGGAAAAAAAAGAAATGGCCAATATCACTTTCCAGACTTTGGCATTTTCATTATCATCGGTAGTGTCCAATGTCACATTCACTAGTATTCGTTAGAATTGAACAGCTCATATTACTCAAATAAAGTGGCTGGTTGAGGTACAGTACTAGATTTAAATAATGGCAGTGAACTTCTTGTGTGTGTTACTGCCAGGAGCTGGTCTGATGGGAATTTATTGAAAACCACTCCTCTCCAAAATGGCTCGCAAATAAAAGAATTTAATGCTACACTAAATCCCTAAAGGGCCATAATTCTCATCGGTTAGAAAATTACCTCCACTATGTTATTAGGATAATATAAATTTTGTTAATTAGCCCAATTTCATAAGGAAGATCGGGTTAATTACAAAAAGTATTCTTACTGTAAAAAAGGTTTAGGTTTTCTACCTATGAAGATTCAAGGGCATGATTATTACGGTATGATAAAGGATAACAAAGTCATAAATAAAATTAATTAGCCTAATTTGCATATATGAATTATGCTCCTTTGTTATGCTTTCTCCTATAATTCAAAAATCATAAGGGTCAGTTTTATGCTAAATTTGGGAGTTATATCAGTTAATGCATCATTGAGTTCTCCTAATTACATTTAAAGTTCTTGTATGAAGCAGCCATAAGTGTTATTCTAAAAAAAGATGAATGTTGTTGCTGCATTATAAAAACCATCTAATTCTTTAATTGTTAAAAAAGACTTCAACAGTAACCAATCATAAGTATCTGCTATTATCATCAAATTTTGCTGTCAAATTATTTATCTCCCTCTACCTCCTTGCTTCTTTGAGATATGCCTGATAAAATCCTTCATCTCTAGGTTTAAGGTACATTGTCACTGTGGGAACAAACACTGTCTAATTAGAGGAAATTGGGATTACTGATCTATAAATATCGACATAATTAAATGCCACATATCTAGCTTACATATCATCTTTCAATGGAACCATGTGTCAAACATATTACTTTTGAGACTATTGTACCTCAAAGCATCAGAATTATTGGGGGAAAATAAATAAATGGTGTAAATAAGCTGGTAGGTTAAATTACCAATGAAATATCTGATTGTCTAAATGTGAATGATTTTAAAGGTTGCAAAAAACTCCAAAGAGGAGCAAACAATTTTCAAAAGTACCTTAACTAAATTCCCATTTTATTTTTAATGTTACCATCCATACGCTAGCAAGACCAACAAATAATATAATCTGAACAATTTTGTTGTAACTTTAAACTGCTATCTTTACTCGGGTGACTTTTATACAACACGTGTGATGATCATGTGGCTTTCAATAGGTTATTTTGTCCTTTTTTTTAAGAGAGGCTATATGGCAGAGGTGCTGAGCTATCTCTCAGAAAGTAAATTTGTGAAGCGTTGAGAATTTTTTAAAAGTTGGAACAGTAGAGCAGCCTGGGTTTTGCCAGCTCTCATAGACCAGGCTTTCTAGTCTTAGTTTTAATTTTTAGGTTTAGCTTTAAGCTGTTGCGCTCTCCAAAAAGTTGTGAGTGTCAGCGAATGTCTCTTAGCTGCTACTCTCTCTGAATCTACTCTTGATGCTTTTTCCTCCTGGATCGGAGAACTGCATTTGGAGTACTGTGTGCAGTTTTGGGCCCTTTATCTTAGAAAGGATGTACTGGCCTTGGAGCAGGTTCAGAGGAGTTTAATGATAATGGTCCCTTGAATGATAAGCACTGGGTCTATAATCGATGGAGTTTAGAAGGATGAGGAATGATCCGATTGAAACTTACTGAATACTGAATGACCTGGACAGAGTAGATGTTGGGAAGATGTTTCCATTGGTAGAAGACATTAGGACCCAAGGGCACAGCCTACTATAAACAGAAGATCTTTTAGAATGGAGATAAGGAGAATCTTCTTCAGCCAAAGCGTGGTAAATCTATGGAATTTTGAGCTACAGAAAGCTGTGGAGGCCAGATCATTGAGTATATTTAAGACTGAGATAGATAGGTTCTTGAGTATCAAAGGGATCAAGGGTAACAGGGAGGAATTGGGAGAATGAGAAGCCATAATTGAGTGGTGGAGCAGACTTAATTGGCTAAATGGCCTAATTTCTGCTCCTATGCCTTATAGTCTTATGCATGTATGAATCTGTGTCTGAATTTTCCTTTTTGCCAAAGGGTGTGTTTATGTGATGTTACCTGGAACAGGTAATTAGTAATAGTTACTGTACCTGTTATTCTGTTAAGTTTTCCAACAGTTAAATTAATCTAAATTCCCCTTTCTTTAGCTGCATTTTAACTACAATGTTTAAATAAATTGTGTTTTGCTTAACATCAAGTAGTTTGACTAATTGTGTTGCATCTAAGACACTTAACATTTGTCTTTGAAATAAGAAAAAGTTAAGGTGTAGGCTACCTTCCTAAAATATTTTGAGGGGGTCCAATCTCATCCATAACATACATGATGAGAAAGGTCACAGCATTCTGGAAAACAAAAACTGATTGATTTATTGATTGATTGATTGTCACATGTACTAAAGTACAGTGAAAAGCTTTGTTTATGAGCAGGACAGACAGATCATTGTAAGCAAGGATGTACAGATCAGAAAGGCTTAGACAGAGGCATACAGGTGACATTGCACCGGGCGTGCACTAGGCGAGGTCAGGTTTAGCAAGGTCAGTATTATTTAAGGCTGGATAGACCATTTATTAGTCAAATAACGGCTGGAAAGAAGCTGTTCCCAAACCTGCTAGTGTGTGTTTTCAGGCTTCTGTATCTTCTGCCTGATGGAAGAGGTTGTAGGAGATTATTACCAGGAATCGATGGGTCTTTGCTGATGTTGGCAGCCTTTCTGTGGCAGTGAGCTGTGTAAATGGAGTCCATGGATGAAAGGTTAGCTCCCATGATGGTCTGGTCTGTACACAGAGTTTCTTAGAGTTTTGGGCAGAGCAGTTGCCACACTAGGCTGTTATGCACCCGGACTGTATGCTTTAAATGGTGCAACTATAGAAGTTTGTGAGGATCCTATTGCCAGAAGTTTGTTTTTAATGCTAAAAGCACCCATTGTGAATTCCACAAAAATTGACCTAAAATGATAAAAATGTCCTTGTTTGACTAATTTCGGTCCAGTAGAAATCTAGCTTAGAGAATGCAAACAGCTTTTAAATGAAATCCTTCAATTCAATTACATGAACTAAAAGGTTTCTTGTGGTTGTTGTCTGTAGACATATTTTCAAACTTAACACTTGTTGATTAATTTAATTTTATGTGCCTTCTTTCTGAATCGAAATGGTGGTATTTTTGAAGTCTTGGAACGCCCAAGCTATGGAAAGGAACAAATGAATTCATATGAATGTGTCTATTTGAGGAATTATTTTGAAAAGAGCCAATCAGTTTGGGAAAGCTAAGACAGTTATGAAACTCTTTCTGAGAATTCAAAAGAAGTATACATTCCACATACCTCCCACAGTTATAAGGAACACAAAGAAAATAACTATTATATGATTTAAGATATTTAAGAATTAACCAGACTATGAACAAAGTTATAATCAATAGTGGTGAGCGTGACTAACCTTGACATTGAGATAGCATTTTATTGATCCCTGAAACTATCAGGATAAAGCAACCCACTTTCAAAACTTACCCACCATCTTTGACATTTAACCCCCCCTCCCCCCCACCCCCATCACCACCACTGATACATTGTGGCAGCAATGTGTACTGTTTACAAGATGCACTGCAGTAAAACAGTAAGACGTCTTCAACCACCCCTTTCTCTCCAGCTGCTGTTAAATGGACAAAGGCACATGGTCCTCCATTCCCCCCACTTGCCCCAAACCACATCCTGACTTGGGACTTCATCGCCATTCCTTCACTGTGGTTGGATCATATTCCTGGAACTCCATTCATAGTAGCACTGTTGGTGTCCCTACACCTCAAGAACTGTGAAGATTCAAGAAGACCACCACTTTCTCCAGGCACTTAGGAATGGGAATTAAATTCCACCTTAACAAGCAATGCCCAAACTACATGAATGAACATTAAAAAAAGAGAGTCCTGGAATAACATTACTTGTATTCTAAGCAAGATCTTTTTTAAAAGATTGTAACTAAACAGTGCACAGTTACGTCTGTGAGCCCTGTATTCTTCGTAGGATATGTGGACGCCTTATTTTCACCATGGACATCCAGTCCCTGTACACCTCCATCCCCCATCACGAAGGACTCAAAGCCCTCCGCTTCTTTCTTTCCCGCCGTACCGACCAGTACCCTTCCACTGACACCCTCCTTCGACTGACTGAACTGGTCCTCACCCTGAACAACTTCTCTTTCCAATCCTCCCACTTCCTCCAAACGAAAGGAGTAGCCATGGGCACCCGCATGGGCCCCAGCTATGCCTGCCTCTTCGTAGGATATGTGGAACAATCCATCTTCCGCAACTACACTGGCCCCACCCCCCACCTTTTCCTCCGCTACATCGATGACTGTATCGGCGCCGCCTCGTGCTCCCACGAGGAGGTTGAACAGTTCATCCACTTCACCAACACCTTCCACCCCGACCTCAAATTCACCTGGACAGTCTCAGATTCCTCCCTCCCCTTCCTCGACCTTTCTATTTCTATCTCAGGCGACCATATCAACACGGACATCTACTACAAACCGACCGACTCCCACAGCTACCTGGACTACACCTCCTCCCATCCTGCCCCCTGTAAAAACGCCATCCCATTCTCCCAATTCCTTCGACTCCGCCGCATCTGCTCCCAGGAGGACCAGTTCCAAAAACGCACATCCCAGATGGCCTCCTTCTTCAAGGACCGCAATTTCCCCCCCCGACGTGGTCGACGATGCCCTCCACCGCATCTCTTCCACTTCCCGATCCTCCGCCCTTGAACCCCACCCCCCCAACCGCCACCAGGACAGAACCCCACTGGTCCTCACCTACCACCCCACTAACCTCCATGTACAGCGCATCATCCGCCGTCATTTCCGCCACCTCCAAACGGACCCCACCACCAAGGATATATTTCCCTCCCCTCCCCTATCAGCATTCCGTAAAGACCACTCCCTCCGTGACTCCCTCGTCAGATCCACACCCCCTACCAACCCAACCTCCACTCCCGGCACCTTCCCCTGCAACCACAAGAGGTGCAAGACTTGCGCCCACACCTCCCCCCTCACCTCCCTCCAAGGCCCCAAAGGAAACTTCCATATCCACCACAGATTCACCTGTACCTCCACACATATCATCTATTGCATCCTTTGCACCCGATGTGGCCTCCTCTATATTGGGGAGACAGGCCGCCTACTTGCGGAGCGTTTCAGAGAACACCTCTGGGACACCCGGACCAACCAACCCAACCACCCTGTAGCTCAACATTTCAATTCCCCCTCCCACTCCACC
Organism: Chiloscyllium plagiosum; assembly: GCF_037043375.1. NCBI lineage: Eukaryota > Metazoa > Chordata > Chondrichthyes > Orectolobiformes > Hemiscylliidae > Chiloscyllium > Chiloscyllium plagiosum. The sequence continues at coordinate 9,247,640 of NW_028270144.1, forward strand.
AAGGATATGCAGGTCTTTGGACTCCTCCATCGTCAGACCACAGCGAAACGACAGTTGGAGGAAGAACGCCTCATCTTCCGGCTAGGAACCCTCCAACCACAAGGGATGAACTCGGATTTCACCAGTTTCCTCATTTCCCCTCCCCCCAGCCTGTCTCAGTCAAATCCATCAAATTCAGCACCGCCTTCCTAACCTGCAATCTTCTTCCCGACCTCTCCGCCCCCACCCGTCTGACCTATCACCCTCACCTTGACCTCTTTCCACTTATCACATTTCCGACGCCCCTCCCCCAAGTCCCTCCTCCCTATCTTTTATCTTAGCCTGCTGGACCAACTTTCCTCATTCCTGAAGAAGGGCTAATGCCCGAAACGTCGATTCTCCTGTTCCCTAGATGCTGCCTGACCTGCTGCGCTTTTCCAGCAACACATTTCCATCTCTGATCTCCAGCATCTGCAGACCTCACTTTCTCCTGTATTCTTCAATATCAGTCTTGTCTATTTTTACTATGATGTTGTGTAAAACATGCCATGCTTGGCTTGACATGGATCACAGTAAACTTGAAATGATTCACTTCAGGTCATTGACCACTAATGTACAACATAACAAGTCCATTAGTTAGTAAATATACACAGGAGGAATATTTACTGCTTCAGTGTTGGACTGAATATTTGAATTTTTATTGCAGCTTTAGGTGATCTTATTGGGATTAATATACTTGACAGGGGAAGAAGACCAATCTGGTTTGGCAGGACTGTGTGTCTTCCTTGCCCCACTTATATGCCTCATTGTGTCTACAAAGTGATTTGGAGATGCCGGGTGTTGGACTGGGGTGTCCAAAGTTAAAAGTCAACCAACACCACCAGATGGTTGTCCACCTGATGAAGGAGCAGTGCTCCGAAAACTGGTGCTTCCATTTAAACCTGTTGGACTATAACCTGGTGTTGTGTGACTTTTAACTGTGCCTACAAAATAGTAGGTTGACGAGCAGACACAGGGATTATTTTTCAACTCCCTTATTGTACATTATATGGCAAATATAGAGACTGGGAAAAAAACATACATTCAATTGTGTAATAATTTTTGTTTGTAATCCTTGTGTCTCCCATTTGAAGGCCTTAGAATGTAACTTCTAACCTTTCCTTGGGAGGATTGACAACTTGCAGTCTTTTACAATAAGGCTTGCAGCATACAACAGACTTTAGCAGTTGTTTATTGATTGTGACAGGCAAACATTTCACTGTATACTAAGAACTTCTACAATATAGATAAGCAAGTTCTCTTTTTAACTAGAAAGCTCAGTTTTTTTTCAAACTGCATTAAAACATCCACTGAATGGTAGTTGCTAACATTTTGATTTCTGAAGAAGATTATTGATTAATGTTTGCACTCCATTGAGTGCACTGACCAAATGTGAGATATAAATATCAACCTTTGAGAGTACTAGCAGCTTCCGAGAATCACATGCTCCCACATTCTGTCATGTCCTTCTGAGAGTATAGTTCCAATACATTGTAGTATGGAAAATCTTTCAGTGGTGCAGCGTACACACCGCTATTATACTGTTTAGTAATTTTCTTTAACATCAGAACATAAGATTATAACAATTAATACACCGTTTAAAGCAACTAAGACGTTTTAATAACTTTATTTCCATCCTGTTTATATCTATTTTTCAATGTTACATCTTTCTTACTCATCGTTCTTTCAACTCTCCATCTTTCTTCTACTTGTAAGGTGAACTGAATGCTGTCAGGGTGACAAGATCAACACTGCAATTGTTTGCACCATTCTTTGATTGAAGAGATGTAAAATTAGCTTGTTGTTAGTTCAGTAAATGGTGATTTCAGCTGGAAAATAGATATATAAGGCAGATTAGATCGGACTGGAAACAGTCAAGGTAACCACACAGTTAAAAACTTGTCTAGGCTCACATAAAGAAATAGCCATTGGCTTAGCAATATTTGTGAAGCTAGAACTTGCAGAAGCAGTGAAAAACATTGAAGTGAATACATTTTCAGTATTTTAGGTTAGATTCCCCACAGTGTGGAAACAGGCCCTTCGGCCCAACAAGTCCACACCGACCCCGCCGAAGCGTAACCCACCCAGACCCATTCTCCTACATTTACCCCTTCACCTAACACTACGGGAATTTAACGTGGCCAATTCACCTAACCTGCACATTGTTGGATTGTGGGAGGAAACCGGAGCAAACCCACGCAGACACAGGGAGAATGTGCAAACTCCACACAGAGAGTCGCCTGAGGCGGGAACTGAACCGTGTCTCTGGCGCTGTGAGGCAGCAGTGCTAACCACTGTGCCACCGTGCTGCCCACCTTTGCAATTTCTCTCTGTACTTTGTCTATTCAGCTTTGTTTTCTGCTGAATTATGAACCTATTACATCTCCTATTTCTCCTTCACTTAATTATTCTATTCCCTTTTAAAAGATATTATTTAATCTGCTTCCACCACTCTTGCAGGAAGTGTGTTCCAGATTGTGACACTATATTGTGTAAAAATATAACTTCTCATTTTGTCACTGATCTGTTACCCATTGCCTTAAATCGGAATTGTCTGCTTACCAATCATTCTACCATTGGAAACATCTTTTTTTCTTATTTACTCTATCCAGCCTTTTGCAGATTTTAAAAATTCTCATAATCAGCTTTGTTCTAAGGGGAACAACCCTAGCCCTTTTAGACTCTCCACATATCTGGTAGTCCTCACTCACTGCTGGCAATGTTCTAGTAGACCTGCATTGCATTTTCTGTAAGACCCTGTATAGTGCTCACAGTTGGACCCAATATTTCAGTTGGAATTGTTAAAGTTTCAGCATAGTTGACATGTTTGTGCCTCTCCACCTTTTTGTCAGAAGTGGAATGTCTGTAGTTGTCCCATCCTCTGCCATTATGCCTTTTGGAAGAAGATTTAGAAGATTGTGCCCAAAGCCTCCATTATTTCTCTCCTTGTTTCCTTCAACAACTAAGAAATATCTGTCTAGACCAAGGACCGTTTTTACTGATGCCACCTGTTAAATTCTGATTTACCTATTTTTATCCCATCCAATTTTTCTATATCTCCTCCTGTAATGTGAATTTGCCAACATTCTTTTATTTAGTGATGGCAAGCAAAGTACTCATCAGTACATCAGCCATGCCTGCCAGCTCTTCAGGGTCTCTGTTTTTGTGCCTGATTGGCTCTATCCTTGCTTTGACTACATTTCACTCTTGAAATGTTTATTTAAGATTTTAGGACTTCCATTTCTGTCAAACACAAATCTACGTTCATGCACTCTCCTTCCCCTCCTTCCTTCCCTTTCCAATTTCTCTCTGTACTTTCTCTATTCAGCTTTGTTTTCTGCTGAATTATGAACCTATTACATCTTATAAGCCTCCTCTTCTGTTCATTTTAATCTCAATATTTTTAGACAGCCAGTGAATGCTAGCTCAGATACTTGATCCACAAGGGAGCCAAGGACTAGACTGGGACATGGGTGGAAGTGCCTGAAAATAAAGGTAAAACCACAGTTAAAGCAGTCTTGATTTTATTTAATAATGGTGCAGGATTGTTTGGCTGAATGGTCTGCTTGTTCCTATTTCATATGATCTCAACACCTTGCCTTTCTGCCCAAAGGAGCATTTGTAGTCTAGATTTGAATTCTTTGAAGACGTCCTGATGATCATTTGCTGTTTTTACTTTCTACACCCATTCTCTAATTCAATAGTGATGACAGCCAAAAATTTCCATCTTTCCAAATATGAAATGCTTCAGCCAAGTTGTCTGTCTCATGTCCGTCCATGACACTAGGAAAGAACAGGGGAACTTGTTAAAAGCCTGGTCACTTGACTTAAGTCACCACTTGAAGCATGTTAGTCTTAGGCTGAAATTCAGAAATCTGAAACATTCATGAAGATAATTTGACTTGACAGTCGACAGTTCGATAAAACAAATTGCCGATATTATCTTCTCAAACAAAACAGACAATGAGAATATTACACTATTTTTCAGAATGGTTTTCTTTGCATATTAGCAACATGATGGTACTAATTATTGTAATTTTTTCATGCGCATCACTACCAACAAACCTGATGCAAAACTTATACAATACCCCATAACATTCGAACCAATCATGAAGATAAAGGATGAAGACATATGCACTCCACAGCTGACTCTGAGCTTTGAGCTTGCTTGACCCTGCTTTTGGGGAGATCTTGTTATAAAGTATAAAATACTTGTTATAAAATGTAAATTACCTCTCACAGGTTCTGGTAGCCTAATGTCAATCATCATTTGATAAACAGGTAAGTATTAAAGCTTCAGCTGGTACATCATCCTGAATGAACTGCACAGCAAGCAATGACACTGATAATATTTACCAGCACAGTTACAGTCAGTATAAAACAGAACCTGCTGACCAATTCCACAGGGTACCAAAGGAAACATGAGAGCATAGAGTCATAGTCATAAAGTTGGCATGGAAGCAGACTCCTTCAGTCCAACTCCACTTGCCAACCAGATATCATAAATTAATCTAGTCCCATTTGCCAGCATTTGGCCCATATCCCTCTAAACACTTCCTATTCATATATCCATCGAGGTGCCTTTTAAATGTTGTAATTGTACCTTCCTCTGGCAGCTCATTCCATGCACACAAGACACTTTGCGTAAAAAGGTTGCCCCTTAGATCCCTTTTAAATCTTTCTCTCTCACCCTAAACCTCTTTCCTGTAGTTCTGGATTTCTCCATCCTGGGGAAAAGACTTTGTCTATTCACCCTATGCATGCCCCTCATGACTTCATAAACCTCTGTAAGGGTCACCCCTCAGCCACTGACACTCCAGGGAAAACAACCCCAGCCTATTCAGCCCCTCCCTATAGCTCAAACCCTGTGATAACTGCAGGTAAGAAATATAAAAGCTTTTATTTCATATTACAGCTGAAGAGACCACAAGACATTAACACAAGACTGTTTCTGACAAGCAGATATACTTTTCCATGTAAACAAAGCTGGCTGATTGTCATTGCAGGTTACCTGTTAATGGGTCTGGTCGATGTATCTCGGTGTGTGAAGGTCCACAGTATAGTTATTATTATTTTTAGGTGAGCTGATTCAATCTGAAACAACAAGTAACCTCTGTCGTTCTGGAAAAGAGATCGTGTTTACACTTGCAGCATAGAAGTTTCCATAGGAATAACAAGCCGGGTGTAAAATGAAGTAATGACAATGTTTTAAAACGAGGTTAATGGACTGTAATAGATTTCAGGTCTAGAAAGAAGCCAATGCAGTAATGCTTTGAAATACTGATCTCCTGAAGAGAAGACCCTCTTTCTGTTTGGGTTCAGTGACCGTCTGGCGTCTGCTCTTCCTTTGGGTTCCCATGGACTCAGGTTAGACATTCTAAAATTATTAGAAGATGAATACAATTATCACCGTTATCAAGTCGTATGTGATTATACAAGTGAATCTTCCATAAAGTCGCACAAAGCGTTTGAATCCAATCTGCAGATTTGGAGAATAAACTGAATCATCAGCATTTCCGGGTTAGCTTTGAAATCGGCGCTGCTGAGTAACATTTAACCCGGTTCATAGTGCCGGAAATCTCACCGTGTGCTAAGTCTACACAACTTGCTTCACTTGTCCGAACTAAACTTACACAGCCACTTCCCGAATTAGATCGTATTTCCATTAAATCTGTCTCTCTCTTTTCCGCCCTCTTTCCTACAGATACAAATGTACATCATTAGTTCGAATGTTTACCCTTACTCCTATAGATACTATATATAATTTAATTCAAATGTTTGTTCTTACTTCTGTAGATACTATATATAATTCATATGTTTGTCCTTACTCCTATAGATATTATATATAATTAATTCAAATGTTTGTCCTTACTCCTATAGATACTATATATAATTAAATGTTTGTACTTACTCCTATAGATACTGTATATAATCCATTCAAATGTTTGTCCTTACTGCTATAAATACAAATACATACTCAAAATGCTTGCCAGTAAAGAATACGCTGTTTCTTTAGTGTTGGAATTAAATAACGTCACTAGGACACAGTTTAGGGCAGAAATGCAAATCTTTTCAAATAGGTTTTCAAAAATCTCCAAGTTCTTTGAAGGTGTATGCCTTCAAAAGAACAAAAAACAAGATAAGGGCAAGGCTATGGAGAAGGAGCGAGAGTGCAACTTAGTCTCTCAAGCGGCCAGCACAGCGGTTTGGGCTGAATGGCTTTCTTCTCGCTATGGGATTCATCTGTTCGGTTATAATATACCTTAAATAATCCAGTTTTGCATTTGAAATAATCAAGTAACCGAAAGCCTGTCAAAAGGCACGTGTTTTATTCTCCTGACAGTGCATCAATGGATCTGACTTTTTTAAAAAGAAAAACAAGTGTTCTGAATTCAGACCTGCCTTCAGATACCTGTAATAGGCACAAAGATGGAAGCTGTTCAAAATCACTTTTCATTACAGCTGACTACGTTGCTTCTGTGCGGCCAAACCCGTTTCATTTGTGCCTTCTTTTTGATTCCTGCGTGACTTTATTTGAAGAAATCCAAAAGTGAGTTGGATCTCAGCCAGCGCTGCACCTTCCCAATCAAACTTACCGGTTTTCACCAAACCATCCTTAGGATCTTTAGCATGCGCAAGCTACAATGCTGAATCTGTCTCACTCCTCGGAAGGAGAACCAATTGGGTTACACTCCAAAACCTTGTGCAATGACATTAAAAACGCCTATGCCCTAAATGCAACAAATCCCTCAGAAACCTTACATCCCTTCTTTGCTGAAATGTTTGATCTACTGTGTAGGTTTTTTTTTCCCCAGGAAATTAAAGATACTGATTATATTGACCAAGGGGATAAATAGCTGAATTCGGGACAATATTGGATATGAGGTAAACTGAAGACAGAATCTCTCTGAATTGTCTGATTACTTCAAATCATGTGAATCGCAAAGGGGCGTTTTTTTCTTTCGATGAAATGGAAGTTGCTGAAAGAACTCAGCAGCGTCGGGAGTATCGGCGGGGAGGAAGCAGATGACCGTTTTGATAAATATCGGAATCATTAATTCTTGTTTTTTCTCCCTAGATGCGAGGAGACCAGCTGAGTCCCTCCAGCTTTTTCTACTTCATGATTCCAGCAACCGCAATTATATGTTTTGTTTTATTGTTTTCAGATGATTAGCTGACACAATAAAAACTGGATTCAGTGTCTTTTGGACGTGCAGCATTTTGACTTAAATGCCGTACGCAATTCATTACAATACTGGTTACATTGAAATGGTACAACATAGCAATAACATGCTGTCAAACAGTTTTGGAATGGCCAGTGTTATTATGGTAGGTGATAAATATCGTTTCATAAGGCGCCACTTTGCATATCAAATGTCTGGAGGAACTTTGTGGGAAAATGTCAAATTGCAATTTAATGGTTTTTGCTTTGAAAACGGTTTTCGCATCATACGCGATATGTAACAGATCCTATTCTGGGATCTCAGTGAGCAGTTACTTTTATAAATCGGACGCGGGGGTCATATTTCTTTACCCTCTGGTTTGGTGTTGCTGCCAATTATTCTGGGTCACAGTGAAAGGAAAGATCAGACACTCAGCAAACCCGCTGCTTCCTGTATATTTCAGGTTAGAACTTTAATAACAGCCGCAAAACATACGAGCGCTTTAGGTGATCTACACCAAAGAAAGGATTAATTGAGCTTTTCGCAATTATTATATTGTTCAGCGTTAAAAACTTAACGCGCAAAATCTGTGTTAACTAACGTCCTCTCCTTCCGTAACTTTAAATTGTCCCACAATTTTGATATCCAAGGTGATAAACTGCAGTTTAGAAAGAGTGTTAGCGTTTTGGACCGTTCTCCAGTAGTCTACTGCTTTCTCTCTACAATTACTGGTTTTGTTTCAGATTTCCAGCATCCACAGTTTATTTTATAAACCCGCGTCATTCCCACCGGAAAAACAACACGCAAATCAGTGAAGTTTTAGTTTACCAAAAAAAAAAGCAACACACCCGTTGCATTGTTGCTGGAACAGGGGGCATTCAAGTCAACGGGAGTGCCGAGAGATAACGAGATAGTCTCGTTAAAGAGCTCCGAACTAACACGCCGGTCTTTACTTTTACTCGCGTGCGTTGCAGTCGCGTCAACTTGTGTCAGAGAATCAAAACTTCTCAAACTCCTCTCGCTGATCGAAGTTATTAATTACCCGTAAAAGTGGTGGGGGGGGGGGGGGGGACGAGTTGCAGTGATTTCATGACGAGCGTGGGAATTGGCGTATAAAATGCTGCAGTAAACGTGTCGACAGCTGTAATGTTTAGGAGTGATGTTGAAAGGAGTTACAATCGTAGCTAATCCTTTGCTGTTTGTAGGAGACACGCGTGACGATTTCTGTTTAACCCATGTCTTCTCAGGCCGGTGGGCGGGATAAACAAGTGTTCCGAATATAAAACTCCAACTCAACGATAAAAGGGTGTTGGTCTTGATAAAAAAAAAGACGAAAATGTCGACATGCATTTGTATCCTTCCACAGATCTGTGTATCGCCTCAGAACGTTGCTCCATGTAATGACCCCGTGTTGACATTGATCGCTAACTATTAAACACAAAGTGAAAACTTTAAGGTGACTCCTGGATTTGTGCGCAACCACGTTTGTTTAAGGGTTTATGTGCGTTCCATGTCATCGCCTTAAATTTGCGAATATTATCACATCTTTCGATCCAATCCGCCCGGGATTAATTTGGATAGAGTAGAACTCACTAAGATTTGTTTTATTAGAAGGGAAACAACATTATTTTAAGGTTACCAGCTGACATTATACCGCTAAGATATATTTTAAATACAATTCTGTAGTTACCTTATATTCTTTAGCTAGTTGGGACATGATTCAAACCAACCTGGAAACGAAGAGGAATCGTGTTCCACCCTTTACTGAGAATAAGTCATCATTGAAAATCATTTTGCATAATGTCCAGAACATCACACGCTGGTCAAATTGGACACTTCATTTCTGTCCCTTTATTTTCTTATTACGAAGTTCATCAAATCCGTTTACACTAAATGGGATTAATTGCTCAGGATGCGAACACTCGGGATCTCTCGCCTCTAAATTAGATTATGTTTTAACACCTAAATAAAACTAACACCTTTTATTCGCACTTTTTATTTGTTTTCAAGATTTAGATGCAACATATGATGGAACTTTTTAATGACCCGTCTGCGCTTGCTTTTTCATCGATTGAATACTTACACTTAAACATTAATTGTTCACTTGCAATTTCCACTAAATATTTCCCTTTAATTGTAGACTCGCGTTTTCCCGATTGTGCAGTTAAACATTTCCATTTATTCTAGATACACTAATACAGAGTTGGGAGAATTACAACTCACTAAAGGGATTTGGGCAAGGGTTTTTATGACAAGTACTGAGTAATTGTCCGAAAGATCGTTCTTTTTAAACAGTAAATCCGCTCTTGCCTAATGGGTGCCTGTTTTACTGTCTACTATTAAATGAACTGATTATCTGACCATTCCGGTTCCAAAAGACTCGAAACGCAATCACGTTGATCTCTTAATTTAAATATTGCAGACACAAATAATTTCAAAGACTGATTTTCCCCCGACCATTAGTTCCCGCGAATTTCAAAAGTAACATTAAGTCATCTCAGAGACTTTAAAATCCTCAAGAAGCTAACTGTGTCGGTCAAGTCAAGATAGACTTCAAAATCTTTTTAAAATCTAGGCATTAATGTTATTTTTTAAAGTTTACCGTGACACTGAAGAGGTGTGAGAATGTTCCAAACTAAGAAGGCGATAAGACTGAGAGAGAATTCATGGCGGGAGTTTCTCTTTTTTTGTGAAAATTAAAGATTTAATCTCTAGTGGGCGCTGTCGGTCCATGAAAAAAACTGAGATTGGCAAACTCCTGACTGGCGCCTGGAAGATCAGACCTTCACATCATTGCGTTTAATGCCCAGCCCAGAACAAAATATATCAGTGCCTTTAACCAGCCGTATAATTCCCTCAATCGAACACAAATGCACGGAATTTCAGCAAATCAATGGACAGTGCATACCTCTTGGCGAGGTGCCCATTTACTTCTATCTGGGGCGAATCTTTCTCACGATTTTGCACTTCCCCCTATTTGATTCGTCCAAACATCTAACCTTGTACTGACAGTCGTTTTCTCCAGCTCCGATGCAATCTGACAGAATTGGCCAGAGAGGAGCGAGAGAGAAAAAAAAACAACGCGAGGGAAACTTTATGACAAAGTGAAAATGCTACCAATTTATTGGGGTGCTGCTGAGTGCGATGTTTCGCGGGGCATATCCCACCCTTAAAACCCGCGACCCTGTTCCTCTACCCCTGCCCCCTCAGATTCCCCATCAACACTTTAATCAAACGATAATGAGATTTGGGCTTAAAGTGCAATCCTTCCAATTAGCAAGTGCAAATGGAACAGTGGGTGCATTTACATGGGCAGGCTGCAACAGTGTTGCCTTGCTCTGTGTTATTGAGTTACCTGCTCATTCAGACAAGCCTTCACCCCCATGGAACAATAACAATGGAGGAGGGAGGGATGGAGAGAGAGGCATGGACTGACGGTTCTCAGGACCAATAAAAACCTGGATGCGGCTGTCAGTCAACGGGAAGCGGCGGCTGCAGGTGGCCGGGTGAACCAATGAGCGGGTGTTGGGGAGAGGGGCGGGCTCTGTGGGAGCCTGCTGTTGGGAGGTATATAACCTTCCTGCAAAGAGCAGTCTCATCACGTCCTGGATGGTGAAAGTCGCCAAGTGGAGGGTTGAGGAAGACGGGAATACACGCAGACACACACACATATAGATAGAAATAACACAGACAGAGCGCTGCAACACTCACTGTGAAACAACCCCATCGGACAGACTTGGACATATGTCTCAAACAGCTGAGGCACTGATTAGACTGCAGAGAAAGAAGGCTTGCAACTGATTATTTTTTCCTCTATCTCCCACTCCCCAGCCCCCCTGCCCCCCCCTCCTCAACTCCCCACCCCTACCCCTCTCCTGCCTTGGCTCATTCCGCCGTCGCGTTGTACAGCAGGTATCTAGGTACAACAACAACAACCTATTACAGAGTAGCAGCGATCTGAGAGTAGCGCGTCGCCGGTGTTGGTTTGGCGGTGGGAATGTGGAGAGCGAGTGGCCGAGTGTGAGAGACCGCTCTGCCAACAGCAACTCCAGCGGATCAGCAGCAACTGGAAGCAACTGCGAGGCGGACTCCCGGAGCATTTGGTTCTTCCTTTTATTTTTTGGAAAGAGGATACCGTCCAGAGATTTGACAGGGACGCGGGACGCTTTCTACCCGAACTGTGTTGGGACCAAGTGAGCGGTGATGATGGCAATAAGGAACTCGCTTTGGAAAAACTATTTGGGAGTTTTGTGCGTGTTGTGCAGGGTGACTCTATCAAACTGTGAAATTTTGGCACCTATATATTGGAATTCCTCAAATCCCAAGTAAGTGAAACAACAACAGTTGAAGGCTCAGCACTTTTTTTTTGCAAATTTTATTATTTAATTTCTAGCACAAACATAGTACAACGTGCGTGGCTTCCCTCTTGGGAGGGGGCTGGAGGGGTAGGGGGAGTAACTCTCCTGGGGGGGGGGGGGGGGGGGGCAGCGGTGTATATTAATTGAGACATTCCTAGAAGAAATAGCGCCGGAGCCGGTTTAGAGCGAAGCCAGTCCACCATCCGCTCGGTTTACGACGGTCTACTGCCTCCCCAGTCTGAATGGAAATGGTTGGCTTGATTTTTACATTTATGATTAGGAGGGAGCTGGTGGGTGCGAGTTTGGTGGAGAGGGGATGGGGGGACACAGGAAAATGGACAGATCCTCGTGGGCTCAGCCGTGTTTGGGAGTGGGGGGGGGGGGGAGTTGCCCGAGATAAAGAGAGGGGGGGCGCAGGGAGAGGTCAGATTGAGCTTTTCGAGTAGATCTGGATGTAGAAATCCGCGGTGGCTGAGGGCAGACAGAAGGGAGCAGGTGGCGTTAACATGACCCGGTGTTCATATTCGGGAGAATACAGCGATCCGGGCAGTCAGGGAGTGTCCCGAACGGATTGTGCAGGAGACCACCCTTTGCCTGAAGTTTCGACCGCAGGGCGATTGTCTCCAGGAAACCTCGAGAATTGTCCGGAGTGCATTTAACCCCCCCCCCCCCCCCCATCCCCGTCCCCATCCCACTCAAATTCATACGAATGTTGGTGCAGGAAATGTAGGCGAACTCTGCCCGATAATCCCCGCAACGAGGTGCAGGCACTAATGAAAATGAACGCGTCCATCCAGACCTTCCTCTGAGCTTCATGACAGCGACTGATATTGTTCATATGTCTCCCAATGCAACTGGTGTAAGAACAGCAGGCTGAACGTGAAAGCTCAGGTTTTTTTTTAAATAATCCCGTGTCACTGCCATCGCAACCTGCCCCCCCCCCCCCCCTTTTAATAATTCCGATCTCCTACTCGCCCCCCACTATCATTTTAACCCAGTGGAAAAGCAAACAGTTGCAATCATTTCGCTCCCTGAGTGTTTAGTCTATGAATCAGCGTCTTATCGGAGTTTGGGTTAAACCTTTCTGTTGGAACTCATTCAGCAAATGTTTGTTTAAAGTGTTAGAGCAAATGAGGTGTCCGAGTTACCAAAAACAGGTCAAGATAAGAAACTTGATGACAAATCTAAACATGCTCAGTTTAACCCCATTTCTCTCCCCCCCCCCGTACCTTTTTTATTACTCGCGCTCTCTGTCCTTTTGGAAAAAAAATACACACACAGCCCCTCAAGTCGTCAGGATTTCGAGTGAACAGGGAATGTGAGCAGTTTATGCATTAATCCACCTTTTAGTATTTGTGAAAAATCTCTTACTGTTAACATTTTGCTATGCAAATTGCCACGCTGCAAAAAAATCTGCACGACTTTCAAAAGATCTTGCAACTTTGAAAATTGCTTGCGTTGTGAAAGTATAGGTTCTCATTTCGATGAGAGACAAGTGTCGGGGGGGGGGGGGGGTGGGAATAACCCGCTAGAAATGGCGGGATTGCCTGTATAACTCCGAAATCTTAACTTTTTATTTAACTCCCGGGCGCTCTCTAGAGATTTTTTATTTAAAATGTACAACATATAAAACTGAGAGGTAATGTGGGAGGAGGTGCCGCGTGTTCTTTGAAATTTGGGATCGATGAAGTCTGATCGAAGCTAACCAGGTTTGGATTAGATTTAGGCACAGAATATATATCTATATATATATATAAACACACTGGAAAATTGATTGAGAAATCACATTACAGCCTCACCATTTATCTTCGGCCCCAGTGACACCTCCGTTCAATACAAGTTGCGTCAATTTTTTTTCCCTTCCGCACTTTGAGAAGGGAAACTTGTGAAACCTGCTATTAACGCACCATATGTTCCAGAGATCCACAGAGAAAGAAAAGGAGTTCTCGAAACGCTTTGTGTTATGGGGACCACAGAAAGCGATCCGCTCACCATTTAGCAGTGGGTCGGCAGGTGCAAGCACTTCTGGCTAGTCTTGAGGTGGGAGAAAATTGTCCATTTAAATGTTAAGAACAGATTGCAGAAGGGAGACAGAAGCTAGCAAAAAAAAAGGTTCCAGTTATCACCCGGGGGGGAGAGTCAATTTCGCAAGGATTACAGACAAACAGCGTTCTCTCACTCCTCGCACGGCAGGCTTCCTGGGCATTTTAAAAGGTTGTTCACCGGAGCCTTACTTCCAACAAAACTCCTCTTAATGTTTCACTGAAATAAGCCCCTTCGGTGACCACTAGAAGGGAGGAAGTTAGGAAGAAAGTTGCAAGGAGCTGGAATTAACTGTTCTGCAGTTTCTTCCAGGACTCTCACGTTATGCTGGGATATAGCAGCAACAGGTATCTGGGTTCATAACTATGCAGCATACACAACCAGAAAATAGGGACAAATCCGCTACTAATGCCCACATGCTTGAATTACCGGAGCATTTCCTCAGTACCCTGTTATTAGGTTTCGTGTGCAAAATAAGACATCTCGTTTAAGGCCTTTTCTAGGAACAGTTTAGATAAACGACACGTTTGCGCAAACTTAACAGATCGAATGGTGCTTGCGGTCAACCTGATAATATCTTCCAATTCTCTCTGCACATCAAGAGATACACACCCTGTAACTCAGACATTCTGCAAGCGGCATGTAATCAAATCTTGCTTTGCCTTTCCAAAATTCAGATCGCCCTGCATTGATAAATCTACTGTTAAGTAAGCATAGGCAGTGCCTGTACATTTAAACAAGTTAGAAATTTTATTATTTCCCTCGTCTTAGTTATGCAATAATGGTAATGTACCTCTAGTGCTCTTTATATGGATATGTAAAACAAAACACATCTTACACTTTAACCCTAATCAGACTAAACTAACACTTTTATCCAATTATAGCAATTTCTAATAGGTGTACTTAAGTTTGAACAGAGAGAAAAAATAAGAATATTCCCAAACTAGTAATTGGGCTATTAATATTATTTACATATCAGAAGATTTCCAATCAGAAGTGAAAAGAAAGTTCAGTCAGGCAATGTAAGTTTATTCTGAAGTTCAGTTTCACTTCATTACATGGTAGAAATGAAAAGCTCTCCAAAATAGTACAATCCTACAGAGGTCACTCTTCAGATGTTTAAAGCAACCACCTCAGTTACACAGTTACTAGCTGTGTGCAGCCCTTTTGTTTCCCTCATGGGTTATTGGTACTTTCTCTGGAAATTAAATTTTATACAAGGTTGTGGGCGAATGAACAATGTATTCAGTAAGCACTACCAAAACAGTCTGAGATAGTTTTACAATCTGAATCAAAGAATCCCATTTGGATAATTGGAATATTATATCTCGCGGGACATTACCATTATCCTTACATCCCTTACATCTACATTTCAGACTTCTTGAGGTTTATTACTTTTTCAGAACATAATTATTAACAGCTACCTTAATATATATAAAAAACACAAGGGTGACTACATTTTTACAATTGCCGTAGAATCTCAGGAATTATGATTAATCTACATATACACTACTGTGAGAAACCCAGGATAAAAAGTATAGTGGTGTTAAAAAGGGTATTTGCTTTTCCTTGTAGCATTTTTGTTTATTAGTTAATAAAGTATTAAAGAGAAATAAATGGCTGTTAGACCAGTTGGGCAGAAAGTAATATAAACTTCCAGGAGTATTTTCAACCAGAGTTGGCAAATCTAAGCAGGTTTAAACTCTGCTTTGTAGGTATTGTATTTCATTATGTTATGTGTCTGTTTACAAGAGCCTGCTTCAAAGTGGCCCTTAAACTGCCTGACAAGGACAGACTTGTCAGATCCATGCAACCTGCCTTACAATGATTCAGTAAGTGTCTTCATGCATTGCAGGGAACTGACCATTTTCTACAGTTATTAGTTTGTTGCAACAAAGTCTCACCAGAGAATCTCCACATAGAAATGTTGAAATTAAACAGCATCCTGATCACAAACATGTTAGTTTAGTTGAAGCATTTATGCAAGTATAGGTTCATCGCTTGTTTGCCCACTAGTGTGGAAAGAATTGAGCATTTTTCATACCTTGATGTAAGGTTAGTTTCTGCTATACTTATAGAGCACGTAGATCAATTATTGTTAAGCAGTAATACATCTAGTCTATTTGATCCTTTATCCCTATCCCTCAGGACACAAACAGATGGAGAGATAATTCACATTTCTAGTTAACGGTATAATCAATTGATTTATTGCAATAATATATGTAAAATTAATATTAACAGATTTCTTCCTTTCCAAAAATCGCTGTTATGAAATGGGTTTTAGTTTTACTTACAAGTGTTCATGACAATTATTTATCACTGAATTCCTGAGTTTTATTTTGTTTTAGTCCTATCTCACCATAAACCAAACTGCCTTATCACATGTATAAAGGTCCAGTCTTCTGGTTATTTTTGAGTGCAAGTGTGTCCATGCAGTTAGAATGGAGAGGTCGGTATTTGCACTGAAGTTTTAGGCACTTCACTATCCTCTAGTTACTGCTGTTTGCTCACTTTTACAACAAAGATGTTGCATTAAAACCTCAGAAGATATACAAGATATCCTTGACAGCAGGAGTTGTTTGAGAATTAACATTTTCCAGATGCAGAGGTGTACAAAGAAAATTCAAATATGTATATCCAAGAACAATTATTTGGTAAGGATTTTCAAGCAACATGTAACCACAGGAAGATCTCATTCACCTTTTCATTTCTGCTTATAACAGATGATTTGAATCTGAATAGGTGGCGAGTTTTTTTCTGTTCACCTATCTTCATAACGTACAGAAAACAAGCCATACTTTTGTACTTATTATGGAACCACGCAGACATGGAGTCTATTCACCCATGGTGTCTCTTCGACTGAAGTTGCTGTTTCAATTCTTTTTATTTTTAAGTTCATGTTGAATTCCCTTATAAATTAGAATAATTATTTCAGTAGCTGCTCAGACTGAGGTATTTCATGAACAATAGATTTTTAAAAAATAGTCTACTTGTTTTGTTTCTTCGGCAAGAATCGTGAGTTTCTTCCTCTTTATAATCCATTTATGGAATTAATTTGACATAACTCACTTCTTTCCAAAACCCTTTGTAATTCTGAAAGTAGTTATTGGGTCCTTTAATCTTCTCTGAGGCAGTGAAAAAAGGGTCTTTTATTTCTTTGATAACCTCTCATTCCTGACATTATCCTGTAACTGAACTTTCTCTGTATTGTGAATATCTTTGCTGTTAAGGGGAAGCAATAAAAAAAAAACAGCTTTTATTGTCCCAAATCATTCTGTCATGTTTCCATTATTCTGGGAACTCTTTTGCAATATAATATACTTAGGTTGAAGTTCTATGTGCTAAAAGCAGGTCGATTTATAAAGAAAAGCAACCCATTCTGGTAAAACAATACGATGGCTTGTTATACACAGCAAACTATATCTTTCCAGGATTTCAGAAAATAAAAATAAAATATTCAATCTTTGGCATCTTTAAGAATGATAGACTAGTTCAAAAGGAAAGACTTTTAAGAAGACACATCATTACTAATATTGCTTTTAAATCCAGCATGATTGCTTCACTAGAATGCTGTGTAATTTGTTGGAAAAGGTTGTTGTTTACTCTGGATCTCAGTCGTACAATTGTGTTTTCTCTCTGAAGTAAATTCAAAGAGACAAGAGTAAAAGATAATTTCTGCCAAATGCCTGTGCACAGCACATTTTACCTCAGCCTGTCTGTTCAGTTCACATCATCAAAGATAGAGGCAACACCCTTGATATTTCTCGATTAAAAGCAGATTTTTGGCAGGATGCTGATTTACATCATAATAATCTTAACCACAAAGAAAAGTGACGAGTCGTTATTTAAAACAAAATATCCCAGCCGTAAGTCTCCATGGAGATTGGGGACAGTGAAAAGGTAGTAGCAGCTCATGACACATAGAACATGAGAAATGTAAATGCCAACCCCGGTGCTGAGCAGAAAGACTGTGCTTTATGTTCACATGCTCGGAATGGCCAAGCAATGAATTTAGCTTCATTATAAAGCATGTCACTTTTCAGATAGAGGACAGCTCTCAGATGACAAGTTATTCCATTTGCATTTTGAAGACCCATCAGCATCTGCATTATTGAGGCCTTCAAAATTCATGGGCATAATTTAAACAACAGTGTTCTGTGTACTGATGCAGCTATTTAACGGCAGGATTAAATACTAAGATTTGATTTTAATTCAATGAACATTTTCTTAGTTTCTGGCCAACTACCTTAAATAACCCAGATAATTTATTTGTTGCTGTTATACTTAAGGTTAATGAAGAATGACAGTTTTCTGCTTTGCAATAAGCATTTATTAATATTCTTGCATCGTCGGGTTTCTTTGGTGGCTTAGTTCAGTAGTAGTTAAATGCAATACACAACATGATGTAAGATATAAGTTGATGCGTCTTAGGTTATCATTGGAGTGCGATAGTTAGTTTCTGTGTCCCTGCATTAGGGGTGATAAAAAGCCAGTGTCCCACTGTTGTACTTTGGCCCTGATTGGAAGAATGGGAGAGGAGATTGTCCAGGTCTCCACTTGAAGAAAAATGTTACTTTACAAGTTACCAACTTTAATATGGTATCTTATCTGTAATGATCCATCAGTGACTCTTTACTGACTGTTGAGACATGAAAACTGACTTTTGTAAATATTATGAAGTTTCCACACATATCATTGCTTAAAAATCATTTTTAAAAAGGAGGTTTAGGATCCTTTGAACCCCCAAATGTCATTTGAAAATGAATTGCACTTTTGTTTCTTGCGACTTGAAAAAAGATCCTTCCTCTGTAATCTTAATTAAATACAAGTTCTAATTCCCAATTGCTGCAACCAATCTTTTCACTTAATGGAGCAACATCTACATTCAATTACTAAGTTACTTCAAGTTCAAGGATGTCATTAGATATGGAGCACATTAGTTTCACCAGATTTCTGGAACAGAAGTCACTTCATACATTATGATAACTGAAAACACAAAATACATGAAACTAGCAATGATCTTAAGCAAAATTATTAAACACTTAACATGGGCTTTCAATAAATTCATCATCCTGCAACAGTAGGAAAGGTATTACATTGCACAAAAGAAGCAGGTAATGTTTCCATTCAAACAGGAACTTGATATGAAGAGTATGTTTCGCGTTCGTACAACAATACCTTAGGAGAGAATCAGTAGACTGGCATTACTGAGTTTGAGGAAACTTCATTTAGTTAGTCCAGGATAATTCTTATGTCAAAGCACATTTAAATTCGATTGGACTTAGTCCTTTCAAACTGATCATGGATTAATGCAAACTGGTCCCAATTAAACATTCCTTTTTTGGTACGCAAGCAGGTGCATATTGATAACATTTTGAGTAGACTGCAGAACTGTATTTATATGAGGGCTATTTCCTTTCCTAAATTAGTACTAAATAATGAGGAACTTGCTCCCAAAGCGTTTTTAGTGTACCCTTAGTAACATTTTGTTAAACAAAGAAAGCATTGCATGGATAAACTGAACCCATAGGAGTAAGATCCTTGTTTTATTTTAATTGGAAAGGCTTTAGATATGTTGCAGCAGAAGCCACTATTAGAAAGGATATGGCTCAAGCACAATGATGGTGCATTTTTAACTCTCCTAATTGTCTTACAGTAGTATGTGAAAGGTTGGACATGTGAAAGTACATAAATCAGTACAGATTGTCTTGATGTCTTTAGTGTACATAAATTGATTGACAAATCTTTCATTCCATATTAAATTCTGTCAGTTTTTAATAAGTGTTGATATGCTCCTTAAAAGCAAATGATGTATTACTGTGAAAAGAGTTTAAGATGTTGCAATTTACGAAGGAATCAGTAATTTGATAAAAATAAATTGCTACAAACTTCTGAGCTTGGAAATCAGCAGGAGATGTTAAAAGAAGTCGCAAATACCAATTAAAAGAAGTATGACAAAATAGATCTGTACTAGATAACAGCAGTTTCATTGTTACAGTGTTTATTCTATGTTCTTGTCTAAAAAAAGGCACATGGGAATGTAGAATGTTCACTGTCTTAAAGCAAAAATAAATCAAAAACAGCCTGTCTTTATACTTTAACACCTCCACCTTCATGTTTAACCCCTGAGGAATTTTGAATTTGGCAAATATGCCAAACCTATTTCTCAATCCTGTCTACCTGTAGATCAATCATGGGAAAGGCGGGGTTCCAAAATGCTTATTGTACTGCAAGGCAGAGAACATATTATGGGAACAAAATGTTTCATTGGAGAAATAATTTACTTTTAATCTTGAGGGATTTCAGTATGACTTTTCTATCAAACAGTTGCTTAAAATGATCCAATATAAAAGGAATGCAGACATTATGATAATAATGTGGTTGCTGATTATCTTACAATTTGTTTTAGCTTATAAGTAAGAACAGTATCTGGAGTAAGTTAATCTTCTGTGGCGTCAAGGCAGAAGTCAGGTCAGGTAAAAATTGTCTTTTGATGTTGGTTAATTTTGTGCACAAGTAGTAAAATGTTAGAGAAATTCTTGAGTAATGAAGTTGAGGCTTCTCATAAATTGGATGACAGTGATGAACGTTTGTACTGCAAGTCTTGTGCTGTGATTTCACATCATGAAGCTGGATATTGACATGTTAAAACTTCAGAGAGTAGACAAACAGGTTTCCCAAACTGCTGAGAGTTAGTTTGTCATAGTCTCCCAAAGACATGTTTTCTCTTCTAATATGCTTACTGGTCCAAGCTGCAAGAAAGCAGTTTGTTGCAATATATGGTTTTTTTCTGTAATATAGTGGCATTTTAAAAAGTGCTAAAATATTTGCTAAAAGTACTTCTGGATTCTGTCCCCCTAATACACAAGCAAGCTACTGTGGATGACAGAAATCTAAAATAAAATATGATGCACTTTGCAGGTCAGGCAGCATCTTTGGGAAGGGAAACTAAAGTCAGATTGATGATGTGACACCCACAGTGTCTAGTCTCCCATATTTTCATAGTTTTAGATATGGATCTGAGTTGTTTGACATACTGAAGTGTTTGTTTGCTGATGTATCTATGTGTTTTCTTTAGAAAGACTTTTTTTTTCCCAATGTGGAATGGAAAATTAGGAAAAAGCCATACCACAATCATCTTCTATTTAAAAGGAAATCAGCCCTCAAGTAATTGACAATGAAAGGATTACACTGCAGATTGGAGCAGTAATGTAAATTAAGGGGCAGAATAGAAAGAGCCGGATCTGGAACGATTGAAATAAGCAGTCACAAAGACATCAGCTGTAGTAATCTGATCGTTCCTAAAGCAAACTACCAGTCTATTTCTTTCTGATAAATAATACAGCAAATGCGTCCATTTTATATACAAAATATAAGTGGGAACTGGGGTTGCCAAGGCAACATATAGATTTTGTTCACGTCCAAACTGACACATCTGTCATTGTAATTTGAAAAGGAAAAGAAGGAAGCAGCATTCAGTGCTGTTGAGCATTTTACTACATAAGAACAGGCTGGGATTAGGATGTATAAAAGGCCTGTTTTTTTTGGCTTGGGTTTGGAGAATGGTAAAGAAAAGCTGCTCAGTTCTTGTTCATTCATTGTGTGTAATAGGAAAAAGGTAGATTTAATTTGATGCTTTATTGAAGCCCTGTATGCCAAAGTTCCAGATTGTACCATGGGTTGGTTAGGTTTTTTTTAACTCTTGGCCCAGCAGCAGCTATTCGGTTGGATTAGAATTGCTTTGAGATAGTTTCTTTCATCTATTTGTTCCACAGACAGGAACACGCTGTGTAGCAACTGAACACAGGAGGATTGGTGGGGCTAAGGTTATCTGAAAGGAAAATAGAGCGCTTTTGATGCAGCCATCGTTCAGGCACAGGCTTTGGTCTCACACTCCATGAGAGAGGCAGAGATAAACATGCTACATTGTTCTTCCACTGCTCTGTTGACTGTGTCTCTCCGAGTGCTGCTTCTCACCTAGCAGAACTGGTCTGATCTTCAGCCAGCCAATCGGCATCATGGCTGCAAGAAGTATCTCCAGTCTCAGATAAAAAATAAGGCATTTAAAATCTGTACAGTTGGGATGAAAGATTACTAAGAATCCCTTAGAGGCAAAAAAATCTGCAGATGCTGGAATCCAAGGTAGACAAGCAGGTGGCTGGAAGACCACAACAAACCAGGCAGCATCAGGAGGTGGAGAATTCCATGTTTCAGGTGTAACCCTTCTTCAGGACTGGGTGTGGGGAGGTTTACTAAGAATCCCTGTCAGAGAGAGATGGTTCCTTCATTTTCCTTCACCATGCCGTGGGGCGGCATGGTGGCTCAGTGGTTAGCACTGCTGCCTTACAGCGCCAGGGACCTGAGTTCAATACCATGCTCTGTCAGGGTGGAGTTTGTATATTCTCCCTGTATTTGCGTGGGTTTCCTCCAGGTGTTTCGGTTTCCTCCCACAGTCTAACGATGTGCAGGTTAGGTGGATTGGCCATGCTAAATTGCCTATAGTGTTCAGGGATGTGCAGGGTAGATGAAGTAGCCATGGGAAATGCAGGGTTCTAGGGACTTGGGGGTGGGATGCTCTTCCAAGGGTCAGTGTGGTCTCAATGGGCCGATTTTTATTTTTCATGACGTTATTGTGTTTGTACAAGTTTTACATTGTGTCTTTGTGCTGGATCCTGAAAAGTCTTCAGCTTGAAAGGGCAAATACAATCGAGCTTTGGGAGTACCTCAACACTTTGCCAGGTATAGCAAATGGCAATTGTTTTATTGGCTGTTAATTCGCATTTCAGCAGGATAGATCCACTGTGTGCCATTTGGAAGGAGGTTTCCAGACTTGAACTCCTAAGTAAAACAGTCATTTTTTTGAAGACGTTTAGTATTTATATTTAGATTTTAAATAGCTTCTGGTAGTGAAAGTGTTAATGCAGTTCTAATGAGGTTTAAGGTTTCTGTTTCTCCAATGTTTTACACATACAAGAAAAGGTCAAGAAATATCAGGCAAATATTTTGTTGTTAATAATCTTCACTAGTTTTTTCCACTCTTTCCCTGTCACTTCTTCCTAGAAGAAATTGACTTCCTGACTAGCATGTTGTTCACCCTCCAGTGCATCACTCATTGGATATTATTTAGCTTCAAACCTTGATAATGAGTTTGGGTGAGAAATGTAGCTAAATTTGATTTGTCCTAACCCAATGCCCGCACAAGTGAGAGCCAATGGATGATGATTTTGAACAAAAACAGAAATAGCTGGAGAAACTCAGCAGGTCTGTCAGCATCTGTGGAGAGAAAGTGGGGTTAATGTTTCAGAATTTCAGCATCTGCAGTTCTTTGTTTTACTTTGATGATTATTTGAAACTGGCTGATTCATACCCCTGCCCTCCTGAATCAAAAGACAATAATATCAACTGAAACATCCCTAATTACACTTACCAGAGATCAGCAAGCTCAGCATAGAGCTTTGAACTGAGCTGGGAGATACTTGTGCTATCCATTGAATAAATTCTACAATAAAACCTGAGAGCTTCAGCAATCTTAATTGAAGGCAAAACAATCTTGAGCATAATCCTAATGCTTAATGCAGTTTTGTTATCAACAAGTATGGTTTGTGAAAACTGTTTATCATAAAATTGTATTGAGTTGCTCCTTATGTGACAGTGGCAAGTCTGTGGTTCAAGGTAAACGTGAAAATAAATTGTACAAACGGTTTGCAGATGATGAGCTGAGAGGCTGATGTCCTTCCTTTAGGCCAGGGTGTTCAAAAAAGGCAGTTCTACAAAGATTGTTGACTGGAGAAGAAATGCTAACAAATAATTTGCATTTAGAAGATCTGATGATTCTTAACTTTCCAAAATTAAACCAGTTAACATTTGCAAAAACATAATGGAAAAGGATATTGTGCTTGTAACGGATGTTTTAGGAGAAATTACTCAGTGTGCTGAATAAGTTTCACTTCTGCACTGAAAAGTTAAAATGTGAGTATTTTACTCATGTCAAACAAAGCTAAAGGACAGATTTCATCAATGCCTTGCTCGTGAGTTGTCTCATCAAAGATGCAGGCAGGTGCACAATTATAGATTTCATTAGAAATGAAACATTTCATATAACCTGGGGGAAGAGGGAAATTTAAACAAAAGAAAATCTTTAAAATATGTGGGTAAGTGAGCTAGCAAATTGTTACTTGCTGGTTTAATATTGAACTAGGAGAAAGTGAGGACTGCAGATGCTGGAAATCAGAGCTGAACATGTGTTGCTGGAAAAGCGCAGCAGGTCAGGCAGCATCCAAGGAGCAGGAGAATCGACATTTCGGGCATGAGCCCTTCTTCAGGAATGAGGAAAGTGTGCCAAGCAGGCTAAGATAAAAGATAGGGAGGAGGGACTTGGTGGAGGGGCGTTGGAAATGCAACATGACAGCTGGAGGAAGAGCGCCTCATCTTCCGCCTAGGAACCCTCCAACCACAAGGGATGAACTCAGATTTCTTCAGTTTCCTCATTTCCCCTCCCCCCACCTTGTCTCAGTCCCAACCCTCCAACTCAGCACCACCTTCCTAACCTGCAATCTTCTTCCTGACCTCTCCGCCCCCCCACCCCCACTCCGGCCTATTGCCCTCACCTTAACCTCCTTCCACCTATCGCATTTCCAACGCCCCTCCCCCAAGTCCCTCCTCCCTACCTTTTATCTTAGCCTGCTTGGCACACTTTCCTCATCCCTGAAGAAGGGCTCATGCCCGAAACGTCGATTCTCCTGCTCCTTGGATGCTGCCTGACCTGCTGCGCTTTTCCAGCAACACATTTTCAGGTTTAATATTGAAGGCAACTACCTTCACTGTTTGACATTAGTTAATTTGTAAAATGTTTCTAAGTGTCCTGTTCTGAAAACAACACACACTGGAATTGCCTGGTGACACATTAATTCAGAAGTTGCTGATGGACTCATATCTTCTGCATCACTTATTTTGCTGGTCTCATTTGTTCAAATGAAGCCTTGATGTAATTGGGTTTCAGAGCTGTAGCCTCCAACTTTTTCTTCTAAACACTGAATGTAACATATTCAGCATGTGAGACTGGAACCTTATTGCCAAAGAAACTTAAGTTGCAGATACAGAGCAATGTAAAACATAGGAGCAAGGGTAAGGGAATAAGCACAACAGGTTTATTTCCCAATTCAGGGCTGGTCTTCTACTTCAAGTCCACCTTGCTGCATTTCCTCAAACCCCATAGTATCCAAATATCTACTAATTCCAGCCTTGAATTTACTCGATGGTTCAAAGAAAATCCATAAGCCTCAGCATTCTGAAGACCTAAAACGCACCACATGCCCAAAATATTGATACATGCAATTTTGTGATATTAATGAATTTTCATTAAGCTTGACAGTAGATTCAGTTTCTTAGCAGTATGGAGGCATTTTAAACCAGCTTGTTCTACGAGTTTATGACATGGGCAGTCCAGGCTGCTGTTGTAATTTACTTTTGGTGAAGTTACATGGAAACATGGGATAAAATCTGAGGAAACAGCCAACTGTATTGTCTTGAAGTTGCATTACTGGGTCCACACATTAGACTGAGAGGTTTAGATTGCATGGTTGCTGATAAAATAAATGTGACACTTAAAATATAAATACTCAGAAAGGCAACTTTCTAGAATCTGTTACCACTGTCAAAAGTGTATGTTTTTGGGGGTGTTGGAGGGGAGGGGAGGAGGGGAAGCAGTGAAAATGGTTGCGCCTGGGGAACCTTGGGTACAACAGAAGTGTAGTATTTAAACATTAACACATTCCTATCCAGGATGTTCTCTTGAAATAGATAGTTGGAATAGTGGGCTTTGAATGTACAGTTTTTTGGTACACGCTCCCTGGCATGTCTCAGTGTTAACATTTGTTTTATCCTTTTATGTCCTGAGTGTGGTCACAAGTATAAACAAGAGGCTGAACATACACATTTCTAACATAAGATCAATATTTTTTACTTGTGGTCTTCAACGTATATGCACTTCAAAATGAACATGTTTTAGAGTCATAGAGATGTACAGCATGGAAACAGACCCTTCGGTCCAACCTATCCACGCCGACCAGATATCCCAACCCAATCTAGTCCCACCTGCCAGCACCCGGCCCATATCCCTCCAAACACTTCCTATTCATATACCCATTCAAATGCCTCTTAAATGTTGCAATTGTACCAGCCTCCACCACTTCCTCTGGCAGCTCATTCCATACACATATCATCCTCTGTGTGAAAAAGTTGCCCCTTAGGTCTCTTTTATATCTTTCCCCTCTCACCCTAAACCTTTGCCCTCTAGTTCTGGACTCCCCACCGGCAGGGAAAAGACTTTGTCTATTTACCCTATCCATGCCTGTCATAATTTTGTAAACCTCTATAAGGTCACCCTTCAGCTTCTGCGCTCCAAGGGAAACAGCCCCAGCCTGTTCGGCCTCTCCTTATAGCTCAAATCCTCCAACCCTGGCAACATCCTTGTAAATCTTTTCTGAACCCTTTCAAGTTTCACAACATCTTTTCGATAGGAAGGAGACCAGAACTGCACACAATATTCCAACAGTGGCCTAACCAATGTCCTGTACAGCCGCAACATGACGTCCCAACTCCTGTACTCAATACTCTGACCAATAAAGGAAAGCATACCAAACACCTTCTTCACTATCCTATCTACCTGCGACTCCACTTTCAAGGAGCTCCTATTTATTTAGACTCAGTGGCTCATTAAAAAAATGACTGATCATTAGATGCAGATAGTAAGTAGTATATTTCTGCTCATTTTGATCTACAGCTTTGCAGGCAAAGAGTAGCCATGATAGTGAGGAGCAGAAATTAGTATGATAATTTGCAATGGATGGAAGGTTGTAGTTATCCAGTCTTCACTTCCATTGAAGCCTCTCAGAGAAACATTGCAGTTGAAAAGTTACAACATGACTTTGCATATCCCAAGCCCCAACCATTCTCCACTCCACCCACATTTACAAGTGCAAGAGGAAGAAAGCAATTAACTTTGTCTGAATAACATGTAGAATGTATCTATTTAACTTTCGCAATTAAACAGAGCTAAAGACATCTAAAACCACGAGAGTTAAATTAGAAAATTCTGTAGGAATACATTTCTTGGCTGTTTGGATAAATTCTTCCTGCACTCACTCACCATCTACTTTGGAACCTCTGGCTGAATTCCTCTTTAATCTACGCTCATGCATATCAAAGACTGCTTTTCCAAGTAAGGTGCATGAAAACATTGTAACACCTATCCTTTGTGTTTGAGCAAATCACATCCAAACACTTTGCATTAACGTTATTGATTGTGTGTTTGTTTGGTCAGAGGCAGCTCACAAGTTACTTGCTTTGTAATACAGAACAAGCCATGTTAAATATCAAAGTCAGTTGCTGCTCCTTGAAATTCTTATACGTGCATGTTTTCAGCAGACACTGAAACATTGATTCTCCTGCTCCTTGGATGCTGCCTGATCTGCTGTCCTTTTCCAGCACCACACTCTCGACTCTGATAATCCAGCATCTGTAGTCCTCGCATTAACCTAACATTCCTGTAATCTCTTAGCCAAGGTTACAATGATAACCAACACAATAATTTGATTTTTGGTTTGATTATCCTGATCAGATATATCATGCAACACAATCACTCCACAATATTTCCAAGACAACATGGAGAGAGAATGACACTTGGGTGAATGTCATCAGTGATAGCCCTTTCTAATCCAAATAGTGGTTTTGATTTAGTTTTGATCAACATACCTCAGTAGGTATTACAGGAACAAATTACTGCAGATGCTGGAATCTGTACTGAAAACAAAAAAGTGCTCGGAATTATAGTGGAAGAGAAAGTGAGGACTACAGATGCTGGAGAGTCAGAATTGAAAAGTGTGGCGCTGGACAAAGCACAGGAGGTCAGGCAGAATCCAAGGAGCAGGAGAGTCGACATTTCGGGCATTAGCTCTTCATCAAGAATGTGGAGGGGGAAAGGGGCTGAGAGATAAATAGGGGTGTGGGGCGAGGCTGGGGAAAAGTAAGTGGGATACATTGGGTCAGGTAGCATCCATGGAGAGAGAGCAAGCTAACATTTCGAGAGGACTCTTCGTCATAGCTCTGATATGAAGTGGTCTGTGTTTCTGACAGCATCTACATGTTATCAATAACAAACTGCTATACAAACCTGACCTTTTAACTATCCAGAATCTGGAGTTAAGTTGCAACAACAATTTAGCATGGTTTTCGTCCATGGATTTTTTCAAATCTATACATTGTGCGCAGATATAAAATTGTGACTTTAATTATCACTTAAAAGTGTGGCAATATTATTTGTACCAAGAGCAATGTTAAAAGTCTTCAGACCTTGTAACATAGCTTATGTCTAATTCATTCATATTTACAAGAGGAATGACTCTTTCGAGCATTGTGTTGAAGGTGCCAGCACATACATGCTAATAGAATTGGAGCAGGAGAAGGCTCCCACGCCTGCTCTGCCATTTGATAAGATCATGGTTGATTTGATTGTGGCCTCAACTCTACTTTCCTGTCAACCTCCATACCCTTTGACCTCTTTCTCAGTTAAGAATTCATCTCACCCAAATGGTGAATGGAAGTTAATGCTAAAAAGTGTGGGGTGATACATTTTGGGAGAAATGACAAGGCAAGAGAGTCCACAAGGAATGGTAGCCCTCAAGAAATCACAGAGGATCAGAGGTACCTTGATGTACATATCCACAGACCATTTGAAGACATCTGGGTTAGTGAGTAAGGTGGTTAAGAAGGCAAACGAGATACTTGCGTTTATTAGTTGTAGCACTGAATATAAGAGCAGAGAGTTTATGATGGAGCTGCAGAAGATGTTAGTTAACCAGAGCTGGAGGACTGTGTGCATTCCTGGTCAACACACTGTAGGAAGGGAGAGATTTCACAGGACAATATGCAAAGGCGATTTACCAAGAGATTGCCTGGCCTGGCGCATTTCAGCTGTGAAAAGCATGTGGATGGGAAGGAGTTGTTTTCCTTCAAGAAGGTCAAGAAGGGACCTGATTGAGGTGTACAAAATTGTGAGGGCCATAAATATAGTAGATAGGAAGGAACCCTTCCCCTTTGTACAAGGATCAATAGCTAGGGGTCATAGATTTAAATCAACGGGATGGAGGTTTGGAGGGGGATTTAAACAAGGTTTTTCATCCAAACGGTAGTCGGTATATGGAGCACACTTTCTGAAAGGGTGATTGAAAAAGGAACCATCACATTATTTAATGAGTATTTGCACAATCACTTCAAATGCCATAGCAAGGTTTAGGCTAAGTGCTGGGAAAAGGGACTAGAATAGATAGGTTCTTGATGACTGATACAGACATGAGGGGCTGAAGGGCCTTTTTCCATGATGTGTAACTAGTTTTAAAAATATTGTATTGCCCTGCCTCCAGTTCTGAAGAAGGGCTTATGCCAGAAACGTCGATTCCCCTGTTCCTTTGATGCTGTCTGACCTGCTGCGTTTTTCCAGCAACACATTTTTAAGCTCTGATCTCCAGCATCTGCGGTTCTCACTTTCTCCTGCCTCCAGTTCTGTCTGAGGAAGACAATTCCACAGACTAATGATCCACTGAGAGAAGGAACTTCTCTGATTTCCATCATTAATGGGAGACTCCTTATTTTCAGACTGTATCCACTAGTTCTAGCCTCCCATAAGGAGAAACATATTTTTAGCATCCATCTGGTCAGTGTTTGTCAAGACGTTGTATGTTTCAAGGAGGCAGCTCTCCACCACCTTCCCGAGAGAACGATGGGCAGGCAATAAATGCTGGCTTAGCCAGTGACGCCCACAACCCAAAATGAATAAATAAGAAAACTCTCATCCTTCTAAGCTCCAATGGATAAAAGATCAACCTCTCCACCTTTTCCTTAGAAGATCATACCCTTATTCTAAAATGAGTCAAATGAACTTATTTGTCCAGTTTCTAATGCAATGATATAATTTCTAAATTAATTTCTAAATGTGCACAATATTTTAGACATGGTCTCACTAAGGCTCAATCCAACTGCAGAAAAACATTCCATTTGTCATCTTAATCATTTGTTGTACTTATATATCAACCTGTTTGTAATTCATGCATCGTGACATTCCAATCCGATTGGGATGCAGAGTTCTGCAATCTCTCTCCACTTCAATAATATGCTATTTTTCTGGACAAGTTCACATTTTCCCACATTATACTCCATCTGTCAAATTTTTGCTCACTCACTTTACCGATTTGTATTATTTAGTAAACGTATTAGGTCCTCTTAGTAAATTGCTCTTCTTCCTATGGCACAGTGCCTCACAGCGCCAAGGACCTGCTTTCGATTCCACCTTTAGGTGAATGTCTGTGTGGAGTTTGCACATTCTCCCCGTGTCTGTGTGGGCAGCTTCTGGGTGCTCCAGTTTCCTCCCACACACCAAAAATGTGCAGATTCGGGCCATGCTAAATTGCCCGTAGTGTTGGGGCATGCAAGCTAGTTGGGTTCGCTATGGGAAATGCAGGGGAAAGGGGATAGAGGAGGGGTGTGGGATGGCATTGGAGGGGTGTTGTCGACTTAATGGGTCGAATGGACTGCTTCCACACTGTAGGAATTCAATGATTCTGTCTTGTTGTCATGAGCAGATTTAACAACCACCGCAGATTTAGTGTCTTCAAGTTATGGTGTAAAGTCTAAATAGTAGATGTCTTCATTAAAGCGATAAATACATGAAAATAAACCGTTTGGTTTTGTTGAGCAATTTAAGAAAGTATTTTGTAGTATTTTGGGCGTAGTAATAAATGTTTATCCAAAAGCGTTTAATAGTTCAACTTCTCAAGCCACATAAACTGACTTTTGTTTTGCAGAAGAATCATTGTTGTAATTTTATTTTGTAAAAGATTTATATAAGTACATTCTTTTGGATTTTTAGGTCTTTTTTTCTTGCCACTAGAAATTAATTTGCTTCCTAACTGTTGACAGTCAATGTATGGAGTAATTGTATTGTAACTTAAGGTAAACACGGAGCTATTTCAATAGCTACCACTGTACAGACTCGGACATGGGACCTGAGCCAAACTGTAGCTTGTAGGAGCTGAGAATACTGGAATCATGTCCAGGCCCATTTCTCCATCAGAGCAGGAGACTGGTTCCATGCCGGTGTATTACTTTCATTAAGATCCACCTGGCTTTCCTTGGTCTTTCCTTGATGCCTAACGTTTAGGCACTTTTGTTTAAGGAAAACTCATTGAAGTCCATGCGGAGTTTGCCACTCTACGCAGTTTGTCAGAAGGCAGCTTTCACTTCTAGTCATGTGTAGCTATCTATTTACATTTTGTAAGGGCCTAGCATCTGTTGCCTTTCTGTATGAGCAGCAGTTGGTCTCTCTGCCTGGATCAGAGCCTCCATTTAGAATGTCCAGCCTCACCTCAGAAGCCGTATGTTCTTATCGCAAATCCACAGCAATCCATTAATTTTCTGGAACATGACTCAAAGGCATTGGGTAGATGTCTCAGCAGTTTAAATTGCTCTATTATTTCATCTTTGCCAAACCAAAGTTCTTTAAAACTACAATAAAGAGGAACCAAAACTCGGCTATTTGCCAATAACATGTCTTATTTTTTTTGTACAAGGACAATAAATCTTTTCCTTCAAACTGTCATCTTTGATTAAAGCACCAAGCATACTTCTTGGAATCATTTTTCATGAGGTAGAGCAATCCAGTTACTTTCTCTCAAAGTGTTTCCCTGATCCTCTCGATTGACTTTTGGTAAAATGAATACCTAAGAATATGGCTGTGTAAGTGCACAAATACTGAAGTGTAGAATATTTCTTTGCCTGCTCTCTCCACATTAGTTTTGACACATTTTTATTCATAATGGAGGCAATGAAAACAGTTCTTTGTTGGTCCATCTCATTTTATTCTCAACTTGATATATGTCTTTCAAAACAAAAATATTATTGTCAAGAACTCTCAGCCATACATATATTACATAAAATAATTTTGCAATTTAGATATACAATGAATGTAGGTGGAATGCATGATATATTATCTAAGCTTGGAAAAAAATAGTTCCATGCTTTTTATAACCAGATCCAGCCACTCCTGCAACGGTTTGCTGTTGTCAGTTTAGTAATTTCCTCACATAGTTACAAGCTCCATTTAATCACTCAACGTAGGTTGGAAATTTAATATCGACATGACTTGGATTTTTAAATTTGTGCAGTTAATAGTTGCAAATAGATTTTAAAATATATCAATAAGTCAGTATAAACAACAAAACCTTATGTTTGCCAAGCTAAAGATTCAGGATTAATGGTCTATGGTTTGTCAACAGTATAGTTGAGAATGCCGTAATCCTTCCAGGATTTGTGTGCAGCTTGTGATGAGACATTGAAGTTATTACAAAGAGGACTTCCTTGAATTTGCCAAGAAAGATGTTGGTTTCTACACTAACCATGCCATTCATTTCCAATGCCAAAACTACCTGCCAGTTTTTTTAGCCTGCCATACACCAGGTTGTAAAACTCAAACTAAATAAGGCATAAATTGATATGAACAGTTAAGGCTTGAGCAAAGTACCAAACTAATTCAATAATCTTACATCAAGTCCCTCATTATCTATAAAAGTCAAAATTTAAAGCCATCAGACCATTATTTACTTACCTTAGACACCGTGCGGGAAACGTTCATTCTCAGTGGTGCAGTATCATTACACAGGCCATGGGCTGCTACATGCCACTGCAATCTTCATTGACACCTTTGAAGAAAGCTGAGTGGGCTATACATGTAGTCACCCATGCAGTGCCTAGCCCTAGGGAGTTTATGTGAGACTACATAGCATTGCTAGAAGCAATACTATGTAAGACTATTTGTGCATTTCACTATTTTTCAGAAAGAAAATAACATTTGTCATAGTTGTTCAGTTCCTAATTTAAATTTTATGATGCAATTTTTATATATTTAAATATGTAATAGAGCCTTAGTTGAAGAATTTAAAAACGAAACTGTAATTGACTATAGCATTGACTTTAGACCCTGCGAGTCTAAATTATTTGGGGTTACATCTATTCCTGTGCAAAGAGCTAGCTTGAGTGCAGAAAGTTTGCATGAATTCTGTTTTGCGGGGATAAACTATATTAATAAAAGCCAATGTAGAATCTTTGAATTTCTGTAATCCTTTGCACTATAAGTGACTATTATGCTAATTTTTTTGATGCAAGCTTGCAAAAAAACTGGGCAATTATCTTTGTTGCTTTATTCCTGTTAAACATCATTTGCTTCCATACTTGATATCTGTCGATTACAGATTTACTGCTTACAAACCTACATGATTTACAAAAAAAATTGAACAGCTTATAGCAACAGCTAATTTTCTGCTACCGTGTGTTCATCTCTCTAATAAGAACCATGCACACTATCTCCGAGAATCAGCGCTGAAGTATTTATTGGCTAAATTGAAGAGAGGGCACCTGACCCCTTGAATGTAAAAACAGAATAACTAAAGGCTTCAGGAAGGTTATTGCACAATTTTCTGGCATCTTTTCATGTGCTCCATATTTGAGACTGCAGCATGTTCTTTTAATTGTGGATCTGCATTATTTTTTTGCAAAGAAATCATTGCAGGATTGACCATCAACAGTTTTAACAGCCAATTATACGATAAAATGTCATTCTTTCTTCATAATTGTTCTTTAAAAAAAACGTTAAACATCACTCCTTAAAGTTACTAAAGATTGTACCCCTGTAAATAATATCGTTATGATCAAATAAAGGGGTAAATTGCTATATTTGGGGTGAAATGTTTAATGCTTGAGGAAATGAAGTGAGAGTATAAATTACAATTACTGAAAATTTGAAGGGTAACTAGAAGAAAAAGATGATCACAATTTTTTGTTGTCAGAACGCAGCCCCGAAGGAGGAGTGATCCATGATCCTTGCTTAGACTGCTACTTGCAACTCTAAAAATAGAAACTGCTTCTTGAATGGAGCCCCGTTTCATTCCCGACTCCGAGATCATAAAAGACGATGATCTATGTTACCAATTGTAATTGTTAAATTAAAATCACATGCTGACAGGTCACGGATTATATACAAGCAGAGTCACATAAACGCCATTGTTAAGCATCTAGAGAAACAATCAAATTCAGTGATCAATAATCCATGATCAATCATTGCAGTCAGAAGGACAAACAGAGCTGGGTTCACACACGATCTTTACAATTTGTGTCTATTTCTGCTACAAAAAAAATGTAGTTTCCTTATTTCCTGTAGTCTAAATGATATCACTAAGCCACTAACTTCAGTAATGTTGTAACATAGTCTAACATGCTAAAGACAGTGGTAGTTAAAAGAACTATCCTGACTATTTTATTTAAATTGAGACCTGGTCATATATTATTGCTATCTGATATTGCTACAAATTCAGTATATAGACTTGCATTCAAAAATCACTAAAATAGCATTGTTACTTGTCAAACCTACAGAAAACAGTAGTCTGGCAACAAATTCAAGTGTAGCAGCTGGAGCTGAGGCACAGATCATGAACATAGAAAGTGATCTGTTTACTGGCTAAGCTCCAAACCCTTATACAATTGCAATTCAATTTAGTAGATTTCAGAAGAGTCTGCTGAAGTCAGATGAAATCTAATTCCATTTAGGATCAAATAAAATCTATCCAGAAATTCATTTCCATTTACAATGATTTCATCGAACATTCCAGGACTGAACCAGGCCCATGCCATTTAGCTCAATTGAACTTTCTGTACAAAAACCATCTTGTCCAATGCCAACCCACTAATTCCATTCCCACTCACCTTCAAATATGTTAACTATGTGCTGTGCTGCAAAATGGATAATAACTAATCAATGGTTCAGTTTACATCTCGCCAAAATTTGTGTTTCCATTGGAGAGGTCACTGCTGCACAACATCAAAACCTATCCCATGAATGCTTTCTACAAAGGGTTGGTCGCAGAGAATCCCGCATTATTCTCATTCTTCATCTCAAGTTGTTTTTTAGTTTTAATCTTCCTTTGGAAGGCATTGTTGTTTTGATAAAAATTGGGTGACATGGCCAACACTGCTGGCGTTTTAGGTAAAACATAAGATTTTGACTCTTCGTCAATTTTCATTATGAGTAACATTTATATTTGGTAAACATTCCCACCACAAGAATTATGAGTGTATTATGATAAATTATGACTGATATTTGTTCTCAGTAGAAGAGGAAGACTATAATCCTAATCAGTCCAGGCTGGATTTAAATCCAAGGTATCATTGACCCAATGACAATCTGAGGTAAACTACTGAATTACTCAGCATGGAATTCGCGTTTGAAGCAAGGATTTTATTTTTAAAAGGCATTGAAACAAGAGCCCGTGCAAAATAATGCTTTAGAGAATAGTGACCATCGTGGAATGTCTAACTAGTTGTGATCTCGTCAACAAATTGAAATAACCTATTAAGCTGAGTAAACGTATGGGCCATCACTTCCAAACCCTGATTAGATTACTGTTCCCAATGAAGCATTAGGTCATTATAAACTAGACCTCTTCATGGTTACACAATTGTTCTGCCTTCTTTTACAATCATTTTCCAGAATCCTTTTTGCTTGTGTGTTTCTATGAGTAGTATTTTTAGCAAAGGAAGTGAATAAAGAAATCAAAATCAGGTTTTCTGATTGTAATTAGTTTGTTGCCAACAGTAATCCATTTACTGGGTTAGTTCTGGCATTAACCTCTTGATTGGGTAATAGAAGTTTCGATCTTCTTTGGTACAGCGATAGTCGCAAGGCCCTGCTAAACTCTCGTGATGCAATCAGTAATGATTTTTTATTTTCGATGTGATTATTAGAATGAACAATTTCCAGTAAACATAATTGAAACAATTGGATTGTAAGAGAGCTAATCAACACATGATGGTCCATTGGGCAAGTGAGCAGGCAGCTTGATTTAATTTTACAAAGTGATATAACTGTAAACTAATGTATACAATGGCTGAGAGTAATCTAATCCATGAAGCCACTGATATCCTTCTTTTCCAAGAATTAACATTGATATCGATGCTTGTGGCATTGTTTTCCTCATCTCTATACTGGTCAAAGTGTGGTAGACAATTTTGTATGCAAAATACTCAGATTTTGAAATTTAACAGATTGATCAGTCTCTCACCACATAATTGTGATAATTTATTTTACTGACTTGGAACAGAGGAGATTAAAAACCCCAGTGAACATTGTATCAGGCCATAATACTAATTACGAATTGTAAAGCATAACGTGAATGATATAAGGAATCCTACTATTATTTGGCATTAAGTACCTCCCATGTAATATGAAATTACTGTAATTCAGAATGGTTCTCAGTGCACTGGGATAGTTTAAGCCTTTATCAATTTGTGGATACTTCATAATCATGTAAATCAAATTACTTTAAATATATTGATTTTAAGCAACATTTTATCCTGCAGAACTGATCATAATTTTAGTTGTTTAAATTGTAGTTATGGTAATGATATTGGTCATATGCTTGATCATAATTTCCTTAAGTTGATTTCACTTTAGTTCCAAAGTGGGGTCAAAAGTCATGAAAATATAATGGCAATGGAATTGTTGGGATAATTTATTGAATAAAGCCATTGCAGTTTGTGAGTTTCCCATGCTATGCATGGTTATTGTGGACTTACCCAGCAGCATAAACCAAAAATAGAACAAGACTACTTAATCTGATGTATATCTGTGAAGTAAACGTCATTGCAATTTTTTGGCGATTAATTCAAAATCAGCATAGAATTCATAAGCATTTACAATAATTAAATACAGAAACAGTTGGACCCAATTTGGTGCCAGACCAACTCTGGTTTCCCACCAATTTCTAATTTCCAGTTTCTGGAATTTTTTTCAAAATTCAGAGTTAAAATTAGATCCAACGTGCAAACTATACATGAATTTTGCAAGGACGAAAGCATGACTTGACCTTCTCAAAGTTTCCAACATTAGAGTTGCCAGTGGCATTTTGACTACTGACAACTGTGCAAGAAACTCAAGGTGGGACGTTGTACATTTTGACAATATTCATCAAGCATTCTATCTCGAATTTGTAATTTGAGAAATGGTCAGACTTTAGGCAGGCAGTAACAGCATTCCAACTTCCATTCAGTTATAGAACAACAACCTGCATTTATTGAGCATTTTGAAGATTAAAAGCCCCAATGTGCTTCAGAGTTGTGTTATCACACTAAATGTGACACATACCCAGGCACATATAGAAGTACTATCAAAGGTCGGTCTAAAAGATAGATTTCAAGGAGGTCCTTCAAATAACAGACACATAAAGAGACAGAGAAATTTAGTGAAAACAATTCTGGGACTTTCAGCCTAGCAAGCAGAAGACACAATGATGGTGGAATGATAAAATTGGAGATGTGCCAGAATTGAAGGAATGCAAAGACCCCTAAAGATTGCAGGGTGAGAGGAAATTAGAGATGGGGACAGTCTTCAGTTCAGTCGATGGACAGCAATATGCTGTCATTTGGTGGCCTGACCCATGTACAGAAGTAATTGTGTCATCTGAAAACTGCAATTTTGTACTTTACACAGTTATCTCCAATTGTTGGCCAAATAGTAAAAACAATAAGCAGTTAACCCACCTTGCATTGTGGGGTGAATCTCAATGCTGTTCATTCATCTATTTTCCATTTTGTAAAGCAGACACAATTAATCTGGAGGAGATGAACTGCTTGAGTTACCTATCAAGATCTTTAATATGCAATTAAACTTACAGGATAGATCGATTATGAAGTGCTGGATAATGGTTAAAATGTTCCTTTGTGTTGTAATCCCTGACAAATTCTGTAGTTTTAGCTGTGTACAGCTTTGGTCAAATGTGCTATAAAACCCAATCAGCTTTCTGCGACAAAGGCACTTTATCTCTGGCCCTTGAGGATATTCTAGCAGCAGCAACAAGCTTATGGAGCTGCTCTCAAGCACTAACTGGAATGTGCATAGCTAAACATAACAACTAGAGCTAGTATACAGATAGAAATGTAGTAATTGAAGGTTCTTAGCACCTTGAGTAAGATCAGTCAAGCTGTATGCCCGGAAATAATTTGATGAATAAAACAAGTTTTGCAGCAACATGCATTATATTACCATGTATACAATTTTGAGGTAGTAGCTTTTTGATGACATTAAACTATGTGAAATGGGCTCCCAAGTTCTATTCTAACCTAAGATATTTAACCAAAAATGTGCAGGGTGGCATGGTGGTTCAGTGGTTAGCAATGCTGCCTCACAGCACCAGGGACCTGGGTTTGATTCCACCCTTGGGAACTGTCTGTGTGGAATTTGCACATTCTCCCTGTGTCTGTGTGCGTTTCCTCTGTGGTTTCCTCCCACAGTCCAAAGGTTAGGTGGATTGGCCAAGCTAAATTGCCCATAGTGTCCAGAGATGTGCAGGTTAGGAGGGTTAGCATTGGAAGTGTAGGGTTACAGGGATAGGGTAGGTCTGAGTGGGATGCTGTTCAGAGAGTAGGTGCGGACTTGATGGACTGAATTGCCAGATTCCACACTGTGGAGATTCTATTCTATGTACCTTAATTCTTGTCTTATGTGGCTTTAGGATATGCTTTCATCTCCTTACTTTTCTGTAATGGGAGTCTGTAAATCTGTATGGTGAACATGAGAAGGAAAGGAACATTCACCTGTCAAATTTGATTATGAATTGTTCAACAAATTGCAATATCCTTCTGTTTATAATGTGGCTAATAAAGTGACAAATGAGCTGAAAATGCACAAATAGACATTTGTAAGACTTTTTCACAGTTAATTATTTGGAATGAGCAAGTTCAGGGATGATGGTTGATCCAAAAGGAACACTGTAATAAAAGAGATCAATGGAAAATATTTTCATTTGCTTTCATTTGGCATCCTATCCCCATCTACTTTATTATTGCAGCCACTTACTAATAAAGTTCCACCTTCCTGTAAAACCTGAAAGGAAATGAAAAGTTTGTAAAACAATATGTTTGTTTCTTTTTGGCAAATGCACATTTATTTACATGTTTTTTTTCATGTGTTTTAACTTCCAGGTTTCTACCCAGTAAAGGTCTGGTGATGTACCCACAGATAGGCGACAAATTGGATATTATTTGTCCCAAGGTGGACTCCAGGATTACTGGACAGTATGAGTACTTTAAACTGTATCTGGTGTCAAAAGACCAAGCTGACAGCTGCAATGCTGTGCCCAGCCCCACACCATTACTCAATTGCAACAAGCCAGATCAAGATGTCAAGTTTACCATCAAGTTTCAGGAATTTAGCCCTAACCTCTGGGGACTGGAATTCAAAAAATATGAGGACTATTATATTATTTGTAAGTATCAACAATTTTGTATCTTGCCTTGCCAGTTTTGAATTAATTACAAACACTTCAAAAATTCCAAAAAAAAGAACTTCCTTCCATGTAGCAAATTTCATCACCAAAGGATATCCGTTAGAGCTAGTAAACATAGCAAACGTAGGAGAAAGTGAAAACTGCAGATGCTGTAGAATTCCTGATGAAGGGTTTTTGCCCGAAACGTCGATTCTCCTGCTCCTAGGATGCTGCCTGACCTGCTATGCTTTTCCAACACCACACTCTTGACAACATAGCAAATGTAGCCAATCTGTATGTCGCAAGGTTTCACAAATTCAAGTTAAGTGAATGACCAACAAATCTGATTTTTAGCAGTTTTGGTGAACAAACAAATATTGACCAGACCTTTGGAAATGGGTGTCTGCTTTTCTCTGAGATGCTAATTCAGCAGAAGAAGTCTGAGGTTTAGGCTAATGTAGTTTTCTGTTTTGTTTCCATCCTCGTTCATTTGAACCTTTCTGCTTCTGTCAGTTTCATGTCTTGCAGTATCACTGTAAATCATTATGTACACTCAGCTTATTTGTAGAATCAGCTGGTATTTTCCTTTTGCAATCTACACTGAGCTAACAGCTTGCTTCCTCTATATAAACTTGGAAAATAAAAGAAAAGGTCATTTCCTTATAGTTAAATGTGCTAAGGGAATGAAACTGGCACAGATATCCAAGATGGATGACAGCTTATTCCACACGTTAATCACTTAGGTGTAAACGAAAGTCTCGCCTGGAAAATGCTGCATGCTGAATTCAATCCTCATTAAAATGTGAACAGAATTTTCTGCTTGCAATTCAGTCAATAATACTAAAGGAAACATCTAATTATTGCCTTAGGTCTTGGCTATTTAAGAAAATGTGAACAGGGACTGAGTACAAAGGGAAGTAACATTCTAATATGAGAAATCTGTAACCAAAAACAGCTGCCTATAATAAAATATGGAATATACACAGCAATACATGATGAAATAAGACCTAATGCCAATTTTTTTTGGATTAATCTCTGTCATTTTTTAAAAATATTTAATTTTCATCCTTTAAGACTTGAAATCATCAAGGGTAACAAGGTTAACTATATGATTGCATTCTGAGTAAGTTTAACCATAAGCTGAAATAATCCTGCAATTTGCAAATTAGTGCAAAAAGCAATACATTTTTTAATATTGGAAATTCCAGGCATTCCACAAATCCTAAGTGAGGTCCTATCAGATGATCAATCGGGGATGCCAGTTAGATCCTGAATGCTAAGAATATTAGAAATCAGAGAAGAGAGTCAACCTCTACATTGTCTACCACTGAAAATGAGTTATTTACCTTACCATCTTGTTGGTTCCTTTACCCAGCGGAAAACTCTGCCCAGCAATTCTGTGGCATTTATTAATAAAATTATACAGCAACAATAACTTGCACTTGTCTAGCATCTTTAGCATTGAAAAACATTCTTCATGTCAGAGCAATGAGACAAAAATGGACACCAAGCCAAAGGAGGAGATATTAGGAGAGGCGAGCAAAAGCTTGGTTAATGAGATAGAATTTAAGGATGGTCTTGCAGAGAGAGAAAGACAAATGGAAAGAGAGGAGATTGCTTTTGCAACTAAAATGTCTGAAGTTGTGACTTCCCATGGTGGGGTGAAACAAGGAGAGAAGTGGAAGAGGTTAAAGTTGGAGGAATGGAAAGCTTTGTGATGAGATGTTAGATTTAGAGGTGCATCCAGAGATAAGGAGGAATGTTTCTCCAGTATAGCTGTTCATGGCATATTTTCATTATTTAGCCATGGTTGACTACTCTTCCCCAATCACAGGCTGCTAGTTCCCAACTAACAAACTCTGCCTGTGACTTGTGATAATATCCTTATCTTGGAATGCAAGCTTAATTCCAGACATTTGAGCACACAATATGGTTGGCCCTGTAGTGCTTTAATGTGGGAGCATTCTACTTTCAGGCAGACTGAAAGAAAAATATTGTTACAACAATCTTTAAAATTTACATGTCAAAATTCTTTATTCCAATATGTAAAATTTAAATTCTTTTGTACTTTTAATGAGCAGTAGTAATCGTGATTGCATATAAAGTGTGTGACTGTGCAGCTTTAATTAGAACAGACCAATGAATAGTTGGAGATGAGTGTACTCACTGCATTTTGCTTGTACTGCATGTCTATTAATAGTCTATAAGCAATGTTTCTTACACTTCTACAGGAGTTGTATGTCATACATTGTATAAATTCCCATGCTGGCGAGCTGTCTGTTTTTCTAATCAGTCCTAAATTTATATATGAAGCAACCTTATAACAATCTGGATTTAACAAGCAGAGTTCTGGCTTGTCTTCGGTTCACAAATTACCAAGGTTGTGAAATTGGCCTTTAGTGTTTCTCCCAGCCTTTCTCAGTCTCCCGTTATAGCACCTTCATTAATTTACGATCCTTCCATTGGTCTAGTAGGACACAATTCTGACTCAGACAAGAAATGAGGGAGCATGCAAATGCTACAGGTCTGCAATGGACCTCATTAGTTCAATTTGCAGTTGGATGACAATGACAGCGTTCAGAACATGCAATATTTTGAAACGTTTGTCTGTAAATGTGATGTCTGACGGCATCTGACTTAATTAATGGAAACCAGTTGCCACACAAAGCCAAACCCTAGAGCTAAACCCAATTCTGAAATTTGGAGACTAGTGACCTTTTATTTAGTGATGGACCCTGGCAGAAGCAGACAGTGTAAAACAGCTCTTTCTTTTTAACGTCCTGGCCCTTTGCTTGAAGCAAGAAGTACTGAATGCATAGGTTGTTTATAAAGCTTTATGTTTCCATCTTACTTAAGAACTTTAAGTGCCATAGTTCAAGGCAACATAGTAATAGGGAATGGTCTTTACGTGAAGCGTGGAAATACAGTTATTTTCCAAATGGAAACTAGAAACAGGAAATGTTATTATGCATGGATAGAAAGCTTTAAGTAGAAACTGCTAGACTAGTACAAAGTTCTCTAAAACTGATAATGTAAACAATATGGTTATTATTTGAAGTGTAAAATAATTCCTCTGAAGTGTATGTATTAAGGTCTGCTAGTCTATCTGAAAAACAAGTCTTTAAGAACAAAGAACAATACAGCACAGAAACAGGCCATTCGGTGTTTAAAAATATAGAAAGTATGACTTGCATATATGTGACAACCACAGTACATCCTAACGTGCTTCACAGTCAATGAAATGGAGTCGCTTGTAAGTTACAAGGCAGTCAATTAGATTGCAATAATCGATTTGTTTTGGTTATGTTTGTTGAAGGATAAAGTATTGGTTACGGAAGAACTCCATGCCTTCCTTCAAGCAGCACATGGAATATTTGACTCCCACTTGAGAGAGCAGAGTGTCAATTCAGTGACACTGCAGCACTGCCGTCAGTATTGCTTTGGAGTGCCTGTGTAGATCAGCTCCTCAAGTCTTTGGAGTGGAACTTCAATTCCAGCCTCTGACTTAGAGGCAGGAAGGAGTATTATTATCAAATGACAAAATAAGTAAAACAAATAAAAATCTACAGATACCTGTGTCTGATACCTTTAAACATAGAAGATAGGAGCAGGAGTAGGCCATTCAACCCCTGGAGTCGTTCAGCAGGATCATGACTGACCATCGAGCTCAATACCTTAATCCCACCCTCTCCCCATATCCCTTGATCCATTTGGCTACAAGAGCTATGTCTACCTCCTTATTGAAAACACATAATATTTGGCTTCAACCACTTTCTGCAGCAATTAATTCCACAGGCTCACCACTCTTTGGGTGAAGGAAGTTCCCCACATCCCTTGTTCTAAAATGTTTTCCCCATGTCCTTAAACTAGGACCTCTGGTTCTGAAAACTCCAATCATCTTGAACATTCTTCCTGCATCTAACCTGCCTAGTTCTATTTGAATCTTACAGATTTTTGTGAGATCCCTCTTCATTCTTCTAAATTCCAGTTAGTACAACTCTTAGCTGACTCAGTCCCTCCATCTACGTCAGTGCTGACATCTCAGGAATGAATTTGGTAACCCTTTGCAGCTGTTGCAAGAACATCCTTCCTCAGATAAGGAGACCAAAGCTCGCACACTGTATTCCAGGTGTGCCCTCACCAATCACTTGGATTTGTAAGTTGCTGGCTTGTTTTTCTGTGGAACAGTTATTAATTGGGGTCAATTTTAACTCGCTTTGCACTCCATTTGTCGAAATCAGATGTCAAACTTAAAGCAGGGGCTGTC
The DNA here is from genome assembly GCF_037043375.1 of Chiloscyllium plagiosum. Classification (NCBI taxonomy): domain Eukaryota; kingdom Metazoa; phylum Chordata; class Chondrichthyes; order Orectolobiformes; family Hemiscylliidae; genus Chiloscyllium; species Chiloscyllium plagiosum. The sequence continues at coordinate 9,290,850 of NW_028270144.1, forward strand.
TGATGGCATTTCAACACCATTCCTTCCCCGTTCAAACTTTAAATTGTAACCAGCAAGGAAACCCAATCCAAGTTCCCGGGTGCTATTGTAAGCATATACAGAGGAAGCTGGAGCCAGTAATGTTCTCATTTTTCTTTCTGACCTTCCTTGAAGTTAGGAGTGTACCTTAGGGACCACAAGAAAACTTTAGGCACCCTATATTTTCAGTTTCCCGCTTTCTCTCAAGCAGGATTCCACTCCCTAAGAGCTTTTCCCGTGCATTAATCATTCACCTGGCTCCTTGATGGTAGCCTGCTGCGCTGGACTTTAATTAGCAGGTGATTGAAATCTCCCGGCCCAATGGCCTCTCTGGTCAGGTTATCAGTAAGTGGCATTGTAATCAGGTCCAGGTGCCAAAACTGGCTAAACCTTTCCACTGCCAATCCTTGCCATTTGTCTCTTTCCGTGTGAGTTAAAATTCAGCCCCATTTTGTTCAGACTGCTAAAGAGAAAACATGGAGTCTCAGTGAAAGAGCGATAGAGACTTGTCTGATGGAGATTACTGAGAAATTGGAGACTTCACATTAATTTCTTCTTGAAGATAACAGTTGAAAACAAATGGAGAAATGCCCTTGTTTCCTTCCATGCCATTTCTCAACTTTGGGATATTACTAGTTTTTGATCAGTTTGTTATAATGTTGAATGATTTTCCTGGTGGATATTGTTAGTTTTGAAACATAGACATTATGTTTAGTGGAACAATGTAGAGCTCAGAGTCTTGGTAGTGAAAGAGGCAACAAATACAGCCATCTCTAGTATCACAAGGAAATACTCCATATTTAATGAAATGAATCCCACATCTTTAATTGCAAGGCATACGCCTTGATCAGAAATGTTTGTCTCAGTGTTGTAATGGTCACAGTGCCAAAGCCTTTGGTCATTTTAAAAAAAACTGAACTCTCAGTAGTTAAGGAAATGTTCCCAGAGATGCATTGGGAGTTGATTCATTCATCAACTGAAGATGACAATACAAAATTCTGATAAATGCAAACATAATCCCGTTAAATACAATGTAAAAACAGCTACATAATATCAATGGCAGTTAGTGTTGTACAAACATTATATTGTTGTCTTTGATCTGAAAATGTACGACAAACACATGTTTTATTGAAGCAGACAGGTGGAAAATTGCTCTAGATTCCTACCAAGAAAAGATTCGCCTTGTAAAGCAATAAGGTTCATGAGTAGGGCACAAGCTGACTGTGGTACTTTATTAACTTTACTGGAGGACTGTTTATAGTCAAAGCAAATAGCTTCATGTACATCGTGGTTTTAAAACCAGCCATTGTGTGGGAGAGCGGTGTGTTTTCTCATTAGTTATGTTGTATTCCAAACTGTCATTCGGAATTAACTCAGTGAATGTAGACATCGACTAACCAAGGGATGACCTCCCACTTAAAACAGTACATTCTGCCTGACTGGAGCGCACAGGGTAATCATTGGGTCATTAATATCATTGCTTATGTTTGTGATTGGATGGTTTTCAAAAGTGGAAATCATTGGACTGAAACAGGCTGATCTTAATGCTTTAGAATTATTTTTTGATTAACCCATTGAGGCTGCTCTTACATTTCTATCCCAGTTTCCCAAAGAGATTCACCCTGACTGGGAATTGTGGATATGGAGAGGCCGATTGTCTCTGTGGTTTTGTTACGTGGTTAATTTGGTTTTTCTTTTACAAATGGTAATGTGTGCATTTGTGTCCAAAGCAACAAAAATATTCAGTGGACAAAAATGTGGTCCTGCTTTTAGCCACAAGACAAAACTTCACAGGACTTAATGTATTCATCAAAATAAACTTGCTTCATTATTTACCCATTAGCTTTAAGCATATTAATGCATTCAATTTGAACAACAAGGAGAGATTAGCACTTATTCTGTCACCTCTCACACTGTAATTTCAGGTTTTTTACTTTAGAGAGAGATTATTTCAATAGATAATTTGTAAATGAAATCCTATTCTTAACTTTTAATCACTCTTTACTATTGGCCATCTATGAGAATAATTCAAAAGAAACCAAGGACGTATGAGCAGAAGTGGCTGTCTGAGTTGACTCCACCATTCAATAAGATCTAGTTGTGGTCTCAACTCTACTTTCCTGTTCACATCCCATAATCTTTGACTCACTTGTCTATCAAAATCTACCTAACATAGCCTTCAGTACCTTCTGGGGAAGAGAATTCCTTATATGAATGGCCCTAAGAGAGAAAAGGTTTCTCCTCATCTCAATCTTAAAAGGGTGAGCTTTTATTCATATATTACGTCCCCTAGCTCTTGCCACGTCAGCAGTTCAGTGCTGGATGAAGAATGCCTATGCATGACTATCTCAGTACAGCATTTAAGGCTCACACATGGTCTGTTAATGGCCTCAATTCACCACTTCCGTAGTCACCCGCCTCCTGGGGATGAGAAAGGGGAAACAGAGCAAGTGACCTGTGAGCGTTTGCTAAGTTTGGTTGTGGTTATGTGAGAATGGGGGTGGGAGGCTCCATTTGCCTCAGTCCTGGGGGCCTCTGGAGACATGGATGGCAGGCAAAAGGTGGCTTTTGAAATCCACCCTCCTGCCCTTTCCCCTCGCACCTTGCAAGAATCACCTGATGAAGGAGCGTCACTCCGAAAGCTAGTGTGCTTCCAATTAAACCTGTTGGACTATAACCTGGTGTTGTGTGATTTTTAACTTTGCAAGAAAAAGAAAGACAAACGTACCCTTCTTTCCACTGGAGCCTCTCTGGGATGCTGTTTAGAATGGTGGTTCTTAGGACCCAGAAGCTGCTAGCCTCTGGTTGGTCAGCGACGTTGGGTAACAGGCTCAAGAGTGTCACGGTGCTTGATGAAGCGAGATAGTTACCCATGTTGTGAGCTGATAGGTGGGCGATCCAGTGAGTTAGCTCCCTGATATGGGGTCAGTGTCATTATCTAGCAACTGACACTGAGAGAAAATATGGAAATATCATTGCCTGGGTAAGGTTTGAGATTGTGCGCTCTGGTCCATTAACTGGATTTTCGGCATTCACATAGAACTGAGATTACATCTTAACACACCCCCTTGCAGTGCCCCTCCCGGCCTCTCCGTCTCAAGAACAGCTAGGCTGTGGTGTACTTAAGCTTAGCAGAACTCCTGCTAATTAGAAAAATGTAAAATATGGAATGAAAAGAGAAACACTGAATTTGATGTCTGTATCAGTTTGCACTCACAGTTACAAGGCTGTTGCAATGTTCAGTATCCCATCAATACTGTCACATTCTAATGGTTTCTGTTGCAATGTTATATGAGTGACAGATGACAGTGATAGACAATGCAGTACTCCTTTCAGTCAGCATGTGCTGTTGAGTAATTAGAATCGCTGACTTGTGTTTGCCTGTTTGTGTGGTTAATCGCATTCCTTTGCATATACTTTGATGCTTCTTATTTTCTGCCTTGATGAATCCTCCTCCCCCACTGACAAGGTGGAACAGCTTAGACCCCAGAACTCTGCAGTTCCCTTTCTCATACCGGCTGTGGTCAGTCAGCAGGAGTGTGATTGAAACAGGACATATGATCACTAGCCAGCCCTTCCCACCCTTAAAACGTGGCTGTTTGTGTAAAATATTTAATTTAGCAGCTGCACCGAGAACTAACTGAATTCAGCCCAAATGCTGGGTGGTGGATTGGACAGGAGCTATGTTAAAAAAAAAGCACATTTCTGGAGGTAAAAGTTCCCTCCAGCAACTCCCTTTAAGAATAAAAGTGGAACTCTCACTAATTGCGAGAATGAAACAATCATTGTCTCTCGTCATTATAGCCTAAAAACTAACAGATTTGAAGGGGGCCATCAACAACAGAATCTGTAGCTATTTAGCTATCATTCATGACCATGTGAATGATTTAATTTGAAGAACAAGACTCTGTCAGGCTAGTTCAGACCAGGCTGGCAGGGTTTAACATAGTGCACAGATGAGGTTTTAATATAATGCCCACATGGTGGATGCCAGGAGGTTCTAGGCCAGTGTTACTTCTCATTTACTTACCAGCTGTGTGGGTTTCTGAGAGCCATGCCTAATAGTGACCTCCAGAACTGGAAGTCACTGTCAGGTCAGCATGCCCACCACTGATCACTGTGCATGGATCATGAGAAGCTTTGGTGCCCTCGGAGTGGTGCAGTTTTGATCAAAGTTAAAAATCACACAACACCAGGTTATAGTCCAACAGGTTTATCTGGAAGCACTAGCTTTCGGAGAGCTGCTTCTTCATCAGGTGGTTGTGAAAGTGGTTGTGAAAGTCAGCCCAATTGTTCCATACACTATGTTTGTCACTTGTACACCCTGTGCAATGTCACCTGTATGCTTCCATCTAAATCTTTTGTTCTGTACATCCTATGATCTGCTCATAAACAAAGCTTTTCACTGTACTCCAGTATACGTGTCAATGAGCCAATCAATCAATTTATAAAGTAAGATTGGCTTTTCAGGCTTGTCTGTCAGTGCTGTTTGCAAACTAACAAACCACAGTTGAAAGAAGCAAAACAGTACGTTGGAGCTGATAAGTATTACCTTTAAATTTCTCAAGTCCCAAAATGAAAATTCGGTTTGTTTGTACATGTTGCCAGTATTTGATTCTTCCTGAGAGCTACAGTAGATGTAGGGTGTTGTAACAGGCATAGGAAGTGTCCTTCTTACACACGTTCTCTTTGCCACAGGCAACATTTGAAGCTTGCATTTTCGAAGACAATCATAGCCCCTAGAATCTGTGCTCATTAAATCGAGACACTCGAGTTTAAAGAATTCCTTGTCGTCCTTGAAGGACCTGGGCATAATGCAAGACAATTACAGCAGCGCTTGTTGCTTCCATTCCAGATAAGTGGCCTTATTGACGAAGGGGTTGGGGGAGGTGAATGCTATATTCTCATGCTTGCCAGTAGAAGGTTAGTCTTTGTGAGCTGATTAGAAAAAAAACCTGCCAGCGTTAGGAATATTCATAGGCACCCACCATGCTTTTGTTTAACAGTAAAGGGAAATCTCCCAGATGGAGAAAGGCAACTGCATAAAACTTGACATGGCACTGACCTTTCCTGTTAGCTCAACAAATCAAGTTACCCCCTCCAAGCGGCCCACTGAGTTAGAGGCTGTGTGGTGTCTCCTAAAATAACGGGACAGGCGAAAGTTAGCAACTCCTCAGTGCATTCAGTTTTCTTGTGCTGGAATTCTTGATTTGACTGGCAAAAGTTTATCTTATCTAATGGTAAGGTACCCCTTTTGAGATGCAACTAATCTGACATGTTTCCCTTTTTCACTTGTCTAGGAAATGTATAATCATATTTTAGAATGAAAAATATTGGATCAGTGCCGCTGCATTTTATGACAGTTAATAAGTGTCGTAACTCAAGGAGGCACATTAAAAAGTACGACTGACACTGAATGTAGCATAATTAATTTGGCTGTGAAAGAAACATAAAATTTACTGATAGCTGATGTTTTATTAGGTGCACGGCTAATTAACAGAAAGCATTAAACTAGAACTGCCTTCATTTGTGCCTTCCGCTGTCCTGAAGATACAGAATGGAAACCTGGTGCTTTTGCCACCAATGGAGCTGAGATTTCATTACCATTCTTCAGCAATGTGTTCTATTCAGCAGTTCATCAGCAGCATGTAATCCAGTTACTCTACTTCCAGTCCTGATCTCTACAAAATCATCATCTTGGACCAAAGAGAAGTGCATTTTGTGGAACGTACAAAGAAAAAGAAACGTGTTTTCTTTTATTCATCAGGGAAAAGTGAAAAGGAATTACAAGTGATGCAGCTCAATGAGGTCCCTTTTCCACAGTCTGCTTTACAAAGGGCTGATTTCTGGGGGAGGAGCCCTTGTCCTTCCCACTCCTTGTTGCAGCAAGCTTACATGTTACATTTGATTTATTTCCACCTTTTGTGTATTTAAAAAGCTGGACCATTGTCCTTGAGATGTCATGAGCAACTGATGTTAGATAAATAAATGCCGTTTTGCCTAGCCACACTTGATCTGTGATCCATAAGTCAATTTGATAGATTTAAGAACCCCATCAACTGCTGATCTATGTCTTGAGGTTGACTTATACACAGGACTAATGGTTGATAGAATACCTACTACAGAAATTTGAACAGGGGTTGAGCTTTCTTTTCATAGATTTTCTTGGGCAAATGAGCGAATACCGTTTTTGAACTAATGAATAGTTATGGCTTTGCTGTTTTCTTAGCTGGTGTTATTTTTTAAAGAAGCTCATTGGTATATTTCAATTCCATGCCCATATAGGAGCAGCTTTGAATGTGGCTGTATAACTTTGACATCACAAATATTTGTCTTCTATGAATTGAGCCTGTTGCTGAGAGAAGTGGCTTATGCTAGCTTCCTGTATGATCCCAGGCTCTGAGAAGCTTGGGGTGGGGGGAGGTGGGAGAGAAGGCAGGTTACAGTATTTTCATGATATGCTGTGACCTGGTGTCCCGATCAAGTGTATGAGTGCAGTGCAGTTCTGGTTGACAAGTGAACATTTAAACTTGTATTCTTCTGGCGCTGCTACTGTTATGTCTATCAGAAAAACTAAAATAGAAAATAGTCTTTGGGTCTTGGTTCAAGAAATAATGGACATGTGTATGCAACGTGTGATGTTGTGCCAAATCAAAAATATAGGAGGAAATTAAAACTGAAGGCCAAAGTTCTGCCTGTTTTTCATTTAGTAGCACTGCACAAAATGATGTGCAGTTCATTGCTTTTAAAATCATTTGATCAAATATTGTGATACTGACATAACCCTTGCCTTACGCTGAAAGTTGCAGTCAATAATGATTACTTAACCAGTTTGAATTGGTACCTGTTAGCATAGGAAACAATACTATCTGGAGTAAATTCCTACTGAATGTGGCAACTTTACCTTAAAAAGTCAAAAGAGAATTCATCAGTCAGTAACGGCTGAAGTAGTGTTCTTGCTAATCAAATGTCCAACATTCGTTGCATTTCCAAGGTAGAAAGGAATCCTGCCATATGCTTGAGCCATCAGCAACTGGGAGGGGAGGTGGAAAATGTGTGAAAGATCAAAAGGACCTGCATTTATAATGTGATCTCCGTGATCTCAGAACATTTTAAACAATATTACAGCAACTAAATACCTTTGTTTTGAAGTGGAGCAAGTCGCTACTGTAATGTAGGGAATGGGAATTAAACTGCACAAGGGCCTCCAACACAGAAATGAGGTAATGCCCAGATAACCAATTGGTTGAGGGATATGTGTTGGACCAATCACCTGAAATAACTTGAGTGCTGTTCTTCAAAGAGCACAGTTGGAGTGATTTTTTTCACTTAAGAGATCGGACAGAGTCCGTGTTAAATGATTGAAAGATGCACATTTGTCAGTGCAGTACTCCTTTGGTACTGCAATGCCAATACAGAGGCATGAACCTCTTTACTGCTTTCATTCAGTTCTTCCTTTAAAACACTTTTAAAACCTTTGTGTTCTGACCTCTTCTAATTAGCAGGGCCCATGCTGAATTCACAAACGCATCCGAAATTGACCAGCAAATGTCTGGAAATGGAAGCAAGTTTTAAGACTGCATTTATGTCTCAGCAGAGAATACAATAATTTGGCTATTCTGAATCGAGCAGAAGCATTCAAAACATCATTTGTGTTTGTCTTCTGTTTGTGAATTTTTGAAGAAAAAAAATATGGTTGAATTTGATGTTCCCTATCAAGAAACCCCTGTTTACCAGCAGTATGTGTGACAATATAGGCACATATCCAACAGCTTGATCCATCATGTGATTAAAACGCAGCAATGATACTGACCTGATAGACTAGAGGTAGCTAAGACCTGTGGAGCCAGTCTCTAGGGAAGAAGCATAATAATGATCGAATGAAGACATATTAAAAAGTAATATTACTTCCCTTCCATTGGGCATTGGGAAAATATCAAATCCAGAAGCAGCACTTGTGTAAGTGCATTCAATTCTCCTCATTAATTCATGTCACCAACTTAGTTTAAAATTGTGCACAATTTTGATGAGAACCCTGCAAGAGTGCCTTTAGTCCTTGTTATTTTTGATAGATGCGGCAGCTACATAAACATTATGAAGCCAGTGGTGACATTGTTCTCCTTGGAATTATGATGCAAATCAGTCCCCCCCCCCCCCCACTGACTCAATCCCCAGACTGAATGAAAGTTTCCATTCCTGACCTTTAAAACCACTTGGTTGCTATTAGGTCCTTGTATGGACGGCTACCAGCATCATAGGGATGCAATGTAAAAACAGCACACTCTAGTTTAAAAAAACAGCTATTTTCATTTTAGAATACCTTAATATCGCCTACAGTAGCACATCAGATGGGTAATTTGTGTTAGTTTAAATGCAACCATGACTAAGACTAAAAGATTTTGTGTATATCTGATTGTTGGCTGGTTAACTTCATTCAGTGTTGCAAGCGATTGTCATTTAATATTTTACTCCACTTGAATAAAATGGCCAGATTTTCATATATTGATTAAAAACATAGTCGTGTCCATGACAAGTATATCATTTCTAGCCTTGAGTACCATTTTTCCTCCCAAGACGCTATTGAGATTTAGTTAGATGAGTGGGCTGAGACCTCAACCTGAAAATCTTGCATCCAGCTACTTCCTAACATTAAGTTGCAAAAACTGTGGAACATTATTTTGAAATGCTATTATTGCTGCACTTTGGGACTCAGCTAGCATTTACAACTGATGGATGGAAGTCAAGTTTCTCATAATCCTACACAAAGTAGCCATAGAATTAAACAGTTCCAGGCCATACAATGAAGTATTCGTTTCAGTTTATGTTGACTGCAAGAATGTATAGTGCTACAGCCGAGACTGTGAAATATGGATTCTCCTTAAGAAGTTTTCAAGATGCACCAGTGACACATTTTACCTTGTGCCATTGGCTGTGATGAGCTTGCTGAGACTGAGAACCCACAGAGGGTGAACTTACGGAGCTTGTTTTCAAAACTCTTTTCAACGATATGATGTGTTAAACAGTTGACCTGAGAGGCAGTCTGCTGTTGAAAAGTGTTCTCAAGTTGGGACACAAATCTTTAAAAAAGAAGCGAGAGGTGGAGGGTAATGCAGCTGATGTTTGCTTAGTGATCAGAGCCCGACAGCTGCACTCTGTTGGGAATACTTTGCACTCGCTTTTGTGTTTGACTTACACACATAGCTTTCAACAAGTGCTAATGACATGAAGCTCCCATATCCTGAGCATCATCAGTTGATTTCTGTCTTTTTGAGAATGTAAAGTGCGGCTTTGCAGTGGGAGGTTTTGCTTACAGCTTGGCTTCATGCAGCTGAATGTGTGAGGGGATGGCTTGACAGCCCCTATGAATTTTTCAAATAATTTCTGCAAGCACCCTTGCCTAATTGTTTGATTGGGTTGTGATGTGTCTCCAACTAGGACTGTCAGCCATAAGTCTTTGTATGATGTGAGTTTTTGAAATCATATCAGATATTTGTTCCCATCCCATTCCAAGAAGTTTCATGAGGATAAAAGATTGAGAAGTGGCACATCATGTAAAGCAAACACAGTAGATCCTCTCAGGTGGTTGCAAGTAGAATTGCTCATTTCTTTCTTACGTGGCCTCCGAAAGTGTCAAATTATACCAATAATTTCCACCAATAATTCTTTCCTGCATTTTGAATAGAGATCTAATCAAGGTGGTCGCTTTGCATCCTGGCAAACTGAACAGACCAGGATGCATCTGTATCGTGTGTATCTGCCTGCTCCCATTACATAGCCAGTAAATGATAACACCTTAAGACATGGACTTCAGACACAAGTGCTGGAAATCAGAAACAAAAACAGAAATTCTGGGAAAAGCTCATCAGGACTGGCAGCATTTGCCGAGAGAAATGAGAGTTAACGTTCTGGGTCAAACTGAGAACTGAGGAAGGCTTCAGATTGTGGATGTGGGACCAGCTTCAATAAGAGAAGAAAGAGCAGGAATGTGTTCAAATGGCATGGATGAATAGAGGGATAAGAAGGAAAAAGATAATCATGAAATCAAATAGCAATCGCAAGCATTTAAATGCATTTGTCTGAAATTTAGTGGAGCTGAAAACATTTAATCCTGGTGAATGCCTTATCTAAAAGCAGTTTCAGACAGAAAGTATGCATGCAGGTGTTCCAAAATAATTTGAAATAATAAATCTGAAATAAAGAGCAGACACATAAAGGATGCATCAAAGCTCAATTTAAAATAATTCAGCATTGCAACTGCTTTTAGTTGTTCTCTTTAAGTCTTGTAAAATTGTTTTGAATGAACACGTTCAGACATGTTATAATGCACCTTTAGAACAGATGGGACTTGAACTCAAGCTCAGGAACACTTTCATTGCGCCACAAGACATTTATTAAACATTTCAAGGGAAATAATATGCAGGGTAGGAAGCACCTGGAATTGAACTGGGGATTTGCATGATTTTCAGGTAGATGCTCTACTATTGAGCTTTGATGACTTCCTTCTTTCTAATTTATATGATATTGGTACATAGTTCTGTATCACACTGCAGGGTGATCAGCCATAACTTGTAGTTTTTACATTGTTCAACACTCATTTGAGGGCTCCCCTTTGCCCAGTCAATGGGAAATCATGTTTTAATTATTCATTCTTAATTGAGTTTTTTTTCTGGTCATGTGCCTATGGGTGCCCTTTAGTGGCTCAGTTCACTAACCAACCTATCACAACTGACTTCAGTTAAGAATTGTTCTTTTTTAACCTGCCACACAGGATCTCTGTGTCAAAATTTCTGTCAGTGCTGCTTTTAATCTGCTGTTTGCTCATGGTCTATTTTGCTTAGAATATACAAATGCCAATTTTCACTAAGGCCTCTGCATCTCTTTATCATTTTTTTTCTTATGGTGCAGAATGTGGTATAATTATAGTAGTTCAGCTGGCTGTAGACAGACAGAACCAATTTAACAGCTATATGCATCGACAGAGGGTGCACCTTCAGCTAATTCCTGACCCTTGCTTATCTACTAGTAAAGGAGGCTAACGCCTGCATTAAATTAGCACTACATCAAAGAAATGAGCTAAAATCTGAGCTGTTGTGTTGTGGTGATATTGTCTCTATTTCTGAACGAGGAAACCTGGGTTCAAGCCCACTTGCTCTAGACGTGTGTCATATCATTTGACAGGTTGATTAGAACATATCTAGAAGTGGGCTAAACATACCTGTGTTGCCAAAGCAAATTTTGAGCCTGTGGTCATTATTCTGTATATTTCCTATATTGTCAGGAGTTTAGAAAAATAAGATGTGCTGTTATTGAAAGATATAAAATTCTCAAGGGGCTTGACAGGTTAGAAGCTGGGAGTATGTTTTCCTTGGCTGGAAAAACATGGGGTCACAGACTCGGAGTGAAAGGTCGACCGTTTAGAATTGAGATGAGACAAGTTTATTTCCCTCAAAATGTTGCTGGTCTTTGGAATTCTGTTGCCCAGAGAGAAATGGAGGCTCACTCGTTGGGTATGTTCAAGAAGAGATAGGCACAGTTTGGGCACTGAGAATCAAGGGATGCAGGTTTAGTATGTGATGGTATGATAGAAAATTAGCCATGATCTTATTGATGTGTGCTGAACTTCTGCTTCTATTTTTTACATATTTATTAAATGAATTGAGAGGATTAGTGCAGTTCTTGAAAGCATGATTTGGATGAATTCATGCATGTACATTCAGAGAGTATCAAAAAAATCTTCACTCACAATCCAAAACAAAATGACTTTTACTTTTGTTTTAAATTGTATTTTTTGTTTGAACGGTGAACAGTTCCATCATTGTGCCTTGAAGGTGTTAGTGTTTGGAAGAAAAATTAATGAATGTGTGTTGATACACTTATTGACCGTGGGTACTTCGTCAAACTCATAACATCAACCATATGCATTAATTCATCAACACTATATTATCGAGCATCCTTCCCATCACTGCAGTATGCAGAATGAATTCTGTATTTATTATTGTCACCAGTTAACAGTGCAGTGTGGTACCCACAGCATGGAATAAATTCCCACACCAGCTGAGATTACCATAAAGGATTCTCCTTCTCAACCTCTCCCCTTGCCTGAGGCATGGTGACCCTCGGGTCAAACCACTACCAGTTCTCTCTCTCTCTCTCTCTCTCATGAGAAAGTGACCCTATGGTCTGGAAAGACCATGGCAACTTTACCTTTTAACAAGTATATAACCAAAGTTCCATTTGCCCTGTACCTAAGCACGAAAGGTCTCACAGCACTAGTTAAAGAAGTGTAGGGACAGTGTCTTTGCCAACCATGGGCCAATATCATTTAAAGACAGACGACTTGGTTATTTATTTCATTGTTGTTTATGGAAGCTTGCTGTGTACAAATTGGCCTGCACATTTATCACATGTGAGTATTGACTACATTTGCGAAAGATGCTCGATAAATACGAGTTCTTTCTGTTAATCATGCATTAAAAAAAGAGATAAATCAGAGTTAAAGTGAAATTTTTAACTTTATCAGTATTGATTTAAAAAAAACAAATGAGGGAAATTTGTTTCAGAATGACTAGCACATAATGTAGTCTTTTAGATTAGCTATTCAGACTTTGTAGCTTTTATTCTGCTCTTGTGGCTATTTCTGAAAGTGTATGGTTAGTAAACTAATGTCTGATCCTGTCTGGAAGCCACAATCTTTCTGAGGCTCTCAAATATGTTGATTTATTTGCAATTTCAATGATCAAAGCACTGAATGGATTACATTGCAACAAAGTTTAACTTTGGTATCGGAATGATTTTCGAACAGCTAATGGTGTTTGGAATTAGTTTCATAGCTTGGTTTTCCTCACTTAGCTATTGCTTGTGTACATCTGTAACCAAATGACCAGGTGGTGCAACAGAGATAGCATCTTTATTACCAATTTCAGAGCCCTGTGTTTGTTCTTCTATGTTTGCAAGTTGTTTTAACAGTGATGTCCTTGGTGTTTTCTAATCAGTTATAAAAAACATTGACAGGCGTGATTTACACACAAAATTGCTTTATGTCATTGATTTTTCCATCTAAAAGCTATATGTCTCCACAATTCTCCAAACTTGTTGATGTGGTGCCACATTACAAGCCTATTCTTAAATGCTTTTTAGAAGATTAGACTGAGAGCTGAGAGATTACTGTTGCCTTAAGTGAAGGGGAGAGAAGGGCAGCAAGGTAGCTCAGTGGTTAGCACCGCTGCTTCACAGCACCAAGGCCTGTGTTCAATTCCACCCTCAGGCGACTGTCTGGGTGGGGCCTGCGTGGCTTTCCTTCAGGTGCTCTATTTTCCTCCAAAGATGCGCAAGCTAAGTGGATTGGCCATGGGAAATTAACCATAATGTGCAGGGATAGCTGGGCTTGCCATGAGAAACGCAGGGTTACAGGGGTGAGTAGGGTATGCTGTTCAGAGGGTTGGTGTGGATTCAATGGCCAAATGGCCTGCTTGCACACAGAAGGGATTCTAGAAGCAGGAATTGGAAGTACCAAATAAATGATTGATTATCCATAATTCCTGAGGCTCGTGATATTAGGTGGCTATTGCAGGATGTGTCTACGCTGATGTTAGTAGGCTGGGAATGACAACGCCTATGGACTTGGTGATGGAGGCTGGGACTGATGATGCAGACCACCCCTCTCTGGCCGTATCTGTGGAACAGGTCTCCTGAGTCATCACTGCTTCACTGCACATCAGCCCTCTCCAGCCACCACACTTCTCGCTGGAGTTGACACACCCCCAGCCACTTCTCTTAAACGCAGGCCTGTGTCCCTCGTTCTCCCCAACCATCCTGTCTCTATAGCTTCCAGATAAATCCCCCCACCAGCTCCTGTCTGTTCTCACCTCCTTTCCCTTCTCACAGCTCCTGGTTACCCAGATCCAGAGGCTGGTGTTATCAGCTGACCATAACACTGAGCATGATTGTTCCTCCAATGGTTTTGGCATTCACAACAAATGCATAAAATGTTCCAGTGTTCAGCTTTGTGGCTGATATTGTAATACAAAACCTGTAATAGTGACTTTGTTCAGAGAGTACCTTTCTGTGGAATCTGTCAGATTGAATTTTGATGATCATGCTTTCTTCTCCTTTCCTTAGCAACATCAAATGGTACTTTGGAAGGCTTGGAAAACCGAGAAGGTGGTGTATGCCAGACCAAAGCCATGAAGCTTATAATGAAAGTTGGACAAGGTAAGAACTATACCCTTTTTCTCAAAGACAAGGCCGAGAAACTGTTCAAAATCATTCTCACAATAAGGCACAACACAGTCTGTTCATTACTGTGGAGATCTGTCCACATCAGCAGTGAGGAGCGCCTAATGGATACCCTGCACATTTTCTGTAGTCTTGGAATCGGTCTGTAAATGAACTTCCTGAGGATGTGGGCACAATTATAATGTTTAAAAGACATTTGGATAGATGCATGAAGATGAAAGATTTGGAGGGATATGAGCCAGGAGCAGGCAGGTGAAACTAGTTTAGTTTGGGATTCTGTTCAGCATGGACTAGTGGGACCAAAGGGTCTGGTTCTGTGCGATATGAGTTTACGACTCTGTGCATAAGGATTAGAAGTGATCTATGAGCTTGCCCTAAATTTTAATCAATATTCACACTGTAAAAGGTTTTATATGTATTTGACATATTGATCAAATGGGACTCTTGTACTTAGAATCACAGAGCACAGGAGACCATTCAGTCTACTTCTTTAAAGGCAGTGAAACCAAGGCAAAAAGAAACCAGTTGAGACTGTTCCACTTTTAATTATTGGAAATATAACTTTGCATTTTCCAGTTATCTAAAGATTTGAAAAAGAGTTGAGCATTTTAAAAGAGTGGAGATGATACAATACTGGCTTGCATTTATCATTATTCATAATGCATTAATATGAAGTGGATTTGCTCAAGAATGAAGACATTTGGTTAAATGTCTTGCATGTAGCTATTACTAACAAGATTCCTTGTAATGATGCTTGATGGTTATTGAAAATTAATTCTATTATGCTTACATTAATTTTTAAATAGTGTATGTATTGATGTTATAACTTTCCCACTCAACTTGTTTCATGCACTTGTCATGTTAGTGTAGTGTCCACTTATTATTCTTTCAGCATCCACAATTTGATTGAATTTTCATCTAGAAAAGCTTTGCCTGATAGTGGTTAGCTTCTCTTTAGCTGTTACAAATACTTGAGTGGTCAGCATTTAAAATTGTCGAGTGTCTGCAGTTTTATTATGCTTAGTCCAGGCCAAAGAGAAGGTCACTTTAAAACCTGCCTAGTGCTTCAGAGGAACTTATAAACCAAGCATGGCAATGCTGCTGCAAAAAATCAAAGTTTTAAATCACTTTGTAATCAAAATGCATTGCAATTAATTGCTCATCACCTTGGATTTTGTCAGGACAGAAATTATACTTT
The DNA here is from genome assembly GCF_037043375.1 of Chiloscyllium plagiosum. Lineage (NCBI taxonomy): Eukaryota > Metazoa > Chordata > Chondrichthyes > Orectolobiformes > Hemiscylliidae > Chiloscyllium > Chiloscyllium plagiosum. The sequence goes on from NW_028270144.1 coordinate 9,306,301, forward strand.
TCTATAAGTAGAGGTTCTGCTGATCCATTTGGTTAAGTCCTAAGCTGAAACAAAGATGTTTGTTGACCATTGCTTACACCAAAGTAGCTTCCAAGATGTTAAACTGATAAAACTAAAGGCAAACTGATTTCACTCCAATCATGGCACCTGGAGTCTGCGATACTTTAATGTGAGTTGCTCGAGCGATAACGCATCAGTATTGAGGGATGTTCCCCTTTGTCTGACTGATGAAGGTAACTCAACGTTGCAGTTAGTAACTGAAACAACCTTTTTAAAAACTTTTTAGATGCAAATTCTGTGGGACGAAAAGAAAAATCAACCAGAGCTCCTGAAAAAGAAGGGGATGGCATCACAACCAAGCCCACCCAAAAGACCGAGAGTGAAGGTAACCATCTAGTAGAAGCTGATTATAAGGAAGATACATCGCCTGTGAGCTGAAGTTGTGGAACTTTTTGTACCTGCCTGAAAGCCCACGTCATGGGCAAATTAAACATGAAGGTCATTGGCACAAATGACCAAATGGCAGGACTCCTGGTCTCTCTGGCGATTCTGTGACAAGCACTACTCCTGTGTGAGACTTAAGTGCATCTTTATATGAGCCGTAATTATTTCGCTACTTAGTTTGGCTCAATTTTGTATGTATGTGACGTATTGATCAAATGGGACTCTTGTACTTAGGTTCACAGAGCACAGGAGACCATTCAGTCTACCATCCTTGAAAGATCTAATGAATTAGTCACATTCTTGTGCTGTTTTCCCCACAGGTCTGCAAACATTTCCATTTCAAGTACAAAACCAAATCCCTTTTGAAAGTTACTGTTGAATCTACTTCTGCCATTCTGTCAGGCAGTACGTTTTAGATCATGAACTGCTACTTTTAAAAAAAGTCTCCTCTCTTCTCTGGTTCTTTAAGCTATGATCTTAAGTCTGTGTGCTCTGGTTACCGATCCTCTTGTGAGTGGAAACAGTTTCTCCTTATCTGCTCTTTCATAATTTTGATCATCCCAATTAAATCTGCCCTTAACCTTCTTGGCTTTAAGAAGAATATTAACAGCTTTGCCTGTCTCTCCTATGAACTGAAATCCTTCATGTTATCACTCTTGCAAACCTCCTTTGCATCTTTCCTAAGGCCTCGACTTCCCACCTAAACTGTGCTGCCCAGAATTTTACAGTCATCCATCTAAGACTTACTTATGAAGGTTCAGCATATCATCTTTACATTTGTTCTTTATTCCTCTATTGACAAAGCCAAGAGACCTATGTGTTTTCTTAATGAATTGTCCTCCCACTTTCAAAGACTCATGGATGTGAACAACCAGCCTCTCTGTTCCTGCACCCTTGCAAAATTGTACCACTTTATCTTACATTGCCTCCTCACTCTTTCTCCCAAACTGTATCACTTTTCACTTTCCTGCATTAAAATATATCCATCATGTGTATGCCTATTTTGTCAGCCTGACAGTACACTGGTGAAGTCTTTTCATAACCTGTTTGTTGTCTAATACTTTTGAGTTTCGTGTTAGTTGTCTTTGAAAATTTACCTCCAATACCTGAGTCAAGGTCATTATTATATATCAAAAAGAGCAGTTGTCCTAATATTGATCCATGGATGAATATCATTGTAAATCCTCTGCTATTTGAAAGACATTCACTTAACTATGTTTTGTGTTTTGTCACCTTAGTCAATTTTGTGTCCATGCCATCTTTCTATTATCCCATGGTTTCAATTTCGCTAATAATTCTATTATGTAGCAATGTAAATCATACCATTTGCTAAGTATATATGCACAGCTATCTACATCAATGGTACTTGTTTCATTGAAGAATTCAATTATGTTTTTAAGGCACAGTTTGACTCCAACAAATCTGTGTTGGTTGTCATTTATCAGCCCATGATGCTTCTATATCTGTTGCATAAACTGTTTGGGACAGCGACCCAGATGTTTAGTTATCTGAGATGGCTATTTGTGGTCCAATCCAAAAAAACCCCTCCTAAAAGAAAATCACAGGGTTCTTTTAAAACATAGTATTTTGATGAAGTGAGGGAGGTAGTACTTCACAAGACATCCAGGAGACCTGAAGGATGAAATAGCCATCTGTGCCATTATATGATATCCATTAATCTGGCGGTAACCTCAGCGCTCCCCGATAAGTTTTCTTCCATCTCAAACTAGGGCTGTGACAAGCCATACGAGTCCACCACTTTCACAAGACAGCTACAGTGTGATTGTAAACCATAGTGAGGAATTGCTTTTAAAGCATCTAGAATTGTCATGATTCGTGTCATTTTCTGCACTTGGATCAATTATGTCTGTAACAGTAATTTCCAATTTCTTGCCGAATTCTTGACAATCTCCTTTTACTCCTAATCCTTTAGACTTTCTCGCTGTCCTTCCACATTGCTGAAAAAATGCACAACGACATAGCCAGATTAAAATGAAAGAATTTAATATTCTAATTTACTTGCTCGGGAGTTTGGATTTTGAATGATTCCAGATGTTTGACAGATAATGAGAGCTTCTATGTACTGTGCTTACAGGAGAAGGAAGCCTTTAATTTCTTCCTGTTCTTCTTCCTTACTGTGTCAGGCTAACACTCAGCTGCAGCTTACAAGAATCTGTTTAATGTAACTGTGATTGATTTTATCATATCTGTTAACGTGCCTTGCTTTGCTTCAGCTTTGAGAGACTGTTATAGGCCTGCTAAGTAGAATATTTTTTCAACGAGGCTAGCAATCCTTTGAGCAGCAGAGGGGAGGGCTAAGACTGGATTTTACAATTTCTCAAACCTGTGATTCCCCACAGGGATCTGTTTATTGTTTCAAGGATATAAATCTATGTTTCAGACCCACGAACTTACTTTACATTAGTGTGCTAGAAAGTAAACCATATTTTAGATAAAATGCTACCCTACATTTTTGTGTATAGCTGGAATCCAGTCAGCTTGCTGATAAATGTAGTGCCTGTCTTTATTAGTTTTATTTTTTATTGTCGGTATAAAGTACTCACATACATGTGGGATTGATTCTTGTCCTGTAACTCAACCTTGGCAGCATGGCAGAATTCCATTTCTCAGGCCTTTATATCAGCAAATTAAATCAGTTCATTTGCAAATTGCTTCGTTCCAGGAAAGTAATTGTCGACCGGTAGCAGTGTTTGTGGTTACCTCAGTAATTACACTGGGTCCATGTCAGAAGAGTCATGATATAAAGTTGGTAGCTCTTTAACCATAAGGACAATTCAATGTAAATTGCAACACTGGTGCCTTGAAAAATATAAAAGTAAAATATTACAAATTTGAAACAAGCACTGAACACGTCTGGCAGAATCTATGGCGAGAGAAACAAAGTTAACAATTCAGGTCAATGACTTAAGGTCAGAAGGTTTAGTAGAATTATCAGGCCAATCTATTAATTTATTCAAATAGTACCATTTTGTGACATGACTTATAAGAAAGATCTCTGTACCTTCTCTGTTTTGCCAAATCTATTTCATTAATGTCATAGTGGTCACTGGTGTTCTGCATTTTCCAGTAGTGAGGGCAGTCTCTTGATTGGGTAAGAAAATTGTAGGTTTCTAACTGTACTTTTTCTGGAAAAAGTGTGATCTGATTTCATTGCTGAAGCTTGAATTTTATGACTATATACCCCATTATTTGGATTCTACAGGTGGAAGTAGTTTTTCTGTATCTACCCTGTTGAATGCTTGTATAATTTAAAAAAGATTTGATTGAAACACCACTCAATTTTCCAGACTCTTGGATATAAAATAATTTCTTTTGGGAATTCTTTATTCACTCAATCTTTCTTCATTCTTAAAATATTTGAAAAGTCAAAAGATCATATTTTGTTTTCTGCCTTGCTCTTTTCAGTTCAGCATTTTGATTAGTTTTTACAGTAAATAAAAACTGTGGACTCTGTACCTCACCCCCAGAATCTTCCTCAATTTCAATGAAACTGGTGGAGAAGTGTAGCAGATGTAACATACTCTTCTGGGAGTACCTCACCTGGTTACCTTCACAATCCATTCAAGTGCACCAGGTTATGGGAATTGGAAGTGGAGACACTTACTTGTAACAAAATTTTCCTCACAAAGTAGATTTGGAACAGATCCAACATGACAAGGGAAAGAGATTACCAGTCAAGTGGATTTACAAAGATGGAATATAATTGTCAGTTACAAAGTTCTGCTTTACAAAGGAAAAAATGCCTTATAAATTAATTTTATGGTCTGTTACGTTTGGAACTGTAAGTTAGATAAAGACAACAAGTCTTCTGAGAAAAAAAAAGAAATCTCAAACACATAGTCCTATTGCTGAATGAATAGTCTGGCTTGTTTATCAGCATATGGAATGACTAATACATTCAGCATCAGCAGCAAAGGGGCTGTAGCTAGTCAGACAGTATGACTAGGGATAATTGTCTTAAGGATTTACATTTTCTTACTCTTCCCATACTGCCTCAGGCAAGCCTGCATCTGTTTTAAGTGAAGCTGTCAGCTCCATTCTGCGTTGCTGACTGATGAAGATTTATTCATAAAAACAAGGTCCAGGGATAATGTGTAGGCATATGTCATTTTAAATATTTATCTTTGACCACTGGTATCTGTGTTTGGCTAACCAGGGGATAAACTCAATTACCAAAGCTTCGGTTTTTTACTGAAGACCAAATTCCCTTTGTCTTGGTGGACTGTTCAAAGTCAATTGACATATTAAAGGAAGTATGCAAAGTATTAATTTAGTAATTATTTAACATTAATATATTTTCTCTGCAAAGCTTACTTCCATCAGCAACATATCTAATGGAGGTGAACCTGACAAAGTTCAGCACTCCGAAAGCTTGTGATTTCATATAAATCTGTTGGACTATAACCTGGTGTTGTGTGACTTCTGACCATATCTACTGGTGGAATCACTAAACCTGCCTTGTACTGCACAGATTTCTGGTTCGCTGATTCAAATAATATCAAACCGGATGACCGAAAGTATTCATTCTTTGGAAACTGCACCCTCAATTATTTTAATCCTGGGAGCGAAGTGGTTATTTTAAATGGCTTTTTGTTTTGAAGAGTCAAATTATTCAAACAGTTATTTTTGTTTGCAGGTGGGACACGCTCATTGAGTGGTGAGAATAAACCTTCGACTGCGCCTCGGGACCCGGACCAGGGGAGATTCCTCAGCCCCGACGTGGCCCTATTTGCAGGCATTGGATCTGGATGCGTGATCTTCATTATCATCATCATCATGTTGGTGGTCCTCCTGCTGAAGTACAAGAGACGACACAGAAAGCATTCCCCGCAACACACCACTACTCTCTCCCTCAGCACATTGGCCACCCCCAAAAGGGGAGGCAACAACAATGGCTCCGAACCTAGTGATATTATCATTCCATTAAGGACTGCGGACAGCGCTTTCTGCCCTCACTATGAAAAAGTCAGTGGAGACTATGGACATCCTGTGTATATAGTTCAGGAGATGCCACCACAAAGCCCAGCAAATATATACTACAAGGTCTGATCTGCCAGAACTGGGGCTGGTTTGGGATCCTGGAGAAAATTTTTTGGCTTGTTGCATACCTGGGTCTTCTGCTGAAATTAGTGGTGACTTTTCTTTGCACCAGGATTGACTTCAAATGTGTAGGAGATTTAAAGGGGAAGGTGGAAACTTGCAGGAAATTCAGCTGAAGAGAGAGTTGGTTAGTGTGTATGATGTGTAGGAAACTGCTTACAATAACAGGAGCAGCAAGCCGGAGAAAAGTTGAGTTAGGGACTCAACCAAACTATTCCACCTTTTGCTCTTACTATTAATTTCTGGACCATATGCTTAAAACATACCAGAAAGCAAGAGGCAAAGGGATGTTTGAACTATCTATCACTGTATTTATAATTAGTAACATTTTAAGCTTTGGATATTCAGCAATAGAAAATAGTCAGTCTCCACTTTCCCTGGACTGTTATCTTTTATAATAACCGGATTTCATAAATCCACCTCTGTTGGTCTTCTGTACTTTTGGTTTTTATTCTGTCTCCTTATTTTCTTGTTACCAGTATTACTTGTTAACTTGAAGGCCTCTTTGCCTTCAAACACGATCACTGTAACATCAGGAAATTTCTAAAAAGTACCGTAACATTAACTTGAATCGAACATCCCAGTCACCAGAGGTAGTGCTCAGTATAAAGCAGCCAACTTTAAGCAGTCGTACAGAAAGTGATACACTATGTCCACATACAGGTAGGAGTCCCTCCAGTCATACATAGCACATGACGGCCATGAACAGGAGACCATGTTCACCTGTGACATTTAACTGCATTTGCAGTTGTATGCTGCTGCCTTTTTGAATCTGAGAAGCAAGTGTAGAGGTAGGTTATTTAGGGAGCACTTTGGTACTAAAAGTTCCAAGATGTAGGCTGTCGACATGGTGACAAGCATGTAGGGCTGCACTTTACATGAACTAAAGTAATAACAAAACTGAATTAGAGAAAGAGAGAGAAATGAAAGCCCTCCATCTGTGTGGTGCTTTACTGACACATTAAAGGGGAGAGCACACATCAGTGATAAAAGGCAGGAGTGGCACTAGTGACGATGCTTTTTAAGAACAGTGTGACAGTGGTACAAACAAACAGTCTGAGGAAATATACTGCCTTATGGTTTGATTTATATGAATAGACTGTGGAGCAGTCTCTGAATTACATGGTACAGCTTCTCACTGTGGCTGAAATACTGCTGCAGTTTCCTTTAAGGCCTTATCCTTGGAATACTATTGAGACAAAAAAAATCAAGTATTCTACATTTAATGGAGAAGGGAGAAGAAGTGATCAGAAACCAGACCCATGAAGCAGAATATTGTGGGCCAATTGTTGTAGTAAGCATTGCTCTGTAAGAATGCACAGAGGGCAAATGAAGATCATTTGAACGTTAGTCTGTCTGGATGGTCATAACATCGCCATAAAACATTTGGACACTTGCTGCTGGGAATGGAATCATGTTTCCATAAATAACAAATACAAAAATAGAGTCATCATAAGACTTCTTAAGGAACAAAAGCTGGGAAATCGCTCCTGCTTTTTATTTGCAAGAACTGGAGGGCTTTCCAGCCTGGATCTATTTAGTTTACATGTAGGCCTAATCTTTAGAAAGCAATTTTCTTAAACTAATATCAATCAGTAGTAGCCTGGCACTGGGAAATTTCATTCCAAGATCATCTTCACTCCTGTGGTGACGTGTAGTGCAGGCTATGTATTAGTTATTGCGTGGCACTGTCCAAACTGTGATATCTTGTAACTTAAAATTCAAAGAGTGTGCAGCTTTAGCTGTTGGAAAAGACTGGGCTGAGGAATCCCAAGGCTAACCTAGAATGGTCGTCCAACCTAACTCTTGAGCCTAAAATTTACAGTGGCGACAAAGGTGAAACAGTTTGCATGTACTTAAATTGTTACCGTGGCAATTAAGTACATTATCTGCACATCCGATTTTTCACCATTTCCATGTAAAATGTATTTTTATAGGCCTTCAATACAAGAAACACATTAGCAGAGACACTTCTCAGTTATATAGATTTTGTTTGTTCTTTATGAAACACTTCGTGGGTGATCTGTGCCTGACTTTGTTTTCACTTTAAGCCAGACTCTGAAAACAACAAGTTTCCAATTTTGAAAAAAAAAATCCAGCGCGGGGAGTTATGGGATGTCTGGTTTGTAAAATGTGCAGTGGTTCCATGTCCGATAGAGAGTAAGGCACTTTATTCAGATCCCATATAGTTTGTCTTACTTACCCTTCCTTGCCAGATGAATGTCACTGCAACTGCCTTTGCAGAAGCATTCGTTCCTATCACCTGGTTTTAGAATTTGCACCACACACTACACTGAGGCTAGTTGTGAAGAAGCTGTAAATATGTGGAATATTTTAACGTACAACAATTTGGGCAGGGAGGGAAGGGAGAATTAAAATAGCCTTATTCACCTTTTTAGTAACAGAATTTCACAGCAGAGCATGACTTAATTTTCCTTAAAGTAAAATGTCTGTGTAAATAGAAGATTTTTTTTAAACAAATTCTAAGGAGGATGTTTTGTATAAAATCTGAATTTTTTGCAATGTATTTTTAGCTATAGCTGGTTTTCAAAGCAGTGTCACCCTTTGCACTGTTTAAAAATGGAGAGAAATGAAAATTGATAAGGTTACCAAATTGACCGCTGCATATTTGTGCCATGAATATTTATTTAATTGTTTCTTCGTCCAGTTTGTACACACAGTATTAAGCTTGCTTTATAAATATTGAATGTTGCTTTCTCCTCATTTTCCCCTTTTCATCTGATTTTTCAACCTTTTTTTTTCCTGAAACTGATTTAATTTTCACCTTCACCCTCCTGCAGTCCAAGGAAAAATGAACAAAATTAAAATCACATTCCATAAGTCTGTTACAAACTGAAATTGTTTTTAAATAAAAGACTTTTTTTCCTATGGAAACTTGCCTGAGGTTCATTTTTTTTTCTCATCCTTATACTTCCTGAAATCTCACAAAACAAAGGTCTTTTAAAATGGCTCATTACGTTTCAAATAAAATGCAGGAGATTGAATTATGAAGTTGTGTTTTCAGTGCCCCAGGGTTAGAGAGAGGGAAAAAACAGCTAGTGTTTCAATTTCTGACCACTAACATGCTGAAAGCACACTTGTACATGTTAAATGAGCAGATGACTGGATTTGGCTGTAACATCAAGTGCCTGTTGACACTCATCTTTGAAGTTCATACACAAATCATCAACAACTTGCATTGATGGAATGCCTTCAGTGTAGAAAACTGCTCGACAGAGACCCAATCAGAAGAAAAAGTGGACACTGAGCCAAAGAAAGGAGGGTTGGATTGAATGTGACTAAATATTTGGTGCAAGATGTGGACATAAAGCAGCATCTTGCAGGAGGACAGTGGCTGGAAGATTTAGAGTCTTGCAGCATGGAAACAGATCCTATGGCCCGACTCATCCATACCAACCTGGTTTCCAAGTAATTCCAGAGTATGGGGCTTTAAAATTTGGAAACCTGAGCAGGATGCCATAAAATAATAGCATAGTCAACAAAGGAAATTCTTGATTCTTCTTGCTGTTTGCTATCAATGTGTTGGAACATATTTGTGAGGTCTCTCCATAATTGCCCATCTGATAAAAATAATGGATAGAAATAGCAAGATGTATGTCTCAGTTCTTCATGATATCCCAGTATGTTCCAAGGAAGGACATTAATCAGGAGAAAGCTAAAAAAAAAGGCTTGTTTTTATGCAAGTCTTCATGGAATATATTCTTCACTTCTACTTTCTGGTTGGCAATGTGACTTGTGAAAAGCTTCACAAGAATAATTAGAGTTTTTTTGAGGATGTAGGTAATTGGCTAGTTCCAAGGAGACTATTAAACATCATAAACTTGTATTTTCAATATGGCTTTCAATAAAATATCACACAAATACTCAATATGTCATATGAGGGCTCATGAAGTTTGGGCATATTAACAAAGTTGGAGGGTTCAATAATGGACAGGAAGCAAAATATAGGAATAAATAGAATGTTTTCAAGTTGGCAGGCTGTAACTAATAGAGTGACACAAATGTTAGCTCTGGATCGTCAGCTATTTACAGTTTATATATTAATGTTGAAGATGATATATCTAAGTCTTCTGAGTCTATAAAATCAGATGGAAAGTAAACGTGAGAATGGCATAAAAGATTTCCAAAAATATTTAAGAAGACCAGTAAGTGGATATAAGGTGACAAATGGAATATACTGTTGGGAGCTGTGAGCTTATTCACTTTGACAGCAAGCATAGAAAAGTGGAATATTTTTAAAAGGCCTGAAAATTGTAAGTGTTTGTAGAGTTTTGGATGAACTTGTGCAAGGAATGATTAAGGCTAATGTGTAGGTACAGCAAGTGGTTTGGACTTTTGCTTGGGAACATACAGGTAGTGAGCTCACTCGAGTAGCGTAAATAAATAGCCATTTTACATGCAAAGTTATAAAACCGACAGAGCATTTCAACCATAAAGGCATCACAAATCAGCCTGATCCTATTTATTGGCAAAACTCAAACATGCAGAATTACTGGCTAACTATGAATGCTGTTCTGATTATGCCCTCCTTAAACCAGGTATCCTAAGGCTAATTTTACTACTCTCATCTTGTTGTTCTGGGATCAACTAATTGAAAATACACCTTGAATTTTTCCTGATCTGTATAGGTGCTGACTGTACAAAGGAGCTGCTGTGCACATGTAATAATGGAATTAATCTTGGAACATTTCTTCAGCATAGCCCAAAATAATCAGAGCTGGGTATTTCCCACATTCTTCAAAGCAATTGGAAAAAAATACTATGCATGCTCTACTGCAACATGTATTATTTCTTAAGTAAAGTTCAGAAATATGTAAATTGCTACCATAAGAATGTAAAAGGAAATATGCAGAATAAGTTTGCAGTGTTATTCTTGTAACTACTTTATTTGTGCAAAATATGAGATTAGGAATGCAGTTCTCCTCAGCCAGTGTTGACAGTATATTAACTGTTGAGACTGATATAAGTGGAGATAGTGTCAGTGTGCTGAGTGGGGGCAATTTGGAATCACAGCTATTTTAACCCATTCTCCAGTGTAACTTAAGATCACTAGTCAGGATGCAATATAGAGGTTGATTGTTATTGATCACAGATTGGGATTTTGTTTAATGAGAAATGAGTCTATCATATATTTATCTTCATGATTAATTAAAACACTTTCAAGTCTTTATTCAGGGTCAGGGACATATCTGTAGGTTAAGAATATTATAAGTGGTGCTTTGTTTTTTCAGCTTCTGTAAATGCCTCTTCATTTCCAAACATTTAATACACTTCACTTCATGCTCTTTACAAAATACGCAATTTTGAAGGGCACCATTGCCCTGCAAGCTTACAAGAGTATTTAATGTAGACATGCTGGAAGACTAACAGTATTTATGAAGGTGCACTCCAGTGAAATTACCATCATGATTGGTGTGTGGAAGAGAAAGGAGACAAGAAGTAGGATCAGTAGAAGTTAGCTTTTACATTTTGCTTAGGAACATGCACTGAAAGTACAATGACATCACCAAAGCATTTTCATAGCAAATATGGCTTTATGCTGCTTGGAGAATCGTCATGACAACAGCAGTGACACTCGGCATTTCCAGGAATAAATCATTCCAAATATCCTGCTTGCAGGAATCCCACGTGAAAATGTCAGAGTTGGTGCTCTGGGTTCTTTTATTTCTCCCAGTACACAAAATAGTTCTTAAATTTTTTTTTAAAATGTAATATAATGGTCAGATAATCTGGTTCTGTGATGTTCACTGGGGGATAAATATTGGCCAAAGTATCTGACCAAGTGTGCCATCAACAAGACTTAGCAAAACTGAATTACATGGGAATCAGGTGGACAACTCTCCGTTGAATGGGGTCATACCAAGCCCAAAAGGAAGGTGACTCTGGTTATTGGAGATCAGTTATTTCAGCTTCAGGACACCACAGACATACCTCACGGTAGTGCCTTCACCTCAATCACTTTTAGCTGCTTCATCAATGACCTTTCCATTGTAGGATCAGAGGTGGGGAAGTTCACATGATTGCACAGTATTCAGCATAATTTGGGACTCCACAGATACTGAAACAATCCTTTTCCAAATGCAGCACACCATTCAGATTTCCTTTGGTAATTGGCAAGGAACGTTTGCACCCATAAATTGTTTCATGAAATGTGAGTATCAGTTTGGTTACCATTTATTGCCCATATTTAATTACCAGAAACAGTTAAGAGTTGGTCTTGACCCACCTAGTCCAGACTAGGTAAAGAGAGCTTATTTCCTTCTCTAAAGGAAATTAGTGAACCAGATTTCTTTTGCAACAATTGACGGTAGTTACATGGTGTTCATCAGGTTAGCTTTTTATTCCAGGTTCATCTTGTATTCAAATGTCACCATCTGCCCTGATGGGATTCATACCCAGGTCTCTAGAATATTTGCAACCACAAACAAAAACAAAAGTTGCTGGAAAAGCTCAGCAGGCCTGGCAGCATCTGTGCAGAGAAATCGATGTGAACTGTTCAGGCCCAGTGACCCTTCTTCAGAATGCTGAACCTGAAACGTTAACTCTGATTTCTCTGCACAAATACTGCCAGACCTGCTGATCTTTTCCAGCAACTTCTGTTTTTGTTTCTGATTTACGGTTTTTCTTTTGGTTTTTCTCCCGAATATTTAGATGAGTTTCTGGATTTAGATTAGATTAGATTACTTACAGTGTAGAAACAGGCCCTTCGGCCCAACAAGTTCACACCGCCCCGCCGAAGCGCAACCCACCCATACTCCTACATCTACCCCTTACCTAACACTACAGGCAATTTAGCATGGCCAATTCACATGACCTGCACATCTTTGGACTGTGGGAGGAAACCGGAGCACCTGGAGGAAACCCACGCAGACACGGGGAGAATGTGCAAACTCCACACAGTCAGTCGCCTGAGGTGGGAATTGAACCCGGGTCTCTGGCGCTGTGAGGCAGCAGTGCTAACCACTGTGCCACCGTGCCGCCCACTAATTTCTAATGTCATTGACATTAACACTTTGACTTAGAATTGTATCACTGTTCCTTCACTGTTATTGGATCAAAACTTCCTCCCTAAGAGCATTCTCAGTGTACATACATCAAATGATCTGTAACTGTTAAAGAGAATGGCTAACTACCAACTTCTCAAGACCAGTGGACAATAAATGTTAGCCTAGCCAATGATGTCCACATTCCCTGAAATTTCTTTAAAAAGCACCATTATAGGACTCAAATTACAATATAGACTCAATGTTTAAAAGGCACCTAGATGGGTATATGAATTGGAATCGGAGGGATATGGGCCAAAAGCTGGCAAATGGGACTAGATTTATTTAGGATATCTGGTCAACATAGACAAGTTGAACCAAAGGGCCTATTTACGAGCTGTATATCTTTCTAACTTAATTCTAATGATTTTTAAAATTGAAGTTGACACTTCAAAGTAGACCTCTTTGCACTTGTTTCCTGCCTTGATGAAGTGTAACAAGGCTCATTTGTTGTGTGCATTTAAATAAATTACATCATTAACAGTAGTTCTGATGGAAAAACTGAACACATATTGCAAATGACTGGTATCCCCGATGCTTATGGTAGTAATGTTGAAGAAGTGGCATTGAACCACACTGTCTAAGATGATCTCAGTTACATCCACAGAACTGTTAGGAAGGAATGCCAGATTTTTGTCCTCGCAAAAATTGAAGGAAGAACAACTTAGTCCAAGTAAGGATGGTACGAATTTTGAGGAAGCCTTGATGGTAACTATGTTCCCATGTGTCTGCTGCTCTTCTCTTTCTAAGTGGTAGACGCTGGGAGCTCACATTTATAAAGACCATAAAAAAAGGAACAGGAGCAGGCCATTCGGCCCATTGAGCCTGCTCCACCATTCAAGAGTCATGGTTGATCTGACGCTCCTCACGCACAGTCTCCTGCCCTTTCCCCATATTCCTGATTCCCCTACTGTTCAAGAATCTATCTATTTCAGCTAACATATTTATGAATGCTCCACCCACAGCTCTCTGAGGCAAGGGGTTCCAAAGACTCACAACTGACTGAGAGAAGGAATTCCTCCTCATCTTAACCTTAAATTGGTGGAACTTAATTTGGAGACTATGCCCCTGGTCCTAGAATCTCCCATGAGGGGAAACATACCCCCCCCCTCCCCCCATCCGCAATTACCCTGTCATGTCCCCTTAAGGATCCTGTACATTTCATTGAGAACACCTCTCATTTTCTAAACTCCAGTGAATAGAGTCCCAAGCTGCTTAACGTTTGCTCATAAGACAATCCCTTCATATCAGAGATCATCCTAGTGAACTCTCTCTAGCTGCCTTCAGGGAAATGATATATTTTGTTAAATAAGGCAATCAAAACTACTCACAGTGCTCCAGATGTGGTCTTACCAGCACCTTGTACAGTTGCAGTAAGACTTCCCTACTCTTATACTTCAACCCCATTGAAACATTTCCATTTTTTTATTTGAAGGAGGTACACACAAGGGAAAACATTGTATGATTTGATATATTTTGTCAATGGCTCCATTTTATCTGCACAAAATAAACAGTTGTTAATTGCTTATATCTTCTATATTTGATACTTTAAAGATTGCATTGACTACCATTGTAACAATAATAGTTTTTCAAAGAAGTGTATGAACGGCCTTTCTTTTAGCTTTTCCTCCTGTCATGATTACCTAAAATTACCTGGTTCTGTTCAGAGTTTATAATGGGTGAATCGGCGTTGGAAATGCATTGAGTTGGCATGAAGGGCATTGGGGGCCTTTTAGGCTGGGTCAGTGGCTTGAGTCGACATGGATAGGACATAGGGAGGGGATATGAATCCTTAGGATGTAGTGCCTAATATTGAAGAAAATAACGATGACGAAGTCCCAGCAAACTGGCACTCAGCAGCCTCTGAATTGTCATTGGGGAGTTGGCCTGACTCTAGCACGCATTAGTACTATAGAATCCCTACAGCGTGGAAACATTTGGCCCAACAAGTTCACACCAACCCTCCAAAGAGTAACCCATTTTTCCCCGATTAATGCACCTAACCCACACACCCCTTAACACTACGGGCAATTTAGCATGGCCAATTCACCTAACCTGCACATAGAGTCATACAGATATACAGCATGGAAACAGACTCTTCAGTTCAACTCATCCATGCTGGACAGATATCCCAACCCAATCTAATATCACCTGCCAGCACCTGGCCCATATCGCTCCAAACTCTTCCTATTCATATACCCATCCAGATGCTTTTTAAACACCTTTTGGATTGTAGGATGAAACCAGTGCACCCAGAAGAAACCGAAACAGACACAGGCAGAATGTGCAAGCTCCACACAATCACCTGAGGTTGGAATCGAACCCGGGTTTCTGGCGTTGTGAGGCAACAGTGCTAACCACTGAGCCGCCCATGGAATGCACTTTGCATCTTATGAGGAACTATTTCCCAAGGCGAGCACACAGAGCTGGGAAATTTCTCGATTTTCACCACTTACTTCGAAATGAAAAGCCTCATGCTCTTTATTTGCAATCAGGGGCTGTGGAATATCTTGAGGTTAAGATAAGTATAAAGTATAAGTGCAAGTTCTTTCTTTTCTTCTTTCTATTCCCTTAATAGAATCCACAAAATTAACTTTCAAAGAAAGGATTTAGCTATAAAATACCTCAGACTTTAAAGCGCCAGACACTATTACAAATACTGCAACTGGTTACTCATCTATTAAATATTAAGAGAGTAATTTGATCAACGATGAACATTAAAGATGTTTACTTTGAATTATTCACATCACAGGAGTTTAATGAAACTGTTAAATTAATCTTCTAGCTAATAGGAAAGAATGTTTCAAACTCAACGTACTGATCATTGGGAACAGAATGTAATGAGCAAGTATTAGATCAGGACAATAAATCTTTCAAAGACTGTTACATTTATAGGCTGTGAGATTTAAATACTTTCAGCTATTTGTTACAGGTGTTCCACATAAAGTAGCTGTAATTGGGAGTATTGCAGCTTAACTATTAACAAGTTGATAACAAGTAGTAATACAAAGGCTATTTTGAAATAGCAATTACAGTCAGTTGAGTGAGCCGTGACAGGGGGATTGCTTCTGACTGTAGTTTAAAAAGAAGCTGAGAGAGGAGAAAAAAAAACACTCTACGATTTTCCAAGTCTTTCTTCATCAGTGTAACATCTCTTACTGGCAGTGACTTTTAAAACACAGTATTTCACTGCTTTTGACAGCTATTTCTCGCCTGTATTTCCACTTTAAAGATCGCTTTATCAACACCTCCATGTCTCTTGTTTCTCCACTCTGTTCAGAATTGGCCTATATTTGCAGTCGAATGCCTTTCAGTGCTCTAAGTTCTAAATGAACTATTTCATAGAATTGCACCATCAGCTGTAAAGATACCCAATATCTCACCAGTCTGCATCATTTTGCAGCATTAACAGTTGCTTTTATCTTAGTCATGAGTGCAATGTGCTGGGAAGGGTGAGTCCCAGATCTGTTTGGTGACAACGGGCCTGTGAGCTTCTGAATGAATAAATATTCCCAGTCTGACTCTCCCACCGAAACGTGGCAGGAATGACATGATTATTGCTATCAGGGGATTGAAGGGAACAGTTTCTGGTGTGTAAGCAGCTGTGTGTGGGGGGGATTGTGGATAGGTTGGGGAATAGGCTGGCAAGATGACTTGTGCTTCAATTGGATGCATCCCAGGAGGAACACTACAGCAGAGGCTCACTGTTTCTTCATAATGGCCCAAGGGAACCCGACAGTTTCCACTGGTCAACAAGGAAACTTCTATTTTTCTCAAAATGCTCACCACTCCCAGTCTGCTGTTGTCTGGGACCCACCTGCTTCCAATATTGTCTTGCAGGTGCAGCAGAGTTATGGGATTGTCTCTTAAATTGCTCCAGAGGAACCCGACATTTGAATATTTATTTAATGGTGTACATTGGCAATGGGTAACAACTACCTCTTGAAATCCAAGAGTTAAATGAGTGACAAAAAGAGCAGAGACTCAGCTGCTGGGTCCAGATTGCGTATCCTGGTTAAGGAGGCTGTGGATTTGCTTCCTGCTCCAGAGACTGAAATGTTTTAGATTACCTACAGTGTGGAAACAGGCCCTTCGGCCCAACAAGTCCACACCAACCCTCCGAAGAGTGAACCTCCCAGACCCATTCCCCTACATTTACCCCTGCACCAAACACTACAGGCAATTTAGCAAGGCCAATTCACCTAACCTGCACATCTTTTGTGACTGTGGGAGGAAACCGGAGCACTCGGAGGAAACCCACGTAGACACGGGCAGAACGTGCAAACTGCACACAGACAGTTGCCTGAGGTGGGAATTGAATCCGAGTCCCTGGCACTGTGAGGTAGCATTGCTAACCACTGTGCCACTGTGCTGACCTTTTATCTAGATCGATACATCTGTTTAGTACCAAAGGAGTATTGCATTTTGGGAGTAATTTCTTCCACTTGAGATTTTTCTTTAAAAGTAGGAAAAGTTTTGATAAGAGAGAATGTTTGAAGTGCAGACACCAACATTCCCTCAAATTATAGTTTTTGTACTGTGTGAATCTCCGAGGTCTGTGCATGGTAGCACCTTGTGGAAGTTGAAACCAATACGTTGGCCCACTGATCGGCCTATGCACATTCATAGACTCCTTCCAATGTGGTAGCAAGCCAGTCAACCTATCGACTCCACACCGATGTTCCAAAGAGCATTCCACACAGACTCACCTCATCCCAGTAACCCTGTATTTCCCACTGCTAATCCACCTAACCTACACATCCCGAGACACTATAGGCAATTTAGTATGACTAATCCACCGAACCTATACATTTTTGGACTTTGGGAGGAAACCAGAGCACCCGAAGGAAACCCATGCAGACATGGGGAGAATGTGCCAACTCCACACAGACAGTCAGCCAAGGCTGCAATCGAACTGGGGTCCCTGAATCACTGTGCCACCCTAAATAGTGAAAAGTCTGTACTTGGATGGCCATATTTTCACTGGGCAGTGGCCAGTTAGGTATTAAGTAATCATTGGTTCTTAACAATGTTATTAACTGCGCATTTCACCTCATTAAGATGCAATTTTCAATCCCACAACCCACTGCAAGAAAACTCAATGCCAAGAATTCTTGACATGGAAGTCAGAGCAGGTTACCAGCAAAGAACCTATGTGTTGGTCACCATGCAGCAGCATCACAGGGTATGGGTATGGGCATGAGGTATATATATATATATATATATATATACACACACACTCACTCACTCACTCACACACATACATACACACACACTCTCACACACTCACAAGAACATGGGTCCCATGTTCTTCTTCAAAACAGTATCATAGCATCTTTTATGCTTCATGAGTTGGAAGTCAAATGGGTTCCACAACTCATTGAAAGTCAGCTGGATGCAAACAAAAGCTATTATTTCTCAATCAGTATCACTGAAACATATTCTCTAATCCTTATCACACTTCTGTTTATAGATCTTGATGTGTTCCAATTGACTTCTACATTTTATACATTGCAACAGTGACTGTGCACCAAAACTATTTCTTTGAGATGTCTTGAGGTCTTGGAAGGTGCTTTTTAAATACAAGTTCTTTATTCATTAAATCGGTGGTGCAATTATAGAATTACACAGAGGTTATTTTGATTGTAGTTGCTTTGAGCGACAAGAACTCCTAGTGAAGACCACTGGTGACCTGGCTGATCATGATCTGGGATGTGGGTCTGGAAATCTATCTTGGACAAATTCCATGCCTTCAGGACAAGTTGATGAATTTGGTACCATCAACAAACTTGAGACCCCTCCTTGTGTGCCTTTGTCCAAGTGATTTATGTAAATTGAAATCAGAAGAGAAATCTCAGCACAATTTCCTGTTGTTCATCATCGCAAACATTCCCCATACCTAAAACAAAAATTTGTATGTATTCCTATTCTCTCTCTGTCACCCACCTTCCGGCTATCGGTGTGATGAAATTCCTTTGAATAACATCTGGTTCAATTTCCAAAACAAATCTCTTCTGTGGCACCTTATCAAATGCTCTCAAAAAAACATATTACAACATGCACAACATTCCCCTTATATAGACACAGGGCCACAAGATAATTCGAACCAGATTTGGGCCATGGCTAAGTATAAAACAAGCTGTAAGAATAATAAAATAAATGAGGCTAGGTATTATTGGGTACAAGGATAGCATTGGATGATTACAAAACACTAGATGCAATAACAGACTTTTAAAAAGGTCAAAATGTTGCTTCTGGGAGATACTGGCCTATTTGCTTGACATTTATAGTAGGAAAATATTTAACTTTGTTGTGAAGGAAGGAATTTAAAAGCATATAATGAGTTAAGGCAATAAATCTGAACCAACATGTTTTCTTGAAGGGCAGGTAATATTTAACAAAAAAAAATGGAATGCCTGGAGAATGCAGGTAATATGAAGAGTTCTTGGAGAAAAAAAATTAATAACAACTTTGAATATTTTGACTTTTAAAAAGTGATTAATTAAATTCCTCACAATTCTCACTATAGTGAACACTCATAACATGAAAAGGAACTTATAAATTCAATACTGAATTATGGGCCAGATAAGAAATGAAGGATTCTGATCACAGGTAGTAATTTTAATTGAGTGTCTATAAATAGTAGGTTTCAGAGACCTTATAGATTATAATAGTAACAACCTTTCTGAAGGAATGACAAGTGCTACCTTTGGTTCTCTCTCTGGTAGTTCTTTCACTCTAGGGAATGACAAAGATGCTGAATATTGGATAGGATATCAAACCGAGTCCCAGCTGCTTCCTTGAGGTCACACAAAATCTCCTACGAACAAAAGAAAGGTGCATTCCCAATGTCCTGAGCAACATATGCACCTCAACCAATATTACAACAAATAATTTTCTTTGTGTTGCTTGTGAAATCTTGCTGTGTGAAAATTAATCACATTGCTCCCCTAGATGATCAAGGATGTGCCAAAAAAGGGCTTAATTGGCTGTGAGGTAGCATGAGTCAGCCTGAGGTTCTGACAGGAACTAACTGTATCAAACACTTTATTTTTCTTTATTACAAGCAGCAGCAGCAGAATATATTTACAGCAATGATGATGGCCTAATGAATTAGGAAAGCAGTAGGTTCTGAAGAGATGACGATTCTCCAGAACAAACTATTGTTGTCATATCCAACATTACCATCAGCTAGCAAAATCTAGAGTTGCTTAAGTGGATGTTAATTTGAAGCTTTTTTTCCCCATAATGATTAGTTATTGTGCATGTAATTACTTATATTACTACTCCATTTCCCCCCAAGTCTCCAAGTTAAAAAAATTCAAGTGATCGCAAGATTCTAAAAGATGCATCAAAGATTTTTAAACAGCACCTTCCGAACCCACCACCACTTCCATCTAGAAGGACAGGGGCAGCAGACATAAGGGAACACCATGATCTGCAAGATCCCTTCCAAGCGACTCACCATCCTGACTTGGAAATATATCACTGTTCCTTCATTGTTGCTGCATCAAAATCCTGGAATTCCAACCCTGAGGACATTGGGATCAATCTACAACACATGGACTGCAGCGGTTCAAGAAGGCAGCTCACTACCACCTTCTCAAGAACAACTAGGGCTGGGCAATAAATATTGACTCAGCCACTGACACCCATGCCCGACGAGCGAATAAAAATAATTGTTTTCTCCTTACTTTGTGGAGCTGTGGGTTGAAGTTTATTATCTTTGATTCTGTTGTGATAGAGTGAGGTCTGAAAATCCCTTTAACTTCTTATCTCTTGGATATACTTCACTGATGACATCTCTCCATCTCACACAGGCAATTGCTCCACTCTAATATATGGAGAACATTTAATCTCATGACTTTTGCTTTGAGGAGAATGGCTGCACGATTCAGGCAGATACATTCTTTTTCAAAGTATCCTGGATCTCTGATCCCTGTAACTTATTCTTGACTGTTGCCTGAATCTGTGGAAATTGGTTGTCCTTTCTAAATGATGAAATTGTATGCACCCCACTTTCAAACTGTGTGCACCACTTTTATTGTTAATTTGCTAGTACTTTGCTCAACGTGGGGGTTCAGGTGCAGAGACCTTAAAAGTGTCACAAACAGGTGCAGAAAATAATCAAGGGAGCTAATGGAATGCTGGTCTTTAGATCTATAGGACCTGAGTACACAAGTTATGCTGCAGTTATACAAAACTCTCGTTAGACCCCACTTGGAGTTACTGTGAGCAGACCTGGGCACCACACCTCCAGAAGGATATATTGACCTTGGGGGGAGTACACTTTAGGTTTTCAAGAATGATGCTGGACTTCAGCAGTTGTAAGACGGAAGACCATAAGACATTGGACTAGAAGTTCGTCCATTAAATCTGCTCCGCCATTCAATCATGACTGATAACTTTCTCAATCCCATTCTCCCACCTTCGCCCTGTAACCCTTGATCTCTTTGACACTCAAGAACCTAACTATCTCTGTCTTAATGCATTCAATGACCAGGTCTCCACAGCCTTCTGTGGCAGTGAATTTCATAGATTCACCACTCTCTGACTGAAGAATTTTATCCTTACCTCTGTTCTAAACGATCTTCCCTTTACTTTATGAGGAGAGATAATACAAATTGGGTCTGTTTTCTCTAGAACTAGGAAGATTAAGTGGTGATCTGATCAAAGCCTTCAAGGTATTATAAAGAAAAGTCAGAGTAGATAAAGGTAAATTATTTCCACTGATCGGGATTCTCGAATTAGGGGGCTTAATCTGATAATTAGGACCAGAGTTTTCAGGACAGAGGTTAGGAAGCACTTCTGTACAGAGGGGGTGGCAGGTGCTTGGAACTCTCTTCCACAAATAGCAGTGGAGACTGGGTTAGTTGCTCATTTTATGTCTGAGATTGATGAATCTTTGTTAACCAAAGATATTAAGGGGTATGGGCCTAATGCAGGTATATGGAATTAGGCCTCATATCAACCATGATCTCACTTAAAGGTAGAACAGGCTCAAGGGCTGTATAGCCTACTCCTGTTCCTATGTTGAGAGTGTGGTGCTGGACAAACAAAGCAGGTCTGGGGGCATCCAAGGAGCAGGAGACTTGATGTTTCAGGCATAAACCCTTCATCAGTAAATCTATGTTCCTATATTCCTAAATCAATGTGCTTAAAAGTGCTTAGATTCAGTATTTCAGGTTGAATCCATTGATATTCTTTCAGCGTTTTTATAAATAGTGAAACCAGAACGTTTGCTATCTCAGTTTTACGATTTGATGATTACTTCTTTCTTGACATGATATCTACTCCATACACTGTGAATTCTTCCTGGAAGAATATAAAAAAATTGAAATATGCTGCTTGAACTTGTATCACCTCAGTATCTAATACGATAATCAAATCTGACATTGCTATTTGTTCACTAGGCTGTGCTACGCTTTGCAGCATGTGGAATATGCTTACACATTGGTTACCTGATTGCTTGTGTTTTCCCACAAACATTGCTGAGCCTTGGCGTTTGGACTTTCTTCGGTGTTGATGGCAGTGGAAAATACTTCTGCCAATTTGCTAAAGTCACAGGTTTCTATGTTGCTAAGTGTATGAATTTTTGAAACCAACGTTGTGAATCTTGATGAATTCTACCTTCGGTTTGGGTTCTGCCATGAGTCTGGTGAGTCTTGGGAAATCCTTTGCTGGAAATCTTTTGATCTGCTGTTCCATGACCAAATGTACCTTGATCTGTTTGTTCCTTGACTTTAACTAATTTGACTCCTTCCACCAATTAAAATAGATTATGATCAAAACATGCAATCTTGTTCAAGAGTGAGAATTCTTGATTGTGAAGTATGTATAAATTGTCCATTAAATGACACCCTTGCGTTGCAGAGTTGCTTGTAACTTATCTTTAATCTTAAGTACTATGCCTCTTAAGACCTTGCAGTTGCACTGTTGTTGGCTATAAAGCATGTTTATTCAAGATCAGGCCTCTAATCACATAGTTACACTTGTTGTACTTTAATACATTTTCTGAAAATGATCTATTGTTTAACAGTTAAAACATTGTTTTTGAATATCTGACACTGTTTTTGCTTATGAGATTTTCTTGATCCATGGTACTGACACTAACTGTTAATATCTGATGCTTGTCTTATTCACTGCACTTGCTTATTATGTGTATCCTTAAACATTTTGTACATAGAGAACAGAATGGATCCTGCTAAACTCCTGTGATAAAATTGATATTCTCCTCTTATGATTGATCATGCAGCTTCTGAGAAGCTTCCTTTAGAGTCCAATTTTCCTTTGACTGTAATAAAACTAATAAAATCCCATCAGCAAATCCAACACAATTCTGCCTTCTTTTAATTCTGACTTTAAATCTCCATTGTCACATTTTACTACTAATCAGTAAAGATCATTAATCTAATTATTCATGGAATTGTAAAGATGTTGAACTCTTTTATTTAATATTGCTAATTTGAGAATTTCATTTGCCTTGAGATTGAAGCAATTATCAATGTGTTTAGAACTTCATCAAAAATATTTGTGGCTTGTTTTATACTTTGGTAAGCTATAATATCATCAGCTGTGCTCCCAATAACATCAATGTACATGTTACATTAATAAGATCAATATTGTTACAGAGACAATTGAAGAAGAAACAAAAGGTTGATTTTACTGCTTTGATATCCTTAGCTGTTCTCTGCCCAAGACCATATAATATTATAGGGGTGAAGCTTATGACAATCATTAGCATTAAGTCCTTTATATCATTGCAGCCACATGCAACACTGTTTAGATAGTGGGAAATATGGATTATTAATTTTTAACTTACATCATTTGTTGTTGTATCTAAGATCTTTCATAGACTGAAATTGTTTTGAAAAGAAAGACAAAACTGACCTAAAATGGCTGTTGTGATCACTTCAGATTGAAGCAAGGTCAAGGCACCAATTTGAAATAAATAATACTTTTGCACTGAAATCATTATTTTATATAAAAACACTGGCATCAAGCAAAAGAGTATGTGTCAAAAAATTTGCAGCTTCTGTTTTGACTCACCCTTCTTTGATAGTTTCACGTGTTGTTCTTGTAAGGTTGACTGTTCATTTAAGGTTGCTTAGAGAGACAATAGGGGCAGACTCAAGAACCTTAAATGAACTGTATTTCACCAGCTGATTTTGAATAGCAAAAGAGAGAAGGAAAATGGATTTGAAAGTAAGATAAGGAAGATTCCATCTCTCCCTCCATCTGAAAAGACAGAGCACAGTGAAAAAGCAAACTAGGAAATAAATGTTCACCAAAACAAACTTCACAATTGCTGAGAATCTCAACTAAACAATGATGGTCTCAGATTAAAAATTTAAAACTTTAAAAGCTCCAAAGACTTTTAAACTACACAGCCTTTATTCTTCCTATTTGTATTAAACTCTTTCCCATTTAAATATATTGCCTATATTTTAATGTATCTAATGTTGTTTTCCTGTTTGGGAGTTAGTAGATAATAAAATTTCTCTTTCTTTCACTTGGGAAAACTTTGTAATTGGCTGCTTCATTTTGACCTGGCAAACTGCATCTTTACTTGAAGTGTAACGGCTGTGTGCAAAAGAAGAAATAAAAATATTTGTTGTGACTGAAAGAAGGGTGCATTAAGGGTGAGTTGGAGGTTTGGATTAGGAGTTGGCTGGCTGGAAGAAGACAGAAGGTAGTAGTTGATGGCAAAGGTTCATCTTGGAGTGCCATCACTAGCGGTCTTCCGCAAGGATCTGTTTTGGGACCATTGCTGTTTGTCATTTTTATAAATGACCTGGAGGAGGGGTTAGAAGGTTGGGTGAGCAAGTTTGCGGATGATACGAAAGTCGGAGGAGTTGTAGACAGTGAGGAAGGATGTGGCAGGTTACAGCGGGATATAGATAAGCTGCAGAGCTGGGCAGAAAGGTGGCAAATGGAGTTTAATGTAGCTAAGTGTGAGGTGATTCACTTTGGTAAGAGTAACAAAAAGATGGGGTACTGGGCTAATGGTCGGATACTTGGTAGTGTGGATGAGCAGAGGGATCTTGGTGTCCATGTACACAGATCTTTGAAAGTTGCCACCCAGGTAAATAGTGCGGTGAAGAAGGCATATGGCGTACTGGCTTTTATTGGTAGAGGAATTGAGTTCCGGAGTCCTGAGGTCATGTTGCAGTTGTATAAGACTCTGGTGCGGCCGCATCTGGAGTATTGTGTGCAGTTTTGGTCGCCATACTATAGGAAGGATGTGGAGGCACTGGAACGGGTGCAGAGGAGGTTTACCAGGATGTTGCCTGGTATGGTAGGAAGATCGTATGAGGAAAGGCTGAGGCACTTGGGGTTGTTTTCATTGGAGAAAAGAAGGTTTAGGGGTGACTTGATAGAGGTGTACAAGATGATTAGGGGTTTAGATAGGGTTGACAGTGAGAATCTTTTTCCACGTATGGAGTCAGCTATTACAAGGGGGCATAGCTTTAAATTAAGGGGGGGTAGGTATAGGACAGATGTTAGGGGTAGGTTCTTTACTCAGCGAGTCGTGAGTTCATGGAATGCCAGTAGCAGTGGTGGACTCTCCCTCATTATGGGCATTTAAGCGGGCATTGGATAGGCATATGGAGGATAGTGGGCTAGTGTAGGTTAGGTGGGCTTGGATCGGCGCCACATCGAGGGCCGAAGGGCCTGTACTGCGCTGTATTCTTCTATGTTCTATTTTCTATGTTCTATGTTTAAAAAAAGGAGAGTCAATTTCCCCATTTCACCTGCCATGACAAATATGGGGGATACTGCCAGAGTGAATGCCAGAATTGAGTGGACCAAATTAATTGCTGCTTGAAAAGCAGTTTTTTTTTAAATAGAGAAACTGAAACAGAGTTGTTCTTGAGTGTCTAAGATATAAAAATGCTAACATGTCCATATTTGATACTAATGATTTCATATTGAAGAATGAAATAACTTATGAAAAACTAAAAGCCTTTCCTTAGAAGAATTAAAATGAGTAGCTACATACTTAGAGGTGGAATTTCATCCAAAGTCTGGAAAACAGTAATTGCAAAACAAGCAGCAAACTAGATTTAGAACCTAGTGAAAGAGATTCTAGATTGGAGTGCTGCTGAAAAAGCACAGCAGTTTAGGCAGCATCCGAGAAGAAGGAAAATCGACGTTTCAGTCAAAAGCCCTTCATCAGGAATAGAGGCATAGTGCCTGCAGGGTGGAGAGATAAATTCCCATTTATCTCTCCACCTTGCAGGCTCTCTGCCTGTACTCCTGATGAAGGGCTTTTGCCCGAAATGTTGATTTTCCTGCTCCTCGGATGCTGCCTGAACTGCTGTGCTTTTCCAGCACTACTCTAATCTAGAATCTGGTTTCCAGCATCTGCAGTCCTTGTTTGTACCTGTAGTGAAAGAGACAAAATGGAATACAGTTATCAAATCATAGAGTTCCTGGAGTGCAGAAAGAGGCTATTCAACCCATTAAGTCTCTGCCGACCCTCCAAAGAGCATCCTACCCAGAGCTATTTCCCGCACCTTATCCCCATAACCCAGCATTATCATGGTCATCACATCTAACTTGCACATCTTTGGAACAATAACTAAGATGAGGAAGGAAAGGAGAAAGACATAGAAGAGAAAAACCAAGAGAGATATTGAGAGAAAGGGAAAGGCAGGAATGAGAATGGTTAGAAGAAAGAAAACCCAGGGATAGGAAAGAGGAAGAGAAAGAAAGTTCCAACTGAGACAACTTGAGCTGTGAAAGCAGGTCTGCAGAGGAAAGCAGATCTAATTAACTGAAGACTCAAGTTTTCACGTTTGTTTATTTAATCCCGAATTTGATGTGAAAAAGATGGATGTCTCTTGAGAGGAGTGATACTGACTTTAAGCAAATGAAGTCCATTATTTTAAATGCATAGCTGTTGATGCAGAGGTGTACAGACAGAAATTCTGTAAGCTTAAAAAAATGGCTTGATCAAACATTGGAGGCAATGGTATTACCACTGGTATTACCAGAAACTCAGCTAATGTTCTGGGGACCTGAGTTCAAAAGATGGAATTTGAATGCAATAAAGCATCTGGAATTAAAGTCCAATGGTGAATCAGCATCAAGAATTTCATATTTGCTGTTTAATTCAGACATATGATCACTTCGTGTATTTGACGTGAAACTTTGTGTGTGGAGCAGCCAGTTTGGAGAGACAATAGGGCTAGACTCTGGAGTCCGTAATGAATTCAATTGCAGCATCTTATTTTCAATTGGAGAAGAGGGAAGGTAAACAGATTCGTTTGCAAGAACTGAAAGATTCTCTGCCACTTCCTGTTTATCTCATCATCTTCACTGGGCCCACTGAAAAAGCAAACTAGATGAAAATAATTCATTGAGAAATATTTAAGAACTTCATCAATACTAAGAATACCAGTCAAGAATTTAAAAAAAACGTGATCTCAGGTTAAAAAACTAACACCTTAAGGCCTTAAAGGAGTTTTGAACTGCTTAGTATTTATTTTTTCAGTGTGTACCAGATGTTTTCCATTGAAACGCATTGTATGTATTTCGTATGCTTGATGCTGTATTCCTACTATTTATTTGTGGGGTTAGTAGTTAATGAAATTCCTTTTTCTTTCACTCAGGAAAACCTTATAATTGTCTTTAAAAACAAAAAAAGTGAAATTGCTGGAAAAGCTCAGCAGGTCTGGCAGCATCTGAGGAACAAGAAAGGTGATGTTTCCAGCTTAACTCTTCATCAACTCTGATTTTTCCAGCATCTGCAGTTTTCACTAGCTCCTCTGTGGAGAGAAATCAGAGTTAATATTTCAGAAGGATGACTCGACACAAAATGTTACTCTGATTCAGAGTTAATATTTCAGAAGGATGACTCGACACAAAATGTTACTCTGATTTCTCTCCACAGATGCTGCCAGACCTGCTGAGCTTTTCCAGCAATTTCTGCTTTTGTTTCTGATTTGCAGCATCCGCAGTTTTTTCGGTTTTTATTTATAATTGGCTTAGTCATTTTGCTCGAGTTAACTATATCTTGAATCGAATTGTGATAGCTGTGTGCTAAAGAAGAAGCAAAAATATTTGTTTTACTTGATTTGGGTGGGGACTTATAAAGAAAGGAGCCAAATCGCCCCTCCTCACCTGTTTGTAGCACCACGCTGTACATATGAGAGTAGATGATGTTCTAATTGTGTTTGGATGATTAAATCATTATGTCGCCTCATTAGGAACACAACAGACTGGGAATCCATGCTGCAGAATTCAGGCTGGATTTTTATTATAGCCTGTCTCTCCAGAATTGAACATGGAACCACTTACACAGAAAGACCTGTCAGTTTATTATTTGTCACCTCTCTAATTTACAATGTACTTGGTATAAGCCAGTTTTGGATAGTCTGTATAAATGGAGTCTTACAAGACAAGGCTGAATAACAGGTACCATCACATTCAGAATTGTACGGTAATACATATTTGTAAACATGATTTTAAAAATTAGGTCATGTTATTTGCTTAGGGAAAGGCTTTGGGCTTGTTTGTTTCCAAGATTATGTTATATTTTGCATCAATAATTGGCCTAGGTAATGGAGCTTGTAAGAGTAACAGTCTCAGGTAAGTAGGCGAACCTTCTGTTAAGTGTCACTGAGGCCATTCTTCACACACTTGTTCTTGACTTTACAGTTTTAACAAGTTATTCATGACAGTACACAGAAATATGATTAAAAAAGAAAGAATACTTACAGTTCTTGGGTCATAAAGAGAAGCTGATGCTCTTTTTATGATGCACCAGAATGTACAATCCAGTATTCATGGATGACAGGGTATAAATCTACAATTGCTATTCGGTGTCAATCTGCCAGGTGCTCTTTTGACAATTTGCTTTAAATCAGCAATGCTGCAACTGCTACATAAAAGTAAAGAAAAAAATTCTGCTCTCAGTTCCAACTATTTTACATTTAATGTTCAGCCAATGTCCCCTCTTTCTAAACCCTCAAATATTAGAAACAATATCCACTCTGTGGCATACTTCCATGATTTTAAACACATCCATTACATTTCCCTATAAACTACACTGTCAAAAAATCGAAGGTACTTTGTAACTCTTTCTTTGCATCTATACTATCCCAAGCAGTATCATTGATAAGCTGTGCTGCACTCCATCAAAATCTTTAACCTTGCGTCTGTAGATTCTTGCATTCCGCAAAATCATTGCAGAGTTTGTCCATAAAACAACAGCAATTATACTTCAAAAGTAATCAGTGAGTTATGAATTGTTTTGGTTTATGAAAGGTGCTATGTAAATACAAATTCTTTCATTCCTTCTTACGTGAGCACACTTTGTTCACACAACAATGAATACTTGGACACACAGAAAACAGCAGAGAATTTTCACCAGCAATGTCTTGGGCACATTCTCTGGATTCAGTGGGACAATTGTTTTTTACATTAGATTCCCTCCAGTGTGGAAACAGGCCCTTTGGTCCAACTAGTCCAGACCGACTCTCCGAAGAGTAACCCACCCAGACTCATTTCCTTCTGACTCATGCACCTAACACTATGGGCAATTTACCATAGCCAGTTCACCTGACCCGCACATCTTTGGACTGTGGGAAGAAACCAGAGCACCCTGAGGAAACACACGTACAGAATGTGCAAACTCCACACACGCGGTCGCCCGAGGCTGGAATCGAACCTTGGACCCTGGTGCTGTGAGGCAGCAGTGCTAACCACTGAGCCACCATGCCACCCCTGACAATTGCCAAATGGATGCTGATGTCTTGAAATCAGCTCCACATTCAGGCAACATTCCTGAAACGATGGACTAGACATGTTGTCCAAACAGTTAAAAAGCTTCGCCACTGCAAGGCCTGTTTTCTCAACTCTCAAAGATCCAAAGGAGGACAAAGTAAATGCCACAAAGATGTTCTGAAGCTCTCTCTGAACCACAACAGTGTGGACATTAATGGCAGAAAGGTACTCACTACCAATCGTTTAAAATGGCGACAATTTGTCCGTACTTGGAGTCCAAACACCTTCCTGATGAGGAAGAGCAGCAGCAGAGAAGGAAAGAAAAAGAAGAAAACCTAGTATCTGCTACTTTGTGGGATGTCCTGCCCCAGCATTTGTGTGTTGAGAACTGAACAGCCAAGTCACGTAAAGAACTGCAGCAGAAACGGACAATTCTGAGCGGATCAACTAGGTGAAAGTGAGGACTGCAGATGCTGGAGAATAGAGTCAAGATTAGAGTGATGCTGGAAAAGCACAGCAGGTCAGGCAGCATCCAAGGAGCAGGAAAATTGATGTTTTGGGCAGGAGCCCTTCATCAGGAATGAGGAGTAGATGTCTGGGTAGATGTCATTATTCAATCTAAGGAAAGCTAACAATAACAATAATGGTGGAAGTAAAAGTTGGAATCATGTGATGCATGTTGATGTGATGGGAAGAAACTAGAGGTGATAGACTCAATTATCTTGCTTCACAGTGTTTGATGTAGGGGTGTTGGCATTGGACTGGGTTGGACAATGTCAAAAATTACACGACACCGGGTTATAGTCCAATGGGTTTATTTGAAAACACTAGCTTCACTGTGTTTAGTCATGGTATTTTATTCCCTTGGGGGTAATTTAAACCAAAGTAAACAAATTTACTAAATGAGCCCCAAATGAAGAAATTATGAACAGAATTTCACCCTGTGTAATGTTTACTTTAACATGGATCAAAAGCAATGCAAATTTGAAAACAATTAACAGACAAATTTTATTGCAAACTAAACGTAAATTTAAAAATTTACCTTCACTTTAAACAGTCAATGCTGCATATATTTATCTTATATAATTATGAGAAGTATGTGTAGAACTGTAGGAGATGGGTGAGGTTCTCAAAGAATATTTCTTCTCTATGTTTACCATGGGGAAAAACATGAAGACTTGGGAACTTGGGAAATTAGTGGTGATATCTTGGGACAGCCCATATCACAGTAGAGGAGATGTTGAATGTATTAGAATGTATGAAGGTGGATAAATCTCCTGGTCCCCATCAGATATATCCAAGAACACTGCATGAGGCTAGAGAAGAAATTCCGGCTCATTGCATCATTGTTTGCCATAGGTGAGGTCCCAGAAGACTGAAGAGTATCAAATGTTGTGCCATTATTCAAGAAGGGCTGCAAAGGAAAGCCTTGGAACGATAGACCAGTGAGCTTAACATCTGTCGTGGGTAAGTTACTTGAGAAGATTCTGAGGCAGAAGATATACATGCATTTGGAAGGACAGGGTTTGATTAGGTCAGCATGGATCTGTGAGTGTGAGATCATGCCTCACAAATTTGTTAGAGTTCTTTGATGACATGACCAGGAAGGTTGACAAGGGCAGGATGGTAGATGTAGTCTGTATGGATTTCAGTAAGGTCATTGATAATGTTCCACATGGTAGGCTGCTCTGGAAGGGTAGGTCGCATGGAATCCAGAGGGAGCTGGCAGATTGGATACACAGTTGGCTTGATGGTAGGAAGCAGAGGGTAATGGTGGAAGGATGCTTGTCAGACTGGAGGCCTGTGACTAGTGGAGTGCCTCAGGAGTCGGTGCTGGGCCCATTACTGTTTGTTATCGATATCAATGATTTGGATGAGAATGTACAAGGCATGATTAGTAAGTTTGCTGATGACACTAAAATAGGCGGTATCGTGGACAGTGAGGAAGGTTATCAGAAATTGCAGCAGGACCTTGATCAACTTGGGAAGTGGGCCCCACATGGGGAAATGGCAAATGGAGTTTAATATAAATAAATGTGAGGTCTTGCATTTTGGACAGTCAAATCAAGGTAGAAGTTTCATGGTGAATGGTAGGGTCTTAAGGAGTGTAATGGAACAGAGAGATCTCAAATTTCAGGTGTATGGTTGTCTGAAAGTGGAGTCACAGGTAGACAGGGCAGTGAAGAAGGCTTTTGGCACACTGGCCTTCATCAGTCAGAGCATTGAATATGGAAGTTGGGAAAATATGTTGCAGTTGTACAGGATGTTGGTAAAGCTGCAGTTGGAGTATTGTGTTCAGTTTTGGTCACCTTGTTAGAGGAAGGATGTTATTAAACTGGAAAAAGTGCAGAAGAAAATTACAAGGATGTTGCCTGGACTCAATGGTCTGAGTTAAAGGGAGAGGTTGGACAAGCTAGGACATTTTTCCTTCGAATGTAGGAGACTGAGGGGGGATCTTATAAAAGTGTATAAGATCATGAGGGGCATGGATAGGGTGAATGCTCTAAGTCTTTTTCTCAGGGTTGAGAAATCAAGGACTAGATCAGTTTAAAGTTAGAGGGGAAAGAATAAAAGGGAACTTGAGGGGCAACGTTTTTTACATAGAGGGTGGTATGCCAGTGGAAATGGTTGAGGCGGGTACATTAACCACATTTAAAAGGCATTTGGATAAATACATGGATAGGAAAGGAAGAGAAAGATATGGGCCAAGTGCAGGGAAATGGGCTTAGCATGGACAGACATTTTGCTCAGCATAGACCAGTTTGGGCCAAAGGACCTGTCTCTGTGCTGTAGAACTCTATGACTCTATGACTCTATGAGACTCTACAACACAAACCTCTGATATTTGGGAGTAGCTTACTACGAAGTTCCATAATATACTAAGGCTCATTCATGCTTAGGGTAGGCCAGGAGTCTGATCCAATAACAGCTTTCACCCGCGAGTTTTATTACCATCAGCAAAGTACACTTTTATGAACGCTTTCACACTTGGTTCATAACAGCCTTGATGGTGTAAATTTTCAGATATCCATTTCAACTGATCAGTCAGTAACACCCCAATTTATGGTTTGACTGCTCCTGATAAAACAGTTTTTTTTTGTATCTTCAAGCTACTCCCTCAGACTTTCAGGCTTTTGGAAGTTTATTTTTGTTTCCTTCCGTACTGCTTCCAAAATCTTCTGAACCTGGGCCTTATTACCCTCAGTCCTAGGTTTCTTAACTGTCAGCTTGTCTTATGGCTTTTGTAAATTAACTTCCTTCCTGTTGGTACTGCTTCCAGATCAAGAGTTGCCAGATCTCAGTCTTTCATATTAGCCAAGAAATCTAAAGTTGATCTCTTTACAAATTGTGCAAATTCTTATAAGTCCCTTTTAAACATACTTGAAACAAGGTTTTTAAAGAAATTGCAATTTTTCTTATCATACTGCTTCCATTAGTCATTGCAATTTGACCAACACTGTAACACTGCAAACTTGTTTTCCCTGTACATTATGAACACACATTCTCTTACAGTATTGACTCAGAGGTAACGCTCTTGCCAGAGTCAGAGGTCATAGGTTCAAATCCGACTCTAGAGACTGGAGTGTAAAATCCAGCTGCCACTCAAGCACAGTACTGTGGAAATGTTGCTGACCTTTTGGATGAAACTTCAATTGAAGTCTTGTCCATATTTTTAGCTAGATATAAAAGGTCCCATTGCAGTAATCTGGGGAGAGCAGGGACATCTTCCTTGTGTTCCAACTGAGATTATCCTTGACTGACATCACTCTCCGATCTTACCCTCATTGCTGCTTGAGGAAACTTGCTGTGTGCAAGGTAATTATTGCATGTCTTACATTACAATAGTCATTACATTTAGCAGAGGAATATTTTGTGACACTGAGATTGTGGAAGGTACCAGACGATGTAAATTATTATAATTTCATTGCAAATTTCAGGCAAGTTAAGATATTGTTTTGTAGAAAACATCCATCAAAAGAATCAATTACTCGCAGATGTTTCCACCTACCATCTGCCCATTCCCTTCACTTATTGCTATTGTCATCAAACTAAGGTCATTTCAGGATGTATACTTTCTTATCATCTTTGAATGTAGCTACTCAAATGTCTATTTCTAATGCAAATTATAGGAAGACCTAATACAAAAGGTCCTTTTATCCATAATTGATTTTTCTGTTCATTGACATAGAAATATATAAACTTGCAGCTCATAAACAGGACATTTGCTTCACTGCCTCTGAGGTAGCTATTTGTAAGAACGAACCAATTACTGTTGTTTTGTAGTGGTTCCAATGAGGTCAGCCAGGTGGACTCCATAGACTACCACACCCTAATGGTGACTTTTAATCTGGTCCAATCTGGGAGCGCTGGCTGACAGGTAAGAACAGGAGTGTCATATGTCCTGTTCACTCTGAGAGCTGGCTATGGGGGAGCTTGATCAGTGTCAAGGACTCTCCTTGTGTAAATAAAGGTGACTTGGGTGATGGGATACCAGTCTCTGTGAAGTTAATTCAGTGGCCACGAGAGACAAGCACGCTTCTGAAGAAGTTCGCTAGCACCTGTCATCTTTGAGTTGGACCAAGCAGTTCTGGCATCATGTTGATATTTGGGAAGCTTGACTCATTCAACCCTTGCATCAAAGATTAGGCCCAGTATGTGGAAAGAATGTGTTTTTTTTCAGGCAAGTGACAATGGGGCAGCTGAGAAACAACAAATAATTCTCCTGACAGCTTGTGGATCCACAGCTTTTTCATTTATCAGAACCCTAACTTTCCCTGAGGCACCAGACATTAAAACCTTTCAAACGTTGGTGGATTTAGTTCGGAATAGTATGAACCCAAGCTTCCTCTAATTCTGAGACATTATTAGCTTTCCTCAGCAAATCGACAACCAGGCAAATCTGCATCAGGATTTTTGATTATGATTTAACCCTTAATGAGATGTTGAGAGGCCGTTTGGTATGTGGGATTAATAATGTAACCATGCAAAAGTACCTACTAGCTGAAGCCCAACTGGACTTCACACTGGCGTTGCAACTGGCTTTATCATTGGAAAATGCAACAAGTGGAGCATATGAGTTGCAGGGTATTCTGATGGAAGTGGACACCCTCACCAGTCATACGGAGCTTGGGGCACATCACTGTAGTGAAGGCAATTACATAGCCTCACTCAAGACATATCCTGAAAAGAGGGACTCTAAATCAGCCCACAGCAAAACCCAAATAAAAAAGCCAAGCCTCAAACAAATGGTTACCATTTTCTTTAGGATCCGGGCCAGTGACCATTGTAGCTGCTGCTGGTATGTGGACACAAGACAGCAAAGGAATCCCACTAGACCGAAATTGAGGAAGAGAACTCATAGACTGGTATCCAGGAGAATGCACACCCTAGAAAATCCATCTACATCTGGTTTGGAAGAGTTAAATTGCTTAGCAACATTCAAATCAGAACCAATCAAAACAAACATTAGGTGAAATGGTCACTTGATTCTAATGGACGTCGATACCAGCACTGCAACTTTATTGATCAGAGAGTCAGTCTTTAACGAAACTCATAAGGACTCCAACCCTTATGTATGTGTAAGGTTTCAGCCAGACTGAGAACCTATACCGGGAAACCTTCACAGATTAAGGGGACAACATCAGTTCCAGTCTCGTATGAGAAGCAGCTGGTTCCGTTACCACTGATTGTAGGTGTTATAGACTAGTTCAGACCACTCAAAACATTCTTAAGCAGGCAGCCCAAACCATAACTTTGCAATTTGTTCCAGTAAGTTTACAGTGAAAATTCCCCAGAGTAAGTTAGCTAGGTTGACTACCAGGTTTTAAAACAGATAAAAATTTACTCACAAAATTGCACAAGAATCACAGAATAAAGAATCCGCACATAACTCAGACTATCCAAACCAGACTTAATTATGCTGTTTCAAATATGCACAACAATTCCAATAAACAAACCCCTCAAAAGCAGTAAAAATGAAAGAAAGGCTTACAGGTCGAAGTTAGAAAGGCAGAAGGAGAGAGAGTCGAGCAGCCTGTTTCCACACAGCTCACTGCTGAACTCTCTAACTGGTTCTGGACCGAACTGCTCAGCGAGAGAGCTGGCCATGCCCCCTTGACTTATACAGGTTACTTCTAAAAAATATAAAAACTTTGGCCTCAAGTCTCATCTGTTTATATATAAACAAAAAGGCCTCTCAGTACCCTTTTATTTCTGTACCAAACTAATCTAATCAGAGCCGGGAGCTGTATACGACCCCTCTGAAAAACAAAGGACACAGTATCCTTAAGAAAAGGGACAGCTTTTAAAAAAAAGGACCAGCTTTGTGACATAGTAAAAGACCCGGGCATCAAACTTGATGGGGGGAAATTGGTTCAGAAAAATTCAACTTGATTGGCTGTACATTTTTCGATCAGAAAATGGTTGCCTGAATGAAGTCTTAATTAAATAATTCAAGGTTTTGGGAAGGTTTAGGGACTATCAAAGGAGCCAAGGCCACCTTGCATGTTGACCAGGAAGCAATTCATGATTCTACAAGGCCTGCCCAGTGCTATTTGCCTCATGGATGTTGCCAGGGTTGGGGGATTTGAGCTATAGGGAGAGGTTGAATAGACTGGGGTTGTTTCCCCTGGAGCATCAGAGGCTGAGGGGTGACTTAGAGTCAAAGAGTCATAGAGATGTACAGCACGGAAACAGACCCTTCAATTCCAATCCGTCCATGCCGACCAGATATCCCAGCCCAATCTAGTCCCACCTGCAAGCACCCCGCCCATATCCCTCCAAACCCTTCCTATTCATGTATCCATCCAAATGCCTCTTAAATGTTGCAATTGTACCAGCCTCCACCACTTCCTCTAGCAGCTCATTCTATACATGCACCACCCTCTGTGTGAAAAAGTTGCCCCTGAGGTCTCTTTTATATCTTTCCTCTCTCACCCTAAACCTATGCCCTCTAGTTCTGGACTCCCCAACCCCAGGGAAAAGACTTTGTCTATTTATCCTATCCATGCCCCTCATAATTTTGTAAACCTCTATAAGGTCAACCCTCAGCCTCTGATGCTCCAGGGAAAACAGCCCCAGCCGATACAGCCTCTCCCTGTAGCTCAAATCCTCCAACCCTGGCAACATCCTTGTGAATATTTTCTGAACTCTTTCAGGTTTCACAACATCTTTCCAATAGAAGGAGACCAGAGTTGCATGCAATCTTCCAACAGTGGCCTAACCAATGTCCTGTACAGCCGCAACATGACCTCCCAACTCCTGTACTCACTACTCTGGCCAATAAAGGAAATCATATCAAACACCTTCTTCACTATCCTATCTACCTGCGACTCCACTTTCAAGGAGCTATGAACCTGTAATCCAAGATTTCTTTGTTCAGCAACACTCCCTAGGACCTTACCATTAAGTGTATAAGTCCTGCTAAAATTTGCTTTCCCAAAATGCAGCACCTTGCATTTATCTGAATTAAACTCCATCTGCCACTTCTCAGCCCATTGGCCCATCTGGTCAAGATCCTGTTGTAATCTGAGATAAGCCTCTTCACTGTCCACTGCACCTCCGACTTTATAGAGCTTTATAAAATCATGAGGAGCATGGGCAGGGTGAATAGACAAAGTCTTTTCCCTGGGGTGGCGAAGTCCAGAACAAGAAGGCATAGGTTTAGGGTGAGAGGGGAAATATTTAAAAGAGACCTCAGGGGCAACTTTTTCACACAGAGGGTTGTGCATGTATAGAATGAGCTGCTAGAGGAAGTGGTGGAGGCTGGTACAATTATAACATTTAAAAGGCATTTGGATGGGTACGTGAATAGGAAGGGTTTAGACGGATATGGGCCAAGTGCTGGAAAATGGGACTAGATTAGGTTAGGATATCTGGTTGGCATGGACGAGATGGACCGAAGGGTCTGTTTCTGTGCTGTACATTTCTATGAAGGAATCATCAAACCAGCCTATTTTGCAGAATGGGCAGCACCAGTTGTACTGATTGTGAAGCCGCTTGGATTGGTTCACCTTTGTGGGCATTTTAAACAAACAGTAAACTGCTTCTCGCAACATGATAAATACCCAATTCTTCACGTAGAGGATTTAAAGCTGGCGGGAGAAGGTTGTCCTTCATGAAGTTGGTGATGAGCCATGCATACCTGCAATTGTGGTTAGATGAGGATTTCCAGAAATATATCACAATTAATACCCATAAGGATTTGTACCAATATACGAGACTGCCATTTGGGGTATCATCAGCCTGTGCAATTTTTCAGCGAGCTATGGAGAACATTTTTCAGCTGAAATTTAGAAGAATGAAGAAGGAATCTCATAGAAACCTGTAAAATTTGAGCTGCACTAGTCAGGGGTAAACACATGAAGGATGTTCTGATGACCAGAGAGTCTAGAACCGGGGAGTCACAGTCTAACGGAGACAGAGTAGGAATGAGATGAGGAGAAATGTCTTCACCGAGAGAGTGGGGAGCCTGTGGAATTCTCTGCCACAGAAAGCAATTGAGGCCAAAACATTGAATGTTTCCAAGAAGGAGTAAGATATACTGTATATACTCCAGTAAAGATTGATGTAAAAGACAACCTCCTATTTTTGGCCAAAAAATCTGGAAATTTCCATATATCTTATGTAAGAGTCAACCCTAATTCTTCATGGATAATAGATCAACATTTTTGAGTTAAGGTATTATCCCATACATAAATGTTACGATGAGGAAATGAATTTTTTCGGGCTGTTATTTGTTTTGATGTACAATTCACACCACTTTGATGCAAAAGTTTAAGACGCATCAGGTCAGAGTCAGGTGACAACCTCCCTTTTTCTGCAGCTCAACTGAGTTCAGTTCTCCTGTAACACGTGTGGAATACAATCACTTACCTCGTTGAGGTTAATAGAGAGACTGGAGGAAGATATCGAACCGACTTCAGAAATTGCTAAAAAGCAAGTGTGCCAACGGAGGTAAACTTTGCAAGTGGACTCAAGTGGAGGAAAACATTGCAGAATGGAAAATGTGTTAGTCATGAAGCCATGCACGAAACAAATGAAAGAAGGAAGATGGAATTTCGGACTTCAAGGCAAGTCCTGGACGGTTCATCAGGTTCCCATGAGAAGTAATGGAAGGAAACCATCTGGATGCGTTTTCTAGGAAAATGGACCAGCACATATTGGTGAAGCAAGTCGAGGGGCAGGAAGCTTGATCTGGATGGAATGAATTAGTTGGGCCAAATGGCCTTTTTCTGTGCCAATCTGAAGAGTGCAGCTCTACCCTCCTCTGAATAGAAGCAAGCAGAATGGGATAGTATCCAGTCAGGAACTGGGTGCTGCGAATTCCCTCGATGAAGACTGGCCTCAGTGGGACTGCTCGGCAGAGACCACAACATGACCACAACATATGCCCCCATCTGGTTTACCCTCACAAGGTGGCAAACATCATGCAGATTATTTTCAGGGTAAAACCATTAGATTTATTTGTAAATTAATTACAAGAATTGGCAGCGTGGAAAAGACCCACAAGATGCTGCCAGTTTTTATGCACAGAAAACAAAAATCATAAGGCAGGATTCAATCCAAATTGTATTCAGCCAACTTTCTGAATGAAAGGGATAGTCTATTGGACAGAGAAGGGTTGGCTCTAGTGACCAGTGTCAGAAGCATTCTGTAACTGAATGAAACAACGACTTTGAGGGTAACCCTGCCCTAGACTTTGCAGACCTTGTACACCCCATGGATAAAGAATTTGTTCAAAGACACAATGGTGCTTGAAGATGCATAGACATTTGTAAAGGTGTTGCACTCAACACTTGCAGATCTCGAGTTATTGATGCTTTGTGAGTTAATCATGTTGGCTTATTTTGGCAGGATCATGCAAGAGTCTATCACCGGAAAGAATATCCCAAGGACAAATGGATATATATTGGCGGCTGCATTGATGCATGGACCTTGAAAAGAGTGCATTTAGCATCACAATCTAGTCTCAGTCAGGACAGTAATGATTGAGTAATTTCTTCCTTGTCCATCATGTCTTCCCCACTCCAAGAGATTTGGAAATCACGTGTTTTATATAACATCATTCAGCTAACCTTCACTCACTGCAACTGGCTGGAGAAATGATACTGGCTCACTCAAGAGACTGCTTGTTTTGCTGTTGTTCACAGGTTTGGAGACCCCTGAAATAAAACCAGGAGTCACTAATTCATTGGCTGATGTACAGATTAGGAGGAAGCAAAGGCCATTCAGTGTCTCAGCTGACCTTTCCATCCCTCAAATGTAGTGGTGACAATAATCATACCATTTAAACACGTATCAAACTCTGAAGCGAGACTATTAACTTATATCAGACAATACAGAACATTGTGCAATGTATTTATAGTACAGAAATTCCCCTCTATTTTCAACCTAATCTGTGCTACAAAATGTTTGGGACCTCCAGCTGAGGCAAGAGTATTTGTACTTTTGTGTCAATAATCAATTGCAATGTTGAAATGACTCGAAGACAGAAGAGCAGAAGTGGGTCACTCCAACCATTGAGTCCACGCTGCTATTCAATGACGATCATGGCTGATCTGCTAATCCTCAACTCCACTTTCTTGCCTTTTCCCTTGGCTTCCCTTCTTGATTGAAAACCTGTCTACCTCAGCCTTGAATATACTTATTGACCCAGACTCATTC
Source organism: Chiloscyllium plagiosum (assembly GCF_037043375.1). Lineage (NCBI taxonomy): Eukaryota > Metazoa > Chordata > Chondrichthyes > Orectolobiformes > Hemiscylliidae > Chiloscyllium > Chiloscyllium plagiosum. The sequence goes on from NW_028270144.1 coordinate 9,346,329, forward strand.
CATCTTCCCATCATTGCTCAGAGCTTTGAGTATAGGAGTTGGGACATCATGTTGTGGTTGGTGAGGTCCCTTTTGGAGTGCTGTGTGCTGAATTCTGGTCACCTGTTATGGGAAGGATAGTAGAGATAGTTCGGGGGAACATTGTGCAATGTATTTATCGTACTGAAATTCTCCTCTATTTTCAGCCTAATCTGTGCTACAAAAAGTGTGGGACCTCCAGCTGGTTTTTGGGACAGGAGTATTTGTACTTTTGCATCAATAAACAATTACAAGGTTGAGATGACCAGAAGACAGAGGAGCAGAAGTGGAGCGTTCAGCCTGGTGAGAGTCCAGGGAGATTTGCTGTGACATTGCTGGGAATGGAGGGTTGGAATTGTATGGATAGGCTGGGACTTCTTTCACTGGTGCATAGGAGGTTGAGGGGTGACCTTACAGAGACTTATAAAGTTATGATGTACATATAAAAGGTGAATGGCAGGTGTCTTTTCTCAAGGGTGGGGAATTTCAAGACGAGGTGACATTTTTACAGGAGAGAGGAGAAAGATTTTAAAAAGGAATGAGAGGCAATTTTTTTTAAACAGTGGATCATATGAACATCCAGAGGAAGTGGTTGATGAGGGTACAGTTACAATAACATTTGGATATATTCATGAATAGGAAAGGTTTGGAGTGATATGGGCCAAGCGCAGCCAGGTGGAACTACTTTAGTTTGGAATTATGTTCGGCATGGGACTGTTTGGACCAAAGGGTCTGTTTCTGTGCTATCTGACTCTATGACTTTAAGAAGGTCAGTTGATAATGTTGCCAATAGCATCAATTCAAGCTGTAACGTTGCCCTATTTTGGTAACTCACTGAATGCTGATCCTGATCCAGTTTACACTTGGTTGTATTAACTCCCTTGATCAAATACCTATAAGTTCAATTTGATGCCAACATTTGAATACATTAATGCAAGCATTAAACTTACAAATAAATCATTCTGATTGATGGAATTGGTGTATAGTATTACTCTCCTGTATTAATGATAATAAATCTTAACTTGAGAAAAATACTGAACTCTGTGTTATGCTACCAGAAATATTGTACACAAGGCACTGTGTACTACCACCAGGATAGGATACAATATAATGTGTATCCGTCTTCTGGGCTCCTTACTCCCTGCAGCAACATAATGATATTGAAAATTTGTTTCAACATGTAATCGTTTTAAAGGTTTTGCTTCAGTGGGCAATTTGCAACATTGATTTTGCACTCACATTGTATTATTTAAACTTGCATAGACAGGATAGAAATGTAATCTGACCTAATTATGTTAGTGGAATATCAGAAACACAGTCTATTTCAGAAAGGAAGTGTCAGCATCACTAATCTGCTCAATATAAACTGATAACAATGTCACAAACAGAGTTGGACCAAGCATTTTATTAAAGTTTGGACTAGTCACAATAAATTTAAAATTGTTCCAGCTGATAGTTATTGCTCAACCACATCACTAAAAATAGATCACCAGGTCATTATCACAATGTTGTTTGTGGAAGTCTTTTTGTGTACAGTTGTGTTAAATTTCATGCACTACATAAGAATGTTGAAAGCATTTGGAATGTCAACAAAATTTGTAAAGTGCTATATAAATGCAAGGAATTGCTTTCCTTCTTTCTTTAAAACAGTTAACCTTATTTTTGAACACTATTTTTGGAGCGCAATTGAAGCACCAGTCCATATATGTTTTGTATAATTATTGCAGGCAAAAGGACATTTAGTGCCCATGCTTAATTGATTTGAGACAGTGATGCTGGGCATGCTTTGTCATGGTTAATTTTTAAGAATTGAATGGCTAATTCCCTTCCATGAAGGACATTAGTGAACCAGCTGATTTCAGATGTTTTGTCAGTTCCTAACTGACCAGGTTTTACTGAATTTATTGAGGCTGCTTGCTCTTTATTACTAAGTAATTTCAACTCATTATCCACTGTGAAACACCTTTATTTACATTAGAACCTGACAGGTTTTAATACAGTGTCTAAGACCCTCTCTTCCCACATTCATTCTACACTGTTGTTTTCTCTTTTACTGATGCCATAATTATAAATCAGTTATATCATCATGATTTACATGAACCTCATTATACCACACTGATACTCAGTGATAAATACTGGGAAGGTGTCCATTTGGAACCTTGTGCATTCAAATGTGACCTGATCTCAGTGAAGCAGCTATATATGCTTGTACTCTGTTTGCCTGACCTGGATAGTGGCAAGAAATCTGTTTCCTTTACTGACTGCAGTGACGATATTGTGGCTTTAAGTCAGAGGTACTGAGCTGACTGATGACGACCCATCATATAAATAGCTAGGGAGGCCTTGGAGGCTTTTTAAAAAAATATTGCAACAAAAAAAGCAGCTGGATGGGTGTGGCCAGCTCTAACAGACCAAGGTTTCTAATTTTTTTTTAGTTTTTAAGTTTAGCTTTAAGCAGTTGCTGTTGGAGTCTTATCAGGACTGGAGTTTTGGAGAAATAGAAACTATCTTTTCTCTCTCTTGGTTGCCCAGGATATCTCTCTGCTACTGGGTTGCCTGTGAGACAAATCCATTTTTCTGAATTTACCTTTTTGCTAAGGGGTGTGTTTATGGGAGGTTTCAAGTTAATTATGTATAGTTGTAATAGATGTAATAGTTATTTCGTAATAGTTACAGTATCCATTATTCGCTTAAGTTTTGCAATACAGTTATGTAATTCTAAATCCTTCTTTCTTTTGTTGTGTTTTAACTCAAGTGTTCGCATAAATTGTGTTTTGCTTCAATCAAGTAGGTTGATTAGTTGAATCGCATCCGGAACATGGTACTTTACTTTTGCCTTTAAAATTAAAAAAAAAAATCTTTGGTCCATAACACTGTCTTCTACTGTTAGTAGAACCCACCCTCTGCTAGGTGTTTGGACACTGGAACGGCCAAGGATGAAATTCGGGTTTGATGCTATTCATGGTACACAGGCAACTTCTGCTCAAGATGTCTCACATGGAGGGTTATCTGGCAAAGTGATGCTGAACTGTTGCTACTTGTGCAGCTGCCCCCAGCAAGAGCCAGTGTGAGGCTAGAAAAGTAGGCTAAGAATATTCACTAAATTGTAGTGGTGTACTATCAGAGTCACTCAAGGACAAAAGTTTAAATGGATATTTCCAACCTGACAGTTTCCTGGCACAATGCAATGCACAGTGTTTCTTTTTAACCAATCTCGGTTTAAATTGAACTATTCATCTCCTTCACTGACTCATTGTATTTACAGAAAAACTCTTACACTACATTAAGCATAATAAATGTGCAATTACCATTAAAGTTAACTTTTGTTTATAAAGTGGCTCATTTTTAATGAGACCTGAATAGAGTTACTGTTCCATCGACTCTGTATGTTTGTTCATATACATATGTGCTTGCCTATGTACATATTTATGCCTGCCCATGTACACATATGTCCCTGCCCATGTACATTTATCGTATTAATGCGTAACTGAAGAAAGAACACACTTACATATAACATGTTCCATGACCTCAGAATATTGCAGAATGCTTTACAGCTGATTAAATGTTTTTGAAATATACTCATTATAAACACAGGAGCGAATTATTACATTTAAATGGCCAGATATTCTGTTTCATATTGAAAACTGGTCAAGAGACAAATGTTATTCTCAAACATTGGAAAACCTCTCATGTTCTTTGCCAATAATGGCACAGGAATCATTTCTAACTTGAAAGACTAGATCAAGACTTGTTTAACATGAGTCCCTCAGTTTGGAAATAGACCACTTGGCCCAACATGTCCACAGCGACTCTCTGAAGAGCATCCCACCCAGACTCACCCCCACCCTATCCCTGTCAGCTTGCATTTGCCATGGCTAATTCCCCTAGCCTGCACATCGTGGGCAATTTAGCACGGTCAATTCACCCAATCTGTACATCGTTGGACTGTGGGAGGAAACCAGATTACCTGGAGGAAACCTACGCAGACACAGGGAGAATGTGCAAACTCCACACAGACACTCACCCGAGGCTGGAATTATACCCGGGTCCCTGGTGCTGTGAGGCAGTAGTGCTAACCACTGAGCCACTGTGCCACCACATCTTAACAGAAAGGTGATAGCACACTCTCAGTGCTGCATTGAAGTGTCAGCCTTGACTATATGTGGAATATGATTTGAACTCCCAAACTTCTGATTTAGATTTAAGAGCCCTACTGCTGAGTCACAGCTAACACCGGTGTGCCTATGCATCTGAATGTTTACATTTGCATATTTGCATGCTCATGTAGCAACATGTGGGTAATCGAGGTTGCTAGTTGCTGCAATACAGGTTATATGAGTTAATTAAAATGCTTGCTCCAAGGAAGTATCTACTCCCTTATAAATTCATTGCCTGTTCTTCTTTCTCATAGGGCTATTGATATGACACATTCTTGGAATTACTATTTTAATGTGAATGCCCCTCCACAAATTAATACATGAAACAGAAACAGGAGAATTCTGCGCAATGGTGTCAATGGACTTTATGACCTTTTTCATTAAGCATGGAGCATTTTCTGTTCTGTTCAACTGGGAGGGACAGATTTAGCAAGCACAAGCTGCAAAATGTGAACTAATAGTGTTACCAGTGATTAGCCTGACACTGAAAAAAACACAGGTAAAGCTCCAGTCTCTGAGACTGGAATGCTTAGATCTGTGAAGTGTGAGCTGGCACCTTACAGTTGCTAGGCTGTTAATTCAGTGATACAAATGAAAGCTTGTGGATCTATTTTGACAGGTGGGTACAGTTGGCGAATTACATCTTGGACTGCAGCACAAGAAAAAATGTAATTTGGTGACCTGTTCTACACTCCGTCTTCTTTTCTTTTACATTCATAGCACAATAGCATATTCTCACCTTTAGCATTAAAACTCCAGCACAGATGTATGTTACACGGAATGAAATACTCGTGGGAATGGCAACTGGGTGGTAATGTGATTCCTATGTTCTTCTGGCCTCATGAAGTGCACTAACGGCTCTTTCACAGCTTGTGGTAGCAGCAGAACCCCTCAAATGTGTTATGGCTTTCCTATGGTTCAACATTTCAAACCTTCATTGTGAGCTTCAGCTCTCTTAAATAAGTATGGTTTTCCTTCATCCCTCCCCTCACCCTTTCCCTTTGCTGCTTCACCAAGCATCACATGAGGGCTCCAGTTCAGGTCTGTTATTCACTTCCACACATCTTTGAGTGGGATGCAAAACAAGAATTACGGTTCCTTTTCATCTACTCATCTCGCGACAAAGGGAGAATTGAGCCTTGCCTCAGTGGTAGCATTCCAGCTGCTGAGTCAGAAAGTTATGGGTTTGATCCAAACTTGAGACAGCCCCTAAAGACGTGAACAAACTAGAACTCTGGCCTCCGATTGTTGGATTATCACCCACCTTGGTATTCATAGTCAATGAAGTGTGGAGTTGGAAAAAGCAAAGCAGGTCAAGTAGCATTAGAAGAGCAGGAGAGTTGATTTTTCAGGTTGGGACCCTTCATCAGTCCATTGTCTTACAGTTATTTTTTGCTTCCCCAGTATTTGAAATTATAACACTTTGCGATTGCAAAACTTGGGGCTCATTATGTTTATTAAGAGTGTTATGCTACCTGATTAGACATTTACACAGGTTGGTGTCATGTTACATAATGCAGTGCAATTGTGAATGTTGTCCCAATAGAACACTTACAAAAATAGTTGGTCCCAGCTAATTAGTTCTTAGATGTTCTCAGACAATACAACCATATATTAGAGGTCCTATTGATCCACTCTTAGCCAAAGAAATAGCTGTGCTGATTTTTGTTCCCGTTATTGCATTGTTGCTTCTAGCGTCCCCAAAGAATCTAACTTTGACTCTTTGTTGATATCATCTAAAAACACTGTCTCAGTTTTCTTATCATGTCTACCTCTATGTCACCATCATCTCTGTAAATCCCTCAACTGTCTTTAAATTGTCAAGTTCCAATGCAACATACAATTGTAGATTTTTAAGAATTCATTCCTGGGATATGACTCATACGGGTGAGGCCAGCATTTGTTGCCAATTCCTAATTGTCCCTGAGAAGGTGGTGAGGAGTGCCTTTTTGAACCACTAAAATCCTGTGGTGCTGTTGGGAAGGGAGTTCCATGAGTTTGACCCAGTGACAGAGTGAGATACGTCCAAGTCAGGATGGGAATGGCTTGGGGAAGAAGATGGTAGGATGCCATTGTGTTTGCTGTCCCTGTCCTTCTAGCTGGTAGAGTTTGTGAATTTGTGACTTCTGACTGCTAACATATGTTTGGATGAATAGATAAGCATCAATGCAACCAGCATCTCTATACCTAAATAATTCAACAATTCGTGATGAACCACATCTGGTCCAGGCAATTTATGAAATTTCAACCCAGCTAATGTTTTTCAAATTCTGCCTCTTTACTAATAATAATTTCTTATCGCATCAGTTGCATAAGTTCTTTAGTCACCTAATATTTCTGGGGATTTTTCTGTTCATCTTCTTTGAAGACAAATTGAAAGTAACTGTTTAGTTGTTCCTCCATTTCCCTGTTCTCCACGATAAATTCTCCAATGCCAACTTGTAAGAGCCCTACATTTATTTTGCTTATATTGTTCCTCTCATATGTTGTCAGAAGCTTTGAAAATCCTTCTGTATGTTCTCCACTAGTTAATGTTCATGCTCTCTTTTCCTTTTTCCCCTCTTTTGCTGGGTCCTAAATTGTTCCCAATCGTCAGCCTTACCATTGAAACTGGCATTCTTACGATCTATTTTCTTTGATATAACGCAACTTCTAATTTAATTTGTTAACAATGTTGATTCACTTTCCCAATTGACCATTGGGAATATAGAAGTCATTTTTATTGGGCCTTGTTCGAAACTCCATCCGCTTGTTACTGACTCCAGCCCTCTTCCTCACTGTTGATAAAACTGATCACAACTTGTTGTCATGTTGGACCAGGTGATAAGCTTCTGATCCAATATCCACACCATTAATAAAAATACCCGTTTCCAGGTCCATAAGATTGTTGACTCTACCCTTGGCTCAAACTCTCTAATACCGAATCCCTGATTGATGTCATTGTTACCACAGGTTATAGATGACCTGCCATCTAACTCTATAAACATTTTCCCCATTCCCATTTTGCTTTTGATCAACAAAAACCTATCAATCTCACGTTTAACAGACCAGACCCCTTCAAAATATTTTAAGAAGCTGGCCTAGACCCTAACATTTTCTTATTTTAAAGGCAAATATAAAGTACTGTGTTGTAGTGGCATTGGAGGCACTTCAGAGGAGGTTCACTAGATTGAACCCAGAGATGAGGGGTTTGTCATATGATGAGCGAGTGAACAGTTTAGACCTACAGTCTCTGGAGTTTAGAAGAATGAGGGGAGATAAAATTGAGGTATTCAAGATGAAAGAAGCTGTGGATAAAATAGATATGGAACAGATGCTTCCTCCTGCAGGGCATTCTCGGAAAAGAGGTCATAGTCTTAGGATAATGAGTAACAAATGTAAAAGAGTTGAGGAGAAATTATTTCTCCCAAAGGGTTGTGAATCTGTGGAATTCACTACCCCAAAGTGTGGTGGATGCTGGGACAGTAAGTAAATTTTTTTAATTGGTGTTGGGTTGAAGGGTTATGGGGAGAATGTAGAAAAATGGGGGTGAGGAGCATATCAGCCAGACCATCTTTCTGCCTTTACAACCAGTGAGAGTGTTCATTCACCTGGTCTGCTGTTGAAAGCTTCTTGTCTGGCACCTTGCTTCCATGGGCAGTCCTACCTGAATGGAACTTCCAATGGAATTCAATTCCCAATCGAGGAATCTTTGGAATGCAAGTTCTGGGTACACACAGAAGTACTTGACTTAACTGCTTGGATACAGTCGTCATTCCCTCTACCCAAATCACATCAGCCAAGCAGGACCAACAAATCCCAGTCTGTGTGTCCTTGTTTGTTGTCAAAGGTTTTAAATAGAAACATTTTTAAGCTTTAAAATTTGCTAATAGAATATTGGCTGCTGCTGGGTTCAGAAACTTTTTCTTACATGTGAAAGAAAACTGATGAAAAGACTGAGGTTAAAGGTTATGAAAGGCTAAGTGCTGCCAAGAAATCCCTTTTGACGAATTCCACTTAAAACGACAAAGAAGGAATATATCCCGCTAAATTAGCTCATGATCCAGAAGATTTTAAAAGGAGATATATAAGTACTGGTGGTGTCTCTCAGTTGTCTCATTTTATATTTTATACATTCCAATTAGATATTTAAAGTAGCAGAAAGATGGTTTTTCTTTACCTGACATAATGATATTCTGGCTAGTGATGATGAATAGGAAAACCCCATATATTTTGTTTTCAAAGGACAACTCAGTATTTCATAAAAAATGATAGAATATATGCATCTAATAATGATACCAGTACCATTAGCATTTTCTGAATTCAATTATTAACCATACCCAACTGTCATAAGCCAAACTGCACAATCTAACTCAAAACTTAACCTTGACTCCTAATCCTAACCACTAATTCTGACCTGAACCATTTCTCCTAACCTCAATCCACTAGCTACAAAGCACCATAAACCCAAACTCTAAACCAGCTGCAAAACTCAACTGCAATTCCTGATCATAATATCTAAATCTCTTAGCAGCACCCGAACAAGTGGGAATATCAGGGCCCAAATACTAGGGCCCACAGATCTGGGGAAACCCACTTGTATTGGTCGTAGGCAGGGCCGGTTCCAGGGGTCCGGGACAGGAGCAGCACTAGAGCCCCAGATTCTTAGCACAAAATCTAATCTCTAAATCATGCATGTCATCATTATTCTGGCACAGCATTACCTCCATTTGCAAAAGTCAATGCAGTGCCATCAATGACGGAGCTCAGCTATGTTGTGAATAGTGAATGTGATGATATCAGCATGTAGCCAACTGGAGGTCCCATTGTTATTGTGGCGCCATTAGTGATGCAGGTCAGCCAGTTTGTCAATGGTTACTCTGCATAACAATAGGCACCAGCAGGTACAAATTCCTGATATACATTCGAACAAGAACCTCCAATGCTCACTCCTGGACTGCTAAAAATCAAAGACTGGAATCTCCATGGGTGTTCTGCCAATTATCTGTTGCCGCTTTGGTAGAAAGCTCTACAACTAGCATAAACTTTCCACACTGTGTCCCTGGGGTTTGTGTCGATCCTCTAGCAAAGCACAGCTCCAGGTCTTACAAATTGCAAGTTCAGGCACAGCTACTCACCATGGAAACAAATCTTTACGTATAAAATTGTTGGATTTGGAAGTAATCCGGTAGAATACACTTCCGTCTTAAACATTAAACTTCAAGGAAGGAAAAGATCTATCAATATGAATGAAACTAATGAACACTGCCGCCTTTTATTCTCGGCCTATCTTGTTTTATCCATTTCTTACATACTTCTGTATTAGTGTATGTCCTTTCTTTCTTATCCATATTTTTGTTTCCAATGTCAATAAGTTTTGCTCCTCTGTCTGTGCCCATCAGTCTCATCATGGTCTCTAAATGTTTACCCAGGCAGGGGGCTCTGCTGCTCTGCTTTGAAAGCACTTCAAACAGCAGCATCGCACATCTCTCAAGATGCACTTATGTGTGACACAAAGAGAGACTGAGGAAAATATGCTTCCAATCATGAACTGCCAGAATATCTTCTCAATGCATGGTTTAAGTGATAACAAGCTCATATGAAATTCTATTTCTCACATCTCTAACAATGTTCTTAATGAGTTCATTTTAAAATTGATCAACACCTTTAATAAAGAAAGAGGAGGAATATCATAGGGGTGCCTTGGTGTGCTGAGTATTAACACTAAGGAGTGTGATTTCAAACTCCCTATTGACTGAAACTAACATCACCCATGTGCCTGTTACATTTCTGTCATCACTAAGTGGTTAGATTTTCAATTTTTTTTTATTAAGTTCAACTGAATTTTCTTTCCTTGTTTCACTTATAGTTTTGCCCCCTTAAGTGAGGCAATACTTAAGTTCTTCATTAGCATAAATTTTGCCAGCATAAAAGTACAGCAGGATGCTTGGATAAGGAAAGCAGTCATAATTGAAAGCTGTTCCCTATCAAGCCCATAAATGGATTTCTAGTCAAGTGTAAGGTGCTGATTTGGTATACTGTTATCAGAGTGCCCTCATGTACCATTTAAATGCTGATCTCAAAATAATGGCAAAGAACATCTGGAAAGATGTACAGCTTAATGTTAAAGCCTTTCCACGGTATACAGTGAATCAACTTAATCTTATCCACAGACACTTCTTCCCACACCCCTATAACTCCAGGCAAACAATGGAATGAATGACTTCACTCTCTTTAAAATGTGGCTTAATCCACTACCTCAGGGCCCAGCAGTTGTTTTTAATGTGTAATATCTGATATAAAATCAAATGTTAAGTCTGTACTTGTATTTTGATATGAACTGGGTCTAAACCCAGCCCAATAAGTTGCTTGTTTTATTCCTGAAGTACTCAGAGAATGTCTGGATCACAGTCTGGCTGAAAGACTGTGTGTTCAGTTTTTAACTCATTGGCCTAAGGCCTTTCTTGACCTCACCAATATTGAAGCAATGCCTCGTGTCAACAGACAACTAACACAGGCAAAATGGAGATGCTTACTGGCCACAAGGCAGGTCAGAGGGATCATCAAAGATGATACCCTTGACAGAAGCCTGCAAAGAGCCTGCATGACCTGACATGCAGGCAGCAGCATGGCTAGCTGTGCGAAACAATAAATTTTTTTTCAAGAAAAATGAAAGAAAGCTTAAGAAAAAGATTAGCCTGTTCCAGAACAAAGGAGCTATCAAGCTAAATGACAGGCCTTGAATTGACAAACACGTGATTCATTTATTGCCATTTGGAAGCAACAATTCAAAGTGACTAACTGGAGACTTACCATCATGGATGAAAGCAAAATCAGATTACTTAGATATTAAGCAACGTGTCAAACAAATCTTACACTGGCTCTGCAGTCATGCTTTATTTTGAAATCTCATTTCATGCCAAACCACCCATACTCAGTTTTCAGCTATTTTCCAACATGAGAAAGCACCAAACCGAAGTTATTTTCAGCATGTTACCATGGCTTGTTTAGTCTTGTGTTACTTTTAAGTAAATAAGAATATGTGAGAGTACGTGTCAGGTGTATTGAAAAGATTGCTGCTGTTTGGCAGTATGGTGGTTCAGTGGTTAGTACTGCTGTCTCAGAGCACTAGGGATCCAGGCTTGATTCCAACCTTGGGCAATTGCCTGTGTGGAGTTTGCACATTCTCCCCACATCTGTGAGGATTTCTCTGGGTGCTCTGGTTTGCTCACAGTCCAAAGATTTGCAGATTAGGTGGATTGGGCATGGGAAATGCAAGGCTAGGGTAGGGGTTAGGTCTGGATGGGATGCTCTTTGCAGGATCAGTGTGGACTCGATGGGCCAAATGGCCTACTTTCACAGTGTAGGGATTTTACGACTGAGTTTGCTTTCTACCATCCCCCTCATTGGCTCCTGCAATGATAATGAAGTTGTTCGCAATTCAAAGTTTGTAGTCTGTATTTATTAATCGACAATTGACCCAGACATGGGGTAAGGTAAGCCTCAGAGATGGAGAACTTTAAAAATCACAGGCCCAAGGTCACCTTTTCCTGAAGCCTGCCACACTTATCGCATGTCATGTTCAAAATTTTAATGTAATGTATCCAAAAATATTATTTCCTGAAATAAGTCTGTCTGATTTGCTTCTGAATGAATCAATACTAATGCTTCCCCCATTTCCCAAGAGAGACAGTTCTATAGATTTGCCTCTCGCTCTCTGAAATAATATTTCTTGCAGAGTTCATTAAGGTGAGACTCTTCATCACTTACTCCTAGTGTCTTTTTCATTTGTAGATGGCCTAAGTACATAAACATGTCCTTATAGCAGATGGCAAAACTCTGCAACTTGTTCCCTGTTGGCACAGAGCCTGTAGCAACAATTCTCCTTGTTGGCAGGTGTGATCAGTCGAATCATGGCAAGGTTATACACTGCTACCAGCCTGCTGGTCTTTCTGAAGTGGTGTATTTCAGCTTGTACCACCTTATGCATTAGAGTGATCATTTTGTTTGGTAATCACCTCCAAATCAGAAAGTGCAAGGTTCAAGCAATAGTGCTGGTGAGCAAGACTGGGACTCCAGCTCAGAATTCTTCCATGGCGTCAACAGTTTACTTGTGTTTGGTGGGTGCGGGATACCCCAACATTGCATGACTTATGGAGTCCATGATACACACTTGCTACATTGGACTAACCACTACATCAGCCATTCTAAAGTTGGTTATTGGCATGAGTAAAGCATTTATACTGCGGTCCATGATCAACCTGGATCTTACTGCCTTTGGGAATTTTGGATGTGGTGACAATTATTTCTATTAGAAGGAAACTGTTGGACACCTGAGGGGTTTTGAGTCAAAAGGTGTGGCGCTGGAAAAGCACAGCCGATCAGGCAGCATCTGAGGAACAGGAGAGTTCATGTTTCGAGCATAAGCAGTCGGACACTTAGACTCAATGGGCAAATGACCTCTTTCTATGTTATATTGGCTCTGTGACTATAATCTTGACATTATACACAGGATGCATAGACATAAAGACAGCATGGTAAATGTTATGGCTCCTCCACCCTAATGTATTCAAAGGTGGGGGAAGCACATAAAATGAAGATATTGGGTATCCCTCTGCCTTTCTGCCCATCCCTGCCCTGTCACCATATTATGGGAATTGGGGTAAGTAAGTGTGGCCTCTCTCCCTTAGACCTACTGAGGCCTATACAGGACAATATCATCTGTCACTTAAGCTCCAAATTATGCCTCTGCCACAACTGTTCAGTCTGCATCAGAAGGCGGTGACACGATGAATAGCTCATCAGCTTTCGTTGCAGGGGATACAGGTGGGTGGGGAAGGAGAGGAGGTGGACTGTGATTTAGGACACTCCCCCTCCAAAGATGATAAGCCCTTTCCATTTACCTATTGCACCCCACTGCTTCTCAAATCTGACCTCCCCCACTCTCACAGCCCATTCCTCACCATCTTTCCCTGCCAACATATCCCTTATCCATACATGGGGTCTCACAGTTTTGCACTTCCAAAATCCTGAAAATTACTCAGAAACCCAGAAAAATACCTTTTCACTTCATCTTTGGGACTATTTGTTTTCCCAACAGTAGTCGCTATGTTCTAGCAGTGCTGAGACAAGAAACTTTCAAGACAATGTCATTGGCAGTAGCTCTCGGAGTATGACAAATTAAAGCCACCCACAGCTGCAGAGCAGCCGAATGTCACGTTGATGAGATGTCAGGATTCCTGATGAAGGGCTTTTGCCTGAAACATCGATTTCGAAGCTCCTTGGATGCTGCCTGAACTGCTGTGCTCTTCCAGCACCACTAATCCAGAATCTCACCCAATGTTTGGCTAAACAGTGAGCTAGTCCGTGTCCCTTTCCCTGACAAGTTTGATTGCAAAATGTTGCAGTTGGTTTGAATCCAAACCAATCCCATCATGAACTGCTCTTTTACTTACTGCACAGCACAACATCTTGCAGCTACATCCCTGAAATATAGATCAGCAAAGCTATCTTCACTTCTGTTATTCACTTGCTCCTGTTCTGGTAACTAATTGCTAATATCCTAGTGTGCTAATGTGGACATTGTTTGTGGGGTGGGGTAGAGGAATATATTCAAGCTTTTACCATACTGGGCAAATAAAGATGTCCTCTCATAAGATGCTTGCAATTTTAAACTTGCACCAGCAGAACAGTCAGATACATTGGAAAAATAAATTCCTGAACATTTTGGGTATCACCATGAGGAATTTATGCAACACTCAAGGCATTATCCACAAATCCCCAACCAGACCTACAGGTAAACAAAACATCAAAACAAGAGCTAAAACAGTATAAAGCTTTTTTAAAAAAATAAGATGAAATTACATTGTTTCAAAGCTTTGCACAGCACTGATTTCTTATAAATATTATGCTTCGCTGGCATGTAACAGGTGATCACAGTGCACTATTGTGGTTATAGTTTAAAAACTGTGTGATATCCCACTGCTTCACAGATACTTTTCAGGCAAAATTGGACAGCTGATAAGTGGCTGCATGCCTCAATAAATGCCCCCTATTCACCTGTTTTATTTTGGGAGGTTTTGACAAGGATCATACTCCATAGGTTAAGCCTGCAAAATTTAAAAGTCTGAAGTCACACATCACTAGGTTATAGTCCAACAGGTTTATTTGAAACCACAAGCTTTTGGCGCTCTGCCTCTTTGTCAGATGAAGACACCTGATGGAGGTGGAGTGATCTGAAAGCTTGTGATTTCAAATAAATCTGTTGGACTATAACCTGGTGTCGTGTGACTTCTGAATTTGTCCACCCCAGCCCAAAACCGGCACCTTCACATCTTGCAAAATTTAAAACAACTCTAAAGGAAGGTGCATTATGGCTGTAGGACATCTAAAGATCCATGAAAATGGCAAACAGATCAGACCACAGATCCCAAAGATTTCTGATGCAGTACTGGAAATATAAAGAGAGATGTCCTCTATCCCTCAGGAAGGTCTGCAGGGGGAAACACTAAGATGCTTGTTGGAACAAACATCAAACAGACATCACCGTCAATAACAGGGATCTCATTCCAGGAACCAGGATATAGTACTGCAAGGACTACAGTGACCACAAATGAATGGTTCTAGATCTGTCAACAGATCTTCACATATCATTTTCTCATAAATGAAACCATAGTCTCACACACTGATTCACTCAGCACAGCTGTTCAGTCACCTGACAACAAGCTCAACCAGTTATGACTCATAATTTGCATTCATGGCCTCACTTCACCCCTATTCGCTTAGCAGCCCTGAAAGCTGCACACTCATCTCTCACTGCCTGCACACAATATTCAATTGTGGCAGATCAGCACTCAACACCATCTCATGGACTCACATCTCTTTCTTTTTGTCATGATTGTAATGGAGGCCAGGTAGATCTGATTGACTGTGAGATCCTTGATTGGAGTTGTTAACCTGGGACAATGAAGGAGCTGGCTGACAGATATAATCAGGAGATTCAGAGTCTCCTCATTCTAGGGACTGGCTCTGAGCTGGCTGGTCAGACCACATGTACTGTGCATGTGTAAATAAAGGGTGACTTGGTGATGGGATACTGGCCTATGTGCAGTTGTTTCACTCTTGCAAAGTGATTTGGCCCATTCACAGCACCCAACAACCCAGGCATGGTTGCATGTTTTGACTCCATGCAGGAGATGTTGTCAGTAGCCATACTGGATCTGTCAAGGATGACTATGGGTGGAATCTTATGCTGCTTTTAATAAAGATGCATTATAATTTTTTAGCTGTGTTTTCATCTCGAGGCCTAATGAGTTTTTCCACCATACTTCAAGAGTCTTGCTGCATTAACTACACAACCAACTCCTGTAGTATCCCTCTTGTCTCATTCAGGCCCATATTTCCAGGTGCAATCCTGCTGTTCCTTCATCCCTCAACATTGTCAGATTCTGATGCTGCACACGGGGTGACCATGCTGCTTGTGCTTCACCTTCCATTTCTCTCACTCCATTAATACAGTTCTGAATCCATGCTTTCTGATACCCAAGAACTACTGCCTCACACCACCAAGGGCCCGGATTCGATACCCCGGCGACTGTCTATTTGTCTATGTGAAATTTTCACATACTCCCCTTGTCTTTGTGAGTTTCCTCCGGGTGCTCCAGTTTCCTCACACAGTCCAAAGATGTGCAGGTCAGGTGGATTGATCATGCTAAATCGCCCGTAGTGTTCAGGGATGTGTACAATAAGCCATGGCAAATACAGGAATAGGGTAGGGTGGTGAGTCTGGGTGAGGTGCTCTTCAGAGAGTCAGTGTAGATTTGTTGGGCCGAATGGCCTGTTTTCACACTGTAGGAATTCCAAAAAAAAAATCTGCTGCTTGGATTCAGGGCTGCTGTGGTACTCACAGTACAAAAGTAACATGGTCACTCAATCTCAAACACCCAGGCATCAGCTCCAATAGTGGCTTTGCATGTGAGTTCAAGAACATCCCTAGAAACAGGATTGTAAACGGTGAGCTGCTCCACAAAGGTGGGGTGCAGCTTAATGAAAGAGAAAGGATATTACAGATGCCAACCTTTTTGAGAGAAAGGTGATTTGCAAATGATTTCTGGTACAGAGAATTCAGATGGTGGTGTTGATCGGAGTGCCATGTGGAGAAAGAGGACTGGTGGGCATTCTCACAGAAATGGTCGGTGCATCTGCAGACCTGGCATTATTGTTCCTGTCAACTGGGGGTTAAAGAAGGTTCCTTTGCAATAGTATAACAGGGGGCCCACTCAGTAGTTGGGTTCCGCTGATGCTTCAGCTAAATACCAAGAGACTGGATGGTTAATATACAGAACTGTAAATACAATAATTGTAAATACGATTAACTCCATCTGTTCTCTGTAATGTAAAGACATGCAATGTATACATATGAACGGCATGACCAATTGTACAGGTACCAAAGATTTATTTCTATGAATAAAGTATATTTTGAAATTTTAAAAAATTACTGTTCCTGTCAAGGAGCATGGAAATGACTAGCTCCAACTTGGCACATGTAGAGAGTGAAGACCATACTTTCTGATGTGCACATGGAGGCTAACTGTATGACAGCACTTGCAGACCCAGGGGAGATGCAATGTCTTGATGCCCAGCTTATTTCTGCTTTCAATATCCCAGCACTGTAGTGGAAGTTCAGACTAATATAATGAAATCTCAGCTTGTTATCATTTAGACCCAACTGTTACCATTGTGGCTGTGGAGTCCAGTTCTCACACTCTCACTCTTCAGGAACTTGTGTTCCAGCAGAATATAAGGATTGCTGGGACCCTGTCCCATGGGATTGGCTGTAGTTCTGTGGAGTATGGGCATGCCATTCTCTCTCAGCATAGAAGTATATAGAGTCTTCGAGTCATAAAGCTGTACAGCATGGAAACAGACCCTTCAGTCCAACTTGTCCATGCTGTTCAGGTATCCTAAATTAACCTGGTCCCATTTGTCAGAATTTGGCCCATATTTCTCTAAACCCTTCCGAATGCCTTTTAAATGTTGTAATTGTACCAGCCTCCACCACATCCTCTAGCAGCTCAGTCCATATACACACCACCCTCTGCATGAAAATGGACCTCCCTTAGGTCCATTTTAAATGTTTCCCCTCTCACCTTCAACTTCTGCCCTCTAGTTTTGGACTCCGCTACCCTGTGGAAAAGACTTTGACTATTCACCTTACCTTTGCCCCTCATGATTTTATAAACTTCGGTGTGCTACCATCACTGTCAGTCCACCTGTGCCATTCTTGTTGTGACTTTGCCAGGAGAAACCGAGGTCTGCAGATGCTGGAGATCAGAGTCAAAAAGTGTGGTGCTGGAAAAACACAGCAGATCAGGCAGATTTCGAGGAGCGGGAGAATCAACGGTTCAGGCACAAGCCCTACATCAGGAATGTCTTACGCCGAAACCTTGATTCTCTTGCTTCTTGGTTGCTGCCTGACCTGCTGCGCTTTGCCTGTGCCACACGTTTCGACTGTGACTTTGCCAGTCAATCCAGGGTACATTTGTCCCTGCTGCAACCTGTAGTCTCCCTCAACTGATGTACAGCAACACTCCACCAGCCATTCTGTAGTCACTGGGCGGCACTGCATTGGAGTAGGCAAAGATAGGCATCAAAGGAATGTACAAAATGGATTGGTTAAACTTTGCATTGGAATTGTCATTGCATAAACCATTCTGTTTCTTATTCTTCCCTTCCTCCTCTTCCTGGAGTGTTTACCCAGTCCCTGATGGTAAGGATTGTGTATTCATGATGATCATATTGTGGAAGATACAGAACACAACCACAGATCAGACCATCTTCATAATGTGGAGCCATTGATTCAGGACCCCAGCTGTCCACTCGATAATGTTTCTGTGTATTGCAGAGAGGACTCATGAGAGCCGAAACCAAATTCATTACATGTGTCAGACAGGTCTCTGTTTTGACACTTTCACACTCCACCTGCTTTCCTCTGTTCAGGAAGCACGTAATGCAGCTCTCTTTGAAAGCGTGGAGAGTCTCTGCCACCTCTCTGATGCAGCAACGGACAGTGATTTGTGCCACTCTGCAAAGGACTGTGTCCCACAAAGAAATATAGGGACAGAGTCATCTTCACAGCTATTGGCAACACTATACCCTGAGGCTGCAGATCTGGTTCCAAGTGGTGTCAGAGTTCTTTGAGCACCACTAATGTGAATTACAAATGTGACTCTTTGCTTCAGCGGAGTTAAGAAAGTATCCCATCAGTGAAAACAGCCTCCCACGGAGAACCTGTTTCTGTCTCTGTCTCATAGAAACATAGAAACTAGGAGCAGGAGGAGGCCATTCAGCCCTTTGAACCTGCTCCACCATTCATCTCGATTATGGCCGATCAGCCAACTCAATAGCCTCATCTTGATTGTCCCCATAACCTTTGATCCCATTCACCCCAAGTGCTATATCTAGCCGCCTCTTGAATACATTCAATGTTTCAGCATCAACTATTTCCTGTGGCATTCTCTTTGGGTGAAGGAATGTCTCCTCATCTCCGTCCTCTGTGAACAGCAGGTCCTCTACATTGCTGCCATGGCTCCAACTCATCCTCTCAAAGTGTAGCCCAACACAAACTGTGAAGAGTGTTTTGAGTACTTGTAATCCCAATTGACAACTTCTTCAAAATTGGCATGACTCCCTCTTGACTTCATCAACTGTAATCAATTCCTCAATCCTGCTCCTACTTCCACAAAACTCAAACAGATCCATTGGAGATTAGTCAGTAAATAGTTCACATGTTGTTAATGAGCTCTTTAGGTGGCACTGGTAGGAGAGATGGAGGACCTCTTTCCTGCTGTTAAACACACATTCCAGTGGTACTGCATTTATGGAACATTAACTGGAGTAGCAAGGTTAAAAATGGAAGTGCTGGTCTTGAACCAGTGTCACACAGTGTTGACTGAAGTACTCTACACACTTGCAACACATGCACTTCTGTCTTCACCAAGATGGTGCTTGGCATGGTTTGGGTCAGAAATGTGTGCAATCAGTAAGGATGCACTTTGGAAAAGTTGTGCTAAAACCAAGGATGCTACTGAGCTGAGTCTTGTGAGAGAAACCTTTCATATCTACTTCAGAATCATTGTGTTTGTGTCAGAGCAATGTTGAAGTCCAAGACTTTAAAGAGACTGTTATTTTTGCTGAACAAAATGAGTTGAAAATAGTTTTGCACTATAATAACTAACTTTATAGCTAGGTTCAGTGTTTTTCTGATGATAGCTGGTTTGAGAATAATCTCACTTTGTTCACTGTCCTTGTGTCAGAATGTTGGAACTCCCTCTCCAGCAGCACTATGCAATGTATCAATACAGTATTAGTTCAAGAAGCAGGCTGATCCCTACCTCCTCAAGGCTACTTAGGGATGCACAACGAACACTAGCCTTGTCAGTAATGCTCATATTCCATGTAGGCAAATAAAATATAACTTGTGCCGCGGAGGATGGTGGTAGAAAGTGAGTACCTTTCTGCAAAGATTTTTTCCCTGAGCATATTTTGGGAAATTGAATGTCAAGATTGCAAAATGCTGTTGGATTATTTATCTTAGATTCTAACTTGCAGTACTGGCAGGCAAAGCTTTGCACTTGACTATCAATTATAAAAATGTACAATTAGTATTACACATATATGTACACTAATTTGACCCACACCCAGTGGAAAATTTCTTACAGCGATACTGACAAAAAATCAATGATTTTTATTTGTTTCAAGGTGTTGATGGATTTCCTTAGCTGTGCAGTGAATAGATGCATTTTTTCACTGGTTTGCGTTTTCTGTATGGAACATTTGGGACAATCAAGTTAGTTAAATCAATAACTAATGGAGTTTCGATGTTTTAAAGGATGATATCTTGAAACAGTCATGCAATAGACATGTGCCAATATAAGCTTTTAATTCCTTTAAAACATTGTGAATTTACTTTTTATGTTGTTGGCTGCCCTATTGTCAAAATGATTCTTATAACGTATATGCATGTATGTGGAAATTATCATTTAGTTTTAGATATTTTTATGGCTTACTCTCAAATGACTCAATTGTCCAAATCGTAATTTGATCTTACAGGCCTTCAACTTATTTGGTAATGCAACTTGATTCTTTTGCATTGGTTGTAGTGTGCCTTGGTTTCGAATTAGATTCATATTGATCATGAACATTGTTGCCCTCTAATGAATAAAACCTCAGATGTGTGGAGTTGACAAAGGTTTAATGTTTCATGGCAAAGGTTCTGGTTTATTCTGTATTTTTAACACACAATAAATACAATGAAAATTGTAAATGTAAATAATGAGTTAGTTACAAAGTACATGAATTTTATTTTAATGATTAACTTAATTTTCAGCTTTGAGATTAAGTCACGAAATTACTTCTTTATATCCTATTCCTTCTATAATTAAATCTTAAGATTCTAAGCTTGGTGTCATCTAATCATTATTGATCTACAGCAATTCCCATCAACTGCAGTTTACATTTCATTTAAAATGAATCAACTTGATCATTATTGAGGACAAAACTACTGTTTTTATGTTGTTTTTTTTCTCAGAGAACTTGGTTTGCAAAAAAACAAATGGGTATTGAAAATTGACTTCTCTAAAATGTTTTTACTTCTTGTTTTTGGGTCAGGCTAGACTTTGAGTTGAGATTTGTGCTATGTTGGCAGTATCAAATCAAAATAGAAACCTCCTGTACTGACACTGCCATTACACCATTAATACGAAAATGTCAATCTTCAGAAACACCACTCCCACTGCTGGGACCGGAATAAGACAGGCACATATTGGAGGCTTGAACACTGAACTCAGCATGATCTTGATGATTTTGATTTTCTGATCATTTCTGCACATTTATAAAACAGTTACCCCAGGAATCAGTCAACATGTCTGTTGTTGAGAAATACTGGGATTTTCTGCATAGCACTTTGATCAACTCACAATTCCTGTGAGCTCATGTAGAGGAGAAACATTAAAATTGTCTTCTGCTTTGCTGAGTAATGAGAAAGTAACCCTTTGAGAAAGTAACCAGCACATCAGCTTAGTTTGACTTACCATAAGTTTCTCACTGGCAAGTTATCTTGTGAATCTATCAGGGAAAGAACAATCCTTAACAGCTCCTTACACACAATTCTTGGTACAGGCCAGAAACCTCAAGTCATTGTCTTTGCATCCTTTGTATTTTGATCACAATCAACAAAATTTGCAACTTTGTTTTATCTAAAAGAACTATTTTGTCCCTTTATTTCTGTCACAGTTGCAAGTGTAGTTTGGGATTGGTACTAGCAAGAATGGCTTATGTTTATTGACTATTGATGTATTAAGTTGATTATAACTTTAGTCAATTTTCAGCACAGTGACCATTTGTTTTTTCCTCCTCTCAAGTCTGCAAAGGATGACATCAGATTTCATGCTTCCACCACCTCCCCCCCCCCCCCCCCCCCCCCCCGCCCACTACCTTTACCGCACCCTGTCTGAGTTACCTTGGTGATGGGGTTGCTAGGGATTACCCAGTGGGAGTTGTACAGCCCAAAGAAGATCAGAGCTTTGTCATTCTCCATTCAAAGGCAATTGTCCCTGAAAAATGTGAAGTACTTCAATATCTGAAGGCCTGGGCACCAGTATAAAGGCAGACGGCTACTCCAAGTAAAAACTCATAATTAACTTGGTGTTCACCAATAGATCGCTCATTAATGGGTATTTCGTGAAGTGGACAATTCTCAGGCATTCATCGTGTAATACCCACAGAAGTATTAAACAATGCATCACCCCAACATTCCAAGATAATTGTAGTAATGTATTTCATGCCCTACCCCCAAACACTTGGGACCTCACATTCCCAAGTCTCTCTCAGGCTAAGTTGCATACATTCGCAGACTATATAAAATACCCTGACTCCTATTAATGTTCACTGCCGTATGATCTTTTTGGAGACCTTTTGGTCAATTTTTTTTTTGCTGAAGGATTAATGTCAAATCTACGCCATGAAAAGGAGTGATGGTGGTCGTGCGTGAAAGAACTACTCCCAGTGTCCCTGTCCTACATCTCTATCGTCCCTTTTTGCCACCTGCTGTTTTTTTGATGTCATAAAAACTGCTTCCTGACTCTGCCTTTCATTAAAGCTGTAGTATGCCTTCATATCAGCTTCAAAACCTTCTCAATACTGCCCTGGCTCTCCCTGTATTCAAAGTTTTGATATTCTAAATTCTACATAAGATGGAAAGATTTCATTCACCATCTGTTACCTTGGGCTATGGAGAAACACAGTGCATCAATGAAAGTGAAGTCATTTCTTAACACTCATAGGAATCTGTTTGATACACTTGCTGAATGCCAGGAGGAACATGAAGAATCGACAGGATTTCTTGATGTTTATATTTAGAATTCTTGCCTCAGCCTGCAGTGTGATGACCCCACAGCTTCAGGGCTTTGTTTGTGGGCAATAAGGGAAATGAATATGAATTGCGTCCAGCTGAATTTTCTGATTGTGTTTTCATTTCCTACTGAGTTGATGTTCAGAAGCAAGGGATGCATCGACAATTTCAGATGTGCACTGTTTATAAGATCCTAAGAAATAGGAGCAAGAGAAAGCCATCTGTTCTTCATGTCTCATTTGACTGTGTCCTCAATCTCACCTTCCTGCCTGTCCCCGTAACCTCTCACTCCCGACGCTGTCTAACTCAGCCTTGATGACATCCATTACTGTGTTGAAGAGAATTCCAGACTAATGACCCCCTGATAAAGAAACTCCTCCTCATCTCTGTCTTAAATGAGAGACCCCCCCATTATTTGTAAACTGTAGCCCCTAGTTCCCAAGAGGAATCTTTCCGGCATCAAGCCTGTTAAGTCCTCCAGAATCTTATACGTTACAATAAGATCATCTCTCATTCTTCTAAACCCCAATGAGGAGAGGCTCAACCTGCTCAACCTTTCTTCATCAAACAATCCTTGCATTTTAGGAATCAAGCTAGTGAACCTTCTCTGATCTGCTTCGAGTGCAAATATATCCCTCCTGAAGGAAGGGGTCCCAAACTGTGCACAAGCAGCTTGCCTTGTTGATCAGCAGCCCTCAGTCAAGGGTATGAAAGTATGTTATATCAATTTCACACCAGTACCGTGTGCCAGCAGCCAGTCTGGCAAATACATTGCAGTGTATGGTGCACACATGGCCATGTTTTAAAGGAGGGCAATCCAATGATTGGGGTCTGACCCAATGTCTTACCCAATGAGGGGGGTAATCCTCATTGCAATCCATGGAGGCACCTGCCAGCTAGGGTGTCGAGGAAGAATAAGCCAAGAGCATTCTCCCATACCAGTCCAGGGGCTTGGCCACAATCAGGCATCTGGTTGGGGTGTTACTGGTCAGGGGATGTGCGCCTTTCCACTCCAGGGAGTGGGTCAGCCCTGTGGCTCCATAGCAGTCAGACCAGGGCTAGGGCTCATGTGGTTGGGAAGATGTGCAGCTAGCAGTCAGGGATTTAGGCACTGGGCTGTCCACAAGGTCATACGAGGGTGTTGGCTAGGGTCAATCTGCTCAACCCTTCCACAGAAACTAGGGAAAGGGGAATGGGGCACTACCACTGGAAGGAGACTCAGGAACCTATTCTTCAGAATGGAAGGCTAGTGGCTGAGGATAAAGTGGGGGGGGGGGGTGGATAGTTGCGAAGGAGGGGAGGACAGCAGCATCTGTATAGGGCAGATATGGTAAAGCATGAATGGGAAGGTGGTAATTGTGAAGGGGCTGGTTTTATCCACAAGTGAGGAACACCTTGCTTTCAAGGAAGGAGCAGACTACCACCACACCTGGCATGATCACCTCCTATGCCAACGCTGAGTATAAAGGTGGGCAGTGGAATGTTCATGAAGACTGATGTGATGGGGACCCAGAGAGATATAAAGCTGGCAGAAGGGCTACCAGAAAGGGGACTGGGATGTCTGAGACCGCACTAACAGGGAGAAGCAGAAGCTGGAAGCCTCTGGTTGAACATCGCTCGCTGTCAGCCTCCACCAAGCTGGAAATCTAAACTACAGCAGCAGGAGGCCCAGACACTGGAAACAGCCTCTCGGCTCTGTGGTGAGCATTGCAACCAGGAAAGGACTGGGCGTACATGTGGCAGCCATTTGTGTGGCTGAAATCTGACCAATTTACCAAGTTAGCTTCCATATTTCAGGATGTGGAGCTGCCGGCGTTGGACTGGGGTGGACAAACTTGGTGTTTCAACTTCATATTTCATCACACTCAAACCTCGTCACACTCTGCACTCCCACATCCATCATTGCATTCCCTTTGTTTTTGTGTTACGTAGGAATCCAGACTTCAGTATGAACTTAACAGTTTGATCCCAGCTGAATAACATGCAACCATCTTGTATCGCCATGAGGAACCATCCCTGATTCAGCAGCATAAAACCAAGCCATAAAGGAAGCCTTTATATCTAACCCAGCAGCCTCCCTGTTGCCTTGAAAATCCCTTTTCAGATATCTGACTGCTGGCATTTGTTCAATCAGCCCAATACCACTCAGTCTAATGCAAACCTCCATCACAACACGTCACACCGACACTTGCTCTGGCTCCCACAGAAAGGCATACAGCAGATTGTTTGCATGAGGTGTGGCATTATAGTTCCATTGCTGTGTGCAAACAGAATAATAGATGCAGTCATGTTAACCTGCCCTGTACATATGCCGTGACAAATAAAAACCTAATAGTTCCAATCGATAAAGTTCATGTAAACTTTTAACACCCTCATATTATATTCCCGCTGTGCTCGCACAAAAATCGCATGCTTAAAATAAACAGCACACAGAGGAATCCAATTCTAATTCTAATTCTAATGAATTCCACACATCAACTGTTTACACTATAATATGAACAGGCGTGTTGAATGTATTATTTGAAGCAGCTCAAAGTCGTCAAAACAAGTGGAGCAGCCACTTTAAGTGCTTTTAAAAGAATCATAGTGTGTACAGCATGGAAAGAGATCATTTAGCCTGTCAGACCCATAGAAAAGGCACTCTCTAATCGCACTTCTCTGTCTTCTTGCCCTAGCCCTGCAATTTTCTGTTCATTAACCAATTCTCTTGTGAAGGCCTTGATTGAATTTGGCTTAACTACACTTACTCACTGAGTTTTTCCTCATGTCACCATTTCTTGTTTGACAATTACCTGAAATCAATATCTTTCAGATGTATCTCTCTGTTTCTCCCACCTCTCAAACCCCCTCATAATTCTGAAGTAGAAAAAGATATCCTGAAATCTTTGAGAAATGAAAATAAGGCAGTACGAAGTGAAAAATTGGGAAAGTGCCTGAAGTGTTGGTTTCATAAGGCTATCAAACAAAGCTGAGGAGAGGTGAGAGGAAAACAATTTGAGAGAGTTTTGAAGAGTGGGGTTATTAATGCTCAGAAGAAGACAGGAGCAATATAAAAGACTCGGACTGGAATACCAAATAATGCCACCTGGGGAGCGTGAAAGTCAAAGTGGGGAAAGGTCATATGAGGATATTTTAAGAGGTTGAGAGAGAACAGGGAGGCAGTTCAGAGAGGTTAGTTGTGGTTTAGAATGTTGGGTGGGCGTGAGATATTTTGTATTTGAGAGTTGCACTTTATGGAAGGTGAGAGATATGTTCAAGTATTGGAATTTTGGCTGTGAAGGAGGACAGGGTCAATGTGAAATATGTTGTGGAGGTGGAAATAGGCCAGAATGATTACAGTACTTGAAAATTAGCTCAGGTTTGAACAAGTTTATTGAGATTTTGTATATTGTATTCCAGACAAAGGGAGCATCTGAGAGGGAGTGGAATGGAGTTGTACAGCAGGGACTGGAGTCTCTGGGCCAAATTTAGCTCTCAGTGACAAACAAGCAGATAGTGTTAACTGTTCACTGCACATTTACTACAATGTTCCTCTGGGATTCAGCACTGCAACCTAATAGATGTTAAACAGCCAAAATGATATGGCACACTCCACAGTGATCTGTATGAACTGGGCAAACAACTGTGGATCATTTTAATCAATCAAAATGTTAGAGCAGCACAGAGTCTGAATCAGGAATTAACAGGAAGGATATTTAATTCAATATTAAATCAATTGCATCAAACAAAATAAAGGTAAAGAAGGATCGAAGTAAGCAACATAGGTAAAAGTAACAAATCAAAAAACTAAAATTGATTAAAATTATATTCTTTCAACTCTCTAGCAATTATTAAAATTTGTAAGAGTGAATATGCAGTGTCAATGAAGATGCTTAGCATGTGTTGACCCTTAGGTTAAACCACCACTAGTTGTCTCTCTCTCTCTCTAATGAGAGAGTGGACCCCTTGGTAGGACAACAAGAACTTCATTTATATTTACAGAAGAAAGTACAATGCTTCATCTTTCTTACAAAATTAAATTCTATCTCAGAGGCAGACACATCAGTGTCATACCATTCCCACTTAAACAATGAGCTGTTTATGTGCTAGCATTATAGCATAGCTTTCGGAGGATTTAAGCATTTCAGAGAGTAACTTCAAGAATGATGCATTTGTCAGGACTGTTGGTCAGACTTACTCATTGGTAACACCAAGCTTGCTTAGTAGCATTAATGTTATTTCTGCAGCAAGCTGTGATTGGCTGGATAGTTATAGAGTCATAGAGATGTACAGCACAGACACAGACCCTTTGGTCCAACTCCTCCATGCCAACCAGATATTCTAAATTAATCTAGTCCCATTTGCCAGCACTTGGCCCATATCCCTCTAAACCCTTACTATTCATGCACCTATCCAGATGCCTTTACACACATAACCGTCTGCGTGAAAAGGTTGCTCCTTAGTTCCCTTTTAAACCTTTCCCCTCTCATTTTAAAACTCTGACAGCTCATTTTTGACTCCCCTACCCTGGAAAAAGACTTTGACTATTCACCCTATCCAAGCCCGTCATGATTTTATTATCCTCCAAAAAGTCACCCCTCAAGCTCCAAGGGAAAATAGCTCCAGCCTATTCAGCCTCGCCCTGTAGCTCAAACCCTCAAATGCTGGCAAAATGCTTGTCAACCTTTTCTGCATCTTGTCGTGTTTAACAACATCTGTGCAGTGGGAGTGAAAAGTTGTGGCTTTGGTCTCCCTCAATGCAGAATGGGCTCAAAGAATCTAAAAGTTTATAGTAAAATAAGAGCCCATTCTTTCCATTGGCTCTATGCAGGCACTTCGACAGAGAAATAAAAGGTTGTTCTGCCATCTCTCTGAATCTCTTATCACCTTCTGCTTTAAGTATTTACCTGCTGCTCCGTTGAATGACAGCTCCCTTTTGCCAGCAGAGATAGAATTGTCATAGTTCAACAAACCCCCAGGCATCAGCTGGATCATGGTTAGCTGTAGTGCCCCTAAACCAAAAAGAAAGTGAATCTTCAATTCTGAAAGATGTGCTTTTGTTTGCATTTGATCCAATTATGAATTATTTGAGCTTTTCATGCAGCTCACTTTAAATTGTATGAGACCCTTTTGTAAAGACAGCTAAAATGATCACACCTACATGCTTATACAATTACTTCTGCAAATTCATGGAGAACTTTAAATGTCAATATGTTGTTTTGAGGGACTTGTTATTAGATTGTAAAGAAAGATTTCTTTAATAGAAGGCTTTTACCGTTGCTGAACACACCTGGGACTCTATTTACCTCTTCTTGATAATATTAGTGAAGTATATACATACAAGTTAAGAAGTGGCATTTTGCCAGAGGAAAACACTCAGGGAATTGGTACACTGAGCATTTAGCTTAATCAAAAATAAGTTCATAAGCTATAAAGAAATGTAAGGGAGAAGTGCAGAATTCTACTTGCTACAGCTCTGGATAAAAGATATTTCTTAAAATCATATCCAGAATAAAGGACAGTAGATAATCAGAAAGAGCATACCCCACTGTGGTGATTGCTATTCAACAACAATGTTATTGATTTTTAACTATTCTCCGAAGTGGTTGAGAATGCCATTCAGTTGCATGAAGCCACCATAAACTGCAGAAGACTCACCTATGTCTTCTAGGAATAAAATAGTTAGGAGATAAATAATAGCCCTTTCAATGACATCCACATTCCAAGAATGATTTTTTTTTGCATAAGAAAGCTGTAGGGCAGACCTGGAGATTAATAAATCGATTTTGCGGTATTACCATAGCAATGAAACAGAAGTTTTGTTTCCTTTGCCTCAGCTCATAGATGTTGCAACTATTGTAAATACCATGCAGTAAGAGGAGTTAAGGCCAGTCTGAGTGTGCAGGAAGCTTGGGAGAAACTGGGCTTAATGCCAACAGCAGCATTGTCAATTAACTAGGCGTGGAACAGAAGTGCACGACTAGGCAAAAGCTTAGGTAATAGATTGTGACTGAGATGTGCTATTTGATTGAAAATGACTGCAGGGACAATGTGTTATTTGTGCTGCATAAAAGTAGCAGTGAAGATCACCTCAGTCCTCTACTTTCATTCCTCAGAGTTCTTTCAGGCATCAGCAGGGGATAACTCAGGAATCAGTCGCATTGCAAGGTGTGAATCTAATATGCAGATAGCGGAAATCCTATATCCCATTGTACTAAGTACATAAATCTCAGAAATAACCAAGAAAAGTAACAGGCATATATAATATGCAACATCTCTAGATGTAGGGTAAAACCCTATCGCAGCCTTTTGTATACTCTCTCTGCAGGAGGTAGAACAATGGAATGCCAAATTTTCAGTGAACCGTGCTACATAATGATGCAGTAGCTAACACAGATGCATTACACATATTCCTTGGTGGAAAGAACATACAGAGTATTAGACGGGAAAGCAAGTGCCCTGGTTGGACAGACATTTTGAGCAATGCTTTAGATACTTGGAGTGGGAGGAAGTAGCCCAACTCGAGCTCCCCAGAGAGGATTTTTTGAATTTATAACATGTGATGCTCAGGATTACAGCAGCTGGAAGAACTTAAATTCCATTAAAAGCTAGGCTCAGTGATGGTAACCATGAAACTATCACTGATTGTCACATATATAAAAAAAACTGTCATAAATGCCTTTGAGGGAAGGGAAATTGCCTTCCTTATCTGCTCTGGCCTACATTTGAATCCAGACCCATGGCAATTCAGGGTTATTTGCCCTATGAAAAGGTTTGGTAAGACATTCAATCAAGATCACTTTGGAGTAAGTAATGAATATTGGCATTGCCATTGATGGCCACATCTCATGAATGAATAAGAAAAAAGAATATGATTGTTACAATAACAGATGCCTCACCACGGGTTTTTCTGTTGCAACATCATTGACCTGAAATGTTTGCTCTGTTTCTCTGTCTGCCTCCAGCATAGTGTCAGCATTTTCTGTTTTTATTTCCGATTTTCAGACTTTGAAGTATTTCATTTCTGTGATAAACTTAAATCACTCTTTGTGGCTCAGCATGGACTTAAGACATCTAATGGCAGTACTGAAAGAAGAGCAGGGATATCTCTATTAGTGGACCATTTTGACTGTCTATTTACATAAATAACAGCCATGACTGTACATCAAAAGAAATGCACGGGGTTGACAGTTGGATGGGAAAGACATTATTGAAACACAAATCATATTTTATTTTTCTAGCATCAAAGACTTTGAATCCCATTGAATCTATGACTAACTCATGAATGGTGATCAGTAAGTTGAACTTCCAACTATTCAGGCTGCCCCCTCATCTATTGTTACACAGACATCCTTCCATGACTAGAAGGATTTGTTAATAGTGTTTATTAAGGAGGATGGGAGAAGACTTGTCTGATGTAAAAGTAGACCATTTGGTTTAATCGGGCCATTTCAATGGTGTAAATGCAATGTAGTGCTTCATGCTCAATGTTGTGCTTTCTATTCAAACTTACCAGTGTCATTATTTTTGAGCTGGTGCTCTGAGTCATATTTGGGTGGTTGGCAGTTGCTGTTGTGGTTAGACTATGCCCTAACCTGTTTATCAGCACACACGATGAATCTTACTTTTCAACAAGTAAGCCAAAATACCAGTCAGTTTGACTTTCCTCCACAAGTGTAGTTCTTCCATTTTATGGCTGAACAACACTCCAAAGAGGTTGGAATTAAGGTAAAGAATCATCAGCCTGCCACATTTCTCTTCTAATGCCCAATCCAAAATGATTGTGTTCTCTTCATTCAACACTTGCTTCTTTATTTGTAGCCTAAATAATCCGAGCACACGGTCTCTTCTTGGTCCTACATTGTTATCTCTGGATATTCCCAGCATCATCCATTCCTTGTCACTTGTCCTTCATTAAAATGACCCCGAGCTGACACTACTCATATAGATGACATGTGGGCTTGGCTTCCACATGTCTACTGGCAACATGCAGCTGTTTCCTATTGGATGGGCCACAATTTCTTTTGTTTAAACATTGAAATTACATTGGATACATTATTTGATCCTTATCACAAACTTTTGAGCCTTGCCAATACTTTTATCTTTCTCTCTGACCACTGTCTGAGGTCCTCATCTTATTTGACTCCAAGGCATACGATCACCTTATGTCTTTGCGATCATACAGATTACCTACCTCCACGTCCTTGATGTTGCCCATTTCTGTCATAGCCTCACTCAATTTTCCAGTCAATCATTTTCCCGTAATTTACTCACCTCCAGATTTGATTATCTCAATACTCTCTGAGCCTACCTCCCACTGCGTCCCCAATAAATTTTGGCTCATAAAACTTTGCTGTCTGTATCCCATCCATATCAGGATCTGTTCGTCTATCAGCAGGACCAAGCAGTGGGTGTCAAGGGACCTGATGATCTGGCTGTCTTCTGTGGTTCTGTTTGTGTTTGGAGCCCCTGGAGATTGAGCATGTGGTATCCACCATTTCATTTGAGGCTTTCCATGACTAATGAACATCAGAGGGACTGAAATGCATTATCAACCCCAGGGATTACACTTTAATCTGTTATTAAGTACTCTTTAGAGTTTTGGCTTGTTCTTGTTTGGCTTGTTTTTTGATACAGTGAATTAGCAGTGTCCCATTAAGAGGTATTTTTGACTCTCCAGCATTGAGGCACGTCATTCAGATGACTAACTCCTACCCTCCCCAATAAAAAAAATCTCTTAAAGACCATCCCATCATCCAGGTCAGCTCTCCTAATATTTTGGTTTTTGGATTGGCCTCCATTTGTATCAGATTATACAAAGCACTTTGGACCATTTGCATGATTTAAAGGTGTTTAATAAAGACAAGTTATTTCCTCACATTTTTGTGGAGAAATGGTCCAAGCATTAACAGTAATGAAACGGGAAAGAGAAAAGCAATGATTTTACAACAGCATTGAGGACAATCTAACACTTTGACAAGTAGTGAAATAGATACTATAACTTTAATTTATATCACTTCAAGTGTCTTGTTTTGATCTGACAAACCTCTGACAGAAACAATAAAGAACTAGAGTTTAACAGGTTAGGTAAGGGTGCCAGGGTCTGAAACAGCCTTGTTTCCCTAATTTCCTCTGCCCTTCTCTTGTTTACTTTTCACACTTCAGTTCACTGCTACTAAATCTCCTCCCAGTTTTCCCTTAATCCCTTTCTGCTGTGCCATTTCTATCGGTGGCCTGGCTGAAGTAACCAACCAAGTGTAACTTCCTTAGTGACCCGTGCC
Source organism: Chiloscyllium plagiosum (assembly GCF_037043375.1). Taxonomy (NCBI): domain Eukaryota; kingdom Metazoa; phylum Chordata; class Chondrichthyes; order Orectolobiformes; family Hemiscylliidae; genus Chiloscyllium; species Chiloscyllium plagiosum. Next base: position 9,378,152 of record NW_028270144.1, read on the forward strand.
TCCACAGAATCTTAACGCAACAGTTTTAACAAAGAGATCAAGGGATACCCAAATGCTGGACAGAGCATCCTCTAAATCACAAACGGTCCACATTTCCTTTTACAAATCCAAACAGGGTTTGATGCAAGTTGGGCCAGAGTATGGTTGGTGGGTGGGAGGGGGAGGAAAGGGGGTGGGGAGAAACAGGTGCGTTCTTTATTACCTCGTAGAACAACAAGCTCCTGTATTCAGTTAGCTCACTGCAACATAAGATAAGCAGACCTCCTACTGTTGAATTATGACCTAGCTTTCAAAGAGATGCCCTCAGGATCTGCGGCAATCCTTCAAACAGCTTGAAAAAATGAAGCAATTCAAACGAAAGGCTCACTGCTGCTGGGGTTGTCTGATTACAAGGACTTTATTTTACTTGGACTTTTAAGTCGATCAGCAACACGAAAAAGTTCAATGTCATTTGTCTCCAAGAAAGGTGCTACTGTTCTTCATGATACATTTTCCTTTTTGTGTTTAAGCATTCGTGAGAAAAGTATACAGAGCAGGCCAGGTACTGCCTGTTTTCACCTCACCAGCCTCACCTGCCTGTTTCCGGCCTCAGTCTTCTGCTGTTGACACCCTTATCCACACATTTGTTACCTCCCAATGATGATTTTAACCTACTCCTATCTGGCATCCCATGTTCTACCCTTCATTAACATAAGATTAATTGAGGATATCTGGTTGGCATGGATAAGTCGGACCAAAAGGTCTGTTTCCATGCTGTACAACTCTATGACTCCATCAGGCTGTTTAAATAATGCTGCTCATATTCTAACTCATATCAAATGCCCTTTACCCATCATCCCTATGTTCGCTGACCAACTTGACTCCCATTTAAATGATGCACTGAGTTTAAAATTCACATTTGTTTACAAACACTTCCCTTGTCTGGCCTTTTCAATTCTCCATAAATTCCTCCAGTTCGGTGATCTTCTGACTAATTCTTAGCACCGGAATAAGTAAGGAATGGAGGGATATGGACCAAAGGCAGGCAGGAAGACTAGTTAAATTTAGCATCATGCTTGGCACAACGTTGTAGGCTGAAGGGCCTGTTCCTGTGCTGTACTGTTCTATGTTCTATTCTAATTTTAGCCCCTCAAACGTCCCCTGTTTTAATCATCCCATTATTGGTCGCCATGTCATCAACTAATTCCATCGTAAGCTCTCAACTTCCCCCATTAAACATCTCTACTCATTCTCCTCCTTCCAGACACTTCTTATCTTCAAAGAGTTTGGTCATGTCTTCTTATGTCGCTGAGTGTCATACTGCGTTTCAGAGAACCTCTGAGAAAATAAAAACTTGGAACATTTTATTACATTAAGAATGTTGAATAAATACAAATATTTGTTATTGCTATGCACAGTCATCACCAACCTCTCCCATTAAGGGTACAGCTTGGTTAAAGAGAGGCATCACCACATTTCTTAGAGTCTCGTGAGTTGTCATTAGTCTCCACTTTACCTTTCAATGAATAATGGTTTGAACCATTAAACCAAAAAAGGAAAGGGAGATTATGGGATTTGGGCCTTCACTTTAGTGCTGTCCTCCTGGATCTGCATGTGTTAAGGTGCAATGCATAGTGATATTTAATTTAAACCAAAGTGGGAAGTTCATGTATTGGTAATTTATCAAGGTTTGAATTTGCTTTTCAGCAAATTACTCATTGTGAGAGCTAAATCACAAACATAAATATATCTTTCTATTCCTTATTGAAGGGTCAGTTTGTCCCCACTCCCTGCCCATGTCTCAACATCTTGTGCTTCTGTTCCAATCAATCATTTTCGATCATATAGGATCCTCAACGGCCCTCACTAATAGCTCATTGCTCAGTGCCAAAGAATGTGGAACAGGGACATGTTGATATTTTTTGCCAGCAACTCCTGAATCCCAAAATATCCATGAGTTTTTGTTGCTTGTTTTAATGGTACTATTGTTGATTTGCACCTTGATGAATTGCCTCAGGATATTTTTGTGACAAAAGAAAAATAACCTTTAAGAGTTTCTGTGACTTTAATTAACTATTGAATCGGTAAAATTCAGCAATTGGAGCAGGTGGATACATTTAGATAAATGAGACCAAATATTTCCTGATCTTTATCACAAGAAGTGCAGCTAATACTAGCGAGACAGAATTCACAGTGTGTTTACAGAAAAAAATCATTGATCTTCACTGATGTTTTCTGCTTTGAGATAAGACTACAAGGGCTGGGTACAGACCTGAAATATTGATATTTTAACTTTTCATGAGTGGGAGTAATGTTTCTGCATTATAAATAATGACAAGTAATGCTTTGTTTTATAGTTACTTTAGCACCTATTGACATGTGAAATATTATTCAACTTTTAGCTTTTACTTCAGCTCTTCCTGAATATATTCAGAATGAAATACATTTAGAAATTATTTTGCAGTTTTCATGTTATTTACAAGTCCTAATTCAAAAGTGACTATTATACAAGATTTGTTCAATTATCACTCATTTCCAATTAAAAATACGCTAGGCATAAACAATACATTTTTATAAATTACATTGGATCACCCATCCAATTATAGCTGTGTCTGTTTGAGAACCATACTAATCTATACTATAACAAGGATAGCACAAGAGTTGGTGGGTTCCTAATTTCCAATGATAAAAGTGAAGTGTTACTAAGACTTCAAATATTAAACATTGAAGCTGCAAGTTGCAAACAAAATAAAATACAATTGCTTATGGAATTTAATCCAGTCCATTTTAGGATGAAACATTTGATGTAAGTTTGCTTCCAAAAAAGTATTTTACGAGAGGCTGCAATGCTTTTGTTACCTTCTGTGACATAAGAAACTAGATTTGGATACCATAATACTGACAAATTGAAATGAAGTTGATTACAGCTAATTATTATATCAAAACATTTACAGATACTGAAATGCTTGGGATAATATGAAACTATTCAAATATAACAGAGCAATGCGCTTCTAGTATACTCGCATGCTTCAAGTGATCTGGTGTAAGATGGTTTATAAGATATTTTTACCTCAGACCACATGTTATGACACAGCGATAATGTCAGAACCCTATCTCTTAGATCATAGAATCCCAACAATCCAGAAAGAGGCCATTCAGCCCAACTGGTCCACACCAACCCTCCGAAGAGCATCCCGCCCAGACCCATCCCCCTACTCTGCATTCTCCATGGCTAACCCATCTAGCCTCCACATCCCTGAACACTATGGCCAATCCACCCAACCTGCTCATCTTTGGACTGTGGGAGGAAACCAGAGCACATCGCGGAAGTCCACGCAGTCATGAGGAGAATGTGCAAACTCCAGACAGATGTTCCCCAAGAGTGGAATCGAACCTGGGTCCCTGGCTATGAGGCAGCAGTGCTAACTGCTGAGCCACCATTTCACCCTGTCCCTTAAAGGTATACTGTTGTAACACAATGGACTGGGCTCATGAAATTAATCGGGAGGCCTTGTCAGTCCAGTGATGGTAGGACATCCTCCTGCTATTAAGTCAGATAATAGACAATAGACAATAGACAATAGGTGCAGGAATAGGCCATTCTGCCCTTCGAGCCTGCACCACCATTCATTATGATCATGGCTGATCATCCTTAATCAGTATCCTGTTCCTGCCTTATCTCCATAACCCTTGATTCCACTATCCTTGAGAGCTCTATCCAAATCTTTCTTAAATGAATCCAGAGACTGGGCCTCCACTGCCCTCTGGGGCAGAGCATTCCACACAGCCACCACTCTCTGGGTGAAGAAGTTTCTCCTCATCTCTGTCCTAAATGGTCTACCCAGTATTTTTAAGCTGTGTCCTCTGGTTCGGCACTCACCCATCAGCGGAAACATGTTTCCTGCCGCCAGAGTGTCCAATCCTTTCATAATCTTATATGTCTCAATCAGATCCCCTCTCAGTCTTCTAAACTCAAGGGTATACAAGCCCAGTCGCTCCAGTCTTTCAGCATAAGGTAGTTCTGCCATTCCAGGAATTGACCTCGTGAACCTATGCAGCACTCCCTCAATAGCCAGAATGTCTTTTCTCAAATTTGGAGACCAGAACTGCACATAATACTCCAGGTGTGGTCTCACCAGGGCCCTGTACAGCTGCAGAAGAACCTCTTTGCTTCTATACTTAATCCCTCTTGTTATGATGGCCAGCATGCTATTAGCCTTCTTCACTACCTACTATACCTGCATGCTTACCTTCATGTACAGATGTGGAAAGAGGCCAATGTGTGTAAATCCCATGATAACAGCAGGATGTTAATCAAGCTCTTTGATGAACTCTTGCCACTGATCATCCCTGAGCCCACCACAATTTAGCAGGGGGCTCAGGAATTAAATGGGAGACATACATTTCTCCCTGACCTGCAGAAGATTGTCCAGAAAATTCTGTAGGCTGGGATTCAGGCTAGGGAATCCCTCTTTGACAGTCCCTCAGTGCTCAATGGAGAAATCTGACTTTGAGGAGGGAGGGGACACCAAATGCCAAAGCCCTCTCTTGCCTCTGATCCCTAACACCGCACCTAACCCCTCCACACAGATTTCCAGTGACTCCCTCACTGCAGTCCCCATCTCTTCTCATTAATCAGTGCTGTACAGGAGAGTAGTTGAAAGTATCATCACAAGATAAAGCCCACCATTCAGGATATTGAGGACTGTTCCTGTGAGGAGCTAACCAGTACACTTTCTAAGACCAGTCTTGCACTACCAGTTGTTCTAGTGCTAAGTCCATGATTGATCCTACCTTCTGCTGGTAATGTCATGCGGGCATATTTCTCCATTTTGGTATCAATGACATAGACTAACACCAAAAAGAAGGGTTGGTGGCAATGAATTTAACCAAGGCTCTAGATCACAATAGAATACGTGAATGCCAGCAGTGGTTGTCTGTCATTAGAGTTTAGCCACACCATATGGTAAGGGTGATGACAGCATTGTATTTTTTGTCGTATTGCATGAACCTTGAAAGAACATTGTAAAGTGAAAGGCTGAGGGCTCTTGAGGGCATTGTAACCTCCTCCCCCCGTGTCTTAAACAGCAGAGAAGATCTGCCACTGGCCAGTCAGATGTTTGATTTTGTCAGGCTTGGCCCACAGAAGTGATGGGAGGGCATGTGATAAAGAACAGCAATAAACATGGGTGGCTTTAATCTGTATCTAAACTGGAGAAATCAGATTGGCAATAGTACCCTGGATAAGAAGTTCATAGAATGCCTTTGCAAATTTTATTTTGGAGCAGGACTTTCTGAAATTAGCTTGAGGTGTTGAATATATCCAATCCTTGCTCAACTAAGATCATGTATAGAACAACTGGGGTGGCATGGTGGTTCAGTGGTCAGCACTCCTGCCTCACAGCACCAGGAACCTGGGTTCAATTCCAACCTGGGCTGACTATGTGGAGTTTGAATGTTCTCTCTGTGTCTGCTCTGGCTTCTCTCCAACGTCCCAAAACATGCAGGTTAGGTGGATTGGTCATGCTAAGTTGCCCATAGCGGCCAGGGATGTGCAAGCTTGGTGGATTAGCCATTGCAAATGTAGGGGAATGGGACAGTTTTTGGAGGGCCAAGTATGGGTTGAATGGCCTGCTTTCCACACAGTAAGGATTCTATGTATCTAAGAGATTAAATGAGATTTGGTATTGTGTAACATATTAGGATTAATTAAAGACCTCAAAGTAAAAGTACCTCTAAATAACACCCAGTTTAAAAGGAAAAGGCTGGATTTAAGACTAAATAAGGGAAACTAGATAGGTTGGAAAGCTCAATTAGCTGAAGTGAACGGGTATATTAGGATAGGGGATCAAGCAACAGAGAAACAATGGTTGACATTTAAGTGCATATTGTAGAATAAGAATATTCCTATTATAAAGAAAACATCTAAAGAGGAGACAGTGGTTAGCTAAAGAAATTCAGGAAAACTTAAGGAAAGAAGGAATATAATTGTGCAATGCAGAGTAGCAGTCAGGTGATTGGTCAGAGAATACCGAGAAGGTGAGTCAGGAGAAAGCCATTAGGGTATGAGAGAAATAAAAGGAAATAGATAGCAGTAGTTTCTGCCAGAGTTGATCCTCTAGAGGTTGAGAATGGGTATTACATAGAAATAAGGAAATAGTGGATGAAATGAACAAATATTTTGCTTCTGTTCTAACTATGGAGAATACGAAAAAAATCCATTCCAGTGATTGCTGTGATCAGGACGTGGAAGGGAGAGAAGATCTTAATGGAGTCACTGTCACTGGGGGAGCACTACTACTGGAACAATATGTTGACAAGTCTCCAGGTCTCGATTAAGTTAATCCCAATGTCTTAAAAGAGGTGGCTAATGAGGTGGTAGCTGCATTGAGTTTAATTTGCTCAAGTTTCCTAACTTCAGGAAAGATTCTATCAGATTCCAAAGTCATAAATTTCAGAATGCAGGGAGTCAGAAAACTATAAGCCTGTTAGCTTGATATTTGTTGATGGGGAAGTTTTCTATTTTCCTAATCAACCTATTAAACGGTATTATTGCACACCTCTGGAGCAGAAGGGACTTCAATGCAAATCTCCTGTGCCACAGTAACCTCTATTGGGGAAGGATGTTTTTTCTTTACTTTTTTTTTCTTTTTCTTAATATCCAGAAGTGTTCTAACACACAACCGAATTTTTCTTTCCTGCAGCACTAAATATCCTGTGCTTTTTCTTCATCAATTAACCACCACTAGTAAATCTTAGGGCTGTTTTCTTTTAACCTGTTTTCTAATCAACCTGTTCAGAGATGTTATGACACATCCCTGGAACAAGTGGGACTTGAATCAGGCCTCCCAGCTCAAAGATTGGCTACCACCACTGTGCCACAACAGCCCTCTGGGGAAGGTTTTGTTTTTTTCTACCAGAAGTGTTATCACATACATCTGAATGCCTTCCCATTGCCAAAATCATATGACTTCTTTTTTGCTTTTCTTTTAATTAGTAACCACCACCAGTAAAACACTGACATTGCTAATTGAATTCTTACAAGCAAAGACCATAATGCAAACCATCAAAGATGAAAGGGCGGGGGGGGGGGGGGGGGGGGGGGGGAGGGCAGTTGCTTTTGAGAGAGTGCGAGGAGACTAAATCAAAATGGAGTTGGATGGGGAAACAAAGCACTATATCACCATGGTGCCCACCTCTCTCTAAAGGCATTGAGAGTGTTGATGGACACCACATGTTCCTTCTCCAAGGACACCCAGGCACAAATGTAACAGCAGAAGAGGGTCAGAGAGTCAGCGGAGCTGGGGAAAGCTTTACAATTGATCAGTAAGGGGGTTATGGCTGGACACTTAGGAAAACCCAATGTTACTATGAACAGTCAACGTGGCTTTGCATCAATCAAATAGCATTGAACCAATATATTGGAGCTCTTTAAAAGAGCAGTATGATGTGGATAAAGGAACAGATAGTTGTGAAGTACTGGGATTTCAGAAGGCATTTGATGATGCTATGTCAACGGTTGTTACACAAATTAAAAGCTCTTGATGTAGAAGTATATTGTAAACTCTGTGATTTATAAACATGTATGTATTTAAAATCATTTATTGAAATTTGGGTTTTTGTTTTTTGAGATGGAAATTTATAGGTTTCTTTTGTGCGGCTGAATTAGCTTCTCAGTATTTCTGTGGGCAGAATTAACTTTATTAAAACAGTTTTTGGAGCCATGTCTTTAGAATGAATGGTTTTTATTTTCACCACTAATGGATTTTGTTTGTCTATCTTAGACTGTTATGGAATGCAGCAAGATAAATAATGTGTCCTCAATGTTTGTTAGAAATGTCTGAAACTTTTAAGCTTAAGTTCTATACCCATAGCTTAGAGTGGAAGCGGTTTCAGTTTTTCTTTGAGTTTTGAGAAGTCCTGCAAGTCCTTGGAATAGGAAAACTATATAGACCAGTGCTCACGAGAAACAAAGGATATATAGTGAACTAGGTCACCTTAAAATGAAGCATTACTGTTTTCAGACTAGAAGTGTCGGGTTAAAACCCAAAGTTATCTAAAGCTGAGTACATTTAAGACCAGATGTATGCTCATTCTCAAAAGAAGCTATCTAAAGTTCCATTCTGAAAGTTGAAGTGACAGATGACTTAAATCGACTGAACTATTAGAAACAAGGAGACTGATACAGGAGTTGTATGAGTACTGTTTTGGGCACTATATCAGGTGTTGCTTTGGGTACTATAAAAAGGCTTTTTTTTCCTGTTATTGGAAATGTTGGAGATTAAGGGATAATTCTTGGAGACTCCAAGCATCTTGGAGTGTTGAGAGTGTGGTGCTGGAAAAGCACAGAAGGTCAGCGTCCGAGGAGCAGGAGAATCAATGTTTTGGCAAAAGCCTATTCCTAATGGATTTTCTTGCTCCTCGGATGCTGCCTGACCTGCTGTGCTTTTCCAGCACCACACTCTTGACTCTAATCTCCAGCATCTGCAGTCCTCACGTTCACCTATCTTGGAGTGTTGGCAACTCTTAATCCTGGATAACATTTTGCTTCAGCCAATAACAATATAGGACAACTGGTCAATGATTGCCTCTGTACTATTGCTGAGGATTGTTCGAGATCATCATGGTACTCATTTACATTACAATCTCAAGTCCTCAAACTAAATCATCATCAAGAAGCTCAAATCTCAACTCAGAGATGTAAGTTGTTATACATTCTTTCATTCCTGATAATTGAAGGAATTTATTTGGTGGAACTGATGATGTAACACATCATTCAGGGGGAGAGTCATTTCCCTGTCTAGACATTGCAGGATGGTGCTGAGCAACTATTAATAGACTGATTGGGATAAATTCATTGACATTGTCACCTATAATTATTGGATACCGTGAGTTGCTGTTATGGAATGGTGTTTGCAGTTTTTGGATATGCATCATCTTAAGTGGCGAAATGCAGCACATATTGAGGGAATACCAAGAATGGGAGAAAATGAGGACTGCAGATGCTGGAGATCAGAGTTGAGAGTGTGGTGCTAGAAAAGCACAGCAGGTCAGGCAGCACCTGAGGAGCAGCAGAATCAACGTTTTGGGCATAAGCCCTTCATCAGGAATTCCTGTTGAAATGTGATTCTCCTGCTCCTCGGATGCAGTGGGATACCAAGAATGCAATCCATTGAAGGAACAAATTGTGGAGAGAAATTAATTTGAGTAAAGAGCTTATTTTTCTTTTCAGTTTGCAGAAACTAAGGTTAACATGCAGGTTTAGTTGGCCGTTAGGAAGACAAATGAAATACAAGAGCACTGCTGAGACTGTGTAGGGTCTAGTCAGATTGCATTTGGAATATTGTGAGCAGTTTTAGCCAGCATATTTAAGGAAGGATGTACTGGCATTGGAGGGTACCCAGAGAAGGTTTGTAAGGATGCAGGACTTATCAAATGAGGAGTGGTTGAGGACTCTGGATCTGTACTCATTGGAGTTTAGAAAGATGAGGGGGGGAATCTGATTGAAACTTAAGAATACTGAGAGGCCTGGATAGATTTGACATGGAAAAGATGTTTCTGCTAGGAGAGATTAGGTCCCAAAGGCACAGCCTCAGAGAGAAGGGACAATGCTTTAGAATGGAGGTGAGGAGGGATCTCTTGAGGAGATGATGGTGAATCTGTGCAATGCATTGCTGCAGAGGGCTGAGGAGGCTGAGTCATTGAGTGTATTTAAGACAGAACTAGATAGGTTCTTGATTAGTAAGGGGATCAAGAATTACAGGGAGAAGACAGGAGAATGGGGTTGAGAGTCTTATCAGTAACTGAATGATAGACACACTTGAAGAGCCAAATGGCCTAATGCTGCATCTATGTCTTTTGGTCTAAGTTGATGCAAATTATTGAGAAAGCCGCAAGAAATTCCTAAACATACCAGTGAGAATATTTTGTCTAATTACATTACTGTGAAGTTCCTTTTATGAAGAGCACAATTTTATTATGTTACAGGTACTATATAAATGAAAGTTGTTGATTAACTTATACATCAACAACTACAGTCAGCTTCGATTCTTTCTAATTTGATTGTAGCATTTTACTTTAAATTTCTGTCATCTGGAAACTTTAATAAAAGGATAAAAATATCTAGGTCTCAAGACAACAGGTTTTAATTATCCACTTTAATCCCCATTTTCACACCAGCTGCTTAGGAACCTTGTTGTCTTGCTGCTGTGAAGCCCTTTTCTCACTGAGGGGATGGAAGTTGGGAGTGGGACGATGGGTTTGTCCACATGGGACCAACGGTACTATCCAATGCAATCTCTTTCTCTCTCATATTTCCTGTGGGTTTATGCCTAATCAAGTAAGTGTGAGTAAACATGGTGCTGTTTTCACTGCACTCCCTGAGGAAAAATGATCATAATTAAAAGAATGAGTCACTAAGATTATAAAACCCTACAGCTTGCTAATCATAGGTATATAGGTTTCAGATGTATTTTCTTTCAAGAGATGGATTTAAGCTGACTAAAATATATAGCTTATAATAGACGTTCAATGTTCAAACCATGTATAAATCCAATCTTTTTTAGATGGAACTGATAAAACCAAAATAATCTGTTTGCCTGGGTAAGATGTCATAACAAAGAGTTTCATTTTTACTGGCTGATCTGTGTGGGCATTACACTCACAATTGAGGAGTTACTTTACAGGATAATCAACTAGATTGCTGGCGAACAAAGAACAGAGTGAAAGGGCTGTTTTGAAAGAACAGGAAGGGATATTGTCTACTGAAATGCTCAGCAGAACTATCAAATGAATTGTAGTGGGGTGCTGCAAAATGCATCCTCGATTGCAATTTTCGATTTCTTGAGGCTTAAATGAAACAAGAATGAATGAGATGTTATGACTGTCCGTCTGTGTTGGTAAGTTTGGCTGGGATTTTCTTTTAGCAGAAGTATCTAATGTGGAATTGAGCCCACGCAATAAGCTCAGGTGGGGTCTGACAGAAATGAATTTAATGCAGTTTTCTGACTGTTATCTTGATGTTGTACGATGCCCTTTCTGTACTCAATCTTCTGTTATAACTGCATCAGCTGTGATGCTGACATAATGTTGATGATTGAATGAAATCACCCCTTGGTCCTGGAGTTTACAAGCACTTTCAGCCATGAGGAACTGATTAGGGTCAGGAACTTGGGTTAATTTGTTTCGCTCTCCCTGGCGAAAGGACACTATCGAGTTATCAATAATAGAACGTTACAGATGAAAGTGGGCCATGTTTGTATTGGTATTTTTCTCTACATAAACCACCTAAACTAAAATTGTCCAATTCTGGTCAATGCAAGATCTTTGCCTCAACCAGTGTGTTTTAGAGTGATAAGCATCACAAAGCATCTTCCCAGTACAGTGTGAGCATCAAAACGATCCCCTGTTGTTGAAAGGCAATATCCTAGGTAAATAAATGGCATGCGATAAAATGTGGAGCTGGGAAGGCACAGCAGGTCAGAGGAGCAGAAAAGGGGGAGTAGACTTTCTGGAGGAGTAGACGTTCCTATTCCTCTGATGCTGCCTGACCTGTTGTGCCTTTCCAGCACCACATTTTATCGACTCTGACTTCCAGCATCTGCAGTCTTTACTATCTTCAAATAAATAATATGCGTCCTATTGCATTGAACGAAAGAGTTAAATAATCCCAGAAAGCACTAGATTGGTATTCAGGAAGTGTGCACAAATATCCGTTCAGAAGCACACTGTCACCATTTAATGAAAGATCAAACTAGGGCATCTTTTAACCTTGCCTGAAATTTGCATTATTCTAATTGCATATGCAAATAATGGGTCTAATGCTTGCTTCAGATCCTTGCTGTAACATTGGTTTGCCCTGAGGCAGACAATGTGAACCGTAAATGTTATAAATATATAGTTTTTAAAAAAGGTAAAGACAAGCCATAACCATCCTGATTGTTGAAATTCCAAGACCTATGACCTCCAGGATCCATCCTAACCTCCTATAGCTGATTCCACGTCTCCAGCTTCCCCAGTTCTTGATGATCACTTCATTTACCCTAATCCCTCTATTTAGCTCCTAAAGTACCTGCCAGTATGCAACATAATGCAACAATACAAGCCCTTTCTCCACCTGCAGACATTTGAGGTCCATTATTTGAGGCTGTTTGGACCACACCAGTTTTTGGGCTGTGCAGAGGCAAAAGTCAGCAGTGCAAAATTAGCACCTGAGACTGAGTACCTCAGGTATTATCTCCATTATTTAAATCTGGCTGATAAAATTTCCTGAGCCTCGGCCATCTGAAGGAAAGAAAAGACTAATACATGGAAAAGCTAAGTTACTTTCTACATTGTTTGGAGGTGGAACTAAGTTTCTTCCCATCCCCAAGTTAACCACTTTCCCTTTCCACAATAAGTATCCCACATATTCACTGATCAATGCCCATACAATCAGACTCCTTCCCATGATCACTGATACCCATTCAAACCCAGCTCTGCCTCAAAATGTTATAAACTACCTACAACTAAACCAAATCAGTACCCTACCTTGAACTCAATTTATAAGTAATGGGTGGCACAGTGGCTCAGTGATTAGCACTGCTATCTCACAGTGCCAGGGACCCGGGTTCGACTCTAGCCTTGGCTAACTATGTGTGTGGAGTTTGCACATTCTCCCCGTGTCTGTATAGGTTTCTTCTGGGTGTTCTGGTTTCCTCCCCCAATCCAAAGATGTGCAAGCCAGGCGAATTGGCCACACTAAATTGCCCATAGCGTTAGGTGCATTAGTCAGGGGTAAATACAAGTAGGGGAATGAGTCTGAGTGGGTTGCTCTTCGGAGGGTCGGTGTGGGCCGAAGGGCCTGTTTCCATGCTGTAGAGTATCTAATCTAAAAAAACCCTGCTTCTGTTCTGCAGTGTTCCCCTGTTTGTCAGTCAGGCTGGCCTCCAGGTCGAGATCCTGTGTTTAGAAAACAGAGTCAAAATTCCAAGCTATTCAGTCAACCTGGACTTCCTCAACTAGACCACTTCTCCCAGCCCATTTGGAAAACCAAGCCCAATAAATTTTAGAGTCATTGTCCTAATTACGCAGAATTTATTGCAGCTTGCAGCCACAAAGTGGAGATGTGCTTAAGTGATCAATGCAGTTTACTTCAGCTAAGTAAAAATGAGAGCTTTTCCTGGTGAAATGCTGTTTTTGAAGTAAAGCTGATCTCTGCTGTTAGTAGTGAACATGAAGAGGTAAAACTGAGTCCTGGGCTGTTTTTATTACCACAAAATGAGCATCAATTTGGCTCAGAAAATGAATCTGGTGTATTCTACAAATAAAAATGAATGTTCCAAAGACAAAATGCTAATGTATATTTAATGCATCTGTAATGAGGCTAAATCCAGCATGCAATGCAATGGGGATTAGCTCAGTTGTTGACGGCTGGGCTTGAAGAAAGAATGAAATTGTACAAACTCATTTTATTAATGAATCAGCAATTGAACTGATACAAAGCCTAGCAACAATGATGACAGGGAAGATGATACCTATGCCCTGTCTGCTTAAGGTTTAGAAATGATCTCAAGTATTATATTTCTCAATTATTTGTCAATGTTTTTGCGTTTCTCACTGACAGTAAAATGAATTCACTGTAATTTTAAATGCTGTTGTGATTGTATTTTTATCCCATTGTACTCCAAGGGGGTTAAATGACCATCCTTGTCACAGTTGGAGTGTTTTATACATTTGTACACATTGTGAAATAGTGCACTGTCTGAAGATTGTCTTTATCACATGAGAATTTCTGACATGCTTCATTATACTGATGCCCTGATGTCGCTTACAACTGATATTCTCTACAAACTGAGATTGCTTTTAATGTATTGTCATGTTTTAGATACCGTTTTCAGTCTCGAGTGGAATTTGGCCCTCCTTTAATCGTTTGTTTTGGCACATGGCTGAGATATAATTTCACTTTGGCATCTCCTCCTCAATATCCTGGAATTGTTTGGTATTCATTTCAAATGATAGTTAATGAATCTGTTCCAACTCTGGGTGCCATCAAAACATTTTGTGGATTAACTCTGAAGGTGAACAACCTCCAGATGCTTGATTTGAAATATATATCCTATTAGTGACTTGATTGCATGTTTAGGGATTGACTATTAGAAAGTACGGAGCAAATAAGGAGCTATTTAGGGCTTGAACATTTGTTCTCCTGATTTTACACTTATTTGAAATCACCTAATTATCTGTATCACATTTAAAGAAATAATTCAAAATTGTGATTGAACACATTTGGAGCTCCATTTCCTTAGTCTGTTGATATGAGTTCCACATTGAAAGGGTGCTTTCCAGGTATGATCAATAATCTACAAACAAGCCCTTTTATTTCTGTACTTTAGTCTTGGCGATTACTTTGCAGCAGCCAGAAGTTAAAAGATAGGCAGCACAAATAGCATAACAAAGCCTGCCAGTAAAAGTTGAAAACAGCTGAGCATGTTGAAAAAGCTTGAGAAAGCATGGAGAGTCTCACTAGACCAGTCCATAGCAGGAACCCAATGTGAGTTAACCATATTTGTGGAAAGGTAAAGCATTTTATATTGAAGAAGAAATTATAGACTGAGAAAGCAAAAGATGTTTTATGATGCGAGAATAGGTAATTAATCATTGGTGTATCATTATAGAACCGCTACAGGACGGAAACAGGTCCACACTGACCTGCCGAAGAGCATCCCACCCAGACCTATCCCCTTACCCCATAACCCTGCATTTCCCATGGCTAATTCACCTAGCCTCCACATCCCTGAACACTATGGGCAATTTCCCAGGGCCAATCCACCTAATCTGCACATCTTTGGACTGTGGGAGGAAACTGGGGCCCCCGGCAGAAACTCACGCAGACACAAGGAGAGCATGCAAACTCCACACAGACGCCCGCGGGTGGAATTGAACCCAGATCCCTGATGCTGTGAGGCAGCAGCACTAACCACTGAGCCATGTTGTACCATGCTGTACCATGCTGTAATTATTTAAATAATCTAAATTTATTTAAACAGTAAGAAAGGTACTTGTGATAATGGAATGTGTTAAGAAAATTGGCCTCTTTGTACATTGTAGGGATTCTCTTTGATTCTATAATCAGTATTGATCACAGGAACAATGGAACAGGAATAGGCCATTCAGCCCCTCAGGTAAAAACAATGACTGCAGATGCTGGAAATCAGATTCTGAATTTGAGTGGTGCTGGAAAAGCACAGCAGTTCAGGCAGCATTATTCTTGATGAAGGGCTTTTGCCTGAAACGTCAATTTTCCGGCTCCTTGGATGCTGCCTGAACTGCTGTGCTTTTCCAGCACCACTCTAATCCATTCAGCCCCTCAGGCTTGATCCACCATTCAATGAGATCATGGCTGATCAGTGGCTAGACTCCATATACCTGCCTTTGATCCATATTCCTTAAAACCTTTGGTTAACAGAAAGTGTATCTTTCTCAGATTGAAAATTAACAACTGACCCAGCAGCCACTGTCATTAATGGAAGACAGTTCCAAACTCTCTATCACCCTTTGTGTCTAGAAGTGCTTCTTAGCATCTCTCCTGAATGCTGTGGCCCTAATTCTCAGCCTATGCCCCTAGTTGTAGAATCCCCACTCAGTGGAAATAGTTTATCTTTATCTACACTGTCTTTTCCAGTTAATATCTTCAAGACTTTGATTAGATTATTGCTTAACCTCCAGATTCTAGAGGAAGCAAGCGTAATTTTGTATAATCTCTCCTCATAACATAACTATTGGGCCAGACGATATAAGGCCAGAATTAGGCCATTTGGCCCATTGCATCTACTCCCTCATTTGATCAAGGCTGATATGTTTCTTAATTCCCGACTCCTGCCTACTCCCCATAACCCTTGATCCCCTTCCTAATCTTAAACCTGTCTATCTCTGTTTTAAATACAATCAATGGCTTGGCCTCCACAGCCTTCTGTGACAATGAGTTCCAAGGATTAACCACCCTTTGGATGAAGAAATTCCTCCTCATCTCAGATATAAAGGTCATCCATCTCTCTGAGGCTGTACCCTCGGGTCCTAGTCCCGCCTGCTCGTGGAAATATCTTCTCCACTCTATCCAGACCTGTTAGTTTCTGTAAGTTGCAATAAGATCCCCCCTAACCCTTCTAAACTCTATCAACTGTGCCTCATATGATAAGCCCTCCATACTAGGATCATTCTCATAAACTTCCTCTGGACATTCTCCAATGGCAGCATATCCTTCCTTAGATACGGTGCCTAAAACTACTGTCAATATTCCAAATGTGGTCTGACCAGAGCCATATACAGCCTCAGCAGTATATCTCTGCTGTTGTACTCCAGCCCTCTTGAAATGAATGCAAACATTTCATTTTCCTTCCAGCCTGTCAGCTGAACCTTTTAACTATGAGAGAATCCAGAACTAGAATTTCCAAGTTCCTTTGTGCTTCAGATTTCCGAAGTCTTTCCCTTTTAGAAAGTAATCTATACAGCTACTTTTTCCCACCAAACTGCATAATCTTACAAGTTCCCACATTGTATTCCAACTGCCAGTTCTTTGCCCACTTACCCAGCTTATCCAAGTCTTTCTGCAGCCTCACTGCTTCCTCAACACTACCTATCCCTCCATCTATCTAGGTCATCTGCAAACTTAGCAACAAAGCCCTTATTTCCTCTGTCTAGATCATGCTATTAACCAAATGGCCTACAATGCCATCCGATTTTGTGTTATCAGAAAATTTGGATTAATGATTTTCTGTTTGATTATCTAAATCATTAAGGTCTGAAATCTGGGGATCATTCTTATAATCCAGTGTCTAAATCTGCTCACAGTACTCCAGGTAGGGCCTAACTGCAGCATAAGAACATAAGAACTAGGAGCAGGAGTAGGCCGTCTGGCTCTTCGAGCCTGCTCTGCCATTCAATAAGATCATGGCTGATCTTTTCATGATCTCAACTCTACTGACCTGCCTTCTCATCATAACCCTTAATTCCTTTACTTTTTGAACAATTATCTATTTTAGCTTTAAAAACATTTACTGAGGAAGCCAGTCAGAACATCCTCTCTACTTCTATCCTATCTATTCCCTTCATAATTTTATATGTTTCTATAAGATCCCCCCTCATTCTTCAAAATTCCAGTGAACATAATCCTAGTCTACTCAGTCTCTCCTTGTAAATCAGCCCCTTCAACTCTGGAATCAACCTGGTGAACCTCCTCTGCACGCCCTCTAGTGCCAGTATATCCTTTCTCAAGTAAGGAGAGCAAAGCTGTACACAGTACTCCAGGTGTAGCCTCACCAGCACCTTGTACAGCTGCAACATGACCTCCCTGCTTTTAAACTCAATCCCTTTAGCAATGAAGGGCAAAATTCCATTTGCCTTCCTAATTACCTGTTGTAGGTAAAAACAATGACTGCAGATGCTGGAAACCAGAGTCTAGATTAGAGAGGTGCTGGAAAAGCACAGCAGTTCAGGCAGCATCCAAGGAGCAGTAAAATCGATGTTTCGGGCAAAAGCCCTTCATCACTAATTACCTGTTGTAACCAACCTTGTGTGATTCATGCACAAGGGCACCCAGGTCCCTCTGCACAGCAGCATGCTGCAACTTTTTACCATTCAAGTTATAGTCCTTTTTAGTGTTATTCCTATCAAAATGGATTACTTCACATTTATCCAGTTAAAAATCACACAACACCAGGTTATAGTCCAACAGGTTTAATTGGAAGCACACTAGCTTTCGGAGCGACGCTCCTTCATCAGGTAATCACCTGATGAAGGAGTGTCGCTCCGAAAGCTAGTGTGCTTCCAATTAAACCTGTTGGACTATAACCTGGTGTTGTGTGATTTTTAACTTTGTACACCCCAGTCCAACACCGGCATCTCTGAATCATGTTCACATTTATTAACATTGTAATTCATCGGCCAGACCTTCAGCATCCTTGTACTCAGTCCTCCAGATATAAGAAAGCATTCTGTTAACTCTCTGATTATTCCCCTGTCCAGTATCATAAGACCATTCGACGCTGATTGAATGGCAGAGCATAAATTAGGCCATTCAGCCCATCAAGTCTGCTCTGCCATTCAATCATGAATGATAAGTTTCTCAACACCATTCTCCCACTTTCTCCCCATAACCCTTGATCCCCTTTACAATCAAGAACCTATCTATCTCTATCTTAAATATACTCAATCATCTGGCCTCCACAGCTTTCTGTGGCAGTGAATTCCATAGATTCCCCACTCTCTAGCTGAAGAAGTTTCTCCTTATCTCTGTTCTGAAAGATCTTCCCTTTACTCTAAGGCTGTGTCCTCAGATCCTAGTCTCTCCTATCAATAGAAACATCTTCCCAAAATCCACTCTGTCCAGGCCATTCAGTATTCTGCATGTTTCAATTAGATCCCCCCTCATCCTCCTAAACTCCATCGAGTATAGAGTCAGACTCCTCAAACGTTCCTCATATGTTAAGATGTTCCTGGGACCATTCTCATGAATCTCCATGAAATATGTGGCCCAAAACTGCACACAATACTCTAAATGTGGTCTTACCAGAGCCTTATAGAGCCTCATAAGTATATCCCTGCTTTTATATTCAAGTCCTGTCAAAATAAATGCCATCATTGTGTTTGCCTTCCTAACTATTGACTCAACCTGCAAGTTTACCTTGAGAGATTCCTGGGCTAGAACTCCAAATCTCTTTGCATTTCAGATTTCTCAATTTTCTCCCCATTTAGAATATAGTCCATGCCTCTATTCTTCCTACTAAAGTGCATGACTTCACACTTTTCCACGATGTACTCCATCTGCCACTTCTTTGCCTATACTCTTAACCTGTCCAAATCATTCTGCAACCTCCCTGTCTCCTCAATGCTTCCTGTCCCTCTACCTATCTTTGTATAATTTGCAAATTTAGCCAGAATGCTGTCAGTTCCTTCATCTAGATCGTTAATGTATAAAGTGAAAAGTTATGGTCCCAAAACTGAGCCTTGTGGAACACCACTTGTCACCAGATGCCATCCTGAGAAGGACCCTTTTATCCCCACTATCTGCTTTCTGCCAGACAGCCAAGCTTCTATCCATGCTAACACCTTGTCTTTAACACGATGAGCTCTTATCTTACTCAATAGCCATGGGTGTGGCACCTTGTCAAAGGCCTTCTTGAATTCCAGGTAGATAATATTCATTGGCTCACCTTGGTCTAATCTGCATTTTACTTCATCAAAGAACTCCAGCAAGTTTTGACGCATGACCTAATGTTGATGAAGCCATGCTGACACTGCCCTATTTTAACATACACTTCCAAGTATTTAGAAATCTCATCCTTCATGATGGATTCCAGGATCTTATCCAGTACCTCAGTAACCTCTCCAAAAATTCAATGAAGTTTGCCAGGCACGATTACTTATTGTGAATCTATGCTGGCTCTCCCTTATTTAACATAAAATTAAGTAAAATTTCCAAAATGTTAGACGGTTAAAAAAAATTCAAAAAAAAGCTGATCTTTCAAGGATAAAACTTTATATGCAATTCATCATCAGGGTGGCATGGTGGCTCAGTGGTTAGCACTGCTGCCTCATAGTCCCAGGTTCAATTCTAGCCTTGGTCTGTGTGGAGTTTGCACATTCTCCCTGTGTCTGCATGGGTTTCCTCCCACATTCCTCTCACAAAGATGTGCCGGGCAGGTGAATTGGCTATGCTATGTTGCCCATAGTGCTAGGTACATTAGTCAGAGGGAAATGGGTCTGGGTGGGTTACTCGTCGGTGTGGACTGGTTGGGCTGAAGGGCATGTTTCCACGCTGTAGGCAATCTAATTTAATTATCTGGTAACTAGAGAAAATATTTACAATCTCTAGGAAACCTACTGAAGAATATTCAACATTTAATACAATTGAAATGTTTGAACAATTTAAAATAGTGAAAATAGTTACGTTTGTTAAATATTAGAAAATTCTTGCAACTGCTTCGAATTAAATCATTTAAGTAAGAGGAACTACAGCAGTGAAGTGAATAACAATGGAGAAAGTGATTCCATCCCTTAGTAAATGTAAAATTACAAATCATTCAGACAGAGAATCATGGGAATGATGAACCTGGAGAATTTTCTGTCACAAAACACTGTGGAAGCCAGGTTACTGAACTAGATTACAAGGAGGATATAAGTCATGCAATTTCTTCAGGATATTGATGGAAACCCAGAGAAGAACAAGTGAATGCATTTCTTTAATGTGTGTGTCAGTTTGCAAGAATTGTTTTAAAACGACAAAATGTAAGTGAGGCGACGTTTACCTTTGATAATATTGTAAGAGAATTTGACAATTACTTCACGTCAAGTACCAATTTTATGATGGAGAGAGCAACATTTATTAGAGTACAGCTGGTAAGAGAACCTATTAGTAACAATATGAGTGATCTTTCCAGACTGTCAGAGTTTTGTGATGTGGTAATTTACAACCAGAACAAATTTGAGATAGAATTGTTGTCAGAATTGCTAGTCAATCTCCTTCAAATATAAGCAGATCACAAGTTAGAATGATCTATTTAGATAGTAGTGAAAAACTTAATTAAAACAAAACACAAGGAACATGATAGTGTAAGAGGTTGAGCACAAATAGGTCATTCAGAACAATGAAGGCTCCCTGCCTTCATTCCTGATGAAGGGCTTTTGCCCGAAATATCAATTTTCCTGCTCCTCGGATGCTGCCTGACCTGCTGTGCTTTTCCAGCAACACTCTAATCTAGACTCTGATCTCCAGCATCTGCAGTACTCACTTTTGCCCATTCAGCACATTGAGCCTACTTCGTCTTTTAACATGATCATGGCTGATCCCTTATCTCAATGTTCTCCTGTTCTCTCTTGAAAACTTTAACTACTAGAAATCTATCTATTTATTCATTTCTGGCTTCCATAGCTTTTTGTGGCAGAAAATTCTTCAGGTTCATGATTCTCTGAGAGAACAAATTTCAGCTCATCTCAGTGACAAATGGCCAATCCCATATTTGGAGACAGGGATCCCCTTGTTCTAAGATGCCTCGGCCTTGCTGCATCCAGCCTGTGCAATCCTGTTAGAAGTTTACATGTTTTTATGTGATTCCCTCTTATTCTTTTCAATTGCAGTGAATCCAGTGTCAAGAGTGTGGTGCTGGAAAAGCACAGCCGGTCAGGCAGTATCCAAGCAGCAGGAGAGATGACATTTTGAGCATAAGCTCTTCATCAGGAAGAATCCAGTGTACTCGAATAAATGCTGCAGTGAATCCAGGCCCAGTCGATCCAATCTCTCCTTGAATGATAATTTTGCAGGACAAAAAGGAATCAGTCTGATAACCTTCCCTGCACTCCTCATGGCAAATATACCTTATCCTGGGAAGGACACCAAAGCAGCACAGAATACTTCAAGGCGCAATCTCACCGAGGTCCTGTACAGCTGCACCAAGACCTCCTTGTTCCAGTACTTAAACATTCTTGTAGTGAAGGCCAACATACCTTTTGCCTTCATAATCACTTGCTGCACTAAATGCTCGGTTTCAATGAGTAATGTACAAAGACACACAAGTCCATTTGTAGATCAGTGTTTGTAAATCTATCAGTGTTTACACAATGCAATGTCTTTTCCTTCCAAGTTTACATGTCCAGGTTATACTGCATCTAACATACATTTGCTTATTTACTCATGATTTGGAGATGCCGGTGTTGGACTGGGGTGTACAAAGTTAAAAATCACACAACACCAGGTTATAGTCCAACAGGTGAACAATCACCTGATGAAGGAGCGTCGCTCCAAAAGCTAGTGTGCTTCCAATTAAACCTGTTGGACTATAACCTGGTGTTGTGTGATTTTTAACTTATTTACTCAATTCATTTAAACCATCTTGAAGCCTCTTCTTACCCTGCTCACTACCTAACATCCAACCTGGTAGTGCCATCAGCAAATTGGGAAATATTATTTTTGACTCCCTTACCCAAATTATTGATAAGATATTGTGAATAACTGAGGTCCATTCACTGGAATGTGCGAATGTTTAACAGAATGGATACAGTGGCAGTCAAATAATTTATTTTAGCCTAGATTGTATCAAGTTCTTGAATGTTAGATAAATTGGAATGTACAAGAACAATTACAGTGATATCCAAGTGCTCAGTTGAAAAGACACTCTGTATGTGTCCATGAAAATGCAATATGCTGATAATCTGGCTCAGCAGTACATTTGGGGTAATCTGAATTTCCAAGATTTATATACAACATTTGAAGTAAATGTCTGTGAATAAACTAAAAGGATGCTGTTGCAATATCCTGTAGCTGAGAGTGTTGCGTATAGTCTCAGTGAACTTTCATCCGATTGTGAGTGAACGTTTGGTATCCACCCAAGACGAAAATTAGGCAAAGTTTGGAGACTCAAACTTTGGCAAATTCCATAACTTCATAAAACTCATTTCCTACTTACTTACACAAGCTACTGACATGGGAATGCCTTTAATTTATTCAACCACGTTCAACCAATCATTTTTAACTTTAGTCTTAATGTGGAAGGTATCATTTTGGCTCCTTAGTAGGAAGGTCTCCATCGGAGGCATGTATTGGATTGCAGTTCATACTCAAAAGGCATACTTGCCTATTCCTCCTTGCTGCCATCTTGAACTCCCAGCAGAAAAAAAAAGTGCCCATTGGCAATGTCAAGGCCAGATATATTTGTAAGTAGCAAGCCTTGAACAAATACTGATTTCTTGGATGTATTACTCATTCTTGTAGTATGGACCTTAAGGAATCTCTGAAGAGCATTCTTAGTTATCATAACAATGCACAAACTACAGGGCAATACATTGTCCAACATCATCCTTCAACTCACTCAATAAAATGCCAATGGACTTCTTGCTGTTTTCTACAATCTATCCTATTAATCACTTATCCCACAAAATGCTCAAACATTTTGATAATCTGCATTATTTATGTGTTGACTTGTGGTCCTCCATGGAATCTTTTAAAATAATTAATTTTAGATTTTCAGTTTGTTTTGATTGCATCATTCATCACCTGATCTTGCTCCATTTATTGTCATGATGCATTATCTTCATGTTGCTAAAACTATTTCTTCCCTATTAGTTTTTGAAAGTTTAATTAACTCTGGAATTATTCTTATCCAAGGGTTGTTTTTGAAAAGTTGTAAGGAGATAAGTGTTGAACTTGACACAGTTATGAACAAAGTTTTCAATCCCATCCTGCAGCTCAATGACAAACTGAAAATTTGGCAGCTCTTCAGAGCTCGTCTGAACAGTTTGTCAGTTCACCATGAAGTTATTCCTGCTTTTATATAGTCCAATACATGGACTGTTGTCCAACCAAATCGAAGTTTCCGTTGCCCATTGAAGTATCAAAGAATCCCTACAATGTGGAAGCAGGCCATTCTGCCCATCAAGTCCACACCAACTCTCAGAAGATTTTCCCAAACCTATCCATGTAACTGCATTTCCCATCGCTAATCCACCTAGCCTGCACATCCCCTGAACACTATGGGCAATTTAGCATGGCCAATCCACCTAACCTGCACGGCTTTGGACTTTGGGAGGAAACTGGGGTATCCAAAGACAACTCCTGCAGATACGGGGAGAATGTGCAAACTCCACACAGGGAGTCACCAGAGGGTGGAATTGAGCCCGAGTCCCTGGCAATGTGAGGCAGCAGTGCTGACCACTAAGTCACCAAGCCACCACCAATTAGTTTGTATTTTATCATGCTTGTTACTTTCAGACTAAATCATTAACTTTTAGGGTAATATGATCTTGTCCCAAATGCTTCTAATGATTTCATGACAGAAATAAGAATAGCTTTTCTGAATCATTTTTGAAAAGGATTCCCACATACAAGTATTTTTTTTTAACTGAGTAAAGTTAAGGCAATTATATAATGAGGAGTAACACAATATTAAAAAAAATACTGTCTTTCAGTTACAACATCTGACTGTTTCCTGGATGCATCTTGCTTCCTGGACTCAAATATCTTTTCAAGAACCCAGTCTTGTTGCTGGAAATTACTATTATATTGCTTTGTCCTTTCATGTAGCACATGCAACTACCCACAGGCACTCTGTTCATACATTTTTTCCTTGAATAATTGTATCTACACTTTCCCCTTTACATTCTGTGACTCTACCTTGTTACAGACAACAGAGAAGTGCTGGAATGATTTCCCCTCATCCTACTGAAGACAGATACACCTTGTTGTGAGACCAAGATCTAGTTGTATTATTGCTGGACTGCTAATCCAGAGAAAGTGAGGACTGCAGATGCTGGAGATCAGAGCTGAAAAATGTGTTGCTGGAAAAACGCAGCAGGTCAGGCAGCATCCAAGGAGCAGGAGAATCGATGTTTCGGGCATAAGCCCTTCTTCAGGAATGAGGAGGGTGTGCCAAGCAGGCTAAGATAAAAGGTAGGAAGGAGGGACTTGGGGGAGGGGCATTGGGAATGCGATAGGTGGAAGGAGGTTAAGGTGAGGATGATAGGCTGGAGAGGGGGTGGGGGTGGAGAGGTTGGGAAGAAGATTGCAGGTCAAGAAGTCGGTGCTGAATCCGAGGGTTGGGACTGAGATAAGGTGGGGGGAAGGGAAATGAGGAAACTGGAGAAATCTACATTCATTCCTTGTGGTTGGAGGGTTCCTAGGCGGAAGATGAGGCGCTCTTCCTCCAGGAGTTGTGTTGCCATGGTCTGGCGATGGAGGAGGCTAAGGACCTGCATGTCCTTGGCGGAGTGGGAGGGGGAGTTAAAGTGTTCAGCCATGGGTCGCTTGGGTTCGTTGGTCCGGGTGTCCCAGAGGTGTTCTCTGAAATGTTCTGCAAGTAGGCGTCCTGTCTCACCAATGTAGAGGAGGCCACATCGAGTGCAGCGGATGCAGTAAATGATGTGTGTGGAAGGACAGGTGAATTTGTGATGGATATGGAAGGATCCCTTGGGGCCTTGGAGGGAGGTGAGAGGGGAGGTGTGGGCGCAAGTTTTGCATTTCTTGCGGTTGCATGGGAAGGTGCCGGGAGTGGAGGTTGGGTTGGTGGGGGGTGTGGACCTGACGAGGGAGTTGTGGATGGAGTGGTCTTTCCGGAACGCTGATAGGGGAGGGGAGGGAAATATATCCTTGGTGGTGTGGTCTGTTTGGAGGTGGCGGAAATGACGAAGGATGATACAATGTATCTGGAGGTTGGTGGGGGTGGTAGGTGAGGACCAGTGGAGTTCTGACCTGGTGGCGATTGGAGGGGCGGGGTTCAAAGGTGGAGGAGCAGGAAGTGGAGGAGATGCGGTGGAGAGCATCGTCAACCACGTCTGAGGGGAAATTGCGGTCTTTGAAGAAGGAGGCCATCTGGGTTGTTCGGTATTGGAATTGGTCCTCCTAGAGGCGAAGGAATTGGGAATATGGGATGGCGTTTTTACAGAGGGCAGGGTGGGAGGAGGTGTAATCTAGGTAGCTGTGGGAGTTGGTCGGTTTATAGTAAATGTCCGTGTTGAGTCGGTCGCCCAAGATAGAAATGGAGAGGTCTAGGAAGGGGAGGGAGGAGTCTGAGACGGTCCAGGTAAATTTGAGGTCGGGATGGAAGGTGTTAGTAAAGTGGATGAACTGTTCAGCCTCCTCGTGGGAGCACGAGGTAGCGCCGATACAGTCATCAATGTGTAGCGGAGGAAAAGGTGGGGGTGGTTCCAGTGTAGCTGCAGAAGATGGACTGTTCCACATATCCGACGAAGAGGCAGGCATAGCTGGGGCCCATGCAGGTGCCCATGGTTACTCCTTTGGTTTGGAGGAAGTGGGAGGATTGGAAAGAGAAGTTGTTCAGAGTGAGGACCAGTTCAGTCAATTGAAGGAGGGTGTCAGTTGAAGGGAAAAAGTGAGGACTGCAGATGCTGGAGATCAGAGCTGAAAATGTGTTGCTGGAAAAGCGCAGCAGGTCAGGCAGCATCCAAGGAACAGGAGAATCGACATTTCGGGCATAAGCCCTTCTTCAGGAATGAGGAAGGTGTGCCCAGCAGGCTAAGATAAAAGGTAGGGAGGAAGGATTTGGGGGAGGGGCGTTGGAAATGCGATAGGTGGAAGGAGGTCAAGGTGAGGGTGATAGGCCGAAGTGGGGTGGGGGTGGAGAGGTCAGGAAGAAGATTGCAGGTTAGGAAGGCGGTGCTGAGTTCGAGGGACTTGACTGAGACAAGGTGGGGGGAGGGGAAATGAGGAAACTGGAGAAATCTGAGTTCATCCCCTGTGGTTGGAGGGTTCCTAGGCGGAAGATGAGGCGCTCTTCCTCCAACCGTCGTGTTGCTATGGTCTGGCATTGGAGGAGTCTAAGGACCTGCATGTCGTTGGTGGAGTGGGAGGGGGAGTTGAAGTGTTGAGCCACGGGGTGGTTGGGATGGTTGGTCCGGGTGTGCCAGAGGTGTTCTCTAAACCGTTCCGCAAGTAGGCGGCCTGTCTCCCCAATATAGAGGAGGCCACATCGGGTGCAGCGGATGGAATAGATGATGTGTGTGGAGGTGCAGGTGAATTTGTGGCAGATATGGAAGTATCCCTTGGGGCCTTGGAGGGAAGTAAGGGGGGAGGTGTGGGCGCAAGTTTTGCATTTCTTGCGGTTGCAGGGGAAGGTGCTGGGAGTGGAGGTTGGGTTGGTGGGGGGTGTGGACCTGACGAGGGAGTCATGGAGAGAGTGGTCTTTTCGGAACGCTGATAGGGGAGGGGAGGAAAATATATCCCTGGTGGTGGGGTCCGTTTGGAGGTGGCGGAAATGACGGTGGATGATCCGATGTCCATGGAGGTTGGTGGAGTGGTAGGTGAGGACCAGTGGGGTACTGGTTGGGTCAGCTGGAAAGGAAGAAGCGGCGGGCTTTGAGGCCTTCGTGATGGGGGATGGAGGTGTATAGGGACTGGATGTCCATGGAGAAGATAAGGCGTTGGGGGCCGGGGAAGCAAAAATCATGGAGGAGGTGGAGGGCGTAGCTGATGTCCCGAACGTAGGTGGGGAGTTCTTGGACTAAGGGGGACAGGACCGTGTCGAGGTATACAGAGATGAGTTCGGTGGGGCAGGAGCAGGCTGAGACAATGGGTTGGCCGGGGCAGTCAGGCTTGTGGATTTTGGGCAGGAGGTAGACACGGGCGGGTTGTGGGACTATGAGGTTGGAGGCGGTGGATGGAAGATCCCCTGAGATGATGAGGTTATGGATGGTCTGGGAGATGATAGTTTGGTGGTGGGAGGTGGGCTCATGGTCAAGGGGGCAGTAGGAGGAGGTGTCCACGAGCTGGCATTTAGCGTCAGCAATGTAAAGATTGGTGCGCCAAACTACCACCGCGCCTCCCTTGTCTACCGGTTTGATAGTGAGGTTGGGGTTTGAGTGGAGGGAGTGGAGGGCTGCATGTTGCAAGGGTGAGAGGTTGGAGTGGGTGAGAGGGGTGGACAGGTTGAGGCGGTTAATGTCGCGACGGCAGTTGGCTATGAAGGCGGGTAAGAGCCCAGCACAGGGATGTCTAGGTGGATGGGGTGTGTTGGAGGTGGGAGAAGGGGTCGTTAGAGGGTGGGCGAGAATCCTAGTTGAAGAAGTAGGTGCAGAGGCGAAGGCGGCAGAAGAATTGTTCGATGTCTCATCGCGTGTTGAACTCGTTAATCCGGGAGCGTAGGGGGATGAAGGTGAGGCCTCTGCTGAGGACTGATCTTTCAGGGGAGGTCTGGAGGGATGGTGAAAATACGGCAGGGCTGGGATCCAGAACCTGGTGTGAGGCTGGAACTGGGAGTGGGGGTGGGGTTAGGCGCGGGGACGGAGTTAGGTGTGTGACCATCGCCGACCAACCGCCTCCACGGTCGCCAGGAAGACCATCGCCGATAGATTCGCGGCCTCCGCGGAGTTCACAGCCACCGGGAACAACACCATTTCTGCCGTCACCGCAACTACTTCCGCCCCCGGAGTTGCCGTCGCTGCATCTACTTCCGCCCCCAGTGACGTCACTCACCTGCACAACGACCATGCCGCATGCGTCTCAGCCTCCACGCCGATCTCAGCCCCCACGCCCAATCCCGCCCCCACGCCCAACCCCGGCCCCACGCCCAATTCCGTCCCCATGCCTAAGGCTTGGAGGGCCGAAGGGCTGTTCTTTGCAGTACTTCTCCTTTTGTTCTTTTTCGTTCTGATAGAATAAGTAATTTTCATATGGAGTCTTTTGAATTCCACTCCGCAGCAAATAAGTCTGAATGCCCATTGTGATCAAGTGCCTGTAACTATTTGGATGTGGCACTCATTAATTCAGAGAAAAGATTTGTTGCATTTTAATAGCTTCTCAGTGAAATGCCCAGAAAGACTGTTCACATTTAAAAATCTTGTCATGACGTGCAGGCTAACTTCCAGAGCCTTTTCTAGTTCCATTAATTTTGACTGAAAGAAATTAACAGGTCACTTGACATCTCAACTCTGTTTGCTCTATTCTCCATTTTGGATTGAAGAAACATGTTTGTTTAAAATAAGTCCAAGAGTCCCTACTGGATGAGCATGATAACTGTCATCTTTATTAATTCACCTTCAGTTTAAGACACTTTCATTTCTCTTTCGTTTGTGTGTTTTCCTTTCACCTCAAGCTTTTCTGATTTTTTGGTGACTGGCACTACATTACTTCGATAACCTTCAAAATACAGTCGGTTCTGCTATAACACGTTTCTTCAATGTGAATTGGCTTTAACGTGACTGAAGAATATAGACCATTATTTGTATAACACAAACTTTCCTTACCTGTGTTGGATATAATGCGATTCCGGCCCTGTTACTTGGCATGGCACGACTGTTGCACAATTTTCTTATAACGTGAGATCATACGAGAATGGGAGTGTTGCATTATATCAGAATCATCTGTAAATGCAAAGTAAACTCATGTAGCAGTTAGCTGCTTTTTTAGAAGAAAGGCTGCAATGAACAATTGAATTGCTGCTGTTAAGTTTCAAAGATTATTTCTGAAGTACAGAGACCAGAGGTGGTTCAGTGTTGACATAATTCTTTGTTGTTTAATTGTATAATTAATGAACAGCAGCTCTGGTTCTGTTAGGAGGAGGAGGGGAACAGATGTATGAAGTGATTGGGGTGGTGATTTAGCAGCTGATGGAGACAACAATAGTTCTTTAGCAGGAATTGAGACAAAGAGTCAAATTTGTAAAAATTAAAGAGAGCTTCCACATTTCTTGCATCGCCAAAGTAACTACATTTTAAAAGTATTTAATTGACTGGAAAGTGTTTTGAGATGTTCAGTGATCATGAAAGTGCTATGAAAATGCCGGTGTTCCTTTATTTTATTGTGGAATGCAGCTCGCATTAATGGCATCCTAATAATTACATTCAATGGCATTGTGGAAAATATCACTAAAAGAACATCTGTGCTTGCTGTAGCCTTCACTAATGCATCTATCTTCAAATAAATTCGCTATGTTGTTGTAATGCATCTAGAAGGAGGGAGGATGTAATGTGAACACAAAAGAGCGTGCGATGATTCGTTTGTTGTGGCAGGTTTTATATCAGATCATCTGCAGTCCAATCAATAAACATGACACAGCATATCTAGAGACTGCTGGAGTAACAACCAGAAGGCTAGGTTAGAGTACCCTTCAAGCCAAATTATAGATTTTAGAGATGGTTATTGCTGTACGCCCCTCTGGCATGTGCATATGTATCTACATCATCTATACATACATATGAAAGAAAATCATAGGGTAACATAGCACTGATGATAGTTTGGACAATAAGTAATTAAGATTTCCTATTCCTGAAAATAAGCCTTAAGGGATGGATTTAAATTACATTGTAAGTGCTGTTTTTTGTCTTTCATTCCAAAAAATAAATATATCCAAACCTATATTTATTTATTCAGACATGATATGTGCAGGAACATACGCACATTGAAACTCGAATACTGTCACAAATAATGTACCGAGTACCCAAGTATTTGGAGGCACTTTGTGAGGCATTGGAGCTGACCTCTGATCACTTAATTCTTTATTTCCCAAGAAAATATTTTTATGCAACTGTTCAGACCTCCAGGGCAGATCAGACCTAAGTCTTAACCTTCTGGCCCAGAGGTAGGGACATTACGGATGTAGGTTTGCTCGCTGCACCACAAAATCAAGCTGGTTGTACTAAAACGTCAATTCTAAATGTTAAGGCACTCTAATTGGCAGAAAAATATAATGATTAATTGACTGACTTGCTGTGTGGCCAGAGAAGGTCTAGTTTTCTTTCAGACTGTGTACCTGTTGATCATTCACATCTCTTATTGCAAAAGTTCAAGGAATGAACTGCCTTAACATTTAGAATTTACAAATTTAAAGTGAAATAAATTTGATTCTGTAAGTTTATATCAGTCAAAAATAATATGAATGAACTGAGCATTTACAGCTGTGACACCTCAGCTTTGATAAGAATGGATTTATTACATCTCAGGCTTAAGTGTCTCAATAAACACACTGAATCAGCATCTACTTTTCACCATGGCATTTAATGCTGTTGTAGTGAAGAAGTCCCTGGGTAACAGTGACCAAAATATGATTGAATTTTACTCTCAGTTTGTGGGAGGTTGGAGTGAATCTGGGACTTCTATTTTACATTAAATAAGGGGAATTATGAGGTCATGAAAGAAGAGCTGGTTAAATTGAATTGGCAAGTTAAGTTAACGGATAGGTCAACCCAGATGCAGTAGCAGACAGTTAAGGGGTTAATTCAGAACACACAGAATAGATACATTTGAATCACCACCCCATCTGTGGTTAATCAGAAATGTTAAAGTTGTAATAAACTGAATAAATTGCATATAATTGTACAAAGCTGGGTAGCAAGTCAAGAAATTAGCAAAGAATGACTAAAAAGTTAATGAAGAGGGAAAAATTAAACTGACAGAGAAAGCTAGGCAGAAAAACAAATCAGATAATCAGAGTTGCTAAAAATATTTAACAAAAAAAAGTAAAAAGAAAGTGAATATTGGCACTAAAAATGTGAGACTTACAAACTAAATAATGGAAAATAAGGAAATAGCAGATGAACTGGACAGATATTTTGCATTAGTCTTCACTATAGAAATACAAGCAAAATGCCAGAAGCACCATTAAATCAGGAAACAGAAGCAATGAAGGAGTTCAGGAAATTACAATCCTCAGCAATGCGGTGTTGTGTAAATTGCTGGACTTGTGGTCTCACAACTGCCTAGTTCTGATGGACGTCATCCTCGGGCCTTAAAGGAAATCACTAGTGAATTTCAATTAACCTGCAGAAGTCAAGAATCCCAGAATAACTGATCAAATATCAATGCTTCACCATTTACTCTTTATGAATGATCCAAATTGTTTACCTTTAAACTTCCATCTGTCCTTGAACTGACTTCTCATTCCTAATCTGTGTGCATGGCTGTCGCATTATTATTTATCATTGTATTTAAAAACTAATAAATTCTCCCATTTGTGTTAACTGAAGAAAGATTAGTTAAGTTGGTTCCTTTTGAAACAGAAATTTATTTGTTTCTAAGAGATAGACATCCACAGTAGAGGGGTCTTTTTCTTTTATGAGCTTTGTTAAGGGGAATGTGAATGTTGAAAGAGAGCCAATTCATCTGTTGTCACCCAGGAGCTTTGAGATCCCTATGTGGAGCTGTAACAACTTGGGAACTTTTTTTGATTTGATTTATTATTGTCACAGTGAAATTACAGTGAAATGTTCTGTTTTGTGCGCAGTACAGGCAGATCACACCATATAAAGACCATAGGGTGACTAAATAGAGGGAGGAATCCAAGGGTCAGGCTGCAAAGAGGGTGTACGAAAAGCAAGATCAACATTAGATTTGAAATTTGAGAGGTCCACTCAGCAGTCTAATAATAGCGGGGAAGAAGCTATTCTGGAACCTTTTGCTACACATGTTTTTAAGCTTCTCCTAATGTCTGACCATAACCATATAAATGATTTTGATGCAGGAAAGAAGGTATGATCACAAAATTTGTTGATGACACAAAGATCTGTAGGAAAGTAAGTTGTGAAAAGGATGTAAAGAGGCTGTGACAAGAAACATATAAATAGGTCACATGAATGAGGAGAGAACAGGCAAATGGCTTATAAAACAGGAAAATGTGAAATGGCTCATTTTAGCAAGAAGAGTAAAAACACAAGCATATTATCGAAATGGTGAGTGATTGCAGAGCACTGAGACAAAAGGGGCCTGGGTATCCTTGTGCATGAATTGCAAAAGATTAGTATGCAGATGCAATCAGAAGTTATATTAACTAATACTATGTTGTCATCGAATATAGGGACACTGAATACAAAAGTAGGAAGACCAGCCTTTAGCTATACAGGATACTTGGTGAGAGCACATCCGGAGTGCTGTGCATGATATTCATAGAATTCCTACAGTGTGGAAATGGGCCACTTGCCCCAACAGGTCCACACTGACCCTCTGGAGAGCATCCCACCCAGATCCTACTCCTCACCCTACCCCTATAAACTTGCATTTTCCATTGTTAATCCACCTAACCTACAAATCCCTGGACACTACAGGCAATTTAGCATGGACAATCCACCTAACCTGCACATCTTTGGACTGTGGGAGGAAACCAGAGCACCCGGAGGAGACCCACGTAAACATGGGGAGAAGGTGCAAACTCCACACAATTGCCCAAGGCTGGAATTGAGCCCAGGTCCCTGACACTGTGGGGCAGCAGTGCTAACCACTGAGCCACTATGCCACCCCCTTTGTTTACCTATTTAAAGAATATGTAAATTTTTTGAAAGCAGTTAAGAAATAATTTACTAGATTAATATGTAGAATGGATGGGTTCCCTTATGAGGAAATTAGGAGGCAAGGCTTTTAACTGCTGGGGTTTAAAAGTGTAAAGGGTGACTTGTTTGCAATGTGTAAGACCCTGAGGGGCTTTGACAGAGTAGACATGTGCATGGTGCTTTATGCAGAAGGTCTTTATTTTTATGGAAGAGTCCGGAACAAGATGTCATTGTTCCAAAGTAATGGGTCACCCATTTAAATCACAGATGAGATGATTTTTTTTCTCATGAAGGCTTTGGAACTATTTTCCTGAAATATCATGGAGCCTTTGAATATTTTTAAGACAGGAGTAGGTAGATTGTTGTTGAGCAACTGGTAGAAAGATTATCAGGAGTAGTTAGGATTATAGTTTTGTGGGAACAATCAGATCAACCCATGACCTTACTGAATGGTGGAGCAGGCTTGAGGGTTGAATGACCTAATCTCACTCCTAATTCAAATATTTGTATGTTTATAACTTTCAAAAGAATGTTGAATATTTGAAAAGGAGACATTATGCTGCCATGGGGAAAGACCTTAGCAATGGAACAAATTGGGCAGTTCTTTCCAAGAAAGATGGACTGAATACCCTCCTTCTGTGTTCTCGGTAGAGGTATTCAGACATCATCACATATCCCCAGATTTTAAGGTTACTAAATCTTGTTTGATAATGGTACCATATATTCATTGGGGTTTAATTAATGCCATCATAATCCCTGAATTACAAAGTTGTAAACAAGAATCCACCATAGACATAAGCACAGTATCTAATATGACATGGAAAGACAATGGCCTAGTGATATTATTGCTGAGCTGTTAATCCAGAGACCCAGGTAATGCTTGGGGGACCCTGCTAGATGGTGAAATTTGAATTCAATAAAAATCTGGAATTAAGAGTCCAATAACCATGAAACTATTGTCAGGAAAAACCCATCTGGTTTACTAATATCCTGGGATGATGACGTTAGAGTGTATGAGAGGGCATAACTGTAAATTGAGGGGTGACAGATTTAAGACAGATGTTAGAGGCAGGTTCTTTATGCAGAGAGTGGTAAGGGAGTGGAATGCCCAACCTGCTAATGTAGCTAACTCAACTACATTAGGGAGATTTAAACAATCCTTAGATAAGCACATGGATGATTTTGGGATAGTGTAGGGGGATGAGCTGAGAATAGTTCACAGGTCGGCACAATATCGAGTGCCGAAGGGCCTGTTCTGCGCTGTATTGTTCTGTGTTCTATGTTCTATATTCTATCCTTTAGGGAAAGAAACTGCCATCCTTGGTCTGGACCCACAGCCATGTGGTTGACTCTTAATTGCCCTTTGGGAAATTAGGGAGAGGTAATGTTCCTGAATGTTAGTTCAGGAACAATGCTTTCATCCAATGAATTAATTAAAACAAAATGACTTTTCAGTATCTCCTGTGTTGTGATAGAAGTTTTATGATCTCTCTCCATTACTTTGGTTAAACTTTCAGAGAAATAGCATAAGTGGAGGTGGTTGAGGGGTTAGTAAATTTGCAGATGATACAAAGGTTGGAGGTGTGGTCGATAGTATTGGGGGCTACTGCAGGCTGCAGCGCGACATAGACAGAATGCAGAGCTGGGCTGAGAAATGGCAGATGGAGTTCAACCTGGATAAATGCGAAGTGATGCATTTTGGAAGGTCAAACTCGAATGCTGAATATAGGATTAAAGACAGGATTCTTGGCAGTGTGGAGGTACAGAGGGATCTGGATGTGCAAATACATAAATCCCTCAAAGTTACCATTAAAGTTGATAGGGTTGTTAAGAAAGCATATGGTGTTTTGGCTTTCATTAACAGGGGGATCGAGTTTAAGAGCCGTGAGGTTTTGCTGCAGCTCTACAAGTCCCTGGTGAGACCACATTTGGAATATTGTGTCCAGTTCTGGTCGCCCTACTATAGGAAAGATACAGAGGCTTTGGAGAGGGTGCAAAGAAGGTTTACCAGGATGCTGTCTGGACTGGAGGGCTTGCCTTATGAAGAAAGGTTGAATAAGCTCAGGCTTTTCTCTCTGGAGAGAAGGAGGAAGAGAGGAGACCTGATCGAGGTGTACACAATAATGAGAGGAATAGAGATTGAGTCAATAGCCAGAGACTTTTCCCCAGGGCAGGATTGAATGGTACGAGGAGTCATAATTTGAATATATTAGGAGGAAGGTATAAAGGAGACGTCAGAGGTAGGTTCTTTACGCAGAGAGTTGTGAATTCATGGAATGCGTTGCTAGCTGTGGTGATGGAAGCAGAGTCATTGGGGACATTTAAACGATTTACTATAGTTTACAAAGGGCCTGTTCTGTGCTGTGCCTTTCTAAGTTCTATGTCTCATTGGTCTGTTTAATTGGGAGTAGAAGGCACCATGATGTCATTTGAATTTGACTACTGAGTTTTCTCCATTTTCCAACCTCTCCCTCTAACAAAAACATTTGGCTTAATCTGTCCACTTCCTGCTGAGATACATTCAACTGTCTCAGGATAGACTGTTACTGAACCTACACTTTCTGACCTTGGAGGTCAGTGCTACACCACATGATGTATTTTCTACAAAGCCACTGAGGCAACTTTAAACCGTGACTCAGTTGCTAGCACTCTCTGTGTCAAATACCAGCACAGGGATTCAAACACAACAAAAGATCCAGGTTGAAACTCCAGTGAAAGGAGTGCAGTGAAGTCTCAGAGACGAATAGGAATAGCAATAAATGTTGGTTTTGGACTCAGCAATGTCCAAATTCCATTACCAAATGAATAAAGATCTGTTACGTTACACATGTAAGCCAGTTACCCATCACTCTATACAATAGAGAATTTGTAACATTTTATGATGATTTGAAATGAATGAATGTTCAACACGCGGTATTGAAAACAAATGCTTTGTTTACTGAACAAATATCTACATTGCCACTGATTGTCAAACTGAGATTAGCTGATCTGAATGCAGTTTATCCTGAAGCTGTTTTATTTTGTTCTACCGGCTTTTACTTTCATTCCAAAAGAAGTTAAATTCTGATTTGAATTCACTGCGGAATAATATGTTTTCAGTCAGCATTTTATGAGACAAATACATTTCTACATAATACTGCTCCTCTGTTTTCTGATACAAGTTCCCATTGTTGCACCAAGGCAGGAATTAAGTCTGTGTAAATGCCTGTCCTTGTCTGTTTTAATAATCATGTTGCACTTAGAGAAAGGAATACATATGTGTACTTATAAAATACGTTTTGTAACTTTAAGCCTTCAAATGGGGTAAAATCATTGCACATATCCACCCTTCAGGTTAAAAAAAGGCAAAGGATTCTGTATTCATAGAGTCATAGAGTCATAGAGATGTACAGCATGGAAACAGACCTTTCGGTCCAACCCGTCCATGCCGACCAGATATCCCAACCCAATCTAGTCCCACCTGCCGGCACCCAGCCCACATCCCTCCAAACCCTTCCTATTCATATACCCATCCTAATGCCCCTTAAATGTTGCAATTGTACCAGCCTCCACCACTTCCTCTGGCAGCTCATTCCATACACGTACCATCCTCTGTGTGAAAAAGTTGCCCCGTAGTACTCTTTTATATCTTTCCCCTCTCACCTTAAACCGATGCCCTCTAATTCTGGACTCCCCAACCCCAGGGAAAAGACTTTGTCTATTTATCCTATCCAAGCCCCTCATAATTTTGTAAACCTCTATAAGGTCACCCCTGAGCCTCCGATGCTCCAGGGAAAACAGCCCCAGCCTGTATTCAGTTTGATGTATGAGTATACTGTAAATGAGCTTGAGAATACATGGAGAAACAGATTAATATTATAGTATAATTGATCGCTCAATATGTACAGATTGCTGGACAAACTAATGCAAACAGTATTTACATAGAAACATAGAAAACAGGTGCAGGAGTAGGCCATTCGGCTCTTCAAGCCTGCACCGTCATTCAATATGGTCATGGCTGATCTTGCAATCTCAGTATCCCAATCCCGTCCTCTCCCCATATCCTTGATCCCTCCAGCTGCAAGGGTCATACGCAACTCGCTCTGGAATATATCTAATAGACTGGCACCAACAGCTTCCAGTGAGACAGAATTCCACAGGTTCACAACTCTCTCAGTGAAGAAATCCTTCCTCATCTCAGCCCTTAAAAGGCTTCCCCTTTGTTTTTCGACTGTGACCCCTTGTTCTGGACCTCCCCAACATTGGGAACATTCTGCCTGCACCTAACCTCTCCAGCCTCATCAGGATTTTATATGTTTGATTAACTCTACAGAGGAAATTCAATATTATAGATTATTTTGATTTTTGTTTATGTGAGATTTTAGACTTTGTTGCCATAATCTAGGATTAATTTAAAAGAAAACATTCTGGGGCTGTATTACATTTCAAATTAGAACAATGGTGAACTAAATGTAAAGAGCGTTGAGAGGGAATCTTCTTTAACTTGCCTTATTTTTAACAGCAATTAATGTAGATTT
This sequence comes from Chiloscyllium plagiosum, assembly GCF_037043375.1. NCBI lineage: Eukaryota > Metazoa > Chordata > Chondrichthyes > Orectolobiformes > Hemiscylliidae > Chiloscyllium > Chiloscyllium plagiosum. The sequence goes on from NW_028270144.1 coordinate 9,415,384, forward strand.
TGCCTGTAGGAAATAAAAATGGAGCCATGATAGAGTTAATTATTGGGGAAGGATTCAATTGTTGGAATGATATGTGTGCAGCTAAGGCTTTTTGTTATTTCTCCTTTAAAAATGCAAACTGCATGAAACTATGGAGATGTTCTCTTGCACTCGGTTACATGGGGACACATCAGGCATGATCAAATTGAATAGCTGAGAGGGCTGAGCAATCTGATCCTGTTTCTATATTCCTAGATTAATACCCAGGAAAGCCAAGATGTTGGAAAATATATTTTGTTTCCTCCCTGTTAACAGGATTTGAACACACAAGTTCATCCATTTCTTCCTTACCATTTTCCTTCCCTATTTTACAAAGATATCAAAGTGAGGTTGAAACAGTCCACTTAACTTGATTGGAAGTTTACTTATCAGGAATGGATGGTCAAAATGCAAATTTAAGCTGTGTGGGTGCTGCAGTTGTCTGAAAGTATAATACTGAGGCTCTTCCTCTTTTAATAAAGATACTTGCAATAACAAATAAGCCCATTGGTATCAGTGTTGTTTGTTTACTCCATCAAAGATAAACTGTTCTCTATTATACTGCATGTCTGTCAAGAGACTTTTCGAATCCAAAGAAGCAATCAATGAGTTTGAATGAACACAGTTTGTTTGAGTTGAACTCCTTAATTTGATTATTATCTAACGATTCACAAACTGCTGTACTCTGGATTTATCTCCTTGTATGGCTTCATGTTAAAATGTGAAATTGGTATCAATTGAAACAATTTAGTGTGGGATATTGAAAATTTCAGTGTTGATTTTAATAAGAACGCATCAAGATGTTCCAAGAACAAATCGAAAGGTAATGATTTCTTGCTGTAGAAATATGCCTTTATACTCAGAGTCTTTCTATACTTCAATGACAACTGTGCATCCCCCAATCTCCTGAGGTTTCTTGCATTCCCTTCATCTGTCACATCCCCCTAAGTTAAAAGGAATGCTTCATTAATTGGTTGAAGTAGATGAGAATAGCCTGCAGCTCAACTGCAAGGCTGCCACAGTGCTATGGTGGGTATTTTAACAAACTGTTTTCTTTCTCCGGGCAACTCTACATCACAGGTGAAACTAATTGTGCACTGGTTGCTTTGGTTTGCAAATCCTCGCAGGCCGCCTGTTGGGAAGACCCAAGATGTCAGTGCTGCTGTTCACAGCTAAGCTGTGAAAACAAACACTGAGGTATCATAAGGTGCTGATGACAGAATCCCCAGGACACAAACAGGCTTTTGTTCTAAAGAAACCAAGAATTCTCTTCCCCCATTCTCTTCCTGCACATCCTTCCCATTTCTGACACTATTCACTTTAAGCTCTCCAGTCCAAGCATTTGCAGAGCTCTGTCATTCCTGAACCTGAGCTTTATGTGGTTTTTTTTTATGACTTAGTTGTCAATAAGTAGCATTTTGCAACTTGTGTTTCCTTTCTGTGTTGACATCTGTGCTGTCAATCAGAGTTCTGCCTGTTTCTGTGCGAACTTGAAGATGCACTAGTTACCGTCTGTATGTAGACAACAAATTTTTCCAGTAATTGGAGCAAATATATTGACTGTGCTGTCCTTTGGAGACTAGGGCTTGAACTTATAGTCGTATTTAATAGATAAGTGCAGCAATGAAAATCTGACCTGGAGTGGGAAGTCATCAATTTCGATCAACTATGATGCCAGCAAGACCCCTCAGGTAGGTCCTACAAGAAGCAGGTGTGCAAACATGACAGACAAAGAGAAAAAGGAATCTCTGCTCTGTTAGATCCCCATACATGTCGAAAAGCTTCATGGAAAATATTTGGACATTCAGTTTGTGCCTAATTTTGTGTTAGGTTCCTGAAATAAGCTGTGTCAGATTCAAAGAGCTACATCGAACTGAGCTGTATGTCCTTAAAGAACTGAAAGCTATTTAGTCAAAAATTGGGACTGCTGAACTTCAGGTGGTCGATCAGGCAAAAGAAACCATTCCTGTACAATTTTTAAAAAAAGACTGAATTTATGCCCTGTTTTTGAATTGGCCATATACATCTTGATGCTCATTTTAAAGTCATAGTGATTTTCAGCATAGAAACAGAACCTTCGGTCCAACTCATCCATGCTGACCAGATATCCTAACTTAATCTAGTCTTATTTAACAGCATTTGTCCTTATCCCTCTGAACCATTTCTACTCATATACTGATCCAGATGCCTTTTAAATGTTATAATTGTACCAGCCTCCACCTATTCATCTGACAGCTCATTCCATACACGTACTAACCTCCGTGTGAAAGAAATTACCTCCTAGGTCCCTTTTAAATCTTTCCTCTCTCACCTTAAACCTATGCCCTACTCTGGGGAAAAGACCTTGCCGATGTACGCTATCCATTCCCCTCATGATCTTATGAACATTTATGAGGTTACCCCTCAGCCTCTGATGCTCCAGGGAAACCAATCCCAGCCTCTTCAGCCTCTTCCTATAGTTCCAATCCTCTACCTCTGGCAATATCTTTATAATTATTTTTTGAACCCTTTCAATTTTCACAGGATCCTTCTGGGAGACAGTGACTCCACTTTCAAGGAACGAAGTACCTTCACCCCAAGGTCTCTTTGTTCTAACGTTCCCCAGGATCTTACCATTAAGTGTATAAGTCCTGCCCTGATTTGTCTTTCCAAAATGCACCATCTCACATTTATCTAAATTAAATTCCATCTTCCACTCCTTGACCCATCGGCCAATCTGATCAAGGTTGGAATCTGAGGTAACCTTCTTGGCTGTTACTACATCTCCGATTTTGGTGTCATCTGCAAACTTACTAACTATACCTCCTATGTTCACATCCAAATCATTTATATAAATTCTTGATTGCCACACTACTGGTTACAGGCCTCCAATCTAAAAAGCAACCCAGCACCCTCTGTCTTCTGCCTTTGTGCCAGTTCTTATCCAAATGGCTAGTTCTCCCTGTATTCCATGAGATGTAACCTTGCTAACCCGTCCACCATGAGGAACCTTGTTGAACATCTTACGAAGTCCATTTAGATCACGTCCACCCCTCTGTCCTCACCAATCCTCTTTGTTACTTCTTCATAAAACTCAATTGAGTTATTGGGACATGATTTCCCATGCACAAAGCCATGTTAACTATCCCTCATTAGTTGATGCCTTTCCAAATACATGTAAATCCTGTCCCTCAGGATCCCCTCCAGCAACCTGCCCACCATCGATGTCAGGCTCACCAGTCCCTGGCTTTTCCTGACCATCTTTCTTAAGTAGTGGCATCACATTAACCAACTTCCAGTCTTCTGGCACCTCACTTGTAACTATTCGATGCTACAAATCTCTCAGCAAGAGGCCCAGCAATCACTTCTCTAGCTTTCCACAGAGTTCTATGGTGCACCTGACCAGGACCTGGGGATTTATCCAACGTTGTATATTTTAAAACACCCAGCACCTCCTCCTCTCTAATCTGGACATTTCTCAAGATGTCGCTATTTATTTCCCCAAGTTCTATTGATTATTTTATTGAGATTATCTCTCACACTTTTATAATTTAACATTTAAGATGTTTTATATTGATCAGCAAGTGCAACCAAGTTTTGAGAAGGATCATTTTCTTTGACAGGTTTTTCTTTCCCTGTTAACAATTATGCTGGCATTGATTTAATTTAACATAACATTTGAAAAATTCAGGCAGGACACTGTTTTGTATAAGTTAACTAGATAGTAGAATAGAATTCTCAATTTTTCAAGAGCTAGAATATTGCCTTTTTCTTTACAGGTCTGACCACTTCCGCTAAGAATGTCTTTTTGGTCTCGCTATCTTTCGAATTTCAGTGTGTTTTGGTGAGTGGGCATGGGCAGAAGTCTATTGACAAAAATGACTGCACACCTTAATTTAATGAAACCCCACAACTACGCCAAAGATGATGCCTGCAGTTCAATGTTTCTTGGGCACTAACATTTAAAGTCGGACAGTGGCACTCTTCATAAAAGTTCTTATCCAAAGGAAGTACAATAGTTTCTGTAACAATTTGATGACTAGGCAAGTTATATTGTTGGCAAGATGTTTGAAAGCATATTTATGAACATCTAGGTACCAGTCACAGCAATGAGATGAATAATGATTGAGGATGTTTAATGTGGTATTTGAGATTGAGAGAACTGTTGAGCAGGGAAATTGAAAGTTTTGCAGGATATCCATGACCCCAACTTGTCTGAATGTGTTTCCAATTATTGGGTCCCTGCTCTCCCTATCCAGCATCATGTTGAATTCAATACCTGCATTTCTGAATAGACAGCATTTGCTTTGTATTGTGCTGAATTGTTGATATAGGTTGTGAACTCCAAGACTTTGAATCATAGAATGCCAACAGCACAGAAGGAAACCTATTGTATCAGTGATGCCCCTCAGATGGAGCAAATTATCCTGGGAGCACTGCCTGCTTTTCCCTTGTATATCTGCTAACCATTCTTTTCCTGACAGTGAGAAGACCATAAGATGTTGGAGCAAAAATAAGTCTTTCAGCACATTGAGTCTGCTTCACCGCTCAATGTCATCACCGCTGAATGGATCATCTTCAACTCCCCTTTCCTGCTTTTTCCCCATAATCCTTGATTCCCTTAATGAGTGAAATTCTCTCTATCTTTGCCTTGAACAAACTTAATGACCCAGCCTGAATAGACCTCTGCATAAAGCATTCTGCAAATTTGCAACCTGTTGAGAGAAGAAATTCCTCCTCACTTAAATGTGCAACCCTTTAGTCTATCTACTGATCCCGGACTCTCGCTGAAGGGGAAGCAATGTTTTCCCATCTACTCTGTCAAGTCCCCTCAAAATCTTTTATGCTCCAGTCAGGTTGCCTTTCACAATAAGTACAGCCCAAATCTACAAAATCCCAGTCCTCATAAGACATTTTCTCCATACAATGGCATCAGCATGGTGAATCTTCTCTGAAGAGTCTCCAATGTCAATATCAAGAGTGTGGTGCTGGAAAAGCACAACCAGTCACGCAGCATCCGAGGAGCAGGAGAAATGTTCGACTCTGGTCTCCAGCATCTGCAGTCCTTACTTTCTCCAATGTCAATATGCCTTTCCTTAGATAAGGGGCCCAAAACCATTCACAAAATTCCTGCTCTGGTCTGATTCTGATTCCCTTTTGAAAGTCTCAAGCTCTCAAGCATGCCTTCCAGACCCTGACCCTCTGAAGCATGAAAAGACTTCACCTATTCTGTTGGTTTTACCTTTTTTGCCAATTACCTTAATTCTGTATCCTCTTGTTCTTGATTCTTACATCAATTCCCCCCACCCACTCCATCCAGACCCACAATTTTATATATCTTTTATCAAATCTCCCTTCAACCTTCTCCTGCTTCCGAGGAGAAAAATTCCAATTTCTCCAAACCTTTTCCAGAACTGAAACCCCTCATCCCTCAAACCAATCTCATTCGTTGTTTCTACACTCTGTCTAACTCTCATCTAACTCTGTCTAACCGCCTACTTGTGGAACGTTTCAGAGAACACCTCTGGGACACCCGGACCAACCAACCCAACCACCCCGTGGTTCAACACTTCAACTCCCCCTCCCACTCCACCAAGGACATGCAGGTTCTTGGACTCCTCCATCGCCAGACCATAGCAACACAACGGCTGGAGGAAGAGCGCCTCATCTTCCGCCTAGGAACCCTCCAACCACAAGGGATGAACTCAGATTTCTCCAGTTTCCTCATTTCCCCTTCCCCCACCTTGTCTCAGTCCCAACCCTCGAACTCAGCACCACCTTCCTAACCTACAATCTTCTTCCTGACCTCTCCGCCCCCACCCCCACTCCGGCCTATCACCCTCACCTTAACCTCCTTCCACCTATCGCATTTCCAACGCCCCTCCCCCAAGTCCCTCCTCCCTACTTTTTATCTTAGCCTGCTTGGCACACTCTCCTCATTCCTGAAGAAGGGCTCATGCCCGAAACGTCGATTCTCCTGCTCCTTGGATGCTGCCTGACCTGCTGTGCTTTTCCAGCAACATATTTTTAGCTCTGATCTCCAGCATCTGCAGTCCTCATTTTCTCCTAACTCTCATCCTGCCTGTTGTTTCTACACTCTAACTCTCACCCTGTCTAAAGTGTGGAATTCAGAATGGGCACAATATTCCAGATTGAGTTAAGCCAACGTTTTATGCAGCTTTGTCATAAGAGTGGAAGAGTCTTTCAGTCATTCATGTGATAGAACAAAGTTAAAGCCTCCACCATCACTATCCATTGCTCAAGATTATAACACACATGTAAAGGTTGCATGTTCTCACTGCAACTCTTGTCTTCTTAACTTCATTGGCTGAAAGGCCAGTGTACAGCAATTGATGCTAACAGCACAGATTTGATTCCTGATGTGGGCTGAGGACCTGCCTCCTTGCTCTAACCCCAGTGGAGGCTATGCTAGTGTGGGTCAGACCTGCCTTCTGGCAGAGAACTGAAAAAGGTGAGTGGTCTAAAGAACGGTATTTGGATTTTAAATGGGATGGATTATGCACACAAGACAAAGAACCAAGTTAATTGGCACTACTTTGTGTTGTCATCTGTAATAATGAACAAGCCAAATGGGCATCAGCAAAAGTAAAGTAACTGTTGGTATTTCCAAAGGTACAGTAACTGCATTATAACCTTGTGTAAATCATTGTAAGGTCGAATTTGTAATTCAAGCATAAATATAATGAATACATGCTCCTGTTACAGATCATCACCTAACAGAAATGCACAGCAAAGAAATTATGAATGTTCATGTCACAATTTTCCAGTCAATAATTACCACACTGAAAGTTTCTCAGCTCACCCTGTTGATTTGTAGATATGGGCTGAGAGAAGAGTGCCTTCGAAATTACTGGACCTTGTGAAGTGTAAAGTCACAAAATTGATCTCCTTCCCTTTGGGGACAAGAAGACTGAGAGAGGCTTTGTGATCCAGGGTTTCAATATACTGAGAAAATGATCAAAGGGTAGAAATAAAGAAATACAGTAGGTATGAACTCACAAGGACAAAAGAAACCAGCCTTGAGGGAGAATGCACAGTGAATATGAAATTTGATTCCCAGAAAAAGCAATTAGTGCTGTATCAGTCAAATTATTCAGAAAGGAACTGGATAAATAGTTATTTTAAAAATAGTCTTATGGCTTTAATAATTTGCATAGCTTGGTAATTAAATACTCAAGGAAAAAGGAACTTCTTGTGCATCCAGAACTATTGAAATGCCACCTGGCCCCCAATTGTTTTATATTGATTAATGGAGGAGGGGGGAATTGGAAACATTATGGGATGGATTCAGCACTTGGACAGTTATCTGTCAGAGCAGATTGAATGCCCAGTAGTCTGTCAGCACAGATCGAAGTCCCATTTAATTTCCATCTCAATCAGTAGAGTCAAAATTATAATCAAGCAAGTTCTTTACTGGCTGAACAAACTGTGTGGCATGATTGTTTCCTGGAAATTAAGTCAAATACCTCTTCCTCAATTTCTTGGTTACCTTGTGAGGTCACAGAGACATTTGGCATCAAAGGCCATAGTGAGTGGGATGTGAATAACAATAGGGTACATTGCACATTGTTAGGTGGAATTTTATCCAGTCCAATGAGCAGGTTGGGGAATGGGATGTGCATGGAATCAGGAACGAGGTAAAAAAGCTGGGCCAGAGAGCAATTTAACTCGCTGATTCTATCAGGGATAAAGAAGGTTATTCCTCATGACCACTTGAAACCTTTAAGTGTTTAAGTAAGGGCCGCTTTGGGACTGTTCCATCCCATTACTTGTAAGGAGGGGACCTTTAAGGATCTGGTCATCAAGTGAAAGCTGCTCCCTTCCTTGTGGGTTCATCTCGTGGACCATGAAGCACCGGTCAATCCAATCACCCTTATTTGCATTCCAGGGAATTCTCCATTGGTGCTGGAACCTGCCTGCGTGCTGTCCTGATAACAGTCATGATTCCCGTGCTAATTGTTCAGAGGCCATACCCATAAAGGGATGGACAGCTCCATGTCAGGCAATTAATTGCCTGAATGAGTGTAGAAAAGCATCAGGATTCACAGGACGACCAGAAGCAGCATTGACACCAGCTCGTGGTACATTCAGCACAGTCTGTGTGAGTAGTGCCTTAATGTTTCCTTGTGATAAAAGCAAAAAAGTGCTGGAGAACCTCATTTTGAGTCTGGTAAGACTCTTCATGGAGCTGAAAATTTGCATTTTTAATGCCATTGGCAGAGATGGAGGAAGAGTGAATAGAGTATGAGAGTATCCAGATTAAATGACAAAGGAAATGTTTATGGTGATAAAGGAGGGACAGAGATATAAAATGGGTGTAAATGAAAGTGTGAAGAGGATAAAATGTGTCTGCTCTGCTGAAAACAAACTCATTGAGACACACAAAAAAGGCATGGTTGTGAGAGATTGGGGATTGTAAGAAAAATGAAGTTTTGGTCTTCAGTAGTGAGTCCTAAAGGCTGCAAAATGGCTAAGCAGAAAATGAAGTTTTGTTCCAAAGGTTTCTATTGAGCGTCATTGGAACACTGTAATCGACCAAGAATAGAAATGCTGGCATGGGAACAAGCTGGTTTATTGAAATGGCAAGCAACTGGAAAGTTGGAATCATTCCTACTAACAGTGCGAAAATGTTTTGCAAAGCATTTGGTTTTGCCAAGGTAAAGGAGATTGCATTGTTAGCAACCGTACAGAAGACTGGTCTGAAAGAAGTAACTAGAGAGCATAGGTTTAGGGTGAGAGGGGAAAGATTTAAAAGGGACCTAAGGGACAACTTTTCCACACAGAGGGTGGTGCATGTATGGAATGAGCTGCCAGAGGAAATGGTAGAGGCTGGTACAATTACAGCATTTAAAAGACAGCTGGATGGGCATATGAACAGAAAGGGTTAGAGGGATATGGAGAAAGTGAGAACTGCAGACTCTGGAGATCAGAGCTGAAAAATGTGTTGCTGGAAAAGAGCAGCAGGTCAGGCAGCATCCAAGGAGATTCGACGTTTCGGGCATAAGCCCTTCTTCAGGAATGAGGAGGGTGTGCCAAGCAGGCTAAGATAAAAGGTAGGGAGGATGGGTATATGAACAGGAAGGGTTAGAGGGATATGGGCCAAGTGCTGGCAAATGGGACTAGATTAAGTTAGGATATCTGGTCAGCATGGACGAGTTGGACTGAAGGGTCTGTTTCCATGCTATACGTCTCTCTGACTCGATGCCTCTAAGTAAATGCAGTCTCACCTGGAAGGTGTCGTTCTTACAATGTATTAATTTTCTCCTTCCAACTCCCTTCCCCCACTTGAAAATTCTTTCCGATCTCATCAAAATCAGAAGTACCCCTTCAAAGTAATGTAGAATTAAAAATATGCCGACAAAATTCGCTCTGGAATGAATGATGGACACGAAGGGTGAAAGATACATTTTCTTAACTTTTGTTTCATGAATTTCAAAAGATTAAACAAGGGAAATGCCTACATGAGGAGTGAAGAATAAGGATTGTTAGCCTTAATTTGTATTGATTCACAAAAAAAATTAAGAAAACCTACTTTCATGTAACATCTTTAGTGCTGGCACACTGCCCAAGGTTATTTGGAGGTACAACTAATATTTGTTGTGAGACACAGAGGTCATTTTATACTGTTGACAAAATAAGTAACGTTTCAAGGCTGGAATGCTCTAGATGAGCCTGGTCTCCATCAATACAGTGGTAACTAGTGGTACAACTGAAATATTAGGATTTAAAACAGCATAGCAGAATATCAGAGACATATATGGGCAATGATATAGTTTCACAATCAATAAAGATGGAGAAAATAGAAAGATAAACCTGGAGAATTAGCGTAAGGGGAGTTTGGGACTGGAGTCTTGAAGGTGATTATGAACCATCATTTGAGAAATGAAATTCTGAAGTTACCAACAATCTACCCAACAACTAAACTTTTATCGGAAGTTAATTTTGGTTCCAGCTGAAACTAATGCTTCCAAAATATGAATTTAATTTACATAAAGGACTGTACCTTCAGTATGATTCAGCACACTCTTTGCACTCTTTCTGAAAGAAGGTGAATTTTAGGAACATACTGTACAAATGATAATTGGAATGTTAACATGAATGTAGAAAAGAAACAAGGTGTTGAAACAGAAATTAATAAAATGAGCAGTGACAAAAATAACAAAGTAAAGGAGCCAACTGGTTACTGAGTTGATATGTGTATGCATATTCTAGAGATATAAATGTGATCGTTACTTCATTGAATAAACAACAATTTCTTTCTGGTGAAACATCAAATGATCCTTTGTATTCTAATGTATTGGAATTGTTTTGTAACTTAGAAAACAGTGATCTTTTTCAGCTGCTGTTTTATATGTAAAATTCAGAATTAATGAGAATTTAAGCTAAAATTGTGTTTTTTTCTCTTATTCTATGAGATGCGTCATATCTTATCTATTCTTTAATTCGATACAATGTTTTCCCACCAATGTTTCAATTTTTGAGGGTTAGCATATGTGCCGAACAGCTACACTATTTTGTTTATCCCAGCTGGAATCTTACCATGATAAGTGGTTTGGAATTTGAACTCCGAATATGGGTAACTCAGGAGGTAAGTGTCTGAATCCCTATTCTCCATGTGACCTACTCATACCCATGATATAATTATACTATAACACCCTCGCAGCTCATTTTACCAAACCTGGGAAGTTGGTGTTCTACATTATCACTCAACTTTGACATAGTTGACAGCTGGGGCAATTTCACTCCTGAATGTCCTCACAGTTCTTTGAAGACAACACTCGCTTTTTTGGAAAGAAGGGGTAAATTTCCATACAGCCTCTCCAGGTGTGTTTAGAGATGGGTGTGGGGTGGAGAGGGAGGGGTGAGTGTTGGATCTGGCAGAAGGATGTGGGATGGTTATTCAAATACTTCCCAGCCGATAAACAATCAGGTTTGGGGCAGTGAGGTGTATGGATAGCCTTCACTCCTGACCTCTGACTGATATCTTTAAGCAGGCATTAAGTGTCCCCATAGAATTGCAATTAATGTTCACTTAGGGGAGAGTGCTCTACCTGCCATGCCTAACGTTGGTAAAGTAAAGCCTATCAGGTTTCCTTACAGAGTTCTGGGAGGTACAAGGATGAGGGCATGACTGGAGGGGGTAATGCTCTTATTTAAAAACATTCAGTCCCTCACCGAAGATCCTGCATCAGTGTTGAAAGCAAAAACAGAAATTGGTGGGGTAATAGAGTTGGAGGTGAGTGACAGCCATCCTTGCCCTTTCCTCTGGCCTACTTTCCAGACCTCCTCCAACCTCCTCGCACTCCAGTCACAGCTGGTGGCTCCATTCCCATAAACCTAATCCTATCTTTACTCAGCTGTGGCTTCGTTCTTTCACTGATCCTAAGTCTCTGGCTGGAGGCTTAATTGGCAAATGCCATGATTCCTTGAGGTACTCGACCTCTAATTGGCTGGCAGCAGGATTTTTACCCCAGGGTCCTGTATCTAGAGGAACCTCTTTCACTGGTCATTTTATCATCTGTTGGCTTTTTAATTCTGTTGGTCATCCCCAATGGAGGCAAGATGGGAATGCTGCTAGTTGTATAAGCAGTAGGGAGGATTGCTGCTCCTAAGGTTAGATTTTGATTCTGAGTAGTGAATGAAAAATAGGTATTAGGTTCAGAACATTACCCTTCACCAGTTACAGTTCAGTAGCCTGGTTCTTCAATTCACTGGAGAGTCTTGCTTTCTATTTCTAAAAGAAAATAATTTTTTTCATCATAACTGTGATCTCAAAACTTTGTAAAACTGAAGAAAGAACATTAAGTAACCACTGAAATAATTGGATATTACAACATAAGTTCAGGCTAATGCGTGTTCTGCATTGTTTGTCCAATTAAGTCCTCAAGCATTTCAGATGTAAGATCAGAGATTTTATAATGCTGTTCCTTTATTTTTGTTGGAACTGCAGAAGAGTATTCCTGTACATATTCTAAAAATATAAATGTTGGTAGATACGTTAAGTTTCCAATTTTGGTCCTTCAAAGAACCTGAAGTTCATTTTTCAACCAATTTAGCAAAGCATTCAGGATTTCAAGATAGCTTTACTGGTTGGAGGATAGGCCTCAAGCAGAGAGATGTGAAATATATACCTTGCAGATATTGTAGGGGTAAATAACTTAAATTTATGATTTGGAGGTACCGGTGTTGGACTGGGGTGTACAAAATTAAAAATCACAGAACACCAGGTTATAATCCAACAGGTTTATTTAGAAACACTAGCTCTCGGGGCCACTACCACCTGATGAAGGAGCAACACCCCAAAAGCTAGTGTTTCCAAATAAACCTGTTGGACTTTAACCTACTGTTGTGTGATTTTTAACTTACATTCAGATTGTGCCTTTCTCATTTTCTGGACATCCTAAAGCCAATGGAGTATAGTCAATGCTCTCATATTGAAAGTGTTTTCAATAGTCTCTTCAGAGGCTTGGTATTCAGAGTAATGAACTCACTGCTTGCTTTCCCTTGTTATTTATTCCTTGACTTGAACCTCCACCCTCCATTTAATTTTGGGAAGGATTATGGAGCTGAGTCCAGCCATGGTTTCCAACTTTGCATTTGCAAACATGTCAAGATAATAAAGCTGCAAGTAACAGTGGATCCTGCTGGAAGCGGCAAACTTTACAATTGTACATTCCATTATTCTTCTTGTCAAAGGGCTATGTTTTGGGGATTGACAAGCTGTATCCGTGTTCCTGTCTGAATTGTTGATCCAACAAAGATCAATTCATTCGGCTACTGAAGAGTTAAGATATTCTTCAGGCTTTGATATGGGTAAAGTTCATTTGGAAGAGAACTTCTATTCATCTGCAGGCAAATGATAAGGCTTTTTGTAAATAGGGCATTAAAACTCATGGATTGCCAACATTTCTGACAAGGCAAACAATTATCATTAATACTTCAGCTTAGACACATAAATGATGCAGCAATTATGACTATGTTTTCTGAAAATGCCATAAATTAAAGCAAGCAAAAAACTGAATGGTTATTGTATGCCACACATAGAAACAACTCTCTGTGGAGTTGGACTCTTTCTCATAGCAATACTGCGTAATCTCCCAGCTCTTAATTTTGAAAATATTCAGAAATGAATTGATGTAATGCCTTGATAAGAGAAAAATTCTAATAGTCCCCATTTGTTGAGTATGCAGGCACATTGTAACCCTGCTCCCATGACAGGGTGGTCGAGAGGCGGGAAGCAGGGTTATAAAGTGCAACCAATGGAATGTGACCCTAACCTGCTATGCATGTACCTGCCAATATTTTCTGCAGGGGACATAAGGAGTATTCGAAAATGGAAAAGAACAATGCTAACTTGACACGCATTGATTGGGATTCTGCAGGTGACTTACTGCTGATGCACAGATTTCTAAGGAGTTGGAAAACGTGACTGTGAGATGACAATTGGAGCTGTTAAGTGCCAAAGGTAAGTTTTTTTTTTCAATATTCCACTTGGGGCAGGAGGAGACGAGGTGCTCCATCCTGGTCCCTCAAGAAAGCTTTCAGCCTCCCCCCATTGGACACCACTATCCCCTCATGTTAGCCTCCATCGCCACTGAACTCTCCCAATCCTTACCGTGTGTGTGTGTGTGTGTGTGTGTATAGGAGTGTCTGTGTGTGTGTGTGTGTGTGTGTGTGTGTGTGTGTGTGTTTGTGTGTGTGTGTGTGTGTGTGTGTGTGTGGTGTGTGTGTGTGTGTGTGTGTGTGTGTGTTTTCCTGCTTATTTGGTTATTTCATTGGCGCTTCAAACAAAGATAAACAAGTGCAGAAGGTGATGCAGGGCAATGCCATTACCTCCAACTGAAAGCTAACACTGAGTAAGGCACTGCTTTACCACCATTGTGTGAGCCTGCAGCTCCATGCTTCAGAGCTTTACAGGAGTATCTTCACCATGTGGACAGTAGTCAGACAAGAAGAAACTTCATCACTTCTCATGGCCCTCTACAGATGAACAATAAATGGGAGTCTTGTTAGTAATGCCCATATTTGAAAATTATTCCTGACCTTATTTTCTTACTGCATCCAGTCTGGATGAGCAGAAATTTCCAGCAATTATGTATTGGGAAGATTGAGGCCATTATTTTCATTTGCTGCTCTATTCTGCTTCCAAATAGCAGTTTGAGATTCAACCTTGTCCTATCTGATTACAAGTTGAACGCTTGGCAATATATTCATGCCATTATCAAGACTGCAAGTTCCATTTTGATAATATAGCCTGACATCACCTCACCTGCCAACGAAACCCTCTTTCATACCTTCAATTAACCTCAACCTTGACTATTCTAACATATACTAGTCTGCTCTCCCATATTCGATTGTCATCCAAAACTCTTTTACCCGTGTTCCTAATCCCCATCGGGCCCCAGTACTTGCTGACCTATGTTGTTTAATGAACAAGGTTTGACTTGATTTTAAAATACCAATCCTTGTTTTTGAATCTCTCCATGGTCTTGCTCCTTCTTATCTCTAATCGCATTCAACCACTCAACCCTCCTTCCTGACCTTTCAGGCCTTTCTAATTTGCACCTACACTGGTGGCCAGATCTTCAGTTGCCTAGTCCAGAATTTACTCACTACCCTCTGCACTTTTCTATCTCAGTTTACTTCTTTAAGATCTCCTTAAAACCTCCTCTCTGTGACAAAGCTTTCAACAATAATGTAAATCTCCCGATCTGGCATGGTGCCATGCTTTGCTACATAAGGCAAATGTGAAGTGGCTTGCAGATTTTTATTAGTGTAAAGGTGCTACGTAAATATAGGTTGTTTGTATTGTAAAGGGATTTGGGTCTATAAGACAACATTTTGAGCAAAGCATAAACTTAACTTGTCTTGTCTGCATTGCTGCATTGATTAAAAGAAATGCATCCAATATCATAGGCAGAGAAATCCAAATACGAATAGACCAACATCTTGACAAAAGTAAATTAAATTGTTTTGGACACCATTTCTTTTTCCCTCACGCAGCTGGTAGAGTCTTTGTTTGGTGTAGTGACTGCATCAGATCCTGACTCTCACAGCTGGAAGTCCCACACCATGCAGTAAGAAAACAAGGCTGGGTTTTATTCCTGGGAGCTGGTGTGGGCAGAAGGTATAAAAACACCAAAATAGTTAGCAAGCTGGATGTAACTCTTCAGGTCCCTGCATTTAACTGCAGCTGGTTAGGGCTGCAACCCCCTCAGGACATGTGGGCTGTTAGTTTCAATATGTCAATATCTAATTAAGATCTATCGTAACAGGGGTTCTGAGATTTAACTGTAGGTGCATGGACTTCACAGACTTCCTGGAGCATGTCAGTGAAATCAAAGCAAGAGCAGTGGGTTGATTGAGTGACAGGCAAAAAGTCCCATAAGTAGTGAAACCTCATAACTGATTTCTTGCCTAATTGCTTGAAAGTTTTTTTCTTTAGAAGTTACTTCAGAAGTTACTTTCCTTAGTAATAACTTTAATTACATTAGAGGTTTGTGCATGTGATTTCCACAGAGCAGTCTATGGTCTAACAGATCAGGATACGTTGCACTTACGCCGTATTAGCTCAGACTTCAGATGAGAACCAAGATGTTCATTAACATTAACAACAACAGTAGCAACATGACATTTACTATAGGAACAACACCAGCAGGAGCAGGAACTCTATGACTCAACAGGAGAGAGAAGATGGCCAAAGATATCCAAAACACATGTGTATAAGATCATAAGACCATAAGACATCAGAGCAGAAGTTAGGCCATTCAGTCAATCGAATCTGCTCCACCATTCAATCATGGCTGATAAGTTTCTCAACCTCATTCTCCCGCTTTCTCACTGTAACCCTTGATCCCCTTAATACTCAAGAACCTATCTATATCTCAGTCTTAAATTTACTCAATGACCTGGTGTTCACAACCTTCAGTGGCAATGAATTCCATAGATTCACCACTCTCTTGCTGAAGAAGTTTCTCCTTATCTCCATTCTAAAAGGTCTTTTCTTTATTCTAAGGCTGTGCCCTCAGGTCCTAGTCTCTCCTATTAATAGAAATATCTTCCCAACATCTACTCTGTCCAGGTCATTCAGTATTTTGCATGTTTCAATTAGATCCCCCTTCATCCCTCTAAACTCCATTGAGTATAGACCCAGAGACCTCAAAAGTTCCTCATATGTTAAGACTTTCATTCCTGGGCCCATTCGTATGAATCTCCACTAAACCTGCTCCAGGGCCAGTACATCCTTCCTGAAACATAGGGCCCAAAACTGTGCACAATACTCCAAATGTGGTCTGACTGGAGATTTATAGAGCCTCAGAAGTACATCCCTACTTTTATATTCGAGTCCTTTCAAAATAAATGCCATCACAGTATTTACCTTCTCAACTTCTGACTCAGCGTGCAAGTTTACCTTGAGAGAACCCTGGACTAGAACTTGCAAGTCTCCTTGCACTTAAGACTTCTGAATTTTCTCCCCATTTAGAAAATAGTCCATGCCTCTATTCTTCCTACAGAGGAACATGACCTCACACAGTTTCATGTTGTACAGTATATAGACAAAGGATCAGCTTCCTAGACTGGTCTACACACTAGTGTATCTGAAGACTCAGGCTTTGAATTGGATTGAATTGAATTGAATTTATTGTTATGTGTACCAAGGCACAGTGAAAAGCCTTGTCTTGCGAGCAATACAGAGTTAAGTAGCATAGATAAGTAAATAATAGGTAAAGCTATTAAGTTTAAAGAGTGTAGAACAATTAGAGGAAATAGGAAACTCGCAAGGAGTCGATCATATCTGGCACCATCTTGCATATTGCCCCTTTGTATTAATACGTGGCAGGTATTTTGAGTCTGCTCTGGAAGAAAACCTGAAGTTAAGTGGATCTGCCGGCCACACTGTTCTAGTGGCCATAAAACTCACCCTTATCCATTACGTCATTGTCTCAGATAGCTTCTAGGGATCAATTGGAGATATTCCATAGTAGACCACCCACATGTGTCTTTCATAAGTGGCTGATGCCATGGTGTGCCAAGGTGGGTAATTCAGTATATTTTGTTACTAGATGATGCCAGGATTGGCTGCTTGAGTTGAAGCATTGGCGAGCTTTCTGCAGATTAAGATGTGATCCATGTCACAGTCAAGGAACCCACAGATCAGAGTCAAAGAGTGTGGTGCTGGATAAGCACAGCTGGTCAGGCAGCATCTGAGGAGCAGGAGAATTGAAGTCTCGAGCATAAGCTCTTCATCAAGAAGTGTTTATCCAGCACCATACTCTTCGACTTTGATCCCAGCATCTGCAGCCCTCACTTGCACCCACAGATCCAGGGCTTCTGCTTCATCAAGATGTGGCTGGTATATGACCACAAGGCACTCTGCAGAGCACCTAACCCAGACCTGCCCCCCATCCTAACTCCAAGAACCCTGCATTTTCCGTGGCCAAGCCACCTAACCTATACATCTTTGGACTGTGGGAGGAAACCGGAGCAGCCAGAGGAAGCCCACACAGACACGGGGTGTGTGTGCAAACTCCACACAGACAGAATCGAACCCAATTCCCTGGCGCTGAGAGGCAGCATTGCTAAACACTGAGCCACTGTGCCACCTATTATTTCATTACAAGTAAAAGAATTCATCCAAATATGGGCGATATAGGAAAGTGTTGTGAACAAAGAAGACCCATGTGGCTCAATAAAGAAACAAAGATTGTATGACATACTTGTGTTTATGTACTTGGGCAGCTACAAATGTTTATTGTTCCTTTTCTCAGAACTTCCACGTGGTGCAACTCTTGTGACTTTCGAAAGGGTGGAGTGAACCTGCTCAGATCTCTGCTCTGACAGCGGGTGTGCTCTTAATCAATGCTTTCTTATTTCTGAAACTGGTGAGGGACTTCTAAAAGACTGTGCGGAAGCAGGCATAGACATTGAGAAATGAGGCTACATGCACGGTACTGACTGAAGGGATTGGGGAGGATGCAATGAATGCCAAATAGAAACACCTTGAGCCAAGTTCTCATTTC
Organism: Chiloscyllium plagiosum; assembly: GCF_037043375.1. Taxonomy (NCBI): domain Eukaryota; kingdom Metazoa; phylum Chordata; class Chondrichthyes; order Orectolobiformes; family Hemiscylliidae; genus Chiloscyllium; species Chiloscyllium plagiosum. The sequence continues at coordinate 9,433,422 of NW_028270144.1, forward strand.
CATGTCCCATTTCACCAGTATCGCTCTCATAACCCACTGGCACTTTTCAGTTAGATCTGCACAACATTTTGTTAGAAATCAGTGAGGGAATGAATTAACAAAGCTAGGGTTTCAATAACTGCTGAAAATGTGTTGCTGGAAAAGCGCAGCAGGTCAGGCAGCATCCAGGGAACAGGAGAATCGACGTTTCGGGCATAAGCCCTTCTTCAGGAAGGGCTTATGCCCGAAACGTCGATTCTCCTGTTCCCTGGATGCTGCCTGACCTGCTGCGCTTTTCCAGCAACACATTTTCAGCTCTGATCTCCAGAATCTGCAGACCTCACTTTCTCCCCTAGGGTTTCAATAAACCGAGTAGGGTGACAACTCAAAATTTTGATAACAGCTTGCATGCACTAGTTTGGTAGTCCTGATGAAGGGCTTTTGCCCGAAACGTCGATTTTCCTGCTCCTTGGATGCTGCCTGACCTGCTGTGCTTTTCTAGCACCACGCTGATCTAAACATTAGTTTGGTTGTGCTGACTGTTGCGTGCAATCCTGGTCTCCTTCCTATCGGAAAGATGTTGTGAAACTTGAAAGGGTTCAGAAAAGATTTACAAAGATGTTGCCAAGGTTGGAGGTTTTGAGCTATAGAGAGAGGCTGAACAGGCTGGGGCTGTTTTCCCTGGAGCGTCGGAGGCTGAGGGGTGACCTTATAGAGTTTTACAAAATTATAAAGGGCATGGGATAGGATAAATAGACAAAGTCTTTTTCCTGGGATTGGGGAGTCCAGAACTAGAGGGCATAGGTTTAGGGTGAGAGGGGAAAGATATCAAAGAGACCTAAGGGGCAACTTTTTCATGCAGAGGGTGGTACGTGTATGGAATGAGCTGCCAGAGGATGTGGTGAAGGCCGGTACAATTACAACATTTAAGAGGCATTTGGATGGGTATATGAATAGGAAGGGTTTGGAGGGATATGGGCCGGGTGCTGGCAGGTGGGACTAGATTGGGTTGGGATATCTGGACGGGTTGGACCGAAGGGTCTGTTTCCATGCTGTACATCTCTATGACTCTATGACTGATACCCCATGTGCAGGCTGCAACGTAAGAAGTTTTATCTGAATCATGATGATGTTAGTGATGACATCAGCAGGAGAGAAAGCATCAGATAAGAATGAATATGTGAGAGGTCTTAAACACCACACTGGAGAACTGCATTTGATAACCTGCAACGTACTGATGTAAATCAAGGAGTCTACAGTGAACTGGTGCTCAGTGAAATTTGGAATGGAAGTTTAAATGCTTTGATTACTTGATGTCTTTCAGTTCATTGCTGTGTTGGTTCTCACACAGGCTGCATGGATTGTTCTGATAGTTTCGGTGACGCTGCCTGTAAATCACTCTGAACTGATCTTTCAAACAGACAAAGGAAATATGATCGTCTCCATAAAGCTTTTCACAAGTTCAAATCCTTTTTCTAAACAAGGTCTGGCGTTTATAATTATTTTACATCCTGGGCTGAGGGTAACCCTCTGGAGATTTGACAATCGCTGTCTTTGCTTTAAACGATTCATTCAAGTAAGATCATACCCTTTCAAGGAAGGGCATCAGCTGTCATCACTGTGGCATGTTCTTTTGCTTCCTTTTGAGGCTGAGGAGTCGTTCCAAACCATTAAATAAGTCAGATTAATTTGGGCAGTGAACATTTTCAGCCTTTCTGGCTCCCATTTTAAAATATAAAATTGGTTTGAGGTTTAGATTAGGACATGTCAATACTGAGTGTACCTAAATAGCTGGAGAACCTCCTCTGATTGCCTCTCCTTGGTTTTCTGTGATCTCCTGCAGAGAAAAATAGGTTTTCATGACTGAAAAATAACATGTATTGAATAGATACACAGGCAAAATTTATTGTGAGTGACTGAGTAGTGGGACATTGTATTCAGCTTGAGGGTGCGTTTCTGTGCAAGACGGACAGATGATATAAGGAAGTGCACAGACAGAAAGCAATGCCTGCAACTTCAACGTAAGCTATTGTGAAGAGTGATGGAGTAGGTTGAAGTGGGAGGAGGATGTGGTTGAATGTGCCATTGTAGTCAGGTGTTCTACCTTAGTTGAATGATTGGACAGCTGTTTGCACTGAATCCATGAGCGGAATTCCACGATCCTGCCGCTCACCTCCTGTGCAACCACCAGCCACACGTGCATGCTTTCGCTGCCATCAGTAAGGAAGACTATCTCCTCGTGGGCCATTACAGCTCCCAGTGTCATCTCCATGCAGGAATCAACAAAGTGAGATGCAGACTAGGAACATTGGGAATCTCTTCTGACTGTTCTCTCTTTTGTTCTCCTGTAATTAAAATTCATTGATTTAAATGCACATGGTTCATCACCATAGCCTTTGAACCTAACTAGTCAAGAAACCTTGAAGTCAGACTCAAATCAGAGGGTGCACAGTGGCTCAGTGGTTAGCATTGCTGCCTCACAGCACCAAGGACCTGGAATCGATACTACCCTTGGATGACTGTCTGTGTAATGTTTGTACCTTGTTCTCTGTGTCTGTGTGGGTTTCGTCTGGGTGCTCTGCTTTCCCCCCACAGTCCAAAGATGTCCATGTTAGGTGGATTGGCCATAGGAAATTTTGGGTTATGGATATGGGTGGGATGGACTTGATGGGCCGAATGGCCTCCTTTCACATGGTGGGAATTCTATGAAATGGTATTGTATGCTTCTGGGTTTTCAGCACACTAATAGATGCCCCTGCTGTCAGCTTTGTCTTTGAGTTAAGAACTTCCCTCCCCCCAGAGTAATTCTATATTTTTATTCTCATTTTAGAAGGACTGAATGACCTCTCAAAATTAGGTCAGGGTTACTCTGACTTTAAAGCCTAATACTCAGTGCCGAAGGCTAACCGTTTCAAATATGTGGTTCAGAATGAAGCTTCTAATGGCAGACCGCTTTGCAGAGTAAATTTGAGTGAATATTTTTCATTAGTTTATGACTGACTACACATATCATTCAGGCCTCAAAAGCACCAAACTGCTTAGAGGCTTGGTATCACGGATAGTATTGTGGCCAGTGAAATAACTGCACAGAGGCTGGTATCCCATTACCAAGTCACCCATTATTTACATGTGGAGAGTCCTTGATAGAGTGAACACACTCAAAGCCAGCTCTCAGAGTGAACATACCCTCTGACACTCATCTTCTTTTTTAAAAAGTTTTTTATTACCTCCACACTACCGCCTAACTGCGGTAGTGCTTAATTATTCCCCCGCACTCATGTTGTGTGTGTGCAGGTGTGAGGCACTCCTGTTCTTCTTTATTCTTTTTTTTAGAGTGAACAGAACCACTCACCCTCCTGTTTATTTATTTTTGGTGTTTCTTTTCTTTTTTTTTACCCCCACACTACCGCCTAACTGCGGTAGTGCTTAATTATTCCCCCGCACTCATGTTGTGTGTGTGCAGGTGTGAGACACTCCATTTTTTTTTAAACAAAATGTTCTTTTTTCTTTTTTTTCTTTTTTTTATAAACCCCCGCACTACCGCCTAACTGCAATAGTGCTTATTTTTTCCCCAGCACCCATGCTGTGTGTGTGCAGGTGTGAGATACTCCTGTTCTTATCTGTCAGCCAGGGCTCCCTGATTGGACCAGGTTAACAGCCCCAATCAGGGAATTTGTATTTTATGAGATTCACGTGGTTGACCTCGTCACAATCACTACAACCAATCTCCAGGCAAGTTTCCCAATTTGTTTCAGATGGGACACCTCAAATCATTAATCTCTTGTGTGAGGAGGGGTGAATTGCTCCCCTTCACCCAACCCCTCAGTTAGTCACAACAAGGTTAATTTAAAAAGGTATCCTTTCTTTGTGTGGATACCTTTCCTCCAGACCAAAAACTCTTGTATTTTAAAAGCAGCTAATTTAATCAGACTTTCTTGAATTAACAAAGAGTTGATTAATTATTAAACATGAAGAAATTGTGACACAATATACATGGTTTTAAAGGGAACTAAGGGGCAATATTTTCACAGAGAGGGTGGTGCATGTATGGAATGAGCTGCCAGGGGCATTGGTGGTGGAGGGACTGGATGCTTGTGGACTTACTGTTCAAACAGATTGCAGATGAAGAAACTCAGCAATAACCTGAAGTTAGAAAGTTTTAAATCAATGCAGGGCTGAATCAGATGCAATTTGACGGGGGCAACATCTTTGCCCATTTTCAACAATGCTGGCTCTGGGTTCAACAAGCTGCTTGCTGCTTTGTGGCAGGTTGTTAATTCAGACCTCCTGAGATTGGTGCCAATGTGGGTAATCCACGTCAGCTTTGCCCATGTCCTAGCCAACATGTTGGGCTTAGGGCAGGGACCAGGGTATCTGATGGATTATGTGAGACATCCTTTCACCCCCTCTCCCTCTCACCCATGATGATTGTTAGACCACAACCATGGTTACTAGTAACTAGCTAGAGGGCTTGGTCCTCCAGGATCATGGCTAGGGAGTTGTGGCTTCTGACAGAATAGAATTAATTTGCCTAGTCTTGCCGGTAGCTCTGTTGGCGGGCTTGCCAATCTTCGACTGTCAGATGGCCTCCCATTGACACTCCAATATCAGGAGCAACTGTGATTGGTTCCATTCTTGATTAATGATTGGCTACAGCTTTGAAAATCTAAGTGCAAGCGTCAAAAGCATGGTGTGCAGGTAGCTGGAGATGCAGGATTAGCTCCCATTCCTACTACCCGACCCTCATTGAAAACCTATGGCCCTATGTCCCAGTCTTATTTTAATTCAATTCCCTCTTTTCCCAGGAAATATGGCAAAGAAATAAGATATGAATTTTCAAAAATGAAATGGAAATATCTGACAGAGGGAAAGATAAGGTTGTTGATTTCGTATTGTGTTGATTTAAGAATCAGTTTGAACATGCATGGTGATTACTCACGTGTACATCTTTGGGAATATGAGCAGCTTAATTCTCTGCTGTGAATGGATCCTGCAACCAGCAAGCACAAAGAATATGGAGACTCTTGCCAAGAAAACCTTAACTTGTCTAGTTCCTCATTTGGCTGAGCAAAGTTCGGTGTCCTTGCCAACAATGTAAACACAAAGTAGAAAGTGAGGATTTTCGTAAGAGCTAAGTGCATTGACATTTCCAAGATAATTGAAATAAAAGAAGAATCACTTAGTTTAATGAGAAAAAATTGAACTGGAAATCAAGTGTGCGCTGACTGAAATTTATATGCTCCCCCCCTGCAACAAATTAAATAAACTCTTTCTTGTAGGATTTGCTGCTTTGCATTTATTTGTTTCCCATGTGTTAAATAGTGGGTAAGCATTTCCCGTAACAAACTAATTTTGAATAAACATAATTTGAGCTGAATCCACTCCTGCAGTTTTAAAGCTACATTAGTTTACCTCATGGAGCATGCTCAGGTTTGGCTACTGATATTTTGAGTATTTTAAAAACATTTTCATTAAAACAATTACAAATCTTGTTTTTTTTTGTCATGTTTCAGTTTGTTTCATTCATAGGTCTTAGGGTGTCAACACAAACTGCATGAATATTTAAACTATAAATATAGACTAGACAGGAGAATGACATTTTATTCAATAATAGAATTTGTGTAGAGGAGGTCAAATATCAACTTAACAGGTCCTTTCTAAGAACTATCCAATGAATTTTCCTCAAATGTTCTAGTGCCACAGGCTTGCAATTTTCAGGATGCACAAGAGGCCAGAATTTGAGGATTGTAGAAACATGGTAAGCATTGTAAGGCTGGAGGAGGTTAAAAGATAGCATAAAGATAGTGAAGCCATAGAGAAATTTGAAAGCAAAGGTAAGAGTTTTAAAATTAAGTTGCTGTCAGACCAGCAGTAGATGTTGGACAGTGAGGACTGGGATGGTGAGTGAATAGAACTTCGGTACATTTTGTACATTCTGTACAAGTTTCAGAAGGTGTAGATGAACCCAGGCAAGAGTGGATATGAGACCACACAGAATCAGTGCTAAGAATTCAATTTTATTGCAATTATAGTCTCATTTCCATTCCCCAGTTCTTCACCCTACCAGTGATGGCTTGCCTATCAGATCTCTAACCTAAAAGCTCTAATTCGGAGATGCCGGTGTTGGATTGGGGTGTACAAAGTTGAAAATCACACAACACCAGGTTATAGTCCAACAGGTTTAATTGGAAGCACACTAGCTTTCGGAGCGATGCTCCTTCATCAGGTGATGAAGGAGCGTCGCTCCGAAAGCTAGTGTGCTTCCAATTAAACCTGTTGGACTATAGCCTGGTGTTGTGTGATTTTTAACTAAAAGCTCTAGAATTGTTTCACCGCCTCACCTAGGAGAAACTAAATTTACCTTTTAAGACCCTTTCTTCATCCTAACAATTTGGCCAAACATTTCATCATCCAATGTTGTCATCTTTGAATCTGTAGTCAATTTTTGTATGATTACAAATGTGTGAAACACATTGGCATGCTTTACAATTTGAACAATATTTTATTTTATTTCTTTTTAAACTCAAAATCTCAATCAAAAACAAGGAATACAAATACTTCAGTTTGTTTGCAATGGAATGGAAATCACATTCTGCAATTATTTTGTAAGTAGATGGAGATTGTGGCCAATACAGAAAGATAAAAGATAAATAATTCTATTTGAAACATTGAGCATAAGTTATTTCAAGGATTATATTTCTTCCTCCATCTGGAAGCTTGCTATTGCATACTGGTGAAAGGTGTGAGATGTGTCTGCCCCGTGGAATATTTTTCTTGGCTGCCTTTGGGATGCTAGAGGGAAGCAAAACATCATCTGTCAGAACTTTAGTGTTATCAGGCTGTACTTGAGTAATCTGTAGATACCAGCAGCATTCCTCTCCCTCCAGCAGAGCTAACTAGCTCCATCCATCTGGTACCGTTGAATAGAAGAACCAAAATAGAAGTGCAATTAATGGAGTAACTGGGCCATTTGGAACACATTCATGCAGCAGGGCATGGGCATCTGTAAGTAACAAAACCGACGACCATAAATTCAGCTAATGTGTGCTTACTGACTTCAATAGTTTGTCCGACTGACAATCAGGAAATAACTAAATAACCACACCGTTCAGTTACTGAGGGGGCTTGGCTTTGTCATACAAACAGCAAAATTTGATTAACATAGTTTGAGTACGAAAGATTGACAGATGATCTAATTGAGGTGGTTAAAACATGGGATGGATTCAGCAAGTTGACATAAAGGAACTATTTCCTCTGATAGGGGAATAAGAGGTGAGGGGAGATCATTAGAAATGACAGCCAGACCAGTCAGGAGAGAAATCTGGAAACACATTGCATCTGAAGGCCAGTACACATTGAGAATCCGCTCCCTTAAAGTTGTAGTTAAGGCTGCAACAATTGAAACCTTTACTATTGATATTAACAGATCTTTGTTGAGCAAGATTATCAAGAGATTTGAAGTGAAGGTTGTAGTTCTATTGACATCAAGCTTGGTCTAGTTGAATTTAGTTCAGCCTCAATGGTCTGAAAAGCTTCCTATCTTTTATTGGCCTGTGAAGGATCTTTGTTGTCTGCAAATGGAAGTTATATCTGTGGCTGCAATAAATAACAATAGGATAAAATTAATGTGAGAGTTCTTTTTCAATTATGTAGGTAATTGACAAATGTGTAAACTTGAGGCAGACCAGGCATGTAAACTTAGTTTCTTCTAGCTGGTAGTGTTTATGCTTGACCACAAAATATTCCGAAACAAGAACATTTATTGCACTTATATTCTTGCAAAATTATAAGTGTTCCTGCAGTGTCTCCACAATGTTTGATCAGTCCATACGCAATACCAGTTTAATGAATCAATACTGAATTAAATTGTCTTCTGCATTCCTGCACAGAATGATCATGGGAACGTATTAGTTTTCTGTCTCCTGTGGGATTTTCAAGTCTTGCTCAATTTTGTGCCTCACAGTCGCATTGTCTGCAACGTACCCGGAAATGCCTATAGATTTTGTTCAACTAAATTGAAATGGAATTTTAGACATGTTCAGGCATTTATACACCCTTCATGTGGTTTAAACGGTTCTCTGACATATCTGGAGGTGCAATGTGCCAGAAATATGCTAGTCCCAGTTTGTGAGAATGCAACAGCCATGCAGAGAGACTGTATGATTGTGACACAGACTGATGATGGTGTAACACATTTCATTCAAACATTAGTTTATTAAAGCACAATAAATGAGTGAATAAGATGCACCAAGTAGGTGATGTAATGGTATTATCATTGGACTGTTAACCCAGAGACACAGATAATGTTCTGGGGACCTGGGCTCAAATCCTTCAATGGCAGGTTTTGAATTCAATAAATATCTGGAACTAAGAGTCTAACGATGACCATGAATCCATTGTCAATTGTTGGAAAAGCCCATCTGGTTCACTAATGAACTTTAGGGAAGGAAACTGCCATCCTTACCTGGTCTGGCCTACATGTGACTCCAGACCCACAGCAATGCAGTTGACTCCTGACTGCCCTCTGGGCAATTAGGGATGGGCAATAAGTGCTGCCCCAGCCAGCAACACCCTCATCCTATGAATGAATAAAGGAAATCCAATGCCAGCCTCTAATAGTGTTGATGTTATGCTGGAAATTTCTGCAAAAATAAAGGATTTGTGCTAACTGTACAGAAAATGACAATTCAATTGACTTTAATATGAATGGGACTATCTTTTATTTTTACCCAAGAGATAATTCAGATTTAATTCTATTGCCTTCTTCTTGGACATGAATATTAATGGTACTATAAAATTTCCAGTTGTCTAATGCACAAATCCGATGAAAAGGTGAAAGAGATGCTTAGAGAAAGAAGGAATTGGATTTATCTTGCATTGTTTACTACTTCCATAAGATCATAAGACATAGGAGTGGAAGTAAGGCCATTCAGCCCATCGAGTCCACTCCGCCATTCAATCATGGCTGATGGACATTTCAACTCCACTTACCCGCATTCTCCCCAAGATCATTAGAAATGAGACTCGAGGATTCAGAGAAAATTACTTGTTGCGAATATTTTCAATCACTACAAAAACATTACAAAATACAGCAACCAAATTGTACACAGCAAGGTCCCATAAATTATAAAGACTCAGATGCTTGAGGGATGTATATTGGCCAGCATTGTGAATGAACATGTCATTTCTTCGCTGGGTTGGAATCTTTAATATTCCCTGGGAGGATAGACATCTCGTTGAAAAGACAGCAGTGCTCACTGCATCATTCTCCCTTAGTACCACACAACGGTATCAACCTGAATTCTATGAAAGATCTGGGGGGCAAATGTTGACAGGAAACGTATTCATAAGATGTTTCCACTGGTGTGGGAGTATCGAAATAGGGGACATAGTTATCCAATAAGAGAACATTTAAAACTGAGATGGAAAGGTATTTCTCTTCCCAGAGGGTAGTGAATATTTGGAATTCTCTAGCCAATAGAGCTGTGTAGGCAAGATCACTGAAAGAATTTAGAGAGAAAGCAGACTAATTTTTGAAATATCTAGGAGTTGACAACAATGCACAGCTGGCATGAATGAGGAGTTGAAGTCTGGAGATCAACTATAATCTTGCTGGACGGTGAAGAGAGCTTGAGGGCCCAAAAAGCCTATACCTGCTCCTATTTCTTATTTTTTTGATATACTCATGGGATGTAGGCTTTGCTAGCTGTGCCAGCATTTATGGCCTGTCCCTGGTTGCTCTTGCGAGGGTGATGGTGAGCTGCCTTCTTGAACCACGACAGTTCACGTGCTGTGAGTTGACCCACAATGCCGTTCGGGAGGGAACTCCAGGATTTTGACCCAGTTACAATGGCCCCAGTTACAGTGAAGAAACAATGATGTATTTCCAAGTCAGGATGGTGAGTTACTTGGAGGAGAACTTGCAGGTGGTGTTGTTCCCGTGGATCTGTTGCCCTTGTCCTTCTGAAAGGAAGTGATTGTGGGTTTGGTAGGTACTGTCTGAGCATCTTTGGTGAATTTCTGATGTCCCTCTTGTAGATAGCTCAAATTGCTGCTACTTAGTATTGGTAGTGGAGGGAAGGGATACTTGTGGATATGGTGCCAATCAAGTGGTTTTCCTTGGATGGTGTCAAGCTTCTTGAGTGTTATTGGAGCTGCGCCCATCCAGATAAGTAAGGAGTATTCCATCACACTCTTGACTTGTAGCTTACGGCTTTGTGGAGTGAGGAGGCGCCAGGTGTGACTCCAATTGGCAGTGAATTTGCCCGACACCCATTAATTCCAGTTTTGATGGAGCTCCTCGATGCCACGTTCAGTCAAATTCAGCCTTGATGTCAAGGGCCATCACTCTCTCCTCACCTCTGGAATTTAGCTCTTTTGTCTATGTTTGAACCAAAACTGTAATGAGGTCAGGAGCTGAGTGGCCCTGGTGGAACCCAAACTGGGAAGCAATGAGTAGATTATTGTTGAGCAAGCACTGTTTGATCACATTGTTGATGACACTTTCCATCACTTTCCTAATAATCGAGAATGGACTAATGGGGCAGTAATTGACTGGGTTGGATTTGTCCAGGTTTTTATGTACAGGGCATACCAGGGCAAATTTGCCACATTGTCAGATAGATGCCAGTGTGGTAACTGTACTTGAAGAGCTTGGCTAGGGAAGCAGCAGGTTCTGGAGCACACATCTTCAGTCGTGTTTCAGCAACATTGTCAGGGCCAATACCCTTCACAGTAGTCAGTCTCTCCAACCATTTTTGATATCATGGAGAGTGAATTGAATTGGCTGAAGATTGATATCTGTGATGCTGGGGACCAATGGAGAAGGCTGAGATGGATCATCCACTCAGCATCTCTGGCTCAAGATTGCTGCGAATGCTTTAGCCTTATCTTTTGCCTTGATGTGTTGGGTTCTTGCATCATTTGAGAATGGGGATATTTGTAGAGTCTCCTCCCTCAGTGAGTTGTTTCATTGTCCACCACCATTCACAACTGGACGTGGCAGGATTGTAGATCCTTAGATCTGATCCATTGGTTGTGGGATTGCTTAGCACTGGCAATCATTTATCATTTATGCTGTTTGACATGAAAGTAGTTCTGTTTGGTAGCTTCACGAGGTTGACACTTCATTTTTTTGGTTTACCTGTTGCTGCTGCTGGCATTCCGGATGAAGAGCTTCTGCTCGAAATATCAACTCTCCTGCTTTTCGGATGCTGCCTGACTGGCTTTGCTTTTCCAGCACCACACTTTTTAACGCCGCTCCTGGCATGCCTTCCTGAATTCTCCACTGAACCATGGTTGATGCCCTGGCTTGATGGTAATGACTGAGTGGGGGATATGCCAGGCCGTGAGGTTATAGACTGTGCTGGAGTACAATTCTGCTGCTCTTGATAACCCACACCACCAGGTGGATGCCCAGTCTTGAGTTGCTAGATCTGTTCAAAATCTGTCCTGTTTAGCACGGTGATAGTGCCACACAATATGATAGAGGGCATTCTCAATGTGAAGGCAGGATCTCATCTCCCTAAGCACTTTGTAAATTCTGTGAGGCTTTTCCACGGGTTGAATGTAATAGTAACTAATGTCATTGACTTAGGATTGCAATTGTGAAAATGAAGGAAAATTTCAAATTATTTTCACAGGAGGCTTCAGATGAATTGTTTTACCACAGTGGCTATTGAGATAAACGGCATGTTCATTTCAGGATTTAATTTGTGAAATGAGAAGTAAAGTTATATTTCCATTTGATGAAATGGTACCGATACATTCAACAAAAAGGACACCTGTCAGCAACGTGTGTAATTCTTTGAAATTATACACACTGTTCTTTTCTTGGTATGGATGGTTTAATTTTACAATGTTTGACACAGTTAGATATACATTTTGGAAATATTTTCTTCTTTAAATAGTAATCTTGCTGGAGGGGATGGAGCATATCCTGACTATTTTGAAAGAATTCTGTTGTGGCTGTTGAGGTGTCTATCAGTAAACAGTCACAACATAGTTTACATTACACTCATAATAGCAGACGGGAAAGTACCAATAATTGCAATGACTGGGACTGAGATTACAGAAACAAAGATGAGTGAATTGAAGACTGTGGTGTGTCTACAACGAAAAGAAATTACTGTTCCAACACCAGACTGTCTTGGGTTAGGGGCTTAGATTGTGTAAAACAGCAGGAGTGACTGGTTGATTGGAGCAGACATTCTGGCACTGGACCAATGACTAGGTGGCATTAATCCCAATGTATTATCATCAAACAGTGAGAGGAATAAGCTGGAAGGGTAGGAATGTTGTTGCACATTGGGGGAACAACATCCTGTCAATGATGAGAAATAGCACACAGAACAAAAAGAACACTTAGGTCTTGGATAATTAGTAATAAGGAATCAGTTTAGAGAGAAGTCAGAAATGACAGGAAATGCAAGCAGTGGTCTAGAGATTAAAATGTTTTCTTGTATTGTTCACACTAGTGATTTTGCCTAGAATGTAAGAGGCACCTTATTTATGTATAATAGGTTAATGTGAGTAATATAAACATTTAGCTGCCGGTGAAGAGCACTCAGCAATGCATCTGGGTAGGGATTTAATGTTGCACAACTTGTGAACATTTAATGGTGTGGAATGGTTCTAACTCAATTGATTGTATAAAATTTTGTCACACTTCTCAACCCAGAGCTGAACTTTAAATTCCATGAAACTGCAGTTGGTGTGCTATAATAGACAGTAATCTAGATGTATTGCTGAATTGTTAAACTTACCAGAAGTCCAGGACCTAGAATCCCTACAGTATGGAAGGAGGTCATTCAGCCCATCAAGTCTGCACCAACCTTCCAAAGAGCATCCCCTTCAGACCTAGCCCCTCACCCTATCCATGTAACTCCACATTTACCCTGGCTAACCCACCTAGCCTGCACACCCCTGGACACTATTGGGGTATTGAGCATGGCCAACCCATCTAACCTGCACATCTTTGGATCATGGGAGGAAACCCATGCAGACACAGGGAGAATGTGCAAACTCAGCACATGGCTGGAATTGAACCCAGGTCCCTAGCCCTGTGAGGCAGCAGTGCTCAACATTGAACCACCACAAGAATAAAATCCTGGTGCAGCAATTTAAGTTTCGTTTGTGAAAATGCTGGTAAGCCAGTAATAGTGAAATTCATAAATAATGGTAAGGGTTCTTCAAGCTTATGCCACCACTGTATAAGTTCCTGGCTGACATTCTACCTCAATTCCTCCTTCTTATAGCCCATAATTGACTCATTGCTCAAACAAATGATCAATCTCTGCCCTGAAAACAGTCAACAATTTAGCATCCACAGCTGTCTGGATAGAGAAGGAAAAAGATTCGTCACTCTTTAATTGAAGAAAATTGCCTCTGTTTTCATTCCCAAATGGCAAAAACCTTATACTGAGTCTGAGCCCTTAGTTCTAGACTCACCGGCAAGTGGAAACATCCTCCAACCGTTTGACCACCATGAAAAGTCTAAGAATATTATATGATGCAATCAGTTCACTGAAGACTATTAGACAAATTAGTGGGCTCGAGACAGTTAAACCCCCTGGGCCCCGCTGGCTTACATCCTAGGATCCTGAAAGAAGGAGCTATGGAAGTGGTGGATCCAAAAATTCTTGGGTTCGGGAGTAGAACCAGAGCATTGGAAAACTGCCAATGTGACACCCCTATTCAATAAAGGAGGAATACGAAAGGAGGGTAAATTTAGGCTGAGTTAGCCTAATATCTATTGTTGTAAAAGTATTGGAGTCAATTGTTGAAGAAATAACACAGAACATTTGGAAAATCATAATCTAATCAAGTAGAGTCAGCATGGCTTCATGAAAGGGAAATCACGACTGACTAATTTATTCAAATTTTTTAATAAAGTCTCAGAGCAGATTGTGGGGAACCAATAGATGTGTTGTATTTGGACTTCCAGAAGGTGTTTGACAAGATACCTCATCTCACAAAATGTTTAATCTTAAGGTAAGAGCTTGTGGTGTTAGACGTGGTATATTGGCAGGGATAGAGAATTGCCTAATGTGTAGGAAACAGCAAGTGAGGATAAGGGGTTCTTATTCAGGCTGGTGACCAGTGACCATTGGAGTTCCATAGGGGTCAGTGTGGGTACCACAGCTGTTTACAATAGATATTATTGACTTGGAGGAAGGAAGCAAATGTACTGAAGCCACATTTGCTGATGACACAAAAAGAGATGGAAAGGCAGGTTGTGAGAGAGATACAAACATTTCATGGAGAGACGTTGATAGTCAGTAAAATGTTGGTAAATGGAGTATAATGTGGGAAAATATGGAGTTGTTCATTTTGAAAGGGAGGTCGAAAGAATAGAATGTTATTTAAATAGAGAAACACTGGAGGAAGCTCCAAAACAAAGGGACTTTTATTTACTCACAGGATGTGGGCATCTCTGGTTAGGCTAACATTTATTGCCCATTTCTAATTGCCCAGAGGGCACTTCAGGGTCAACTACATAGCTGTGGATCTGGAGTCACATGTAGGCCATACCGGGTAAGGACAGCAGATTTCCTTCCCCAAAGGACATTAGTGAACAAAATGTTTTTTTTTCCCTGACAATCAACAGGAAATGGTTTCCTGGTCATCATTAGACCCTTAATTTCATATTCCTTATTGAATTCAAATTCCACCATCTTCCATGGCGGGAGTTGACCCCCAGCTCCCTGAACATTAGTTGAGTTTTTTGAGATTAATAGTTAAGAATGTGTTGCTGGGAAAGCACACCAGGTCAGCAGCATCTGAGGAGCAGAGGAATTGACGTTTCGGTCTTAACCCCTTCATCAGGACTCTCGACTCTGATCTCCAGCATCTGTGGTCCTCACTTTCTCCTCCTTTGAGATTAATAGTCCAGCGATAATACCACCAAACCATTGCCTCCCTCTAGTGTATACTAGCAAATACCAGCATTTTTTAATCTCATCTAATCAACTTGTCCTTGTTAGATAGCTGTCTCATCCCAAGAACCAGTTAAATGCTCCTTTATTGATATTCCTTTATTTCTCTGGTTGAGGAAACCAGAACTGTGCATAATACCCCAGGTGTGATCACTACAAGGACCTATATAATTGTTAGAAGAGCTCAGGAATTGGAAATTTGTCTGCCCCGTATTTTGGGTAGGTGTGTCACGATTCACAGGTTGTCCATGTCAGTTCTGAAAGAGTTTGGCATATGTCATGTTCAGTGCACATACCTCAGTTTCATGAGGATAGTTTCTGTGTGAGTGAGTCTAGCACTGTTTCATTCTTCTGTGCTCTGCCAGCTGTCCTGGAGCTTAGTCAGGTAGGTAAAAACAATGACTGCAGATGCTGGAAACCAGATTCTGGATCAGTGGTGCTGGAAGAGCACAGCAATTCAGGCAACATCCGACGAGCAGCAAAATCGATGTTTCGGGCAAAAGCCCTTTATTCCTGATGAAGGGCTTTTGCCCGAAACGTTCATTTTGCTGCTCGTCGGATGCTGCCTGAATTGCTGTGCTCTTCCAGCACCACTGATCCAGAATCTGGAGCTTAGTCAGCATTGTACAGAAATCATCTTTTCTTAAAACAAGACTGCTCCATTAAAAACAAACTGCACTGAACAATGTCGGTAGAAATTAAGCAGCGGAATACTGAACACCAGAAACTTGGTTTGCACAATGATCTCTCTGCCACTGTCATAACGATGGATGAGCCTGAAGAGTGGGAGTACCATGGTTGAAAACAAGGAACTCACTATTTCTGTAGGGGCAGGATTGTGCTTTACACATGCACATTTTGAAGGAGCAGCTGATCACATAAGTCAGGAACTTTATTCATGTGTGACCAAGGTGTGTGAAATGTTCATGTGCTGTTTAGATCTGGTGGGAGCACATCTGAACATTCTATATGTAATGGAAAGCCAAGATACCTTTCTCTTGAGGCAATGTACCCTTTAGAAATGGCCCGCGGCACCTTGGGAAAGTAAATTGTGTTTTCTCAGCATGGCATCCTTCAGGAGAGGTCAAGTTCTCTGTAGGAGAAGTAAGGTGCCTTTTAGGATTGTTAAAAGCAGAAATAAATATGCATAAAAATGCACAAAGTCATTAACAGTTGAGCTGACTGGAATTGTCGAAAGTGTTAAGATGAACTCTCAAGTTGTCAAGGCATTTAAAAATCCCACCATTTAAATCTTTATAAAAACTTTGTCTTTTAAAACTAGTTGCTTGTTATCATAGGTTTTATGTTAACTCTGTTACATAAACCAAAGAGCCTGGGTGGGGGAGGGGTGTGGGGTGGGGAGGGGGTGGTGAGGCAGAGATAGTGGCAGAGCAGTAACATCACTGAACCTATCATCCAGAGGCCCAGGCTAATGTTAAGGTGACATGTTTGCTCAGTGGTTAGCATTGCTGCCTCACAGCACCAGAGATTTTAGGTTCAATTCCAGCCTCAGGTGACTGTCCATATGGAGCTTGTATATTCTCCCTGTGTCTGTGTGGGTTTTCTGCATGTGGTCCCGTTTCTTCCCACAATCCAAAGATGTGCAGGATAGGTGGATTGACCATGAAAAATGCAGGGTTACAAGGATAGTCTTCAGAGGGTTGGTACAGGCTGAATGGCCTGCTCCCACACTGGAGGGATTCTATGGTGATTCTTGTACCATCACCAAATCAATAATGTATGATTAGCATTTCAACCTTCAAGTTTCACAACAAAGTGTCTATTTCACAGTGAGATTGACAGCTCCAAGTGGTTAAAGACTCTTTGAAGTGGGACTATAAACAACTATGTGTAGTGATTGTAATGAGGTCAGCCAGGTGCACATCATTGAATATAAGTTCTCTGATTGGGACAGTTAATTGGGTCCAAACAGAAAGCCCTGGCTGACAAATGAAAGCTGGCCCTGGATCAGTGTCAAGGACTTTCCATGTGTAAATAAAGGGTGACTTGGTGAAGGGATACTGGCCTCTGTGCAGTTATCGTATATGCTTGTGGAAAAGTCAGATTTTTAAAATTATTTTTAAAGGTTAAATGGGGCCGACTATTAGATGGATACTACTTTTGAGGGGCTGAAATTCATGCTACAGTCCAAAATGCCGTATCATTGGCAGAAGCCCGATTTATCTCTAAACGAATAAAGAGGAAAAAAACAATGAGTTATGGTAATTACCGGATAAAAACAACAGAAACAAAAATGAATTCGTAAGCTTTTATTTATGCATACAAACAGTGAAGTAGAAATATAATACAGCTTTAAATTACAATTACTTCCGTTTTGTCATTTTCTGATGTTGGTTTGATATCTTTCTCCGGTCTCTCACATGTTTCTCTGAAACACAAAATTCTCTTGTTGCTACACAATTATTTGTCTTCTCTGCAACTTCAATAACTTTCAGTTTAGACACTGCTGTATATTTTTTGTTTTTTTTTCTGGAGGGAATTTTTACACAAAATAATGAAGAAATTTCAAAACCCCAACTCAGTACATAACTGTATTCTATGAGTGCTGCAGGTGAACTGAGCTCAGCTGAGCTGCACACAAATAAGGTTGTCATCTGACCCTGACCTAATGCGCCTTTAACTTTCACGCCAAATTAGTGTGAATTGTACATCCAATCACATAACAGCACGAAAAATAGTTCATTTCCTCATCGTAACATTTATATGGAGGATAATACCTTGACTCACAAATGTTGATCTGTTATTTGTGAAGAACTAGCGGCAATTTTTACATCAGATATATGGAAAATTGTAGACAATTGTAGCCAAAAATTGAAAGTTGACTTGAACATGAGATTGACTTTTACTCGAGTATATAAACTATTTCATTATGAATTACAATGCTTACTTGGACGTTTTCCTTGTTTTTTAGAAGGCATTATATAATTGTAGGAATGTAAATGGAATGAATGAGCTTTAAGAATGACTGTCCATTTTAAATTAAGGGTCCGTTACAGACTTTATTTATTTTACTTTACTGCATTTCAGTCTGATTCCTGATGGTGAATACTGGATGAGACAGCATGGTAGACATAAGGGCAAAAAGTAGTGGGTGGGGTGGCATGAACTGGCATTAAATGGCATGAGGGCATAGACGATAGGTCATGAGATGACAGGAGTTAGAATATATGGGGCATTGGTTAGAATGCATGTGTCAATGAAGGGTTGTGAAGGTTAGAGGAATATTTCATGTTTTGATCTTTTTTAAAAATTTTGGACATTGGCCAGAGTTCTTAAGCAGGTCTTTTTGCCCAGCCCATCTCCACTATTACAGAGGAAATGCCAGCTCTAACTTGGCAGAGGGTATCTTCTCTGCAATGCCAGTTTCACAGCCCTGTCATAGTGTTGTGTCACAGAATACAATCTTTGCATGGATACATCACCCATTTCTCAGCTCTCTCTTTGAGAATGCAGCAGTAATACTCTCTGCAAAACCCCAAGCTTTTCACAACACCTTGAAAAATATTCCAGAGTACTTCTAGTAATATTGTGACAGCAGTTATTCTTAAAGATCTTCTTACTTACAATTTGAGTGGCTGAGCCAATTAAAGGTTGTTCCTGGAGGTCTACCCTACAACTTACCCTTGTTGTTTCATGAGTAATTGACTAATTGTTTGGAGTATTTTGTCCAAATTTAGTGCCCTGGCATTGTATTGAGTTGGTTGGACATCGTGATGTTACCATTCCATGCTTTCAAACTTCCAGTGAAAAAGAAAATGACAAAAAAAAAGCATGCACTGAGAACACAAAGATATTTGATTATATGTTATGTTGTAGTCATTTTTATTCCTGATTTCAGTGGGATGTATTGCAGAGAATCATAAGAACATAAGGACATAAGAACTAGGAGCAGGAGTGGCTATCTGGCCCTGTGAGCCTGCTCCACCATTCAATAAGATCATGGACTCAGCTCCACCTACCCCCACACTGTCACCATAGCCCTTAATTCCTTTACTGTTCAAAAAACTATCGACCTTAGCTTTAAAAACACTTACTGAAGTAGCTTCAACTACCTCACAGGGCAGAGAATTCTATAGATTCACAACCCTCTGGGTGAAGAAGCTCCTTCTCAATTCAGCCTTAAATCTGCTCCCCCTAACTTTGAGGCTATGCCCTCTTGTCCTAGTTTCACCTGCCAGTGGAAACATCCTCTCTACTTCTATGTTATCTATTCCCTTCATAATTTTATAACTTTCTACAAGATCCCTCCTCATTCTTCTCAATTCCAATGAATATAATCCCAGTCTGCGCAGCCTCTCCTCATAAGCCAACCCCCCCAACTCTGGAATCAACCTAGTGAACCTCCTCTGCAACCCCTCCAGTGCCAGTACATCCTCTCTCAAGGAAGGAGAGCAAAACTGCACACAGTACTCCAGATGTGGCCTCACCAGCACCCTATACAGCTGCAACATGACTGCCCTGCTTTTAAAATCAATCCTTTTAGTAATGAAGGACAAAATTCTATTTGCCTTCCTAATTACCTGTTGTACCTGCAGACCAACCTTCTGTGATTCATGCACAGGTATACCCAGGTCCCTTTGCATAGCAGCATGCTGCAACTTTCTATAATTTAAGTAATATTCCTTTTCACTGTTTTCCTATCAAAATGGACGACTTCACATTTATTAACATTGTACTCCATCGACCAGACCTTTGCCCACTCATTTAGAGGACCTATGTTGCTCTGCAAAATTTCACAGTCCTCTGCACACTTTGTTCTGCCACTCATCTTAGTTTCATCTTAGAATCAAAGATCATTTTCTGAATCCTTTTATGCTAATGGACTCCTTCACTCTCCATACCAAGGTTGTTTATTGTGTAGTTGGTTTATGTACTGTTTTGGGTAAAACTTTAGAGTTGCAACTCTATAATTATGTTTTACAGTGAAGGGTCTTATTAGAATGATCTCACAGTTGGAATAAATCCTGGTTGCTATGTTACCAAGCTTTTTTCCATTTAAAAAGGAAACCAATAATCCAGCCAATCTTTAAAAGTGCATTATCACATAGACAGATGTTTTTAAAAATGATTTTCCTGCAAAAATCTGTAAGTCATATCACAATGAAATTGTTACTGAGTAGCATCTTGTTGCTGGATTCTATAATATTACAAATGTGAATATGTATTAAATGAAAACTTCACAACTCCAGCATTTCATGTGAAGGACAAATACTGAAGCTTGGATTTTCATTGAGTTTGGATGACCAGGGAACACTTTGTAAATTGTGGTTATGATTTGATTCCTAGATTCCTTCCCTAATCCCATTTCTGATGCTTTATTCTGGCATAGAATAAGGGCATAGTTAACCTGTTTGGTTGGAACACTCGCACTTTTCCCAACTCCAATACAACAGGGCACAGTTTAAACCAATCCCCCATCATTTTAGTGGAAATTGGATCACTCTAGTAAGTACACGTAGACATGGTTCACAGCATCTCTAAGGAGTCATAAATCATCAGGAATACCAGTCCCAAGTGGGAATCCAAACAAAAAAAAAATCCCTATTCCTGGAAATCATCCTTGACAGGCTTTGAAGAATATTTTTTAAAAATCAGTTTCAGTCATTAGGTATCTTGCTGCCGCTGTGATTGGGACTTTCACACAATAACCTGAAGAGTCTTAAATGCCCACAGTACTCTTCAAAAGAGAACTAAACAATATTCAACAGCTTTCACTTCGAGCAAGAAAATAATCCACCTGTTCCTAGGCTGCTGTGATTGACAGGACATTTGGAAAATCCATTAAAAACAATACTTATTTTTCAGTTTCAATATGTTTTATTAATTATATTTGTTTGGATTTTATATTATGGCTAAGTCCATTGTGAATATTTGGCAGAATTTTGTACATTTCAGCTATGCTTATGTCAACAGGGGGCGTGTTCACATTTTGATTGACAGTTTTAAGAGATTGTTAAAGGATTCTCTGGCTTTGTGTTTCCTGTTTATTTATACAACAGATTGACCACCTGAGAGGGTTTACTTTAGAGACTGGATTTGAATTTGAATTTGCATTTGAATGAGAGCTCGACTAGATTTTCTTGTCATGTCAATTTCAAAGACATCGTTCCTGAGGTTATCCCATGGTAGATACTGAGGACAACTAGCAGAAGGGGCTATGGGGATTAATGGGGATGTTGAAGGATCAAAAAGGGAAACATGAGGGATCATGAAGAGGGTGTGAAAGCATGGGGATGGCACAGGGACTATGATAGAAATTTGGAGTGACAGAGCATGTACGATCGGAAGTGAAGGCGGCTTAGGACATATGAAGCAGTAAATATAAAGCATGTGGAGTAGGTGGGTGGTGAGGCTGAAGGGTGAGGGTTTGAGGCCTTGATATTCATCTTTAAAATTGGCTTGGCTTCCTTCATGGCCAATCAGCCTCTTTATTCACTCACCTCTGTGTGGCTTTGGGCTTTAGAGGCAGCAGGTCCAACTCCAGCCCATCCATTTGTAAAGAAGACAGATCTGCCAGGTCAAGAAGCTTCCCAACTTGACTTTCCCACCATCTCCACAAAGGTCTGGCTGTCAGATTCTGCAAATCAGCAATTGCTATTTGTTGTAGTCTCCATTCTTCTCCTTCATGCCTGAAGTCATTGTCTTTTCCAAAGGTTACAGTTCAATATTAACACCTTGTTAGGAAATTGATTTTCCTGCTCCTCGGATGCTGCCTGAACTGCTGTGCTTTTCCAGCACCACTCTAATCCAGAATCTGGTTTCCAGCATCTGCAGTCATTGTTTTTACCTAACAATTCCAAATTGTCTCCTTGTTCAGGAGCAGTTACCCTTTGCTTCCTTGTTGGGTTACATTTCTGTATTGACTAGTTAAAGTTCAATTCCATATTGATTTCTTTTTAGTAAATAGTTCTAGAATATTTCCTTAGTGAGTTATATTTTCACATTGATTCCTTTTTAGGGTATAATTCCACATTGATTGCTGTCATGTTAAAGTTCCTTCCATTGATTCCTTATTAGGTTAAACTTCCACACTCACTCCATGTTAAGGTAGATTCCCACATTGATTACTTGTTAAGGTATAGTTTGATATTGATTCCTTGTTAGTGTAAAATTACATTGGCTCCATTCTGAGTTATACTTCTAAGCTTACTCCTTGTTAAGGTGCAGTCCACATTGATTTCTGTTAGGATAGAGTTCTGAGTTGACTTTTCTAACTTGTAAGAACTAACTGATATTTGGGGTTTGATTGCGGGGACCCCCCAGCCAAGGTAATCTTGATCCTTATATGTTCTTTTGCTCTATCTCTTTTGTCCTATAAGTATAGTCTATTTCCTAGAAATGGGCATTGAGAGCAACTATAGCCATGTCTTTATGACAGAGACTGGTACAATGGCAGAAATGGTTTAGTTAATCATTTCTTGTATAGCATCTGCCTTTATTTTGGTGTGGGAAGGACAGTGATTGAGTCAATACTCCACATTTTAGTTTTGCCAATGAGACTCCAATGCCGCACAGAATCCAATCCCACAGTTTAGAATGGACAGAAACAGGTTTAATATCTTTGTTAATAGAGTTAAAAATCACACAACATCAGGTTATAGTCTAACAGGTTTTTTGGGAAGCACTAGCTTTCGGAGTGCTTTAATCAGGTGGTTAAGGAGCAGTGCTCCGAAAGCTAGTGCTTCTAAATAAACCTGTTGGACTATACCCTGGTGTTGTGTGATTTTTAACTTTGTCCACCCCAGTCCACCACCGGCTCCTCCACATCATTGTGGAGGTTATAATTAAAATGTTACTGAGGGACTCACTTACCTGAAGAAATTGAAGTTAAAAAATAGTAACACACATCTTTATTCTGCAAAACTAAATATGCCACTGCTCTCAAAGAAAATGTGGTTGTATTGTAAATTGAACAGTTTACTTGAAATTGTAGTACAATTTATATAACCCTCAGGTATCTTTTAAAATGTGTTGGGAATGGTTTCCTCAGAGAATGTTGGTTTATTAGGTGTGGAATGCTCTGTAGTAAATTCTTTGTAATACTACTTTTTCATGCAAGTCAAACAATGGCAGCATCACAAAACTATCACCAATGAGCTGGTAAATTGCTTGCAAGGTCCTAGTGTTTAAAGAGAAGGCAAATTCTTGACCTTGCAGCCTTTAGGCATTAGCACAGGAATTGTGGATTTGCAAGATTTTCAAAATTAAGTTAGTTGTGCTGAAAAGTGAAAGACTGAGGCATTTGCTACATAGCCTGGTTTAGAGAAAAGATTAACTGAACAACAAAGTCACAGTGCGGAAAGCGTTTGCTCCGACGTTTGGATTCCAAAAGCGACACAGATTTCAGGCAAAATTAAAGTCAGCCATTACTACATTATCAGAATCAAGATCATATTCCTTGGATTATATGAGCCATGTTAAGTAAAAAGAGCACAAATCTGGCTGGAGGAATTTGCTTTGTCATCAATGATTGCCCTATGTGTCAAAACATCTTAGTTGCAACATCTTAGTTCAGCAAAGCCTGAAATCTTTGAAATGAACAATGAACAATGCTTACTGTTGCCAAACTGGTTTCATGCCTCAAACCTTAAAACATTGCATCTCCACCCTCAATCCTGACTTATTATGACTTGTGATTATTGGTATAAGTATACGGTATCCATAGAGAAGCAAATTGTTACTCAACACATTTTCAGTCAAATTAAGTTTTCAGGTGCAATATTGAATCTGAAATACGTGGAAAGAGGTTCTGAGAATGTCCCCGATCCACATTGAGAGTACCTTCCATCTTGCTGTGTGACACTATTGCCATGCTAAATTGGATAAATTTCAAGTGGATTTAGCAGCTCAAGGCTGGACATCCATGAGACACTGTGGGGCCATCAGCAGCAGCTAAATTGGACAATCTGTAACCTTATGGCCCAGCATATTCCCCCACCCTACCTTTATTATCAAATCAACTGTGGTTCAGTGGTGAGTGTAGGAGGGCATCTCAGAAACAGCACCAGGCATACCCGAAATGAAACCTGGTGAAGCTATGAAACAGCGCTCCGTGTGTACCAAACAACATAAGGAGCAAGAGATAGATAGAGCTAAGCGACTCCACAATGAACTGATCAGATCTAATCTCTATAGTCCTGCCACATCGCTGCATGAATGATGATGGACATCTAAAATGGATTATCCATCTCGGTCTCTTCTGGAGGATGCCAGCTTTAGAGATGCCAATCTTCAGCCAATTTGATTAATTGCGTGTGGTTTTAAGAAATGGCTGAAAATAGTGGATGGGCCCTAAGAATATTCCAAAATTTGTACGGAGACTCGTGCTTCAAAACATGCCATGCCATAAGCCAAGCTATTCCATTACAGCCACAATCTTCCTGGCAATGTGAAAAATCATGTATGTCCTGTAGACAAAAAAAGGACAAATCCAATTTGGCTAATTGTGACTTATCAGTCTACTTTCAATCATCAATAAAGTTATGAAAGGTATCATCGTGAATGCTATCAAGAAGCACTTGCTTAGCAATAAATTGCTTACTGATAAACAACTTAGGTTCCACCAGAGGCCTGATTACAGCCTTGGTTCAAACTTGGACAAAAAAAAACTAACTTCCAGACCTGAGGTGACATTGACTGACCTTGACATCCAGGTTGAATTTGAACAAGTGTGGCATCAAGGAGCCTGAGCAAATTTGGAGTCAATGAGAATTTTGGTTGGGTGGAGAGTAATCTCTCTACTAGTTGGAGTCATAACAAGCACAAAGGAAGGTGGTTGTGGTTGTTGGAGATCAGTCATATCAGCTCCAGGACATCTCTGCGGAAATTCTTCAGGGTAGTGTCCACAACGCGACCATCTTCAGTTGCTTTATCAATAACCATCCCCCCATCAGAAGAGCAGAAACGTAGATGTTCACTGATGCTTGCATAATGTTCAGCAACATTTGCGATTCCTCAGATAGTGAAGTAGTCCATGTTCAAATGCAGCAAAATTTAGACAATATTCAGGCTTGGGCTGATAAATGACAAGTAAGATTTGTACCACACAATGACCACCTCGAACAAGAGAAGTTCTAGCCATTTCCCTTTGGTCATCACCATCATTGAATCTCTCCAACATCTTGGGGTTACCATTGATCATAAACTGAACTGAACTAGCCATGCAAATACTGTGACTGCAATAGCAGGTCAGAGGCTAGGAATCCTACAACAGTTAACTTGTCTCCTAACTCCTAAAAACCGTCCATCATCTACAATGCACAAGTTATGAGTGTAATGGAAAACTCCAACAACAGTTAAAGAGTTCGACACAATCCAGGACAAAGCAGCCCACTTATTTGGCACGGCATCCATATGTGCTCACTCCCTCTATCACTGAAGTTCATTAGAAAAAGTATGTAACAGCCACAAAATTCTCTGCAGAAATCCATCAAAATTCCTATCATAACACCAGTTAAGCCAACAACTAGCATCTAGGTGGAGATACATGGGAATCCACTGCTTGCAATTTCCCTTCCAAATCACTAACCATACTGACTTGGAAATAAATCATTCCTTCAATGTCACTGGGTCAAAATCCTCGAATCCCTTCCTAAGGGTATTGTGGGTTTTCCTACAGTTGATGGAGTGCAATGGTTCAATAAGGCAGCACATTGCCACCTTCTCAAGTGCAACAACAAATGGGCAATAAATGCTGGCCACGCCAGTGAAACCCATTTCTTATGAATGAATTTTAAAATATTGTTGAACTGACCGACGCGATAGACATTGTTTATTTGGATTTTAACAAAATGTTTGGTGCAGTACCATGTAAAAGGTTAGGAACCAAAATTGAGGCATGTGGAATCTCAATGTCACCACATTTAATAAGGTGTGAGGGTCCTTAAAAGGGTGCAGAAGAGATTTGTCAGAATGTTTACAAGGCTGAACATTTTAGCTCCAAGTCAAGGTTGGAGAACCTGGGGTTGTTTTCCTGGAAGCAAAGATGGTTGAGGGGTGATCCATTCGAGGCATACAAAATCTTGGTAGTTTTAGGAAAGATAGATTTTTAAAAAACTAATCCCATTAACTCATGAAACACAGACTACAGGACACAGGTTTCGTATAACACGAGCAATGATTGTAAAGTTGAACTTGATTTCACAGAAAACATTAATGACCTGAGAGGGGAAAGATATGAAAGAGAACTAAGGGGCAACCTTTTCATGCAGAAGGTGGTGCCTGTATGGAATGAGCTGCTAGAGGAAGTAGTAGAGGCTATTACAATTGCAACATTTAAAAGGCATCTGGACGGGTATATGAATAGGAAGGGTTTGGAGGGATATGGACCAGGTGCTGGCAAGTGGGACTAGATTTAATTGGGATATCTGGTCGGAATGGACAAGTTGGACTGAAGGGTCTGCTTCCATGCTGTCCATCTCTATGACTATATGACTACTTAACACAGTGGAAGAAGTGGAGATGTTTAAATATCTCAACAGGAAATGGGTGGACGCCAGAGGGAAATAAACATGCATGATTACAAGAATAAAATTGGAGCAAGAGACTGTTTGGATTGCTGCACGGAGAGCAGGTATGGACATGGGGGGATCAAATATCTTCCTATCTGTGCAATTATGACTTTAAATAAAGATTGTCCAGCTACTTCAGTGGGATTTCAACTCGAGGATAGGTACCTCTGTCAATCATCTATTCTGTCTCTCCACTTACTTCCTTCAAAATTTAAAAATAATCTCTTTCTTAATTTTCAAAAATTAGTTCACAGGATGTGAGTGCCACTGGGATGTCCTGTGCTGATTATGTGTCCTTGGTTGCCCTGAGAAGGAAAGTGGAGATTTATTTTGAAGGCTATAGATATAGCATATCCGTACAATCAAATTATTTACTAAGGAACTTTGAGGTGGATGAGAATCCATCACATTGGGATGGCACTACACTGACATCTAGGCCAGACTGAATAAAGCTTTCTTCCCTCATGGCCATTTGTGAAGCATTCAGTCTTTTGCAGCAACTTGACAGCTTCATTATCGCTTTTATTGATCTCAGCAGTTGACCAAGCGTTTGTTGGATTTGTTCTAGTATCTGGATTATTAGTCCACAAACACAACTATTTATACTGTCATTGAAGCCCAGGGTTGTGTTAGTGGATTAATAATCCAGATACCTAGAACAAATAGGGCTAGTGTTGGCCTGGTGATATTATCACTCACCCATTAACACAGAATAATTCTCTGGGGGCCTGGGTTCAAATCCTGCCACAGCAGATGGTGGAATTTGAATTCAATTTTTAAAAGATCTGGAATTAAACTGATGACCATGAGACCATTGTCAAATGTCAGAAAACCCACCTGGTTCACTATTGTCTTTTAGGGAAGGAAATGTGCCATCCTTCCCTGGTCTGGCCTACATGTGACTCCAGAACCACAGCAATGTGGTTGACTCTCAACTACCCTCTGAAGAAGGGCTTATGCCTGAAACGTCGATTCTCCTGTTCCCTGGATGCTGCCTGACCTGCTGCGCTCTTCCAGCAACACATTTCCAGCTACCCTCTGAAATGGCCTAGCAAACCACTCAGTTGTACCAATCGCTAGAAAGTTACAAAAGAGAAATGAAACCGGACAGACATCTTGGCATCGACCTTGGAACCAGAAAAGACAATGGCAAAAACACAAACAGCCCTGTCGACCATGCAAAGTCCTCCTTACCAACATCTGGGGGCTAGTGCTGAAATTGGGAGAGCTGTCTCACAGACTAGTCAAGCAACAGCCAGACATAGCCATTCTTATGGAATCACAACTTACAGATAGCACCCCAGACACCACCATTACCATCCCTGGATATGTCCTGTCCCACCGCCAGGAACCCAGCAGAGGTGGTGGCATAGTGGGATACAGCCAGGAGGGTGTTGCGCTGGGAGTCCTTGACATCGACTCTGCAACCCATGAAGTCTCATGGCTTCAGGTTAAATGTGAGCAAGGAAACCTCTTACTGGTTACCACGTACCATCCTCCTTCGACTGATGAATCAGTATTCTTCCATGTTGAACAACACTTGGAGGAAGCACTGGGGATGGTAAAGGTGCAAACTGTACTCTGGGTGGGGAATCCAAGAGTGGCTCGGCAGCAGCATTATTGATCGAGCTGGTCGGGTCCTAAAAGATATAACTGCTAGACTGGGTTGGCGGCAGGTGGTGAAGGAACCTATAACAGGAGAAAACAAACATGACCCCATCCTTACTAAAGTGCCAGGTGCAGAACATCTACCCAAGACAGTATAGGCAAAAGTGACCACCGCACTGTCCTTGTGGAGACGACGTCCCACCTTCATATTGAGAATCGCCTCCATCATGTTGTGTGGCACTATCACTGTTTGAAATGGGACAGACTTCAAACTGATCTACCAGCTCAAGACTGGGTATCCATGAGCTGCTGTGGATTGTCAACAGCAGTGGAATTATACTCCAGCACAATCTGTAACTTCATAGCCTGGCGTATCGCCCACTCAACCATTACCATCAAGCCAGGAGATCAACCCTGCTTCGAAGGAGAGTGCAGGAGGGCATGACAGGAGCAGCATCAGGCATACCTAAACATGAGGTGTCAACCTGGTGAAGCTACCAATCCAGACTACTTGCATGTCAAACCGCACAAACAGCTAGTGATAGACAGAGCTAAGCAATCCCACAACCAACAGATCAGATCTAAGCTCTGCAGTCCTTCCACATCCAGTCATGAATGGTGGTGGACAATTAAACAACTCACTGAAGGAGAAGGAGGCTCCACAAATATACCCATCCTCAATGATGGAGGACCCCAGCACATCAATGCAAAAGATAAGGCTGACACTTTTGCAACAATCTTCAGTCAGAAATGCCGAGTGGATGATCCATCTTGGGCTCCTCCAGTGGTCCCCAGCATCACAGATACTGGTCTCCAGCCAATTCAGTTCACTCCACGTGAAATCAAGAAATGGCTGGAGGCACTGGATATTGCAAAAGCAATGGGCCCTGATAACATTCCGGCAATTGTACTGAAGATGTGTGCTCCAGAACTTGCCGCTCCCCGAGCCAAGCTCTTCCAGTACAGTTACCACACTGGCATCTTGCCGATAATGTGAAAAATTGCCTAGGTATGTTCTGTACACAGAAAGCAGGACAATTCCAATCTGGCAAATTACCACCCAATTAGTCTACCCTCCATCATCAGTAAAGTGGTGGAAGGTGTCATCAACAGTGCTATCAAGCAGCATCTGCTTAGCAACAACCTGCTCAGTGAAGCCCAGTTTGGGTTTAACCAGGGTCACTCAGTTACTGACGTCATTACAGCCTTGGTTCAAACATGGACAAAAGAGCTGAATTCTAGAGGGGAGGTGAGAGCGACAGCCCTTCACATCAAGGTCGCATTTGATCAAGGAGCCTGGCAAAACTGGAATCAGTAGGTATTGGGGGCAAACATTCTGCCGGTTAGAGTCATACCTGGCACAAAGAAAGATGGTTGTGGTTGTGGAGGGTCAGTCATTTCTATAGGAGTACCTCAGGATAGTGACCTAGGCCCAACAATCTTCAGCTGCTTCATCAATGACCTTCCCTCTGTCATAAGGTCAGAGTAGAAATGTTCACCGATGATTGTACAGTGTTCAGCACCATTCGCAACTGCTCAGATGCTGAAGCAGTCCTTGCTCAAATGCAACAAAATCTAGACAATATACAGGCTTGGGCCAACAAGTGAAAAGTAACATTCGTGTTACACAAATGCCAGACAATGACAATCACCAAGAAGAGACACTCTAACCAACGCCCCTTGATATTCAATGGTATTACTATCACTGATTCCCCCACTGTCAACATCCTTGGGGTTACCACTGACCAGAAACTCAACTGGATTCACCACAACAACACAGTGGCTATAAGAGCAGGTCAGAGACTAGGAATACTGCAGTGAGTAACTCACCTTCTGACACCCCAAAGTCTACCCACCATCTACAAGTCAGGAATGTGATGGAATACTCCCCACCCGCCTGGATGGGTGCAGCTCCAACAACACTGAAGAAGCTTGACACCATCCAGGACAAAGCAACCCACTTGATTGGAACCATATCTACAAACATTCACCCCCTCCACCACTGGCGCATAGGAGTACAAGGTGCACTGCAGAAATTCACCAAAGATCCTTAGACAACACCCTCCAAACACACAACCACTTCCAACTAGAAGGACAAGGGCAGCAGGTGCTTGGGAGCACCGCCACCTGCAAGATCACCTCCAAGCCACTCACCACCCTTACTTGGAAATATAACACCGTTCCTTCACAGTCGTTGGTTCAAAATTCTGGAATTCCCTCCCTACTGGCATTGTGGGTCAACCCAAAGCAAATGGACTGAAGCGATTCAAGAAGGCAGCTCACCACCACCTTCTCAAGGGCAAATAGCGATGGGCTATCAACGCTGGCCAGCCAGCGATACCCAAGTCCCACAAATGAATAAAAAAACTGCACATCTTTTCGT
Organism: Chiloscyllium plagiosum; assembly: GCF_037043375.1. Taxonomy (NCBI): domain Eukaryota; kingdom Metazoa; phylum Chordata; class Chondrichthyes; order Orectolobiformes; family Hemiscylliidae; genus Chiloscyllium; species Chiloscyllium plagiosum. The sequence continues at coordinate 9,463,859 of NW_028270144.1, forward strand.
CAAGCATTCATTATACTTCTTAACTTCTGCTGTTGTTGTTCAATTTCCTATTTCCATTTGTAAATGTCTTTGAGATCCTTAACTGTGTGAAGCACGTTACACAAAACTTTGCAGGAGCAAATTACTGCAGATGCTGGAATCTGTATGAAAACAAAAATTGCTGATGATCACAGCATGTCCAGTAGCATCCTTGGAGAGAAAACAAGCTATTATTTCAAAATGTTAGCTTGCTTTCTCTCCAAGGATGCTGCCTGACTCACTGTGATCTCCAGCATCTTTCATACAAAGCATTGTTTTTGTATTATATGACAGAGTGAAGTTATGCAGCAGTACTGGGCTCACCATGAAAAATTTCAATTCAAATTCCACTGAAATAGGTTGTAAAAATGAATATGATAATGAGATAACTGGCTAGATTAAAAGAAAAGTAAAAAGATTCCTTATAAAATCCAGCCAGTTTATTAATTCCTGTCAGGGAAGGGATTCTGCCATTCATACCCAATGCTGACTGTATGCTACTGCAGTGACACATTGTATGATCAACTCTTAACATCAGTCAAGGACCTGAGCAAGTTGCTCAGATGTGAAAATTATTTATGAAAAAGGCCCATCATCAGCTTGGGCTGACCAGTGTTGAACAATAAATGTGATTGATCTAGTATTACATATATTCTGAATGTGGAGGGAAAAGACATATAGAACGTAGTCAGGAATTAGCTAAAAAGATTTGCATGAAACAATAGTTATAAATCAATATGTACTTAATGGTTGTTCAAATTCAGCATCAGTGCTGAACTTTTAAATCATCAACACAATATCCTTACGTTTAATTGATATAATGACCATCTGAAAAGGTGTCATCACTCAGCAATAACCTCTTAGCAATCAACAACGTTAAAATCCAATACAGCCTCACATTCTTTTCTGCTCAGTTGTTCTACTGTGTGTGGATAGTTCTTTCTCTATCGGCATCCACACATAGATTAGCTGAATCTATATCAACAATGCTGAAACACTCAGCAGGTCAGGCAGGATCACTGGGAAGAGTTCACAGTATCAGTGTTAGTTTTGGGGATTAGTGTAGAATTGCTTTCCCTGAACTTTTTTTTGTTTACTCCTGCTCATACAACAATGCCAGAATGCTTCCACCATCATGGAGGCAAGAACAATCTAAAGAGGATGTAATTTGCATCTTGTTTGAGTGTGAGCGATGTACTTGATGGGCTTTCCTAACTGTGCAAGCAGTGGTCAAATCTTAAATAGACTCGTCTTTGGAAAGAGATGGGAGAGTGGAAGGGGTGATAGGAGCTGTAAGAAATCAGAAGTGCATAACTATTTGTGGAAAGGATCAAAATACCTCATGGAATTTTTATTCCCAAGACAAGTTTTCTTCCCAAGGCTTTATGCCTGGTTAATTTAACATTTTGTGTTGGTCAGCATTTCCTATTTCATCCTATCTTAATGGCTGAATGGAATATTTCCAATATGTGGCAATCAATCTCTGCAGAATTTTGTATCTTTTGGCAAATATTTGGGAGGAAATGCTGATTATGGGGCACTCCTGTCATTGATAAAATATAGTCCATTCCTAGGGATTGCTTGCAATATTTATTCTTTGAGTGAACCACCTCGAACAGTCTGCATGAATAAAGTAGAGCATGAGATGCCAAGCATGTACAAGTGTTAAACTGATCACATGGTTCTCAAAAGCAATATGTTTACTTTGGGAACACCTTCTGCCTGTGGCTTCCTCTAAACCCATTGACTGATTACACATTATTGTTCTGGATGCTCACCTACAAGAATCCATATTTGTCTCATCTGTAATATTAATCAGTTTAAAACTCATTCCATAACCCCCAGGGATTGTTATCCAGTGTTGGTTGCTAAAATGCTTTTGTTGCATGTTTTACAGTTCAACTCTCCTCGCCATCAATATATTATTGGTCCATATATCTTAAGAATCAATACAATAAGCACAGGGTTGAAGGATTGAACTTCTCAGTTAAAACATTTAATTAGTTAATCATTTATTTCTATTTATCAATGTTACATGTTTAATGATTTTAATATCCTTGTATATAACCTCAATGATTATTTCCAATATATCAAATAAACTGAATTTCACAGGAATAAAGATGATCATTGTTGTTATTCATTTCCCATAGTTTATTTCAAGTATGCATGGTTTCTTTTGGTGAATATGAGGTGATAGGGATTCAAAGGTACTGAAAATTACTATGTTGATGATTGGACTTTAAAAATAAATTAAGAAATAAGGGACAGAGTGACAATGATTGTAGCCTACTCTAAGCTTCTTTCGTAGCTGGAAGGACTTGTATCTCTGCAATGCAGCATTTGCACAGAGAAAAACAAAGGGAATATTAGGGGTTAAGAATCCGACATCGGAACTATCCCTGAGTCCTGACCCCATACTGGGAGCTGTTTTCACTCAAGGTCAGCAGATAATTGTTGGTGGCTGATTCATGGTGGTGGGTGTAGGATAAAGATTAGCTTCTTAAAGTTATGCCCTGATTTAAAGGCACAATGACAACCATCATAGTGACAGCTCTTTTTGTATAATGGTGGAGGACGGAAGTCACCAGAGAGGTAGAGATCTGGCAGATAAGGTGGCACATGAGATCACTTTGGAGTCAGCACATGAGATTTGAGTTGTCTTGTTCCCTGAAGGTAACAGAGAAAGGTCGTTCAGCCAAGCTAAGAAGCTTGACTGGGAAAGTGGAATATAACAGTAACTGTAATGTGGTTCATTGGACTTGTGTGTAATAGTGTATAATGCTTAAAAACTGATTTCACTTTGGCAAAACGAGAGCGATGTGATACACAATCAGGTCTGCAGCCAGGAGGAGACACCTAAGCTGGGGCTGCAAGGCTCTTCTGAACATGGGAAAGATGTGTGGTAATTTCTGAACTGGCAACAAGTGTGTAAAGCATTGGGCAGCATTGAGATATGTTGCTTCTTCCTTGAATGAGCCGACGGTATTAGTGAATGATCCCAATATTGCCTTGCCTCTTGCTGTCTTGTGTCCCTGCTGGAGAAGAAGTTAGTTGTGGAGCTTATTTGACCAGCAGCATCACAGGAGACATGGAGGTTGGGGGGGGGGGGGGGGGGGGGGGGGGGTGGGCGGGGTGCAGATGGATTGGAGTGATAAGGGCTGGGGAGAAGGAGAGTAGCCTTTCATGGAACTGATGCAGCAGAGCCAGCACCAACATATTGTACATGTGCTATCCCTCACCAGAGCAGATTCACTCACACTGATGGATCCACACGTGTATTGAGGTCAGGTAGCAGTGCATGAGGAGTATGTTACTAGTGACCAGGAGGAGATGAGACATAAAGTGTGGGCAGTCGTGCTTGGAGAATGGAGGACAAATATGAGTTGGAGGTACATGCCGGGTTTCAAGCAAGGTGGTTTCACTTTGATCAGTAACTCCCCTGACCTCCACTACATTCACTGCCTCCATCACTGATGTGCAGTAGCAGCAGTGTGTACCATCTACAAGATATGTTGTAGAATTTCACTAAGCGTACAATTCCCTCCAAAGCATTGCAGGGTCATTCCCTGAGCATAGGAAAATCTAATCAACTCCTAAATGATCCAAAGGGTCAGGGCTCTGAGCACATAAACTCTACCATTGAGAGAGAGGCCAGTGTCCTGGAGTGATACACATGACAGCACTGTGAGTGGATGCGGGAACAGTGCACTGAAATACACAAAATGTATATCACACTCTGTCGATGCACAGAACATATCTAAGTTGTGCCCCAGCAAACAGTGTCCTTTAGTGATCCATTGTGCCCATTAATGCAGTCAATGAGACAGATGAGTGTGTCAGCCACATAGGTTGTATTCATCATCATCGTCGTGTTCCAGGTTTGTATTGATAAGTGACAAGTAACATTCATAACACACAAGTGTCAGGTAATCACCATTTCCAGCAAGAGAAAATCCAGTCATCACCCATTGACATTCAATGACATTTCCATTACTGAACCCTTTGCTATCATTATTCTGGGGATTACCATTGATCAGAAGCTAAACTGGACGAGGCGTATAAATATGGTGACAAGAGCAGGAATCCTGAGGCTAGGAGATCTGCACCAAGCTACTTACTTCCTGACCCTCCAAAAGCATGTCCGCCAACTACATGGCACAAGTCAGGTGATGAAATATTCCCCACTTACCTGAATGGGTGCACCTCCAACAACACTCAAGAAGCTTGACACCATCCAGGACAAAGCAGCCGCATGATTGCTGCAACATCTATAAACATTTACTTCTACAATCAGCAAAGTTCTGTAGCAGAAGTGTGCACCATCTGCAACATACTCTGTGGAATTCACCAAGGCTCCTTAGGTAACGCTGGTCAAATGCATGACCACTATTATCTAGAAAGACAAGAGCAGCTGAAACATGGGAACATCGTCATATGCAAGTTCCCTTCCAAACCACTTACTATCTTGACTTAGAAATGTATCATCATTCCTTCAGTATTGCAAGGTAAGACCCGAAAACTGCCTCCTTAATAGCTTGTGGGTTTACCTACAGCTGTCAAGAAAGCGATTTATCACCACCTTCTCAAGGGCAGATAGAAGTGGGCAATAAACACTGGCAAATCTGGTAACACCCACATCCTATGAATGAATAAAAAAGCCAAGCCCCTTTGACCCTCTGACTTGAGGACTGTACATGCAGTTGATCTCATTGATGTATCTGCATTGATGTCAGTATAGCTGCTTCTGGAAGTGCCATACCTTTACCCTTCACACATCTTGTGACCATGGTCCAGCTGAAATTTGAACAAATGGAAGATCTTGCTGTTGGTGAATATCACTGATCCTTCACTCGGCGTACTGATAGACACGTTGGTACAATCAAGGATACCATGCAACTCTGGGAACCCAATAATAGAGGGGATCCTACGGCTCTTTGCATTCAAGAATCGTCATCCATTGGAAATGTTATTTACTTCCCAGCTTTCCCAGCAGGCCATTAGTCTGCCGCTAGAGAGACCACATCTTGCAGCTGTTCCTGGGAATGAGCCAGAAGTGAAGAAGTTAATTAACACAGTGACTTGAACAGCTACTGTCAGGGCATGGAAACCAGTATAGTGTGCTATGAGATCTTCATTAATGAGAGGACAATACTTAGCATTTACCTGGATAGATGTAGTCTCGTGAAGCACCAAGAATCTTATATGCTCAGACAGCTTCTTTGTGACAGTGCACTGCAGGCCAAGATTATGGCATTTATTGTCTTCCTTTTCCTTGCTTCATTTCCCTCATATCCAGGCTCTGCATTTGCTCCTGAGGATGTTAATCTTAATCACTACTTGTCCCTATCTCCAAATATCTTAATGCTCCATGTTCTGTTGTTACTTTGATTATGTTCAACTGTATACGTAATGATTACTGAGTAACTATGTGATGTCAACCAACCATCCTGCCTGTGTTGGTTCTTTGACGGAGCTATTCAATGAGACACATTCCATGCTTCTTGCTCATAGTCTTGCTTGGTTTTGCTTCTCATGAATTCCTTTTTGAAACTTACCATTGAATTTGCTGGTACTACTTTGCTGGCAGAGCAGAGCAGGTTATAACAACTCACTGTCAATTATCTAATTCCATGTCGTCTGGATATTGATGCACCTACCGTCAGAAAGAATTTCCCCTCTCTACTCTTGTAGAACACTCATAACTTTGATCACCTCCAATTAAATCTTCAAAATTATTGTGTTTGAAAATGAGTTCCATGTTTTTGACTGAGAGACAATGAAGATATCGTTCCATCCTATGGAATAGAATATCTGTTATTATTTATGGTTATGAGATAGACATGTAGATAAATTAGTAGATATTCTAATAGGAGGAATTTTTTTTTACGATCTCGCCCGCTGTTAGGAGTAATCTTAATTGAATAAGAAAAGGGACAAAGTATTTTCATTTCGTTCTGTGAAATGCCATAAATTTTCTCCACAAGGTACTTATTCTTTCAGATGGTTCTATGGATGTAGAAAAATTAATTGGACATAATCCAAGTACTGTGATGTGTGGTGAGCATGACTTTGTAATGTTGAAATATAAAGGCAAACAGAACTTTCCATCCAAGTAAAAATCATGAACGAGTTCCGCCTTAAAAATTATTCCCCATAAAACCTTTTAAAATATGAATGATCACAATCGCAAAGGTGCTAAAAATTGCACCCTTAAAAGAATAAAATGGAAACTGCCTGCTTGCTAACATGAATTTTTATATTTTAATATTACTTTAGCTGTTACCTCATGAATGACAGAAGATTATCTCTGGCATCTTATCCATATTGAAGCTGAGAGATATATTACAATTCTGCATTTTATAATGCCTGTTAAACCTAGTCTGAGGGGAAAAAAAAATTAAATATAGCTGATGTTCATTGGAGAAAGTTAATGAAATTTTGCCAGAGCTTCATCTTATTATGTTGCTAAATTCTCAATTTCACTCAGTTGAGGCACAGCGCAGAGTGATTGTCTGATCTTGCCACGGGGGCATTTTAGGCCAGAATATGAAGAGTTTTATTGCCAACTGGTTATGTTCTTTGAGACCAGAGAAGTTTTGATTACAGGGCATTTATTAAAGATGGTAATTTTTTTCTCTCTCTTGGAATAACAGCCTTTAAATGTAACCACAATATACAGACATACACACAGACACACATGCACACACACCCCCACAGACACACACACACACAGACACACACACACACGTGCACAGACACACACACACTCTATACCCTTCCACTTGTCTGGTAATTTGTTTCTGTGATGGTTCAGTAAGTATATCGAATGCAGCCACTGAGTGCAGGGAGGTTAACAGTTGTGCTGACTCAGTTGCTTCCTGCTGAGTAACTTTGAGAATGCATTAGTTAGCCTCAGCAACTGCTCAGAGAAAGAAAATAAACACTTTAAGCATCCGTGTTCACCAGTGACATCTGCTAGGCAATGTATTTGCATGGATATTGGCTAAGGACAAAAGTTACCTCCAAGGGTAAACATGCTAGCAAGATTCAAATTCTAGGTTTGGAGACTCAAAATGGAATAATATAGTTAAGGAAATTGCAGAGGCTCATTGTGTCATTTAGTGAGGCAAAAATTGATTAAGGACAGGCAGCATGGTTTTGTGCAAAGAAAATTGTGTCTCAAAAACATGATTGAGTTTTTTGAGGAAGTTACCAAAAAGATTGATATTGGCAGAGCAATAGATGTTGTTTATTTGAATTTCAGTAAATCCTTTGACAAGGTTCCACATTGTAGAATGATTAGTAAAGTTAGGTCACATGGGATTCAGGGTGAGCTTGCCAATTGGATACATAATTGGCTTATCGGCAGGTGACAGAGTGTAATGGTAGAGAATTGCTTTTCGGACTGGAGGCCGATGACCAGCGGTGTTCCACAGGAATTGATTCGGGGTCCTCTTTTGTTGGTCATTTATATAAATTATTTGGATGAGAATATAGACGGCATGGTTAGCAAGCTTGTGGATGACACCAAACTTGACAGCATTGAAGACAGTGAAGAAGGTTTTCTAAGATTATAAAGGAATCTTGATCAAAAGGATTAATGGGCTGAAAAAATAGCAGATGGAGCTCAATCTAGAGAAATGTGAGGTATTGCATTTTGGTACAACAAAAAAGAGTGGGACTTATACAATTAATGGTAAGGCCTTGGGTGGTAATATATAACAAAGGGACCCTTTGGTGCTGGTACATAATTCTTTGAAGTTTGCATCACATATAGACAGAATGGTTAAAAAAGGCATTTGGCATACTTGCCTTTATTGTTCAGTCCATTGAGTATAGGAGTTGGGATGTCATGTTAAGGTTATACAGGACATTGGTGAGGCCTCTTCTGGAGTACTGCATCCAGTTCTGGTTGCCCAGTTATAGGAAGGATATTATTAAGCTGGAGACGGTTCAGAAGAGATTTACCAGGATGTTGTCAGGTATGGAAGGCTTGAGTTATAAAGAAAGGCTGAATAGGCTGAGACTTTTTTCACTGGAGCTTAGGAGGTTGAGAGGTGAAGTTTATAAAATAATGAGGGGTATAGATCGGGTTAACGGTAGTTTTCGTTTCCTTAGGGTGGAGGATTTCAAGACTAAGTGGCACATTTTTAAGGTGAGAGGAGAGAGATTTAAAAAAAAACAGGAGGTGGCTTTCATATGGAATGAACTTCCTGAGAAAGTGGTGGATGGGGATACAATTGCAATGTTTAAAAGACATTTGGATAGATGCATGAACAGGAAGTGTTTGGGAGGATATGAGCCACGAGCAGGCAAGTGGGACTAGTTTACTTTGGGATTATGTTGGGCATGGACTGGTTGGGCCGAAGGGACTGTTTCTGTGCTGTCTGACTCTATGACTACTTCATATCTGTACTGAAAAATAAATGGGACGAAAGGTTTTGTGTACAATAACCTCAATCCAAAGTCTTGAATGTGAGACAACGAGAGTCATGGCTGTTTGGATTTAGACGGTGATTTTCTGTCTGTGTATATCTGCTCATGAAAATATTTTAATGCAGTTATCTTCAGCAGCAGCTATTACATTTTTTAGACTAGTGTTATTATTCTCAATAAAACTAGATTATTATTTGATATTCAATTCAAAGTCTAATTCCCTAGTGTAAGGCCTCACTTATAACATACAATGGATAATATTTAACTTAAATTGAAATGGATGCTCACATTGTTGCACAATCACAACTGTTTTTTAATCTTGCTAGATGAATGTTTGCAGCATTTAGTATAAAAAAGTTTGCTGCAGATCAGTTGAGTGTCAAGAGTACTGTATAGAATGTGCTGTTGATTATGGTTTGACGCACAGATTAGATTGTTGGATTGACCATAACTCCACTCATTGACGAAATGATGAAATGAAATTCATCACATGTTTCTCAACTTGCCAGACTTAAGAGCAGGAGAAATATTCAAGTGGTTGGCAAATTGACATTTTTATTTGTTTAGAATGAGGAATGTCAAGTTGCACATTTTATGTGTTGGTTTACAACGCATCCCAGTCTCCTGGTTCAATTATCTAGCACCTCATGGTCTGTGCTGTGAGCTTCATTTCTGTTGCTTGCCAGGAGCATTACAGTTCTGTGAAAATGCCACACTTCATTTTCCCAATGGCTCATAGATTGCAGTGAAGTATGTACTTCGGGCCCTGAGGGAAGATATATCTTTGAAATTTCTGAACACACCGGGAAGTGTTACCAGGGAAAATGCAAAGCTCAGGCTTCACTGAATACCTTTTGGTTCACTACATATATGCTAATTTTTATAGTTTTTAAAATTCATTTGCGTCACTGGCTAGGCCAGAAATTATTTGTATTCATTTATGGGATTTGGGCATCATTGGCTGGCCAGCATTGATAGCCCATTGCTAGTTGTCCTTGAGAATGTGGTGGTGAGCTGCCTTCTTGAATCGCTGCGGTCCACTTGCTGTGGGTTGACCCACAGTGCCAGGAGGGAGGGAATTCCAGGATTTTGACCCAACAGCTGTGAAAGAAATGGCATTACATTTCCAAGACAGGGTGGTGAGTGGCTTGGAGGGGAACTTGCAGATGGTGGTGTTCCCAAGTACCTGCTGTCCTTGTCCTTGGAAGTTGTCGTGGGTTTGGAAGGTGCTGTCTAAGGATCGTTGGTGAATTTCTGCAGTGCTACTTGTAGATAGGACACACTGCTACTACTGAGCACTGGTGGTGGAGGGATTGAATGTTTGTAGATGTGGTGCCAATCAAGCAAGTTGCTTTGTCCTGGATGGTGTCAAGCTTCTTGAGTGTTGTTGGAGCTGCACCCATCTAGGCAAGTGGGGAATATTCCATCACATTCCTGACTTGTAGATGGTGGGTAGACTTTGGGGTGTCAGAAGGTGAGTTACTCACTGCAGTATCCCTAGTCTCTGACCTGCTTTTGTAGCCATTGTGTTGTTGTGGTGAGTCCAGTTGAGTTTCTGGTCAATGGTAACCCCAAGGATATTGACAGTGGGAGATTCAGTGATGGTAATACTGTTGAATGTCAAGGGGCAGTGGTTAGAGTGACTCTTCTTGGTGATGATCTTTGCCTGGCATTTGTGTGGCGTGAAGATTACTTGTCACTTGTCAGCCCAAGCCTGAATGTTGTCCAGATCTTGTTGGGCCAAAGACACCTGCAGAGATGTCCTGGAACTGAGATAACTGACCCTCCAAAACCACAACCATTTTCCCTTGTGCCAGGTATGACTCTAACCAGTGGAATGTTTGCCTCTGATACCTACTGATTCCAGTTTTACCAGGGATCCTTGATGCCATACTCAGTCAAATGCAGCCTTGATGTCAAGGGCTGTCACTCTCACCTCCCTCTGGAATTCAGCACTTTCATCCATGTTTGAACCAAGGCTGTAATGAGGTCAGTAGCTGAGTGACCCTGGTGAAACCCAAACTGGGCTTCACTGAGCAGGTGCTGCTTGATAACACAGTTGATGACCCCTTCCATTACATTACTGATGATGGAGACTAGACTGATTGGGAAGTAATTAGCCAGGTTGGATTTGTCCAGCTTTTTGTGGATAGGACATATCTGTTTCGTTGCCAACTCCAGTGGCTAGTTGAGTCAAGCATATTTATGTGGTTTGGACTCATATGTTCATAGATACAGGAGCAGAATTAGGCTATTCGGCCCATCAAGTCTGTTCCACCTTTGATCATGGCTGATATGCTCCTCACCACCATGGGTATAGGCCAGACCAGGCAATGGCAGTTTCCTTCCCTAAAGGGCATAAATGAACAAGGTGGGGTTTTCCAAAAAATGGTCATCATTAGATTCTTAATTTCAGATTTTTATTGAATTCAAATTCCACCCTCTGCCAATAGGGGGATTTGAATCTGGGTCCCCAGGACATTACCTGAATCTCTGGCTTAATAGTCCAGTGATAATGCCAGTAGACCATTGCCTCCCCCACTGGTACAAGCTGTGCCATCATCATGCTGCCCAATCAGTCGTTTAATAAGATGTTGCAATCCACAGGTGACTTGCAGCATCAGTTTTAAGCTACATGTACAGATTCATTGTTTAAAAGACATGTATTCCTAGTTCTGACCCCATCTCAAATGATGGGATCCACGCAAGATGTAATCAGCTGAAAACCTTTCTTTTTGTAAAATAGGTGGGACGGTGGCTCAGTGGTTAGCATTGCAGCCTTATAGTGCCAGGGATGCGGTTCTGATTCCAGCCTCGGACGACTGTCTGTGTGGAGTTAGCACGATCTCCTTGTGTCTGCGTGGGTTTCCTCCAGGTGCTCTGGTTTCCTCCCACAATCCAAAAATGTGCAGGTCAGGTGGATTAGCCATGCTAAATTGCCCATAGTGTTAGGTGCATTAGTTAGAGGGAAATGGGTCTGGGTGGGTTGCTCTTCAGAGGGTCAGTGTGGACTTGTTGGGCTGAATGGCCTGTTTCTACACTGTAGGGAATCTAATCTAATCTAAAGGTCTGTTGCAAATATGACCCAGGGCAACATTCATGGTGGCAATGGTTGTGTGTTTGCTGCGCAACATATTCCTGAAGAAGGGTTATACCTGAAATGTAAACTTCTCTATCTCCCGATGCTGCCTGGCTTGCTGTGTTGTTCCAGCCTCCTGCTTGGTCTACTTTGGATTCCAGCATCTGCAGTGATTTTGTCTCAAATAGCATATGGCAGTTATATTTCTTTTGTTCAATGGTAATTGATATACTTGTTAAAATAACATGATGGTGAACAATCGCAGCATATTAGCTCCTGGCCTTCTGTGTCACCGGAGCCCAAAATTTAAAATGAAACTAAAAATACTGCTGTAAAGTGCATATATAATATCAATATGGGTTTACGTATGTACGTGAATGCATATATTTCTCCTTTATTTTCTTTACACCTTTTGATCTCTTACTTTTAAGAAAGCAAATCTTTCCTGAGGTTTCACCATTTGTGAACTGCTTCTTTATCACTGAATAACTTTCTGTTGTTGTCACTGCTGGATATCTGTTACTCATGTATTAAACCGAAATTGGTTGGTTTAAGGGTGGAACAGAAACAGCTAAACATTTCCCAGCATTTGTGGTATTTAATAATTTCAGAAATAACAATCTTCCGGCCAATGAATCACCTCCTTTTTAGTTTGATGAGTCCAGTGCTAATTTTATAATACCTAGTCATTGATTTTTGTTTTTAAATGTATCACATGCTAAGTTTTGATGATACCTAGTGAAATTATTTTGGGGGAATTTACATTATTGTAAAATGTTGTAAGGTTTCTATTACCTTTAATTAATTACATGAACAAACAATCCATTATTTAATTACTGTAATGATTCATTTATGATTTTAAACCTTACAACAATTCATTTAGATTGAACTTTCAAAATATACCTCATCAATGCTATATTCTAACTAGAGAACAATTTGATTAGTTTGATTGGTTTTAAATTATAACATTGACCAAAGATAGCCTGCATTTTTCTTGTAAAGTAAAACTGCAAATGGTTTGGTGATTGTTTTTATATGCATCAATTTAAGCCATTACTTTGATAATTAAAATTTTCTTCGCTTCACACAATAACTGCAATGCATTGAGCACTCCCAAGACAAGAAGTCATGTAGGTTAGATGCAGTCAATGCTACAACAATTTTGTTCACTTTCCAATAACAAAGATTAATTACAGCAGGACTAGAATTGGTACTCTCTTAACTATTTAGTCTCACGTTGTCTATCCTGAGGGCCATTCATAATGCCACTACTGCAAAAGTGCAATTTTGTTTTACTTTTCGATTCAACTAATTTGTTGTTTTCCTGGCTGGTTTACAGTCTTCTACTATCTTAAACTTACGTCCATCCACATCTCCACTGCCCAAATCTGCATTTTTAACTTAGCATTGGTTCTCAATCCATCAATGCCTTGATTTGAAAATTACCATACTCCTGATCAGATGCCTTATAATCTTTGTTCCTCTAAGTCTCTATAACTGCCAGCCACATAACCTTTTGTGAGCTCTACTGTTGGAATCCTCTAGAGTCTTCACCCTTTACTGGGGGGTTTAGCTGAGTATGGGGTGGGTGATGAATGCCAATGCTTCAAGCTATCATGCTCACAAGTTATGAATTCAACTTCCTGGAGTATCTGTGAAATGTTTTGGAAAGAACTGCTACAGTTAAGAAATTGGCTATTTGTTAAACAATTGGAACAACACCAACTTCTTCTTTCTTTACCTTGCAGAATTTTTTTGTGCAGAATGATAGTCATGATCTTTGCAATGGGTGGGAGGACATCATGAGGTCATTCTCTGAATGGCTTTCTTCCAGGAAATAGCTGTGGGTTCATCATGCATAATTGACAAAGTTCGAAAATAAATGTATTTCAAGACTCAGTAAACATTAGAAAGTTATTTAGCTTTGCCTGTAGTAATTGAAGATGATTAACAAGTTCAATTGTAACCTTATCATAATGGCACACGTATACAACTCCTTATGTTACTGCAGAATTAACTTGATCACATACCCTGATCAAATCCAGCTACAAGCTAGTGAACAGAACAACCATGACAAAAATGCAGCTTGCATTTGCACAGCACTATTGAAGTAATAGTGAAAGCTTCAGGAGAGCATTATAACACTTCTAACATAATAAAACACCTCAGGGCACTTTACAGGAGTTAGAAAGCAACATTTGACACAGAGCCAATTTTTAAGAAAAGCTCAGTCACAGGGCAGGCTTCAAGGAGGGTCTCAAAGGAGGGAAGAGAAATAAAGAAGAGACATTTAGGAAGGGAATTTCAAAAGCTTAGACTTTTGGCAGCTAAAGGCACAAACACTAATGGTCCAGTGATTAAAATCAGATATGCCCAAGATGCCAAAATTGGAGAAGTACATACATATTGAAAAGTTGTATGGCTGAAAGAGTTTAAAATGACTGGTAAGAGTGACAGCATGAAGGGATCTGAAAACTAGAATAGAGATTTTGAAATGGAAATGTTCCCAAATAGATGCTAATATAAATCAGTGAGCACAGAGGTGATGGGTGAATGAAATATTGTCTGAGTTAGGATATGGTCAACAGAGATTTGGGTGAGTTTGTGGAAAATCTAAATTTAGACATACTAAAGGCATGGATTATTGGTTTATCTACATATGAGCTAAAGGGGGTGCAAATGGAAGAAATGGCATGGAACTAGGTGGCATTAGTAATGGTGCAAACATGGGGTTGGAAGTTCATCTTTGGGGTGAAAAAGAAGCCAAGGCTGAAACATAAACAAAAATTGCTAGAGAAACTCTGCAGATCTAGCAGCATCTATGGAGAGAATATAGGGTTTGCATTTCTGAAGAAGATTCACTGGACTTGAAACGTTAACTCTACTTTCTCTCTTCACATCTGCCAGACCTGCTGAGTTTTCCAGTAATTTCTATGATTTTTGTTTCATATTTTCAGTACCTGCAATTTATTTTGTTTTATTACACTATGAACAGTCTGGTTCAGTTTCAGATAGTTGCCAAGGAAAAGGATAGGCTAGGTAACCCGAGAGTGATGTCTGTGGTGGGGGGGGAAGACAGTATGTTGAATTTAATGGCTGGAAATCAGGGGGCAACTTTACTTTCAGAAGCTCAGGCGCTTTGGCCATCTGTCACTTTATGGGCAGAGATCCACTTCTGGGAACTGCAGACCAGTTAGCATTCTGAAAGATGTTCAGGTACAGTAGTCCCCTTGGAGTACTGGCCATAGAAATACAGTAGCATAGGAAATAGGTGCAGGAGTAGGCCATTCGGCCCTTTGAGTCTGCACTATGATTCAATATAATTGTGACTGATCATGCAATCTCGGTATCCCATTCCAGCCCTCTCTCCATGCCACTTGATTCCTTTAGCCACAAGGACCACATCCAACTCCCTTCTGAATATACCCAAATGAACCAGCCCTAACTGCTTCCTGTGGGCAAGAATTCCACAGGTTCACAACTCTCTCAGTGAAGAAATTCTTCCTCATCTCAGTCCTGATTGGCGAACCCCTTATTGTTGCACTGTGACCCCTGGTTCTAGACTTCCCCAACATCTGGAACAATCTACCTGCATCTACCCTGTCCATTCCCATCGGAATGTTATATGTTTCCATAAGATCCCCCTCATTTTTTCAAATTCCAGCCAGTACAGTGGTTAGTACTGCTGCCTCACAGTGCCAGAGACCCAGGTTCAATTCCTGCCTCAGGCAACTGTCTATGTGGAGTTTGCACATTCTCCCCGTGTCTGCGTGGGTTTCTTCTGGGTGCTCCGGTTTCCTCCCACATTCCAAAAATGTGCAGGTTAGGTGAATTGGCCATGCTAAATTGTCCGTAGTGTTGTGTGAAGGGGTAAATGTAGGCGAATGGGTGGGTTGCTCTTCAGAGGGTCGGTGAGGACTTGTTGGGCCGAAGGGCCTGTTTCCACACTGTAAGCAATCTAATCTAATCTAAACTAATCTAATCTAATCTACAAACCCATAGTTGGCAGAGCTGACACTGAAGAAGTCATTGGACCAACTATACAGAGAAGGCCTTTAAAAAAATTGAGGTAGCTTTATGGAGCTCACAGTCAGTGCAACCTAGGTTATTGGGAGATACAGTTGTTGAAGCAGGGAAGGTACCTGTGAGGACGTGATTATTGACTGGAGGGGGGAGTTGCTTCTGTGAGCCACACAATGCTAATTCAGAGTGGCTACTAACTTATTCTGGGTGTCCTGCTCAATGTATAACATCTATTGAGGAGAAAGTGAGGTCTGCAGATGCTGGAGATCAGAGATGGAAATGTGTTGCTGGAAAAGCGCAGCAGGTCAGGCAGCATCTAGGGAACAGGAGAATCGACGTTTCGGGCATTAGCCCTTCTTCAGGTATAACATCTATTCCTTTATTAAAAGTATCAGTTGGATATGGCCTTCAACAGGATTTCCTCAAACTTCCCTGGGGCTGATTGAAATACAATAATGGACACCTCACTCCCAGACTTCTCTCCAAATATTATAGTCCGCCACATGTACGAGCTCTTTACCAAGTTGGCAGGCAGTTGGGGATTTAAATTTTGCCTGATGGTTTCAGTCTTCTCAATGTTTAATTGGAAGAAGTTTCTACTCATTCATCACTGGATGATCTGATGGTATGATTTGGATCATGTCACTGAGGGGCAGCATTTAGATAAAAAGTAGGAAAAACTAGAGACAGAGAGCGAGAAAGAGAGAAAGATCCTTGGTGATACTGAGGGTTCTGGGACAGGAGAATGAAAAAAGGTCGTTGCAGGTAATTTGAAGGCAAGGTGGGTAAGGGAGTGGCCAGAAAAATGTGGCCATCACCCAGCTGGAGAAGATTTTGAGGAAGCTAGGTTAAAGGTTGCAGAGGGGTCAAGAAGCACAGGGTAGTTAGCCATGATCACAGTCAGTTACATAGAATGCCATTTGTGATTTTATTAAAAACCATTTGTTGTAGCAGGAAGCTGACTGGATCCCAACCATGGAGTTCTGGAAAAAAAAGGGCACGGATTTGGGAGGTTTAAATTTTTGCAAGGAAATAAATTTTGGAGTGTATCAGTATAGTACACAGTCATTCTTTTGACATCCTCACTTGGAGAAATCAATGGAATGACAATCAATCAGACTCTCTGACTGACAATAGATCTGCTCTATAGGTTATCATTGAGGTGGGAAGGGGGAAAATTAACTCTAGATTAGAGTGGTACTGGAAAAACACGGCAGGTCAGGCAGCATCAGAGGAGTAGGAAAATCGACGTTTCGGGCAAAAGCCCTTCATCAGGACTTTGCTGTCTGACCTGCTATGCTTTTCCAGCACCACTCTAAGCCAGACTCTGATTTCCAGCATCTGCAGTCCTCACTTTTGCCTGGAAAATTAAGCCTCCAATGTTACCATCCATTGGTTTCTGATGTGAAACCAATTAAGTTCCTTCGGCCCATTGCAAAGATTTCTGGTGGACTTTAAAACTCTCAGGCAAAATGAATTTCATTGGTGTCCTGGTCGAAATAGCACCCAAAACAGATTACAAACATTTTCCTTATTGGATGTGCACTCTTGCTGTGAGGAAATGGCACCTGCCTTTTCCTATATAACGACTCTCTTCAACGTAACTGTTTGCATATAAATTGTGGACTGTAATCAGGTTCAATTTATATGACAGTTTGCCTTTCTTTACTGAAATAATTCATAGATACATGGATTTTGCTTTCTGTTGAACAAAATGGATCCTTATTTTCAGCTGATTGGAGCCATCTTCTGTTGTGAGCTTCTAAATTGAGTGAGAAATCATCTTGTTTTAACTGTGACAGGCTTCCCAGTTGAAGCTAAACAGTCAACTCAGCAAAGGTAAAGGATGAATTTGAGGTTTTCACTGAGCATTCGATTGGGGACTAGGGCAAGCAAAATAAAAATGAGGTCAGAGGTCAAAGTGTGAGTCTATGTTTTGGGTGTAAACATTTAATAAAATGCTGTACACAGCAGCCAGGCAAGCAGGAACCAGAGTGCGGCATTTCTGTTAATCTGCAGAGGCATGCTGAGCCAAATATTTGATGTCCTGGCGAGTCAGGCTCACAGCCCTGAATCCCTCCTACTTCTACTTCACTCCCCGGCTAACCTTTCCCAGCAGAAGAACTTGAGTCCTTGAGGAGGATGCTTTGCCATGCATGGGGATGCTTTCATTTGTTCCAATATTTGTCCTCTCTCTTCAAAGAAAGTACTTACTTCCATTTCTTGAGTAGAACAACATAAAGGGATTTCAAAATGTATAAAAAGCAGGAATGAAGCAGCAACCTTTTCATTTATAACTTTTCTGGGGGAGGCCTGGCCTTACAAATAATGGTGTAAAATAAACCTGACAATGCAAACATTTCTCAGGCAAATAGTAGTTCACTGGCTAAAATTGCATCCAAAACAGATTGAATACATTTTCTTTACTGGGTGTGACTTCTTGCTGCAAGGAAATAGCTCCTGCCTTTTCAAGCACAATATTTCCATTTTCTATGTGCAACAGGTCATATGTTGGTTCCAGATCCCTTCAGAGTGCAAAAGTGGAGGAATTTAGTTATTTATAGATTCATAGAGCTAGAATTCAATGGTAATATTGTCATATTAGAAATTTATTTAGACTTTGTGGAATGGCTTGTACACTGCTAGATGCTCTTACCTGAAATCACTGAAGATACAGTTTCCTCGGTAAAAGCAGCAATTCTCAATTTTATAGAGCCTTGAAACAGGAAAGAGCTTCACAGGACCACTATTAACCATAATTTGACGCTGTACTTTATAAGAAGATACTTACTCAAGATACTTGAAGCTTACTCAAAGAATAAATTTAAAAAAAAAATAAATAAAGCATTTTTGCTAAATATCCCACAGGCTACTGGAAGCAATTAGTCCAAATGACATTCCAGGGAAAGGTAGGATTAGCAGGAGTAGGTTTCTGTCTCAGTTTTAACTTGTCTCGGAACTTGAGTGTCAAATTTTTACTTATCTGTTTAAGTCGAGTCCAATGCATCCAATCACATGATAGTCCAAAATTTGCTGATGTCATTAAATCAGAAGTGGAAGATTGCTTGATTTTATGTTCCTTCCACCAATCCCGGCGGAGGACACGTAATCCTTGGTTTGGATATTTTTCTATGACAGAGAACATCTTCATCAAAGGAAACAACCAAAAGCAGCTCTCAAAAGTGTCAAGCCATTCAAATGTTCTTCCCTTTAAATATTTGAACAAAATGTCTGGAGCATAAAAGGAATATTGTTGCTTATAGTTTTATTCTGCATGCTAACGTATGTCTCAGGATGTCATTATTGGCTTTGTGCTGCTGACTGAATTCACAATTGTCCATTAACACTATAGGGTGACTGCAGTTTCACGGCTTGGTAGATAGATACAAATGGTTCTAAACTCTTTAAAATACTACTGTAAATGAATCTTAATGCTGTTATAAGAAATTCTGCACTTCTATGAAGTGGCAGTTCTTGAAAGGATTTACGTGCTTCAATAATGTAAATATACTAATTGTTTTAAATGGATTCATGTGTATATTTTCTATATTGTGGAGTCTGCAATAGTTATATGGAACTTTATGTTTTCTCATTCCTACATAGATCTTGAGTTATGCCAATACTGGGTACTAGGTGTGTTGGCATGGTACATCTGAGGGCAAAAGATGGTGGGTGGATGGATTGTGATGAGTCTGCATTAACTGGGTAAAAGGGGTAAATTGGATCAATGGGTTGATGTGAGTAATAAATTGGCTTAGAGGCTATAAATGATGGGTGTGGTGGCATGGTTGATATGGTGGGTTTACGGGTGTATTGGGGTGGATACAGGGCATGAATTGGCATGGATTGGCATGAAAGAGGCATGGCAAGTATGTGGGAGTGTGAGAGGTGAGAGCCAGAGGAATGTTTCATGTTTTTCTCAAATTCTCAAACTTCAATAAAGTAAGCTAAAGCTGGCATTAAGTTTTTTATGCTGACTATAGAAGGTGCAATCACTGTCATTAGGCTCCAAGTTTGGGTTAACAAGTAGCACGTAACATTCGTGCCACACAAGTGCCAGGCAATAACTATTTCCAACAAAAGAGAATCTAGCCATCATCCTTTGACACTCAATGGCATCATTATCACTGAATGCCCCACTATTAATATCCTGGGGGTTAATATTGACCAGGAAATCAAGTGGAATGACCATATAAATACAGTGCCTCCAATAATAGATCAGAGGTGAGAAATCCTGCAGTAAGTAACTGACCAGCTGCCTCCCCAGATTCAATCTACCATCCAAAAGGCACAACTCCAGAGTGTGATCAAATACTCACCACATGCCTGGATGAGTGCAACTCCAAAAACAGTCAAGAAGCGTCATGCTATACAGGACAAAATAATCCTTTTGATTGGCATTGACTGATGCACAATGGTCACAATATGTACCAGCTACAAGATGAGCTACAGAAGCACATTAAGTTTCGTCCAGCATCACAGTTGTTACCATCTAAATGGGCAAACGTGGAAGATGTGTGGTACATCATTGCCTGCAAACTTCCTTCCAACCTGTACCTCATCTTGACTTAAGAACTATAATGTAGTTCAATCACTGTCACTGTGTCAAAATCCTTGCTTCCTAACAGCATTGCCCATTGACCCCAAGAATTGCTGCAGTTCAAGAAGGCATCTTATCACCACCTTCCCTAGACCAATTAACAATGGATAATAAATAATAGCCAACAGACTATGCATATATCACTAGAATGAATATAAAGTTCCATTTTAAGACTCCAGAAACAGCGGTAATAATAATTGGATACTTCGTCTCAGTGTTCATATTTGAGGGATTATCTAACTCAATGAGTTATAACGCAGTTTTCACATTGCAGTCTGGCACTTTAGAAAGGAACTGAACAGCTGTTTTTATCTGGTAAACCACAGCTCATTATGCCAGGACAGCAGTTGCATTGTGGGGTCCTTGTTTTGTGCTTGTTCAAGGCTGGCCACAACATTTTGGCAGCATGCAAAATGAAGGCTAATCATGTGCTACTGCGGAGATAACAGGAAATACTTGGCCTGCGACCCATCACCAAAGTGTGTTGCTGCAGTATAAAGGGATTATACAGTGAATCTACTTCAGAATATTTCATTGTTTGTTTACTATTGTGATACACTCCATGGCTTAGTCATCACATCCTCATCTTTGAGACAGAAGATTGTTCAGTCTATTCCAGAGACTTAAATACAAACAGTAAATTCACACTTCAGAGCAAAACAGTACTGATGATTTGGACCCAGATTTCTGTGTCATCGGAATAACATAGGACCACTTCCTAAATTGCAAGCATGGCCCAATTCCTGCTGCCATTCCAAAAGATATGGACAATCAACATATATGTAGCTTTTGAGTATTTGCTGGTTCTCTTGCAGTGGCAAGTAATTCAATGTGTAAAGCCATTTTAGTGGAGCCACACTACAGATCTCTTCTCTAAGTAAACATGTAATCAATGCTCTCAGAGGAGTCCCGAACAATTGAGTAATCCCTGTCTCTCATCTGGGAAAAGGTATCCATAAGGGAAGGGATCCTTGCTCATTTAACCTTGTTGCAATCAGAATTGTTGTGAGTTTGAGACCCTTGACCAGTTCATGACACAAGTCTGGAGGATAATTGTTTGACCATCCTGCCTTTTCCATGAACACCTTGTTGTTTCTTTGTCATTCAGATGAGCTATTAAAGCAAGGCATTTCCAGCCCTCGCTGTTGTATGTGTGAAAAAAAGCTCTCATGACTTTTTTTTAAAAGAAGAAAAATGGAAGATTTCCCCAGAATAATCTGCCCAATATATATCAAACACTGTCTTTGATTACCTCATCATTATCATGTCTCCCAAACTTCAAGCATATTTATATTATTAGTTATAGAGCTCTTTGAAACATACTGAGATTGTAAAATATTAAGCAAGTATTAATTTCTCATCCATAAAAGAAAACTGGCTGAAACCAGTGAGATGGCTGAGACTTGCCAAACTACCATAATTTGTCACCATATGTGAGAATTCTCTGTTAGGTGAGCCAACAACTGAAAGCTAATAGGAAAATGATCTGACAATTGAATCTGGCACTTTCACAAACTATACAGTGAATTTCCTCACTGCTGTTATTTTAGTATTTACAGTTACCCTGAAAAGTATTGGGTACTGTCCTGTCATTCCCAGGGCATTGCACAGATTTTATCTGACCTACTTCTCTTTGATATTACAAAATTCAATATTTCTCCAGGATTGAATACATGGTACTTTATTCTTTTTTCAGAGGAGCTCTTGTTGATATAAATAGTTCATTATATTTAAATTAAAATCTAAATCAGTGCATTTCTTCCAATTGTCAATGACCTCCCTTTTTCTGTTATGCTTCAATGACCAAATCAGCTTGACAGTTGGATAATGCCATTTAGAGGTAACAGGTGTGTGCATTCTTCATTCAGTAATCTTCATCAACATTGAGCTTAATGAATAATTACATCTTTCCCCATGGGCTTCTGCAAATGCTATGATAGAACAAATGAAATCACAAAGTGAGTCTAATTCACTGAACTCCACTTGTGCTCATCAGCATGTAATGTTCCAGTCTTTCCTGTTAATTTAAAGGAGTTGATCCCTCTCTTTCTTTCAAGTAAAAATTTTTATTCCCCACACTACACCCCACCCCCCCCCAAACAAAATGACTTGGATCCTCACAAGGTTTCTTCTGCTCATTATTTGTCTTACCCCATCAGCGCAGTGCCTTGTTACAAAAACACAAATCCATGTTTAGACAGAAGCTCAATTAAAACAACAGCACATGTGAGACAGGCTTAACCATAAGATCAAGGCAGCTGGAAACTGACATAAGTACTTAATGATGACAGTAAAAGGGATCAAAGCCTTGAGTCACCTCAGTCAGAACTATCCCTTTAAATGCATTGACTGGCCAACTGTGAATCTACAGATGCTCTCAGTGTGGTACCAAGATCTGGTTGCTCTGAAGCTGTCTTTGAATTCATGCTTTTGTTTCTTAATTAATGATAATTATTTTATAATGTGGTTAAAATTCCTGTTCGATTCCATTTATCGGTGAAGCTTATTTAACCTGTTATCTGCTTACTGTAAACTGGAAGATCAAATATGCCTACGATAAACTGATCCAGCTTTTTAATCACACAGCAATAACTTGGCAAATTAATGTGTTTTATAAAACACTTAAACAGGAAATGCAGTCAATTAATAAGAGCCATTTGTAAAGAGAATAGAGAACTTATTGGCCATTTTCTCTACATCAGAACAAATGCACAGATTTGCAGCAATTATTTTATGATAATGCTCAATAAAAAGTAGGGCAACATGCTGGCTCAGTGGTTAACACTGCTGCCTCAAAGCATCAGGGCCTCTGGTTTGATTCAACCCTTGGGTATTTGCTGGTGGAGAGTTTGCACATTCTCCCAGTTTCCACTGGGTTTTCCTGTTTCCTCCTACTGTTCAAGAATGTGCAGGTTGGGTGGATTAGCCATGGGAAATATGGGGTTAGGGCAGGATTAGCCATGGGAAATATGGGGTTAGGGCAGGATTAGCCATGGGAAGTATGAGGTTGGAGGAGTGGCAGGCTCGGGATGGGATGTTCTTCATAGGGTTGGTGCAGACTCGTCATGCTGAAAAGCTTCAGCACTGGGGATTCTAAACACGTGATGTAGAAATGACTATTAAAGTTGCAAATACAGGGTTGCCATTGTATAATCCATGATATTAATTTATATAAAATATTAAGCAATATTTGAAATTTATTAAACTAACCACTGTAAATTGCTTCTAAGGCCTCTACTTATTTCGAAGGCCTTGCATTCATATTGTATGACTAGTGGGGGACAAAACATAACATACTTGGATGACAGGCCTTGGCTTTTGTGATGGGACCACCAGCAATTTTTTTTAAAAGAGGCTCCTTCTTTTGTTAAACAATGATTGGAGGAATGCAACATAGTTAAATGTGCAAGTTGTTGGTAGCTTCAGTTATTTTGGTTCACCAATCTGCCACTTGATGCTAAAATCAACATGTGGATCACAAAAGCAACAGCTGTTACATCCGAGCAGAATAAAAGACTGTGGCAGAATGGCAACTGGACTGAGATCATCAAACTGTGAATCAAACAAACCTGCATCCTCAGTACACTCCTCTACGTGGACGAGACCTGAATAGACATATGCCAGGCAGGAGAGAAGGCTGAAACGTTTTCACTTTGTAGCCTCGGAAATATCATCAGCATCTCTTGGCAGAACAAATCACCAACTCAGAAGTCCTGGGTTAACACACACTAATTGATAAGCCACTTTGTGTCAGCCACATCTATTGGATAGATGACGGCAGCTTACCCAGTGAGCTTCTGTACAGCAAACTGCCCACTGGGTTACTTTTTAAGTGTCCTACACTGCTTCAAAGACAAATGTCATGTCAGACATGTACAAGTAGATGCTTAGCACAGAGTCGATCACCTTGGAACCAAACCATTGTAGCTTTCCACCTAGTAAGACAATCTGAACAGCAGTCCTCACCAGTCATGAACTGAATGATGCTGTTGATAAAAACACTTCAGGGTTACAGATGGATTTCCCCCTCCCTCTACCTCCATTTTCTACCTGGTGATAAGTGATCTTTGCCTCACCTGATCTAACTTGAACTTGCTTTTGTTTATGAACAAAAGCAAAATGGATTGAAGTACCCAAGCATATACTTGTCCATCGGCAAGGGCCTGTAGATAAGGCTGGAAATAAACCCTCTTTTGTAGGCCAAAGAAGGCTCCAGCTCATGAATCTGGGTCAGAAAACTTCCAATATATCAATGTCCTTATCTTTTTACAACAGTGACAACACATCAAAAGTGCTTAATTGGCTGTAAAATGTATTATCACATCATGAAGTCATGAAAGGTGTTGTATAAATGTGAATATTTATTTTCTTTCATTAGGTTAATGCCAGGAAAATGAGGTGGGAAGATTGGTTTTGTTGATGCTCTTGCCTCAGGTGCAGGGCACCTACAGATTGCACCTACTTGCCATGAATACTGAGTCCACCCTTGGGGTGGAGTGAAAATGTGGTGTGCAAAGTTAATCATCTACACCATGTGTTGTTTCCTTTTACATTTTCGGAAAACAAAATTGCTTTAATGCAAATGTAGAGAAAAGTCTGACTTTATCTTTTAATAATGGTGCCATAAAGCTGTAAATTGCAAACATTACCTGTCTTCAAAAGTACCTCTCACTCAAGATTATGCAGTACTTAGAAGCTCTATAATACTTCACAGCTAGTTTAACCAAGGCACTTATATTTCTGGGCCTGGTCTTAATTTCAGCTCAGACCAATGGGATGAAAATCTCTTCTCTGCATACCTGGAAGAATCTGCTGTGTAATGACCTCAGGCAGCCTCTGCCCATTTTCTGCAGGGTTTCCTGCAGAAAAGTTTACAAATTGTAATTTTCTGTGGTGAGGCTGCAAGCACAGGCTACTATGCAATTTAAAATAATTTAGATTGGTTTGGCAAAGTGTGTTCTGTGAGGTCAGAGTTGGGTCACTTTGTTCAAGTAGCACAGAGAAAAAGGAATCCCTCTTAAGTTGGGGCTCTGACTTCTGTGTACATCGTGGTACAAAGCTGAATGAAAAAAATTAGTTAGCAGTTATGAATATATGAATTAGGAACAGGGTGAGGTAGTTCTAGAATGCAGAAAAATCCTTTCCATGCACTGTCTGACAAGATCCTTCAGGAGTTTATATGCTTCAATTAAGTCACCTCCTACGTTTCTGAACTCCAGTGGATACAAGTCTCACTAGTCCAATCTCTCCTCAAGAGACCCTTCCATCTATTCAAGACTTTAGCCTTGTGAACCTTCTCGGAACTACTTACAAAATATTTTACATACTTGCTTAAATAAGAACACTGACACTGTACACAGTGCTCCAAACCTAGTCTCACCAATGTCTGTTCCTGATGAAGGGTTTATGCCCGAAATGTCAATTCTCCTGCTCCTCGGATGCTGCCTGATCTGTTGTGCTTTTCCAGCGCCATGCTTTTCAACTCTGACTCTCCAGCATCTGCAGTACTCAGTTCCCCCTCACCAATGCCCTGTTTGACTAAAGCAGAATTTCCTTACTTTTGTGTGAATTAGAAACAAAGCATCAACTATCGCATGTGCCACGTCTGTTAAGACCACACGATGAAACTTCATCAGGCACTTGTCAGTTTGGAACTCCAATAATTTGCTCAGTATCACTTTCCTGATGATAGTTATTTTCTTGAGTTCCTTTCTCCCTTCTATTTCCTATATAACTATTTCTGAGGTGTCCTTGTGCTCGAATCGCAAAAGGCTGGTCTGCAGGTACAACAGGTAATTAGGAAGGCAAATGGAATTTTGTCCTTCATTTCTAAAGGGATTGAGTTGAAAAGCAGGGAGATATATTTTAGCTGTATACGGTGCTGGTGATGCCACACCTGGAGTACTGCGTGCAATTTTGGTCTCCTGACTTGCAAAAGAATGTACTGACAGCGGAGGGGGTGCAGAGGAGGTTCACTAGGTTGATTCTGGAGTTGAGAGGGTTGGCTTATGAGGAGAAGCTGAGTAGACTGGGATTATATTCATTGGAATTGAGAAGAATGAGGAGGGATCTTGTAGAAAGTTATAAAATTATGAAGGGATTAGATAAGATAGAAGTAGAGAGGATGTTTCCACTGGCAGATGAAACTAGGACAAGAGGGCATAGCCTCAAGATTAGAGGGAGCAGGTTTAGGACTGAATTGAGAAGTAACCTCTTCACCCAGAGGGTTGTAAATCTATGGAATTCCCTGCCCAGTGAAGTGGTTGATGCTACTTCAGTAAACATTCTTTTTTGAACAATAAAGGAATTAAGGGATACGGTGAACAGGCAGGTAACTGGAGCTGAGGCCACAAAAAGCTCAGCCATGATCTTATTGAGTGGCGGAGCAGGCTTGAAGGGCCAGACGTCCTACTCCTGCTCCCAGTTCTTGTCTTCTTATATGTTCTTATGTTAACTGTATCTTCCAGCTAATGAAGAGCTCTGAGAAAACCAATTTAATTAATCTGTCACCTCTTTACTTTCCACTACTAATTTCCCAGCCTTTTATGACTGATGCTCTCATATTTTGTGAACAATCATCTTTTTAAATATCTATTATGCATTTTGCCTTCCATCACTTTATTGGTGATTGAGAGTTGACCAATGGATAGTTACTGACTGGGTTGGATCTGTCTTTGTGTTCAGGACGTATTTGGGAAATTTTCCACATGGTTGGAGAGGTACCAATATTGTACCTGTATGGAATAGCTTGGCTGGGAGCACAGCAAATTCTGGAGTACAAGTCTCCAGTACTGTTGCAGGAATGCTGTCAGGGTGCATACCCTTTGCAGTAACCAGTGCCTCCAACCATTTCTTGATATCATGTGGAATGAATCAAATTGGCTGTGATATTGAGGGAGGCTGAAACGGAGATTCTCCACATCATTTGTTCCAAGCTCTTGCCTCTGACCAGGGACTGAAAAAACAAATGATTAATGTATTAACCACCTTGGTCTTCAGCAAATAACTGAAAGGACCTGAAAATAAAGAGTTCAGAGCTTAGTAGGACCTGAAAGAAATGAAAGAGATACATTATCAAATTTTCTAGACTACATTTCCCCAGTATATCTTTGTCCACTGTAACATCCTATTTGTATAAGCTTCCATGCTACGATTTTAGTTGAGTTAAAATTTTAAAATAAACATAGGAAGGGTTTGGAGGGATATGGGCCGGGTGCTGGCAGATGGGACTAGATTGGGTTGGGATATCTGGTCGGCATGGACGGGTTGGACTGAAGGGTCTGTTTCCATGCTGTACATCTCTATGACTCTATGCTCAGGTAGCAATTTAGGGATTATAACTTAAGGGCGGCACGGTGGCACAGTGGTTAGCACTGCTGCCTCACAGCGCCGGAGACCCAGGTTCAATTCCTGCCTCAGGCGACTGACTGTGTGGAGTTTGCACATTCTCCCCGTGTCTGCGTGGGTTTCCTCCGGGTGCTCCGGTTTCCTCCCACAGTCCAAAGATGTGCAGGTCAGGTGAATTGGCCATGCTAAATTGCCCGTAGTATTAGGTAAGGGGTAAATGTAGGGGCATGGGTGGGTTGCGCTTCGGCGGGTCGGTGTGGACTTGTTGGGCCGAAGGGCCTGTTTCCACACTGAAATGTAATCTAATCTAATGTAATCTAATATCAAGGCAATTTGGTTAGACTCTACACTGGATTTTTTAGCTTCTCAACTAGTTACCAGTTTTTGCTGCTTGGCTCTTTCTTGACCTCACCTCACATGGCTTGATCTAAACTACCCACAGCATTATACTGTCTACTCCAAGATCTGCAAATATCTAAAATTCAGCACAGCATCTATCCTGATTTTGTGTACTGTACATTTACACAGGCACTCACAAAATTAGGGATCAAATATTCACCCAGTCCATTGCCTGGAATAAAGATTTTAGCTCAAGCCTCTGACTCCAAACCAGAATGCTATGACCAGGTTAAAGGCTGGATCATTGATAGTATGAGCTGGAGTGTAAAACTGAGATGGAGAAATGTGGAAGGCATTTTGTTATTTAAGGTTAAAAACTCCAAGTAAGATGAGCTGTAAAGTGGCCAGAATCCAGAGATTGAGCAAGACTAGGCTAGACATCTCTTCATTTTGACATGATTTTTCACCTAGACCATGTAACTTAAATTCATTACAGAAATAAGTAACTGGACTTAACTAGTGATACTGAAAGCTCACTTTTCATTTCTAATTCATCCTTGGTTAACTGAATTTTTAATCGTACCACAGTGTAGACCTGGGTTTTGCAGTTGTTGGTGAAGTAACTGTGCTCATTGCTGACTTTCAGAATAGCCCTAATACTTACTGAACTTTAGATGCAGGTTGGAACTGTCATTCCAAAGAGGGAATGTTTCCTGAGAGTGTGACCTTGCAGGGTTCTGTACAGCTCATGAAATCACAGCCATAAAATCTGGCAGAAACAAACTGCTACTGTAACTGCGATTTTGAAAGGTGAATGGAAAAGGGTTACAGCAGATTTATTTGGTCAAAATAATTTTGAAAAGTGTTAAATTCACATGTATTTTTGAAAATTGAGAAACTTGACCAGAATCATTTTCATAAATCATAACACTTTTTTAAAGATCAGCTAAATCATTTGGAAATATGATAATGATTGAAGCAGTTAAAATATCTGATAAATCATGCAAAAAAGTCATTTGCCTTAAACATTTTCAAAGTCAGATAAGTCGTATTAAAGTGTAATTTACATTAAAACATTTTAAAAAGTCAAATTAATCTTTATATCCTTCTGAATATTTTTAAAAATTCTGATATACTACATTTGAATAAAGCTGAGAAATGTACCTTTGTGTAAGAACTGTTTTGAAAGTTCCTTTCACCTCCAATTTTTACTGTCTGCTTAGCACCTCAAATAAAAGCTCTGAAGTATTTTGGTCAGATTAATTTGTTCTTTGTGGACAATCTGTTCTCACTTTGGCAAAATTTCTCATTTTAATCCTCAGGCTGATGACTTATAATGCAAAACCTCCAGAACAGCAGAGATTAGCTCACCACAAACTCTGGATTTATGCACAACCTACTCATCATACTCCAGAAGTTGCTGGTCTGCTCCATAAGGAAATGCCATTTCCTAAATAATACTTAGGCCCTTACATCCACCTCATCCCTCTTTGCTATTGATGGCCATCACTTCAAGTGCTCAAACACCATGCTCGACATATCCTTTAAAATCA
Organism: Chiloscyllium plagiosum; assembly: GCF_037043375.1. Classification (NCBI taxonomy): domain Eukaryota; kingdom Metazoa; phylum Chordata; class Chondrichthyes; order Orectolobiformes; family Hemiscylliidae; genus Chiloscyllium; species Chiloscyllium plagiosum. The sequence continues at coordinate 9,493,254 of NW_028270144.1, forward strand.
CTTCTCAACTCTATTAATATCACCTGGTATGCTTTGTTTCCATTTGTTTCCTATACGTAGGTCTTTTTTTAAAGATGCTACAAAAACGTAACTAAAATGGAAATTGCTGGAGAAACTCAGCAGGTCTGGTAACATCTGTTGGGAGAAAGTAGAGTTAATGGTTGAGGTCCATTGAAATCTTTTCAGGGTTTGCAGAAATTCAAATTGTTCAACAGATATGAGTGTGTGTGTATGTTCAAATTGCATTTGAAGCTAATATGCCTACATCTGAAATGACCTAAAGAGCCAATCAAGCTGACCAGATAAGGGTTACAAATGCTAACTTTGCCAGCAATGGTTACATCCCATCAAAGAATGTCCAAAAAGTGTGACATTGTTTTAGCAGAGCACACTGTTCGTTACACGAGACTTTGCCCACTTAATGGCAATATTTTGTCATGCAAGTTGCTGAAACTGTGAAATACAAACAGCACGGGAACCTGTACAGGACATCAGTGATCTATGTGAGCAAAGTCAGAAACTGTGCTTCTTTTTAATAAATCAGATCTAAAGAATTTGCAATGAACAATGTAAGCGTTGAGCCAGGAAATACAAGGTAAAATTCATTCCATAATCAGGAACAGAAAAAGAAAGAGAACTAAAGAAATTTAATTTGAAAAGAGAAACTTCAGCTTTTAAAAAGAAATCCCCACCAGTTAAAATCTAAAGAATTGAAAATTCATATTTGAAAATTCATTTTTACTCAAGTGTTCCCCGATAGTTTCAAGGTTCTCGAGAGTTCCTTGACTTCTGGGAAAAATAGCTCGAATGAATTTACTTTATCTTCCCTATTTCTACTCTTCTCTGACATTTCTTGCATCTTTTCCAGTTGTATCTGATAACTCTCCATTATGAAAAGCAATATTGTATTTAAATAGTGATAAATTGCAGAACTCTTGTGTCCTAGTACATGAATCACAAAACATTAGTGTGCAGATATAGCAAATGATTCATAAGTCAAATCAAATATTGCCATTTATTGTATGGGGAAAGGAATATAAAAGTAAATTAGTTTTACTACAGAAAGCCCATCTGGAATACTGTTTACAAATGTTGTCACCTCACTCAAGAAAGCTATAATGACCACAGACCAAACATGTCCTCAAAATGGTTCATGAGCTAATAAATTGTATAAGTTCATTTATGAACTCTTTTTAAATATTTGAATGTTTCAATTTATAAATAATCAGCAGCACACTTTAGATTTTAAACAGTTGAAAAGATTAGTTGATTATACAACTAATGCAGAATATTAATTAAATAAAAATTGGTAAAGATATTTGTTAAAGTACTGATACAAAAATTTAATTTAAATACAAAGCTGTGAACTGAGATGAAAATAACATGTGCCGTCAATATTATTGTAGGCAAGATATGTTTGTTTGTTAATTTTCTCTCTGAAATGAAGAGATCGTAAGTCAGATTCAAAAACTGTGCTGGATTCTGTAGTTGAATAGTTGAACTTGGTCCCATGGTGGACTCAGTACACAGAGCAAGTTTTGGAAGTGTCTTTCACTTTGTTCTTTTTGCTTCTTTGTTTTGAACTTCAGTGTGTGTTTAGTTTAGTATTGCAGTTCCCTTAGCTGTTTCTTTTTCTTGCCTGAGATGTCTTGCTCTGATTTCCAGTTAGCTGGGTCAAAACATCAATCGCCTGGTGTCAGATGGCTCTCCTCTAACTAGTTCTCAACTAGTTTTCATTGGAATCAAATAAAATTACTACAAATGTTAACAATAATGGATCATTGTTCTACAAAGTGAAGTCAAGTATTCTGGAATTTGCTGTGATGTCTTTATTCCTGTCTCTTTTTCTACAATGCAACACAGGTTTTGAGACTTCACACCTTTTGAGGATTAAAAGGAATCTTTGAATCATTTAATGACATCTGGCGATTGGCTCTTAAGATGACACAGTCTGATTGTCTTTTGATTTCGGTTGAATACATAACAGACATCATGTGCTTCAGGAGCCATTTCATCCATGTTCAATACATATTAATTGTTTTACAAACATAAAATATTATATTTTTTTTGACAAAGGATATAAATTGCATTACAGGCTGCGTACAGAAGGTTCACTTGACTGAGGAAAATTTGGACGGGTTGACCTGTATTGAAGTTGCTAAGAATGAGCGATGATTTTATTGAAATGTATATGTTCCACAGCAACCTTGACCAGATGGATGCTGAGAAAATGTTCCAATTGTGAAAAGGTTAGAACAAGGGGCACAGTTTGAAATAAAGGTTTACCCATTTAAGAGATGAGAATATTTTGCCTTTCATTAGTCATTTGTCCATGGAATTATCTTCCCCAGAGAGGTATGGAGTCACTTGTGTGTATTTCATATGTAAAACCTCAAGACTGTGGACTCAATAGCTCAAATATGTACCTTGCTCAGTGACATCTCTGGTTCCTGAACCACCTCTTCTTCTGACCCATAAATCCTGGAAGATTATTTCTACTCTTCCCTCAAACTAGTTCAGGTACAGACTTCAACAGCTGCTGTGAGAAATAATTTAAATAAAACCCCAAACCAAACAAGCAAACAAAAATCCCTGTAGTCTTTTCCCACAGCAACTTTGGATGCCTGAGATCTAAACTAAATCTTCCTCACCTCCACATATTCCCATTCTTCTTGGAAACCATATGAATCATCTTATCTTCTTTTGGGGACAGCTGTGGACAACCTATCTCCATCAAGAAACTTGGAGGGGTAGCCCATTGTTTAATTTATGATTCTTCCAACTAAGACCTATTTCAGTCACCCTAAGACTTGCAATTACTTCAGGCTTACTTACCAGACTATTAAGTGTTCCCATTTACCATGCTTTTAAATTCTCATGTTTTACTCCTAAAATATAAATGTTTTAAAAACAGATAACCAGAAGGTTATGTTGGTTAGACAGTAATAAGCAAGTCCTGACTTTATTTGGTCGATTTGATTCGTATCTATCATGCAAAACAAGCAATTTTATGCTATCCAATGCCTTTCAATGATGAGACAAACAGTGCATTGCCATTTCTGTGAAGATAATAAGAGAGATGTGCATCTTTGACAGAAACATTGGGATTTCCATGTTGAACTGTACATTTTACCTACAACTGCTAAGGTATTTGCATGTAAACAATGAGCTGTTAGCTTTGCTGTTATTTTGACAGTGCATTTAGGTTGTTACATAATCTTTATGCTAACAAGCATAAATTCAAAATATGCATATTGTAAGCCTAAAGTTTCCTTAATGGAACAAATCCAAAAGTGAGACCCAAATGTGTATACTGTCATGTCTATTTTCCTGATTTCAATTACTTCCAAAATATCCTCTTGATCTTATTAAAGTGTATCTGACCTCACAGTGGATGTAAATCAAAGACGATATATGGAGCCCAAGGAAATATTCCAGCCTATATTCTTCTAAATATGAAAATTTATGTTTCAATTCATTTGCAATCATTCATGCACATCGGCATATTTAACAACCTGCTATTGGAAAGCTTTTCAAATTTTAATGACAAACTCAAAAAGGAAATTAAAATAAATGTAAGACAGAGTTGGTCTCAGTAGGTACATTTCTTTTTAAAAAATTTCAATTAAATTACCATCAAAATTATTTTCTTTCCTGTTACTCCTTAAAACATGTTGTTAATATTGTGAGACCACTAAATAAGTGCAATTAAAGGATGCCTCCAAATGTGTGTTTACTTTACGCCACAGATAGAATCTTAATAGATCATTATAAATAAATGTTAAACTGATCTGGGTAACTTACTAAAGCGCAATGCTCTTTGAACATTGAAGTCACATAATTAGTTTTTGAAGCTAGCTTACACACTCCTCTGTCCACAAATGCAAAGATACTCCGGGCCAGGGTGTAGTATTAATTTAATCCTTCAAGTGTCACATTAAAATGCACTGCTTTAATGACAAATAAGAACAACAGCATAATGAAGCGAACCCAGAATTTCAATTCTTCTTGCCTTGTTCATTTCTCAATTTTCATTTCTGAAGTTTCAGAATCCCTTTCAAACTTTCCACTCTCAGTAGTGACACTCATACACCTGTTTAAATGTGTTTTTGTGTCTCTGGCTTCTATGAGTTTCAAGATTGCAGTTTTCTTTTGTTTATATCTTGCATATTACAATAAAGAGTACTTTACTAAAATATTATCAGCGTTTTGGCTCTATGTGAAAGTGGCAGGTGTCAATGAGAAATTCTTGGAAGCTATTGTACGCCTCACATTAAAAGCAGTCTCCAGGAATGGTGAGGGTTTTTTTAATTAGCACGTCATTAAAGTGCAATGCTTTAGTTTCTGCATACACGCCCTTAAACATTGAAAGAGAAAAATGATGGCTCTGAGTCACCATTAATAAGGCTTGCAACCTACAGGTACCATCAGTCACCTCAAATGGGTTGAATTTTATTTACAAGGTGTAGCAGAATGTCATTTGAGGCTCACACCTTACACTGTCTTCTAGCACACAGTTACCTACCACATGAGGCTGTGCTTTTATAACAATGAATGATGATTGTAATATTACTTTAAATGGCACTTTTCGTTGCAAACACCTGAACTCCAGATGGCCAGCAGACAGGAAATGGCATAACTTCACACAGAATGAATGTTACAGCCACTTCCTCCCTATAGATTACATTTGGATGCAGACCTAAATAAGTAGGATTTAATTTGGAAATGTGGACCTGTAAGTCATATCTTTTTCTTTACTTTTCTTCATTGGGACTTGTCTAAAATATGCTGTTGGTACGCTTGAGATGGGAGCACTTAAAATCATGTAAGGCTGTGGAACCTTTATAGAGGAGTAAAATAAATTTCTTATCCCCCAACTACCACATTAATGTAGCCATTCTAGCCTCTTGCACATTCCACCATAAAACAGATGCACCATGAAAACAAAATTAAAGCTTTTGCCTTACAGCAAAACCACTCTAGCCTGTGAAATGTGGTGAAAAGCCATTTGTGTCAGAATATGTGTGTTGTAAATTCATCCAAATGTGATAGTTTGATTTGTTTCAAAGTGGGTATGTAGCCTAGTGATGTAGATTAATATTATTGTGCGTTATGGTTAATCTAGAGGAAAAGCTGAAGTCTCATATAAAGTCTTTTTAATAATTAGACACATATATATGACAGAGGAAGTTTTCAGATGAAGTCACTTATTGGATCATTTACTGGGCTCAAGGTATAATTTACTGGGGAATAACACAAATGAGGATATTATCCAATTTCTGCGATGGATTGGTTGGCTAGAATAAGACGATGAGTAGACATCAATTAAAGATGATTAGTAAAGTCAGGATTTTAATGTTTAATACATGGAAATATTCCATTGCATGATTGATCAATTGACTCAACTCACTTCTAAGCACTGAAACACGTTTTTCATTTATTTCACCCATTTTTCACTATCAAATATGCTGCAAGTCAAGGGTGACCCAGTTAATGATAACAACATATCTTTTGTGGTGCCTTTAGAATAATGAAAAAGACCCAAAATTCTTCACAGCAGCATTACCAATCAAAATGTGACACTGAGGCACACAGAGAAACATTAGCTCAGATTACATCATTTTGGTCAATGTGGTAGATTTTAAGGAAGGTAGTCAGAGAGGCTGACTAGGATAAAGAGGGTGCTTGAGAACTTGGAGCCCAGGTAACTGAAGGCACAGGCACCAACAGTGGAGCAATTTATATTGGGCATAGTCATGAGACCAGAATGAGACAATCTCAGATATCACAGAGGGTTGGAAGAGATTCTAGGCAGAGAGAATTGCAAGACCTTATGGAATTTGAAATGGAGGAAGAGAGTTTCAAAACCAAGGCATTGCTTGACCACAAGTCAATGCAGATGAGTGATCTCAGGGTATAATCAGAAAAGAGACCTGCTGGGAATTAAGACACAAGTGACAGAGTTTTGGTTGATTTAAGGTTTATAGATGATAAAATATAAGAGACCAGTGCAACAAAATAATTGAAATTAGAGATAGATAATGAAGAAATACATACCTGTTACAAAAGCATTAACTTAGACTGCGGCAACCCTGTGCTATACCACAAACAAAGGAATTAGATGATCTTAGTGATGGCATAATAATGTGACCAAAAACTCATCTCAAAGTTAAGTGTAGCACCAAGGTAGTGAACAAAATGACTTAATTCCAGATGGTTGTAGGATGAGGGAAAGGAGTTCATAGCTAGAGAATGGAGTTTGTAGGAGGAACCAAAAACTATAATTTCAATCTCTCCTATATTTAATTAAACACAACTTCTCCTCATCCCATGTTTGATAAGCAGTTGAGTGCCATCCGTGCACAATTGTACCTTCAGATGATATCAGCATGTAGTTGAGATATAACCAGAGACCAAGGCTCAATCCTTGGTGATCATCACAAGTAATGGTGCAACAGGAAGAGGAATGATTTCAGGTGATCCTCTGGCTATAAGGGGTGGGACCCAGGTAGATAGTGAGGAAAGAGATCGATCTGAGATGGGTACAGTTGAAAACAGAAGTGAGTCAAACAGTAAGGGCAGGCAGGGACAAGGTAGGACTAATAAATTAAACTGCATTTATTTCAATGCAAGGGGCCTAATAGGGAAGGCAGATGAACTCAGGGCATGGTTAGGAACATGGGATTGGGATATCATAGCAATTACAGAAACATGGCTCAGGGCTGAGCAGGACTGGCAGCTTAATGTTCCAGGATACAAATGCTACAGGAAGGATAGAAAGGGAGGCAAGAGAGGAGGGGGAGTGGCATTTTTGATAAGGGATAGCATTACAGCTGTGCTGAGGGAGGATATTCCTGGAAATACATACAGGGAAGTTATTTAGGTGGAACTGAGAAATAAGAAAGGGATGATCACCTTATTGGGATTGTATTGTAGACCCCCTAATAGTCAGAGGGAAATTGAGAAACAAACTTGTAAGGAGATCTCAGCTATCTGTAAGAATAATAGCGTAGTTATGGTAGGAGATTTTAACTTTCCAAACATCGACTGGGACTGCCATAATGTTAAAGGTTTAGATGGAGGGGAATTTCTTAAGTGCGTGCAAGACAATTTTCTGATTCAGTGTGTGGATGTACCTATTAGAGAAGGTGCAAAACTTGACCTACTCTTGGGAAATAAAGCAGGGCAGGTGACTGAGGTGTCAGTGGGGGATCACTTTGGGGCCAGCGACCATAATTCTATTTGTTTTAAAATAGTGATGGAAAAGGATAGTCCAGATCTAAAAGTTGAAGTTCTAAATTGGAGAAAGGTCAATTTTGATGGGATTAGGCAAGAACTTTCGAAAGCTGATTGGGGGCTGATGTTTGCAGATAAAGGGACGGCTGGAAAATAGGAAGCCTTCAGAAATGAAATAACAAGAATCCAGAGAAAGTATATTCCTGTCAGGGTGAAAGGAAAGGCTGGTAGGTATAGGGAATGCTGGATGACTAAAGAAATTGAGGGTTTTGTTCAGAAAAAGAAGGAAGCATATGTCAGGTATAGGCAGGATAGATCGAGTGAATCCTTAAAAGAGTATAAAGGAAGTAGGAGTATACTTAAGAGGGAAATCAGGAGGGCAAAAAGGGGACATGAGATAGTTTTGGCAAATAGAATTAAGGAGAATCCAAAGGGTTTTTATAAATACATTAAGGACAAAAAGGTAACTAGGGAGAGAATAGGGCCCCTCAAAGATCAGCAAGGCGGCCTTTATGTGGAGCTACAGAAAATGGGGGAGATACTAAATGAATATTTTGCATCAGTATTTACTGTGGAAAAGGATATGGAAGATATAGACTGTAGGGAAATAGATGGTGACATCTTGCAAAATGTCCAGATTACAGAGGAGGAAGTGCTGGATGCCTTGAAATGGGTAAAGGTGGATAAATCCCCAGGACCTGATCAGGTGTACCTGAGAACTCTGTGGGAAACTGGAGAAGTGATTGGTGGGTCTCTTGCTGAGATATTTGTATCATCGATAGTCACAGGTGAGGTGTCGGAAGACTGGAGGTTGGCAAACGTGGTACCACTGTTTAAGAAGGGCGGTAAAGACAAACCAGGGAACTATAGACCAGTGAGCCTGACCTTGGTGGTGGGCAAGTTGTTGGAGGGAATCCTGAGGGACAGGATGTACATGTATTTGGAAAGGAAAGGACTGATTAAGGATAGTCAACATGGCTTTATGCGTGGGAAATCATGTCTCACAAACTTGATTGAGTGTTTTGAAGAAATAACAAAGAGGATTGATGAGGGCAGAGCAGTAGATGTGATCTATATGGACTCCAGTAAGGCGTTCAACAAAGTTCCCCATGGGAGACTAATTAGCAAGGTTAGATCTCATGGAATACAGGGGGAACTAGCCATTTGGATATAGAACTGGCTCAAAGGTAGAAGACAGAGTGTGGTAGTAGAGGGTTGGTTTTCAGACTGGAGGCCTGTGACCAGTGGAGTGCCACAAGAATCGATGCTGGGTCCACTACTTTTTGTCATTTACGTAAATGATTTGGATGCGAGCATAAGAGGTACAGTTAGTAAGTCTGCAGATGACACCAAAATTGGAGGTGTAGTGGACAGCAAAGAGGGTTACCTCAGATTACAACAGGATCTGGACCAGATGGACCAATGGGCTGAGAAGCGGCAGATGGAGTTTAATTCAGATACATGCAAGGTGCTGCATTTTGGGAAAGCAATTCTTATCAGGACTTATACACTTAATGGTAAGGTCCTAGGGAATGTTGCTGAACAAAGAGACCTTGGAGTGCAGGTTCATAGCTCCTTGAAAGTGGAGTCACAGGTAGATAGGATAGTGAAGAAGGCGTTTGGTATGCTTTCCTTTATTGGTCAGAGTATTGCGTACAGGAGTTGGGAGGTCATGTTGCGATTGTACAGGATATTGGTTAGGCCATTGTTGGAATATTGCGTGCAATTCTGGTTCATGTGGAGTTTACACATTCTTCCCATGTCTGTGTGGGTTTCCTCCCACAATCCAAAGATGTACAGGCTAGGTGAATTGGCCATCAAATTACCCATAGTGTTCAGGGATGTGTAGGTTAGGTGCATTAAGGAAATGTTGGGTAGGGGAATGGGTGGGTTACTCTCGGAGGATCGGTGTGGACTTGTTGGGCCAAAGGGCCTGTTTCCACACTGTAGGGATTATAATTCTATATTCACTCTCCAATCTATTGCACAATTTTTCTTTCTATTGAATGTTTGCTTTTTTTTTGAGATAAAGCCCATAGCATTTCTAGGGAGAGAGTGAGGACTGCTGGACATCAGAGTCAAAGGGTTTGGTAACAAAGCATGCTGTTTAAAAGTTTGATTTTAGTCTGTCGTTCTGAGGCTAATTAATGAATATTATGATGTAAATATGTCTGGACATATCAAAACAGAAAACAAGTATAGTTAGGTCTCAAGTACAGGTATGGAGTTACTGTCCAGGAATGATAAATGTCACCACTGTTGAAGGTGTAGACTGTACTGGCAGCTGTTTAAGGCTTGTGGGAGGGGGAAATTACGTGTTCTCGATTACCGTAGATACTCAAGTAAAAGTCGATCTCATGAAAAAGTCGACCCCCCTATTTTTGCCAAAAAATCTGGACTTTAGCACCTATTGGAAAGATGTTGTGAAACTTGAAAGGGTTCAGAAAAGATTTACAAGGATGTTGCCAGGGTTGGAGGATTTAAGCTATAGGGAGATGCTGAACAGGCTGGGGCTGTTTTCCCTGGAGCATTGGAGGCTGAAGGGTGACCTTATAGAGGTTTACAAAATTATGAAGGGCATGGATAGGCTAAATAGGCAAAGTCTATTCCCTGGGGTCGGGGAGTCCAGAACTAGAGGGCATAGGTTTAGGGTGAGAGGGGAAAGATATCAAAGAGACCTAAGGGGCAATTATTTGATGCAGAGTGTGGTATGTGTATGGAATGAGCTGCCAGAGGAAGCTGCCAGAGGGTACAATTGCAACATTTCAGTGGCATTTGGATGGGTATATGAATAGGAAGGGTTTGGAGGGATATGGGTCAGGTGCTGGCAGGTGGGACGAGATTGGGTTGGGATATCTGGTCAGCATGGACGGGTTGGACCAAAGGGTCTGTTTCCATGCTGTACATCTCTATGACTCTATGACTCTATAGTTGGGCAGATAATAAGGAAGAAGGAAGTGCGGACTGCAAATGCTGGAGGTTAGAGTCGAGAGTGTGATGCTAAAAAAGCAGATCAGGCAGCACCCAAGGAGCAGCAGAATCGATGTTTCGGGCATAAGCCCTTCAGCAGGTTCCTGATGAGCGGCTTATGCCCGAAACATTGATTCTCCTGCTCCTCAGCTGCTGCCTAACTGGCTGTGCTTTTCTAGATAAGAAGAAAACCAAGTGAACGGAGTTCAAGTGGCATGCTGACTATGAAAAGGTTTTGGATGAGACTACTGTGGTTCAATTATATCTCGTCTACAGGCAGATCGAGAAGAACAAGCTGGGGAAAGTAACTGTGATAAGAACTGTTTGAGTACTGTGACAAGTACAGAAACTCAATTGGAATGTTTCGAACATGGTCAACCTGGTGTCGTTTGATTTTTGACCCTATTTCAGGAAGGATGCAGCAATATATTTCATGGTTTTGAATATCACAATCAAACCTCCTTAAACCTTAATACAAAAACAAAATTGGGTGGCTGCTGGAAGTCTAAAACAAAAGAACAGAAAACCCTTGACACATGCAACAGGTTTGACAACATCTGTGGTGAAGAGACGGAACTGATGAAAGATTCTCAGCCTAAAACTTTAACTCTGTTTCACTCTACACATACTATCAAAACCACCATACATTTCAGCATTCTCAGATTTCTATCTAATCTTGACCTCCTTTGCTTTAAGAACAGCCTTAGTCTCTTTTTCTTTTAGCAACCAGTCTTTAATCTCTTTATCGATCAAGTTAACTTCCTTGATAGCCTTTCTGAGACCTTGACATCTTTCCTAATATGTGGTGCCAGAAATGGTCACTAATGCTGCTCAAGGGACCTAATAACATTTTGGCATCATCTGCTTTCTTTTCCCAATTAGCTAAGCAAAGGACAGCCCTCTCAACCTATCCAGCCACCAGCAAAGGCTAGTGTAGGTCAGTGCCATCTCTGTCTGTCTGTCTGTCTCTCTGTCTCTCTCTCTCTCTCTCTGCAGAAAAGACTCTGAAATCAATTATTAACCTCTGCTAATGTTGAATGGCAGATCACCCTGCAAGCATGTTATTTTCTGTCCTGAATGGGTGTAAACAACCCAGCACACACAGTTCATACCTGCTCCAGAACTGGTCCTCATGTGCCAGAAATTTGATGCTTTGAGCCTGCCACCACTGCTCACAGAAATTGAGAGGGATGGTATGGGCATGTACACAGTAGTAGGGGGTCTTGACAAAGGGGGTAGAGTAAGCTGTTTTGGTTGCATGTCCATGGCTTTGGGTGATGACCTGGGGAGAGGGAAGCCAATGGAGTTAATGGAATGAGTATTTAGAAAGGAGAACCAGATGTCCTGGTGGTGACATGTTTGGCAATCATCACAGAAGCCCAACCCCTGCGTCATGTTCATGGACAAGGATTGTTGCTCCACAACAATGGAGCATTTACATCCACTTGTGGAGCATTTACATCCACTACAGAGAATGGAGCAACCTCACAAATTATGAAATGCAAGGGTTTCTGAAACATTAAAACTATTTACTTACCACTAATTGTGAAATAAACTTTAAACATGAAAGTATATTCTAAATAAACTCACAACATAATCTAACATGGTAAACAAACTATTTGCATCAGCTATAATGAGTAACAAACTATGTATAATTTTACCCACCATCGCCTACATGTGATATTAAGACATTCTTCTCCTCCTGAACCTCCTGCAGTACTACACTCAGCTTCCCCTGCTCTACAAATGCAGAGGAGGAAACCTGTTCTCTCATCCTTGGAGGTTTGCTTGGGTGACCCAAGGTGTGTTTGAGTTTGGATAGGTCAGACATGCTGAGGGTCTTCTTTCCTGAGGTAATTTGACTCTTCATGGCTGGAACCTCCAATGGGTGGGGGGAGGGGTGCACAATGTGCAGGTGTTGTCACCTCTCTGACATTGCTGGGCCTATCTGTCCATGGAGACAGACAGACAGTCACAAGTTCAGCCATGGTGCTGTTGAGTCTGGGCCAGAAGATTGTAAGAAATAGAAACAGGAATAGACTGTCCATCCCCTCAAACCTGCTCTGCCATTCACTAAGATCATGGCTAATCTGACATCTGTCTCATCCACTATCCTGTCCATGGCTTGTGGCTCTTGATTCCCCTACTGATCGAGAATTTACCTCGGTGCTCCACCATAGAGGGAGTCAGAACTTAGAAGCAGGAGACACAGTTTCAGAATAAGGGGCAAGTTTTTTTGGGCTAGGGTAAGGAAGCATTTCTTCATTCAAAAGGCAGCAAATCTTTGGAAATCTCTGCTCCAGAAGGCTGTGAGCCCTGTAATTAAATTGGTTCAAGACAGAAGTTGGTGGAGATACTAATAAATTAGCGAATATGAAGATGATGTGGGGAAAAACAGCATTGACATAGATAATCAACTATGATCTAGAATGGCAGAGCAGTGGTAAAGGACTGAATGGTCTACACCTACTCCTATGTTCTAATGGTATGCCTGGAGATCTGAAGGTAGAGGGTATGATTTAGAGTAGGGGCTGTGATGACAGCATTTAATCTTCTCCAGATAGATGGTCAAGTGAACAAAGAACAAAGAAAATTACAGCACAGGAACAGGTCCTTTTGCGCTCCAAGCCTGTGCAGATCCAAATCCTCTATTTGACCTTGCCACCTATTTTCTAAGGGTCTGCTCCCTGCTTATTCATGTATCTGACGCTTTTGTTCCTACCCCTACCACCTTCGCTGGCAGCGTGTTCCAAATGGCATGAAGGACTGGGATAGCCTTGCTAGTGACCTAGATTTTAATCTGCTTGAAGTTTTATTTTTGACACTCGTTCTTACTGAACAGGAACAGGGGCTATACTATAAAAATTAATAACTGCATGATATTGGTGGCAGATGCTTTGTCTGTCTAGGTGAAAGCATTAATTAATTAACTTATTCATGATAACTACTGGATAACAAACAAGTCCCACACTTCTACTATTTTACTGGATTTGCTGGAGTGCAAGGTATTATTGAATGCACAATATGGATCCCTTCCTAATAGCAATTCTATCCACAATGGAAATAGGGACCCTGTCTTTGAATAGGGAGCTGGTTTACAACCACAGACATAGCATGCTATATGGTAACTGTCATGATGATAGATTAGAACCCTAGACCATAAGACCATTAGACCAAAAGAAATAGGAACGGGAATAGACCATTTGGCCCCTTAAAGTTTGCTCCACTATTCATGGCTAATCTGACATTTCTTTTTGAGAAAACAAAGACTGAAACAGACACAAAAAGATTAGGAAAGTAAATTCAGTACGGTCTGAAAAGGTCCTACATGGGGGCCATAGAATGGTGCACCTGTAGAGTGCCAAGGAAACCTCAAAGACAGAGAGAAGTAACAGGAAGAGATAATGAAGGGGCTGTTGATCTCCACTCTCTCAGCAAAAAGCCATTTCTTTCAGACATCTTAAAGTGTTTTGCTCTTCCAGGAATACGGAAAGACTGTGTCTCAAAAAAAAATGACTGCAATTCTGGAATGCGGGTGTGCCGGTTTAGGAAGGTATGCTCGTAAACTGAGATCAATGTGCACAGTATGACTGGATTTGAGCATTAGTGTGCTGTGAAGGTCATAGTTAAAGAACTACCCTGTCACTCCCATGTTATAGGGTAAAGAGACTCGGTCTTGTTCTAAGTACTGAAAGCCAGTTAGCTAACAAGCCAGTCAAAAGGACACAGGAAAATAGAAGGATTATTGTGTTCTGATGGCTCCTAATCAATCACTAATGAAAGTAATTGTGACAAAACAATTTCAGCTAAAGTTAAGATTCCCAAAATTAACTGATCAACAATTAATGTTCCACTAACTACTCTCCAGAAATTGCAGAGAGAGACTGACCCATATATCTTCTAATTTTTATGACTCACATCTTAATCCTTATCTGTGAAATAGGCTGCATTATTATTTTTTACTTTTGCCTGTAGTCACTTACAAACTTACTTTTTTGTTAAGTCACGAATGCCTGGTTAAAATTGTTACTTTAAAAATGTAAAACCATTTGGGTCTTGGAGAAAATGCTCAGAAGGGCTGGATCCCTTTTTTTGACTTTAGTTGAGATCAATCAAAGGAGCAGGTGAATAAAGGAGGGAACCATTCATCCCACCTCTTCTGGGAGTTTAACTATGCAGTGTGTTTATCTGAAGCGTAGAAAACAAGCAGGACTAGGCCATTCAGCCCTTCAAACCTGCTTCACCATTCATTGTTCTCATGGCTGACCATCCACCTCAATAGCTTGTTCCTCCTTTTCTCTCTGATCTGGAATCATAATAGCTTGAGGAACATTGCCCAAGGTCTGGTCATATCATCATTCCTGATAGCTTGGTAATTGGGATAATTTATTTCATGACCTTTCATGTTGTCATTGTTTCGGAAGACTGGATGATGATTGCTATGGGATTATGGTTGTGCATTACTGCTGTTGCCTATGACTGATTTTAGCAACCCACTGATAAAGTCTGAAAGGATAAGATTTGAGGCATATACAATTATCAGAAATTTAGTGTGCCAGGGCACTGGATACTAAAACATATATCTGTTAGTTAATTGGTGGATTTTTTTTTGCTGTCCAGTCAACTAAGCTACCCATTATTAGCGTCTCATCTCAGCCGACAATTGCATCCTATACAACATCGCTGTGCAGAGTGGCACCACAACCTATGGGTTCTAGAGAAGCAGTGACAAGCTGTGACAGAATAGCACTGAGGGAAGAATCATAAGGAATATCTGCAGAATTCATTATTCACTCAACAGGATTAGATGAACAAATAACTCAAATTTTATTTGCCTCAAGAGGACATGGATGTATTAAACATATTTTATTACAATTGCTCTCCTTTGTGAAAGTATATGTTGTGAGATTTCTATTTATTTAGTCCTTCTGAATGTTTCCCTTGTGGAGAATGGAAGTCAAGTGTTTTGCTGTTGGGTTTAATTGTGTGGCTTTATAAGAGAAGATTTAAATAGTATCTCCCTGTGCTGGATCATTGTCTTGCAATGTCAGATCCATAATTACAGATACTGTTGTCAGTATGAGTCATAAACTATCTGTTACATTTGGAATCACGTCAGTGGATTGGCAACATATTAGCAGATGCAAATCTTCACTAGCAAGTTTGCCATTAAATGGGCCACCTCTTACCACTTCCCAACATGTTTTTTATTATTCATTCATGGAATGTGGGCATTTCTGGCCAGGCCAGCATTAACTGTTCATCCCTATTTTCCCTTGGCAAGGTGGTGGTAAGCTGCCTTCTTTATCTGCTGAAGTCCATGTGTGGGTAGACCTACAGTACAATTAGGAAGGAAGTTTTAGGTTTTTCCCCAGTGACACTGAAGGAACAGAGACATTGTTCCAAGTTAGGATAGTGTGTGACTTAGAGGGGAACTTGTGGATCATAGTGTTCAATGCATCTACTGCTACTGTCCTTCTAGAGGGGGCGAGATTGCAAGTTTAGAAGTATGCCCTCAATGTCCAGAGATGGGAGGGAATGCATAGGGAGAGAATGAAGAAATGGCAGTGCATGTTGTCAGCATTTATTTGAGGGAGAACTCTGACCTTTCCTTATTGTTTCCCTTAGAATCTGAACTGGTCTCTATTTCTAGGAAATCATAGGTCTTAGAGTCATAGAGCTATAGAGTCACACAGCACGGAAACAGACACTTTGGTCCAATCTGTCCATGCTGAACATAATCCCAAACTAAACTAGTCCTACCTGCCTGCTCCTGGCCCATATTCCTCCAAACCTTCCCATTCATGTACCTATCCAAATGTTTGTTAAATGTTGCAATTGTACCAACATCCACAGCTTCCTTAGGAAGTTCATTCCATACGCAAACCACCGTCTGTGTAAAAAAACATGGCTCTCATGTCTTTTTTAAATCCCTCTCCTCTCACCTCAAAAATGTGCCCCCTAGTCATGAAATTCTCCCATCCTAGGGAAAAGGTTAGAAGTCACACAACACCAGGTTATAGTCCAACAGGTTTATTTGAAGTCACAAGCTTTTGCAGCATTGCTCCTTCGTCAGCTGGAGTCCTCATCATCTTGAAAGTGAGACCCAGCGAATAAAGCAAACCGTGGAAATAACTGTTTATCAAAAACTCAAAGATGTCGACAGGTTTTGCGACTGCTGAGGATACAAATGCCTCATTTATTGTGGTTTCATGTTAAATTTTAGCATCTCAGTGAAATTATCTCCAGACACTGCAATTTTATTCTTCTGGTCTCCAATTTATAAAATTTATACCATGTTTGTGTGTTGTCGTTGGTGTTGTGTTTTATTATGTTTCTTGGGGTTATTAAGGAGTAAAATTCTTCTTTCTTTCATAGAGCAGAAGCTTGTAATTAGCTCCTTGATTTTGGGTAGCACTGCATTTTAATTGAAATGTGATAGTGTGTGTTGTGAAGAAATAAAAATATTTGTTACGACTGACTGCGAGAAGGTTGAAAAGAGGGAAACTGAATTACCCGTGCACATTTGGTCAGAACAACATGTTCAGGGTGGCTGGTGAAACCATCATGCAGAGTGTTATGTATGTTGGGGGGGAGGGAGTAGTGATGTCGATCTGTAGAAGTACTGCACATATTTCACCTCCAGTGAAGGTAACTAAAAGTCAAATTGTACCAAACCTACCCTTGGGCAAATAAGAAGGCATTAGCAAAGTTGCATGATGTCTACCTCTGCAACAATGGTTGTATTTTGTGACCCCAATAAGTCGTGGATTTAACTGCAGCAGTGTGTATGGATTTGACTGCTTGCCAGAGCTAATGTAATATGGATCAATGTATTAGAATTGAAGTGACGCTGAATACCCTAGAAGCAGGTCCACATATTTCAAAAATAGCTGAACAGTTGTTAGAGTGCTGAACAATCTTCTCAAGCTATGATTCTGCAGCAGGCTTGGAATGAGCACTGGTAATACAAATTGCAAGACAGATTGTAAAGTTATGCAAACTGCACACACGAAGCAACCTTGCAGAGATTTCTTCCTTATCTGCTAAAACTGAGACAGCACTGATTCTTTTAGCTCTCTCCATCTGTCTTGCTCTAGCACTGCTTTTCACTGGTGCTTCTCTCTCCAAGCAAAAACATAACACCCTTCCCTTCAGAAACTCCATTACACCCTGAAATGGTGTCACCCTGCCTTGTGAATGTTTCACCTTTACTTTAATTCTTTATTAAGGGCAATCCGCAATCTTTTTGGATTTGCTGACATGTAGCTGATTGTCACTTGAACTCAGTGTGTTATATTCTACCCAAACTTCAGCTGAGAACTATATAAATATTACCAATCTTGAAAAAGTCGTGTCTTATTGTGAGCAATTACGTCAATGGATTCAGATATTGTTGTAAAGCTGAAAGCCATAAAGTAAAGTGTGAAAGATTTGTAACAGCCAGCAGCACTTGTGATTAGATTAATGGCTTGGAATTATTTCTGTTTATTCATTTTAAAAAACTTATACATTCTTTTGAAATACGTAGGATGTGTTTGTTCCACTTTCTGTCTGGCACTATCATTTGGCATTCTGGGTCAAGAGTAACAGTCGTGGCTTGTAAGTTATCCATGTGTGATAACTGAAAAACATGAAAGATTGACATTGGTTACATAGTCAATAAGGATTAGAATCTCAAGGAATTATTATAATTAATCAACACTGTACATGATGTATTTGGTTTCTGTCTGTCATCTTTCTTCAGGGATGTGTGAATAATTCTTTCAGTATGTTTGTGACTCACTGCTTTGAGTCTTCCTCTGCTTCTGACTGTGTTTCAAAACACCACTGAGGTTCAGGTTTCCAGTTAAAAGCCCACTACTGTGAAATTTCATTCCGGCTCGATGAATTTGTCAGATATCTTGTTTCTTTCTGGGTATGTTTTGTGGGTTACTGAGTTAGAGTATTTTGGTATTTTGCAACTTGAGGTTAATGCCTGTTGAAACACAGGGGTAAATTGCATCAGCTCTCCAAGCATTATTAGTTTTAATCTTTGCTGAACCATAGCTATCCTTAATTGTAATGAAGAAATGTTAGCTCGAAACCATTCCACTGGGGTGGAGACATCTTCCTTAAAGGTAGAATCTGATATGAAAAGTCAAATTGCATCTCAAAAGTCATAACTTTATTTGCACTCTCTCCTGCCTCAATAAACTTAGGGATCTTTTTTCCAAAGTTGGGAAATCGAGGACTAGAGGGCATCAGTTTCAGGTAAGAGGGGAAAGAATAATTGGGAACCTGAGGGGCAACCTTTTTACACAGTGGGTGGTAAACATATGGAATAAGCTTCCAGCAGAAGTGGTTGAGACAGGTACATTAACATTTAAAAGTCATTTGGACAAATACATGGATAGGAAACGTTCTGAAGGAGATGGGCCAAGAGCAAGGAAATGGGGTTAGCATGGATGGATATTTTGGTCGGCATGGACCAGCTTGGGCCAAAGGGCCTATCACTATGATGTAGGCCTCTACGACTCTACACTCAAGCATTGCTGCAGATTCATCTCTGACTCAACGTCTTGCCATCAATTGTCACACTTTTTTTCTATTGTGACTACAGTAGTCCTAATTCTAGTTTTCCTTCTTTTTAGTTGCTGTCCATTGGAGTTAAAGTTTTCTTGCCTTCTGCAGCAAGTTTTGAAACATATGTTTCCTTCTGTGTTACAGTTGTTCTTCCTCATTTAATTGCTGAGATGGTGATTTTTTTTTTCTCTCCAGGGATAACGTATCCCATCTTTTTCCATTCTTGCTATGTCTTTCTCCAAAGAAAGGAAAATTGAGCTGTAAAGAAGTATATCTCTCTGAGTTAATCTATATTCTTTACATTTTTGGATATTTGAGGTCTATTATTTTTGTGAAGCAGTTAAGAGACTGATTGATGTATATGAGTGGGATATGTAAGCACTTATTGAGGGGCTGCTGGTGAGGAAATAGCCTGAAATTCACATTCTGGAATGGAATGGAATCTATCTCAAGAGTAGATAGCTGACTCAATTCAATTAAATGAGCCCTAAGACTCAATTTCTGGTCAGGAATGCAGTTGTGTTTCTTGCAGGTTGATCTTGTCAACTCCAGTGCATCACTGCAGGAGTTCCTCAGGGTAGTACTGTAAGCCCAACCATCATCAGACGTTTTATGAATGAGTTACCCTCAAAACCAAGTGTAGAGATATTAACAGATGATTACACCCTAGTGAGTATCGTTCCCAACTCCTCAGAGAGGAAGCGGTCCATGTAAACATACAGCAAACTGGACAGGATTCAAGTTTGAGCTGCTGAATAATAATTAAGCTGGAAAGGGTTCAGAAGAGATCTATCAGGATGTTGCCGGGCCTGGAAGGTTTGAGTTATAAACAAAGGCTGGGTAGGGTTGGGACCTTTTTCACTGGAGCATAGAAGGTTGAGAGGTGACTTATATTGAGGTTTATAAAATTGTGAGTGGTATATATAAGGTTAATGGTAGGTCCTTTCCCTAGAATGGGGGATTTCAAGACTAGGGGGCACATACTTAAGGTAAGAGGAGAGAGATTTAAAATAGACATGAGGGGCAAAATCTTAACGCAGAGGGAGGTTTGCATGTGGAATGAATTTCCTGAGGATGGTGGATGCAGGAACAGTTACAATGCTTAAAAGCCACCTAGATAAATACATGAATAGGAAAGGTTTGGAGGGAGATGGGCCAGGACTAGGCAGGAAGGATTAGTTTAGTTTGGGATTATGGTCGGCATGGATTGGTAGACCGAAGGGTCTGTTTCTATACTATGTGACTCTGTGACTCAAAGATGTGTGCCAAGGAAAGATTATCTCTGGTAAGAGAGCATCTAACCATTTCTACTTGATGTTCAATGGAGTTGACGTTGTTGAATCATCCACCTACAAAATCATGGGTGTTACCACTTACCAGAAACTTGACTGAACTGAACCAGCCATGTAAGTATTGTGGCTAGAGGAGCAGGTCAGAGGCTGGGAATTCTGCAGTGAGTAATTCACTGCCTAACTCCCCAAATCCAGTTCACCATTTTCAAGGCACATACCAGGGGTGTGACAGAATAATCTTCACTTGCCTGGTTCAGTGCAGCTTCAAAACAGTCAAGGAACTCAACACAATGCACCAAAAAGTAATACCCTTTATGGGCATCCCATCCACCATCAACATTCAGTCCCTCGATCATTGAGAATAGTGGCAACTGTGTGTACCATCCACAGAATGCTTTGCAGCAGCTCTCCATTGCAAAAGACTGCATAAAAGCTATCTTTTTGAATAAGAATTTGTTTGTCTATCACTTTTTCCTCAGAGTTATTTTTTTGTTTATGTGTACTTGGTAAAGTACATCTTACAATTACAAGTTGTTGTACATGTATTTCCTATGTTTTCTTCCTGGTTGACTTGCCCTAATTTTATGCTTCTTTTACGTTGAAGATTTGTTTAGATTGAGTTAGTGCGGTGGCATTGGGTTTAAGGCAAGTCCTATTAAAGTTCGCAGGTTTCTCCAAACAGGTGCAGCACTTGATCTCTTGCCGTTCTTGGTCAAATTGTCTTCGTGCTGACAGTTTTGGCAGAATGTTGCCGTTTACAACCACATATCCAATTTCGCAGAAGTTACAATGTATTTTGGGCTGCCACAAGTAGACGAAATAGCCTTGACATTCCTCTGCTGGTGAAGCTGCAATAAGGGTAAGGATGTTTCCATTGATGTCTACCCTCAGGATCACCCTGACCTGTTGTTTGCTTGAGAGGTGAAGGACACTTCAGAAATTGACAAAATCCCTCAGCCACCTCCAGAGGAAGCTGGCACGATGGAGGAGGAGACAGCAGCAGGTTAAAATGGGTTTTGCCAAGCTGTGTAAAAGCAAAAAAAAAAACACTTAAAAGGGGAAAACATGATAAAAAAGGAAAAGCTGTGATCCAAGTGAGCAGCAAGAAGCAACAGGTGCCCCAAACAGATATCAACGTCTGTTCCTCCTCAGATAAGAACAGCAAGAAAGTTGTCACCATCAAATAACAATGATAAAACAGCATGATGGTAAAGGTGATGATGGGCCCTCAACTAAGAGACACTGGTAATGGTGAAAGGCCCAAAACACGACTTCAGGATACTGGGAACAGCAGTGCAACCAATACACCCCAGCTTCATGTTACTGGAAGCAGTGATGACCCATACTGACCAAAATGTCCATCCATACAAAACCCACTTGTCTGTTCTTGGCCCATATTATTCTAAACCTTTCCTATTCATCTATTTCCCCAAATGCCTTTTAAATGTTGTGAATGTAAAAGTCAGAGTGGAACAATACCACCACCTGAGCATGAGCCAAATCTTCCCAGCTGCAACATCTCCTGGGCAAAGACTACATTCCCAACACCGAACAGGTCCAGTGGCCCTACTGGAGAAAAACAGTTTGTACACACAATGGGCATGGGAGAGTATACCCAGAAACTGCATTGGATGTCAGATTTTGGACCGAGTTAACTTCAATGGGTTAAAGAATTGCAACCATGCATACCGTTAGAGTCATTAAGAGGCTTGAGTTTCCTGATGAATGTCAAAACTGACCCATTTCTCCTGCACATGAGTGAGCTTCCTTTGCTTAGGAGCTACACATGAGTTGGTGATGCCACATGCCACCACACTGATCAAGTGGAAATGATTGCCATTCCATTAGCCTGGGGGAGAAACAGCCATGCTCTTTGAAAGTAAGGAGGTGGACACCTTCTCATGGCAGGGGTGGGTACTGCAGTTGCTGGAGATTAGAGTCAAGATTCGAGTGGTGCTGGAAAACCACAGCAGGTCAGGCAGCATCCAAGGAGCAAGAGAATTGATATTTCAGGCAAAAGCCATTCATCAGGAATCATGATGAAGGGCCTTTGTCCGAAATGTCGATTTTCCTGCTCCTTGGATGCTGCCTGACCTGTTGTGCTTTTCCATCACCACTCGAATCTTGACCTTCTCTTGGTAGATGTAGTATTAAAGAAAAAGCTCTATAAGATTAATTAAGATATATTATTGGGCTCTGAAAGTCAGTCACCGTCCAGACACTTCCACTGCTCATGGTGATGTCATTCTGGGTGTTGGCTTCAGTTGATCATTTATCTGACTTGTCATTCTGAAAGATCTGACAGCAAACTGGATGCCTTGTCCAAACTCCTGATGGTCTGGTAAGAGATATCAAGCTGTGTGACATTTTCAGTTATCCTGTGGAGAGAACACAGCACAGATACACTGGAAATCATTCCTGAATCCATGAGGAAAGATCTTCATCTGCTGGTGGAAAAGGGAGAGGAAGGAGGTTAGAAATTGGTGACCATGCTCACAGCTCAAATTCTTCCCGAGGTCATTGCTCAATTGCTTTCTTAATAAGAATCAACAATAGTTTCATTGTCACCATTAAGATAACTTTTAATTTTGGATTTAGTAATTCCAGTTTCTCCATTTGCTGGAGTGTGATTCATTCCCAACTCCTCAGGACATTAGCAAGGGTCTCTCTGGTTTACTGGTGCCATGACCACTATACCACAGCCTTTCCTTGCATTTATAGTTACAACTTGATGGCTAGTATTATTTTAAGTGCATAATCTTTAAAATGACAATATCTGGCATGCTAACAAAAGAGCAGGAGTAAATGTTTATAACTCTTATATATCTATCATCACATCGTCAATACCTTCCCAAGAATTTATGTGCATGCATGGAAATTATAACTTAATAAGCAGTAATTCTCATTGAATATCAAATTTCATTAAATCCTATTTTACTCAGAAAAGTTAGTCAATGATGGGAGATAATGCTGTATTGATAGTTCAGTATTATATAATAAGAAAGGGGTCTTATTCTGCTGTAAAAGCTCCAAATAACACTAATGTCATCCATTAGCAGCATCCATTTCCACAATTATGCTTCTTACTTAAAAATCTAATAGAACTAAAAATGACTTGCTCATATTATTTTATCAGCACAGTTACTATTTTTCTTCAATATTATTTCCATTAGATTGGAAAGAAAGCAAATGTGTACATATATTAAAATATTAAGCCCCAGTCATTTGTGATGTGAGCTATTTGTTACAGTGTAATGTGCATCATCGCTGAATCAAGACTCATCTGACAGCCAACTATTAGGTCAGCTATTACTTGGTTCACTCAAAACTGACAAGGGCTGCACTTCAGGCTTTAACAGGGATTATTTGCTGCAGTACATGTGTCAGTTAGAGATCTTCTTCATGTTTCTATTGGTCAAGATACTGCTCAAATAACCAATGAGACAAAAAAATTCCGGACAGTGCGCAGGTGGGCATTATTTTACACACTATCGCATAAATTGTTTCTTTATTCCTTATCTAGGTGACTGGTGAAAGAAAACCTGTAAGTAAAAAACTCAATTAAAAACAATGTTTTGGATCTAATACAGTCTCCCAAGTTTATTGGGTTTAAATTGTAATTGGTCACATTGGACCATTAGCATTATCTGGAAGAATAATGGCAGGAAATATGACAAGCACTTCATTGTGCAGTGTCAATAATTGGCAAGCTGCATGAGACAGGAGATAATAGATAGAGTCTGTTATGGATTGAAATATTTCAGGTGTCGGGGCCATTTTACCGCACAGATCAGGGATATATTTGAAGTGGTCTCTATAAGTTGGTGCCCAGTTAAGAGGCTGGTCTCCAAAATTGAGAAACAATGAGAAACAATAAGAGACCGCATTGGAGAGCCCACATCACCTGATGGGTAGTGGCCTCTCTGGGAGAGATGAGCATCACAGATACTGTGAGAATGCAACATGGAGGCACCAACAAAAGTTTGCCTAGAGATTTGCAAATACAGGAGGCCTGCAATTCATAGTATTAGCAGCGAGAAAGGACAACCCGTCCACAGAAAGCTATGGACAAGACTCCTTCCTTTATTACACCAGGAGAATCCTGGTGGTGACTGCACTTGGTTCGAAGTCAATCCTTAATTGATCCTAATCAGCTCCGCCTCCATTGTCCAGCATATGGTTGCTATAGAAAAAAAAAACAGAAATTGCTGGAGAAACTCGGCAGGTCTGGCAGCAGTTAACGTTCTCCTGCAGAAGGATCAATGGACCCAAACTTTAACTCTGCTTTCTCACCACAAATGTTGTCAGACCTGCTGCATTTTTCCAGCAACTTCTGTTGAATTTCCAACATCTGCAGTTCACTTATTTTCTTTTGATATGTGGCTGCTGCTGTTTTGAGCCTATCTCCAGTGAAATCACTCATACGTGGGAACACTTTAGGGACTTGTGAGAAGATTTGTAGCTCGGGTGCTCGTTGTTGTGGTTCTGTTCGCCGAGCTGGGAATTTGTGTTGCAGACGTTTCGTCCCCTGTCTAGGTGACATCCTCAGTACTTGGGAGCCTCTTGTGAAGCGCTTCTGTGATCTTTCCTCCAGCATTTATAGTGGTTTGTCTCTGCCGCTTCCGGTTGTCAGTTCCAGCTGTCAGTTGCAGTGGTCGGTATATTGGGTCCAGATCGATGTGCTTATTGATTGAATCTGTGGATGAGTGCCATGCCTCTAGGAATTCCCTGGCTGTTCTCTGTTTGGCTTGTCCTATAATAGTAGTGTTGTCCCAGTCGAACTCATGTTGCTTGTCATCTGTGTGTGACTACTAAGGATAGCTGGTCGTGTCGTTTCGTGGCTAGTTGGTGTTCATGGATGCGGATCGTTAGCTGTCTTCCTGTTTGTCCTATGTAGTGTTTTGTACAGTCCTTGCATGGGATTTTGTACACTACATTGGTTTTGCTCATGCTGGGTATCGGGTCCTTCGTTCTGGTGAGTTGTTGTCTGAGAGTGGCTGTTGGTTTGTGTGCCGTTATGAGTCCTAGTGGTCGCAGTAGTCTGGCTGTCAGTTCAGAAATGCTCTTGATGTATGGTAGTGTGGTTAGTCCTTTGGGTTGTGACATGTCCTCGTTCCATTGTCTTTCCCTTAGGCATCTGTTGATGAAATTGCGGGGGTATCCGTTTTTGGCGAATACATTGTATAGGTGTTCTTCTTCCTCTTTTTGCAGTTCTGGTGTACTGCAGTGTGTTGTGGCTCTTTTGAATAGTGTCTTGATGCAACTTCTTTTGTTGCACCCCAACACACACAAAAGAAGTTGCATCAAGACACTATTCAAAAGTTGCATCAAGACACTGCAGAAGCGCTTCACAGGAGGCTCCCAAGCACTGAGGATGTCACCTAGACAGGGGACGAAATGTCTGCAACACAAATTCCCAGCTCGGCGAACAGAACCACAACAACCTCCAAATTTGTTTCCAATCATGTCTCTGTAGTGATTCTAACGAGCTCAGCCATGTTGACTTCATAGAGTATATGTTCCCTGATTGGAGTTGTTAACCTGATCCAATCAGGGAGCCCTGGCTGACAGATATAAACAGAAGTATCAGAGGATGTGTTCACTTTGAGAGCTGGCTCTGAGGAAGCCAGACCAGTGGCAAGGACTAAGTATGTGTAAATAAAGGGTGATTTGGTGATGGGATACAGGACCCTATGGAGTAATTTCAGTCTCTAAACCCACTTTAGCTGGGTCATGATGCAGATAAAAGTATCATTTCTCCTTTTCTCTCCATGACTGTTGAGATCATTGGCATGCATTCCATTTTTGTTTTGTCAAAGTCTCAGGGTAATCACTGGAAATCAAAAGATACAATAACATTCTACTGTTATTGTCTATAAAACAGTGAGATAGTTGGTTGCAAGAAATGCTACTCAGCTTCCTTCCGTTGGATTAGGTGCATTAAGCAGCATCGTGGACTTTCTCCTATTTATTCGGTCTCCTGAGGGAAATGAAATAGACAAAGGCGAAACCTCCGAGGGGGAAAAAGCACAGCGTGAAACTCCTCCCTGACACACAGCAACCATTGAGTAAAGCCTCCAGGATATCAATCTAACAGTATAATATGCATGATTATCATCATTTAAGCCAGTCCGGTTGCATTCCAACATTCCCATGCATTTGCACAACTCTATATTTGGTAATCGTGGTATACATGAACACGGTTTTACTTACAATTTACAATCATTTTCAGAATCAGTCACACAATGCTTTGAAAAGAATGAATTAACATAGAATTAATTGAATTAGTGTAAGCTCATGATTGTAAAAATTGTGCATGGACATTTTGAAGCAATGCCGCCTAGGTAACCTTCTCATGAAATACTAGCTTAATTCCAATCATAAAACATCCACTTAAAAGGAATGTTTGTTCAGGCATAAGTTCATTCTCTATACATTCTATAGTGTGTGCTTAATTTGCCAGAGGGTATTCCAATTAAGAGAGGCCTTCACAATACTAATCAGATATATATTGTGTAAGCTATTGGAAATTGGGAACTTGTGGCCCTCCCAGTGTTCCTTTTGGAGTTTGGTTGAATAATTCTCTGTAAGGTTCTGTAGCTACAGCAGGACCTCATTAATTCAGACTTTGTTAAAACAAATCTCTCATTATAATGATTTTTTTTTGAGGACAGAGTGTCATTGTGAATAAGCATGCTGCACTTTCACCTCAGGGACCTGGATTTGAATCTACTCAAGACTAAAAAGATGGAAGTTACCTCCAATTGTTAACTGTAAGAGCCCTGCATTCAGTAACTTTGGGCAGTGTCAAGCCATCTTCTGATGAAAATGGGACCACATAAAAATATCCCACAATTTAGAATAAACAGGCTATTAAGATGGTTGATGTGGAGCATGGAAATGTTTCATTGCAACCAGGATAAGGAGCTAAATCGGGCAGAATTTTAAATTGGATCTGCTAGCCTACCCCTAATCTGGTAATACTGGCATTACCTGTACTTACAAAGACAAGGAATATAAATCTTTCCACCCATGACTGTGTACAATCCATTTCACTAAAAAGAAGCCCAAACCTTGATGACAGTAGCAATATTTGGCTAGGCTAATCACAATTGTTCACAGGAGAAAATGTCCAGAGTATCATTGTTGTTGATGATATGCTAAACCAAAGCAATAGCTGTCCTCATAGACATATGTAAAAGATCACAGTACACTTTTGGAAGAAGGGTAATTCTGCCTGACTGATGGTTATGCCTCAATCAACCCTTATAAAACTGTTCAATAACCTCATTGCTGGTTGTGTGGCTGGGATCTTGCTCTGGACAAATTGTCTCCTGCAATTCCACACATTACAGCAATAACTGTACTTCAGACTTCGATAATTAATTGCCTATAAAATGCTTTGAGATAATCTGACATTGTGAACAGTGCTATGTGAATGCCAGTTCTTGCTTTAATTTCTTTCATGATAAACTTGGAGGGATTTATCAATTATTTCCCAGAAAATGTTAACTTTTCCATACACTGCAGTGGTATTGATTTACAATGTAAAAACCATCTAAAAAAATCTGCAACTGTATGTTTGTGGTCTCGGTAACAGGGAACAAGCTATTTTGCTGCAGAAGAGGTATTTAAATTTGTGTTAGTATCTGAAACCGAAATTTATAATTTCATGGAACATCACTGCAACATTTTGGGATAGGACATGTGAATAATTTGAGATATCACAGCTAGTAAGTGGAGCATGTTTGGAAACAAAGTTCTCCATCATTCCAAAGTTGAATATAGTTGTTTAAAAAAAAGCAAAGAACCAGATGTGAGCACAAAGTGATTGGAGTGTCATCAAATTGCAATTGGTTCACTGATGTACTTTAAGGATGGCAATTTACTGTCTCCACTCAGTACAACTTAAAAGGGATTTCAGTTCCGAACTAGCATGGCGAACAGTTTACTCGCTCTTTGAGGTTAAAATTCGAATTAGGTTTTATTGTCATGTATACTCAAGTACGGGAAGACAGTGAAACATTTACAATGTCACTTCTCATGGTGCCATCTTAGATAGAGAGTATGTAGGCACAAATCTTCAATATGAAAAGAGAAATAAAGAAGAAAAATGTTATATTACCTTACAGTGATACATAGTATAAGTTAAAAATAGGATACACAGTTAGAAGGGTAAACATTAGAGTCAGATAAAGGTAGAAGACAGAGGATGGTGGAGGGTTGTTTTTCAGTTTGGAGGCCTGTGACCAGTGGAGTGCCACAAAGATCGGTCCTGGGTCCCCTACTTTTCATCATTTATATAAATGATTTGGTTGTGAGCTTAAGAGGCATAGATGGTAAGTTTGCAGATGACACCAAAATGAGAGGTGTAGTGGACAGCGAAGAAGGTTACCTCAGACTACAGTGGGATTTTGATCAGATGAGTCATTGGTCTGAGGAGTAGCAGATGGAGTTTTATTTAGATAAATGCGGGGTGCTGCATTTTGGGAAAACAAATCTTAGCAGGACTTATACACTTAATGATAAGGTTCTCGGGAGTGTTGCTGAACAAAGAGACCTTGGAGTGCAGGTTCATAGCTCCTTGAAATACAGTCGCAGATAGATAGGATAGTGAAGAAGGCGTTTAGTATGCTTTCCTTTATTGGTCAGAGTATTGAGTACAGGAGTTGGGAGGTCATGTTGCGGCTGTACAGGACATTGGTTAGGCCACTGTTGGAATATTGCTTGCAATTCTGGTTTCCTTCCTATCGGAAAGATGTTGTGAAACTTGAAAGGGTTCAGAAAAGATTTACAAGGATGTTGCCAGGGTTGGAGGATTTGAGCTACAGGGAGAGGTTGGATAGGCTAGGGCTGTTTTCCCTGGAGCATCGGAGGCTGAGGGGTGACCTTATAGAGGGTTTTAAAATCATGAGGGGCATGGATTGGGTAAATAGACAAGGTCTTTTCCCTGGGGTGGGGGAGTCCAGAACTAGAGGGCATAGGTTTAGGGTGAGAGGGTAAAGATATAAAAGAGACCTACGGGGCAACTTTTTCATTCAGAGGTTGGTGCATGTGTGGAATGGGCTGCCAGAGGAAGTGGTGGAGGCTGGTACAATTGCAACATTTAAAAGGCATCTGGATGAGTGTATGAATAGGAAGGTGGGATATGGGCCGAGTGCTGGCAGGTGGGACTAGATTGGGTTGGGATATCTGGTCGGCATGGACGAGTTGCACCAAAGGGTCAGTTTCCATGCTGTACATCTCTATGACTCTATGCATAGTTGATCAGTGCAGGGGGCTTCCACATGTATTCTGACCGGCCTCACAAGCCGCTGACTGCCTGCGCTGATCCCCAGTCCAACAACTGTTCCTGCTCTGCTCCATGCCTGCAACCCACTCCATCCCGGCTCTCAGCCACTCCGCATCATTCCATGTCTCCAACCATGTCATACATCCTGCCACATGACTACCACATCAATTTAATAAGGCAATCTATAGCCACATCCTGAGAGCAACTAGGGATGGACAACAAATGCCAGACTTGCTAGAAATGCTCATATCCCAACACTGAATCTGAAAACATAACAAAAATGCCCACAATATCCTTTCTCTGAAATGGCCTTTGAACAATCTTGAGCTTTTAGTTGCAGACACTGGGTCATGCAGTCACTTATTTTCCATTCATTTACTTCACACATGAACTAGGCTCAATACCCAGAGAGAGACACTCGGCAAATATGACTTCCCTTGAGAAATCCAGAACACAAAGTTGCTTCACATGATTTTTTGTTTAAATAGGACGGTAGAAAGTGCATCTTACATAAAAGTACTGACATCATAGTGCCATTAAAGCTGAAAGGTTTATGTTCAATTTCTCAAATTTAGTTTGTGTCCCTTGTGCCCTGCTTCTGAAGATTTCAGTTTTAAGTGAGGCAGTTGGTTACATTTGGTGCACATCCTGCATGATATTATTATTCCTTTTCATTTCATTAACCCTGGCAAGTCTTGGGCTATGGACAGAGGAATCTCAACTTGTTGACTTGTCTTATGTGTACCTTTTCGGATTCCAGTCACACTGAACAAAATCTTTGTCCAGTTTATAGCTAAACTCTAAACTACTTGTGGAAAGCATCCTGCGAGCAAACAGGGATGTGACTAAATTAGCTTGATAATGTCATAAATTATAATTACCAATGAGATTATAGGTGATGTCTTCAAGTGGTACCTGATTTTGTGAGGATTTTCTTTGTGTAGTTATGTTGCCACAAATCCATATTACAATACTGACATACAAGGCTTAATATATTAAGTGGTGGAGGTTTAACCACTAAGACATCTTTGGCAGAAGAGACACATAATTGAGTAAAGTAAGTAGTTTATCATATACTAAGGTAGTGAGATACATTAGCTTAAGACTGGTTAACTAATATTACATTTGGTAAAAGACATTACTGCCAGCATGACATGTTTGTGAACAGTAAATGTAGGATTAATCAACTGGAATAAATACAACAGACAAGACTTCCTCCTCCCAGAGATAATCAAATAAGGATGTAAAGCTTCTGTCCTCAACTTTTTTTTGGGAAGTTTTCTGTATTTTAGATTGTGAAAACATTCAAAAATATTTAAATTGTCAGGATATTATTTCAAATAATATTAAAACTGGTTTTGAGTTGTTTGAAGACTGAAAACACTGGTTAAATTGTAATTTCTTTAAATGAATTTTGGATATTGATGTAAAGAATCAACAGTGGCATTTCGGTCTCCTTCGTTGTGGGGCTCCTGTTCTGTGCAATAATAAGGACAAATCTTGCTATTTCTGCCTCTCTCCCAACTGAATGGCACCCTCTTTTAAAAAATTAAAACAACACCATAGAGTTTTTGCTCCTTTAAGAATTTTAGTGGCACAATAAAAAATTGTTTAAACTTCAAGACTATTCTCAAAAATATAAACTCTTCTGCCTTTGATTATTTGGCTCTAATAAGATGAATTAAATTGTTGACTTAACAAATTCTTAAAAGAATGACCTTGTTTTAGATGACTCATCCTGCAACTTATGGTGACCTTTTACAATGAGAACAATGGTGCTTTTATAAATGTATCAATGTTTTAACTTTGTTTCAACCTCTAAGGTCAGAATTCTATGCTAAGTGTATTTTTACGCTTTCTCTTAGGGACTGAACTTCTAGAATCTGCCACTTGCTTTTTGACACCTGATCGACTCAGAGTTTGCCCTTCTTGCTGTAATGGAACTCCTTTTGGTCTTGCACAACTTTAAATACTCTGTCTCCCTGTCTCATCCCCTTCCAACCACTGTGCCCCCGCCTCACAGCAAACCCCAAAACCAACTATGGCTGATATAAACATGTTCAGAAAGTCTGTTGTTTTGCTACTATGGTCCTTCCAGCAATGACTGGCAAAATACAGTTCAGCAGCTGCAGGAGATGACTGGATCTGAGCTCCTTTCCAAAAGCTGATGAATTATTAAAGAGGCATTCACCTTTTTATTAACTAGAATTTGTAGCTTCTCCTTTCCCTTCAGATGGTAACAACTACAAGGTCATATGATGCTGGGTTTTGGTCCAACAGATTCATTTAGAATCACAAGCTTTCATAGCACTACTCCTTCGTCAAGTGAAGGACAGATACTTACACTGCTGATAATCTCTTCAGTCTAGAAGCAGCTCACCATTGGCACCATGTTGTAAATTATGTCTTTAGCTGATACCTGTTTCAAAGAACACAAGCATGAAAGTGAAGGCAAATTCAGCAACCAGAAGGAAGCTGGTTAACTCTAAACATGGACCTGACGAAGAACTCAACAATTGCTCTTTGCCTGCATTACTCAGCAGCTGAAACTGGGAAATTATCATCAAGCCAAGGATTTGGATCTCATTCTCAATGTAGCTTGCCGAGCTATTATTCGGTTCCTGAAACTGACAAAATTGGATGATCTATGTCTGTTGGCTGTTTTGTTTTTACTCCTCTGTGTCACAAGAAGGTAAATTACATCAACAATAGAATTGACAAAGTAGACAAGTGCCCTTCATCATCATCCCTCCAAAAGGAGCTAAAATGCACAGTATAGTTTCGGGACAGCTTCCTGCATACTTCAGCAGCTCCACATTGCAATCCCCACAGCCACAGCCCTGCTGGTTGGTCAAGCTATCTACTGATGAGGTTGTGAGCTGTGTCATAACTAAGAGGAATCTTTCCCACATGGTCTGTTCCGTTGTATCTCTATCATCTTGGGACTGGTGTTGGTGGGTACAAGGTCCCTGTGGAGAAGTGAGTTACAGCGAAATGAATTCTGTAAACCATGACCATCGATGGGAATCCCCAACAATAAATCATCTCCTAGGATGCCTTCTATTATCAAACATCACAACCTTCAAAATTTGAAATCTCAAGCCAAAGGCTGTGTGGAATTGTTTTGAGGAAATGGCACATCAAGATGAAAAAGAAGATGCTGTTGCACCAAACACCAGTTCCCACTTCCCAGAATCTCCACAACTAATTTTGGGAATGCAATTGCCTAGTGATATTATCACTGGACTGTTAATCCAAGTAATATTTTGGGGACCTAAGTTCAAATCCTACCACGGCAGATGGTAGAATTTGAATTCAATAAAAATCTGGAATTAAGAATCTAATGATGACCAATGTTGATTGTTGGAGCAATCCATTTGGTTCATTAAGGCCCTTTAGGGAAGGAAACAGTCATCCTTACCTGGTCTAGTCTACAGGTGACTCCAGACAGCAATGTTGTTGACCCTCAACTGCCCTCTGGGCAATTATGGTTGGCCAATAAATGCTGACCTAGCCAGCATCACCCTCATCCTGTGAATGAATTAAATAAATAAACTTTGCCATACATACCCTAGGCTGGCTAGTTTCAATACGTTTTGCCCTGGTGGATTTTCACATACGGAGATGTGTAACTCTTGCCTCAGTGTCTACTGTCTTTTATCATTCTTTTCTCGAGTTGAACTTAAACTCTGAGCTTAAGCAAAGCTCAATGTTTTAAATCAGAGTCTTCAGTGAGTACTTACATCTTCACTTTACTGAAGAAGCAGAGAATTAAATATTAATATTTGTAACATGTTCATGTCAAAAATAAGGCCAAACTCTAAAGTATGGATATTTATGGATACATATTCATTTATCTGATGCAGCTGTATATCAGATGAGCAGAATATCATTAAAGTTACAGCATTTGCAGTCACAGTAAGAGAATTCTAATCATAAAATATAGATAACTGCACGTAACTTTATCTCTTTGATTATGTAACTATTCATTAATTCACATCAGATGGAATCCATTTATCCACTTTACAAGCATGAACCCAAGTTCACATTTGACCATAGTATAACCTGGACTGCATTAATCCTCACAATGCAATTACACGCCAGGTCTAAGGCTTGTTACAATTTTTATCATACTGCCCATCATGCCATTCAGCATGTCCCTTGCTAGACAATCTAATGTCATAAATTCTCTCCAGGTTTACTCTCTCAAGGAAAACTTTGCAAAGTTTCTTCTGACTTTTTTCTGAAAGTTAAACAAAACAAAGTTTAACACAGGTCTGCCATTAAATTGGAGTTTGTACATTTGGCATTCATGACATGTCATTTCCACATTCTACAAAGTTCAAAAATGTCCCATTCCAAATCCCATTTTGTCACTTCTCACTATACTTACCCATAAACCTTCAATTCCAAAACAGTGTTTTCTTCATCAATGCTTTTTGCAAGGTGTTAATCGAAAAACATAGGTTGTGTCAATGAAATGTATTTCACATGTTTACTACCCTGTTGTATATGAAAGCTTCTAATTTTAAGGTTCAAAGCACATAGAACATCAGTTGAGTTGACACTTCAGTTTTGATTTGAAATATTGCTGCATTATTAGAAGTTTAATGTTTTTATTAACAGAGGCCTCATCTTTCAGCTAAATGGTATACAAAAGATCTCACACCAAAGTTTGAAGGAGTGCAGAAGAAACGCTATTGGCTTTATAAGCAACTCCACCAAAAGCAAAGGGCTGGATCTTACTTCATTTGGCTAAGTGTCAATTTCATCGCTTTTCATACAGTTTCATGAGGTCCTGGGGGATGGACTACTGCAAATGAGGGACAACCTTGTCCCCCAGGAACCACAGAGAAAGCCACATCATCAGACCTTGCCAGCCTGGTTAGAAATTGCTGCCCAGGTTAATGCAATCACAGCCATTTAAAGGAATGACTAGCAGTGAAGGAAGTCAAGATAAGTGCCAGTATCTTCCCTCCGCTGTCTCACACACGTTCGTATAGTACTACTGTACCCACCTCCCCCCCAAAAAAGCTTATTCTCTACCACTCTCATTATTACAAGCAACAAATCCCATCACTTGTTGTCACCCACACCCTGCTAATCTGTCTACGCTGCCCACTTACTCATTCAGGACACCTCACCACGTTTCCACCCATCAGCACCTGCACTAACCGTCATCTCACCCTCTTTCACCTCACTCAATTCCTCCTTTTGTCTTATTCCAGGAGAAAGTAGCCCACAACAGGGTAAAAGGAGCCAAGGCAGCTGCTGGGCTGCCCAACGTTCAGGAGGTCCACTCCCATGAGGAGAGGATCCTGACCCTGACCTCCCTGATTGGGAGACTGACCATGTTCAAGCCTCTGGACTGATGTTGGCTGCTCTTGACTGACTGTCCCTGAGAGAAGGTTGTCTCTCTTGACTTGTTTGAGGCCTGCTGACAACAATTATAGCTTCCTGGCTTTGTCTCTACCCAAAACACAAGGAACAACAGAAGCACAGTGAGCCTGGTATCTTTGGTGGGGGGTGAGGGAATGCAAGTGACAAGGCAAGGATAGGTAGGCTCAAAATCAGTGAGCCCTGAAAGGGCGAATTAGTAGCCCTGAGATGCAGCTTGGTCCTATATGTGGGTCACGAATGTGGTGCTCTTCATCAGGGCTTATGCCTGAAATGTTGATCCTCCTGCTCCTCAGATGCTGCCTGACCTCCTGTGCTTTTTCAGCACCACACTCTTGACTCTGATCTCCAACATCTGCAATCCTCACTTTCTTCTGGTCCTATATGTGGGTTGGGTACCTATCCCTGTACACGAAGTGTCCTTGCAAGATAATTTCAATGCTGGTTGCCAGTGTGTCCTGAAGTCAGCTTTAGAACACAGAAACATCTTGCAGGTAGCTCAGAGTGGTGCCAGGAAGGTCTGACGAGGCTGGCAAGCATTAAGTGCCAGCCTCTGTGGACGGAAGGGGTGAGTGCAACTGGCGTCCAAGATGGCGGTCCAGAGGAGGAAGTGGCTCCGACTGTCTATCGGGAATCCTGGGCATCTCGTTTCTGCCTGGTGGGTGACTGGAAAGGAAGCTACATACTGATGAGATGAGATGTGCAGTTAATGAGGCCGTTAACAAGCAATAATCCTCATTAATTGCCATCTCGCTGCTGCCTAAAAAGAATCTCATCTCAATATTCAAAACTTCATTGGAAAATGCGACCAGTCATTCCCAAAGTTGAGAAAGGCCTCGCTGGTCTTTTCACATGATGCTCCCAGACATCTTGCCATAGTCCAGGTCATTCAAGCCGCTGTAAGCTTCTGCCCAAATCTTCTAATATTCATTTAGGCATTGTGTACCGGACCTGTTATTGCTTATAGGTCTTCGCAGTTATCCACATAACAACAGTGACTGCACTCCAAAGAAAGTTATGAAATATTATGGGACATGCCCAAGATACGATAATGCAAAAATGCAAGTTTCTTTTGTTACATAAGTTGTGTCTTGAGTTTGTATTCATTCTTCAAACTTGCCTTCACAGAACAAGAGTGTGGCAGCATGTGCAATATTAAATCCTACCGTTTTAAAACTTTGCATTGAAAATATTTCTGTAGCAAAAATAAATTTGGATCTGTGAACCTTGCTTCATAACTTAAAGCTGAAATCACTCCTACTGTGTTCGCTTCAATCTTCTTAATGATATTCCACTGTATTTTCACAGCCAGCTTTGTTTTTGGATCTGTAAATAACCTTTCATATCTGGAAATGAGGCATGTAAAACAAGTGGGATGCTTCACCTTAAGTGGCCTTTGTAAGCACTTTGATTGCAGTGTTTGAAATTGCTGTGCTATGACTGGTTGAATATTGCACTTTTAAACTCAATTAATAAAAACAACCGATGCTCACTTAACACCTGCTTGTCATGAGATGATTTATCATGCATCATGGTCTCACTAGCAACAACACAGTAGTCTCCAAGTGTTCAGCCTTTTACTGTTTGTGTCAATAAAGAATTGACTGAAGGAAGCCAACTGCCCATTGTAAGGGTATGAAATGAGGTATGAAATGCAGTCGATTATCAGGCTCCAGAGAGAAAATTTGTTATTTTCATAAAAAGTGAAGAAAAATTTAATAAAATTTCCAGTCAGCAAATGTGAAACTGTTTGCGATAGCTTTTCATTTGGTTTAACAGTATAAAATAGATTCAAGTAAGTTTGGGTGCTGTGGTGGTGGCTCAATGGTTAGCACCACTGCCACCTAACACCAGGGAACGAGGTTCAATTCCAGCCTCTGGCAACTATCCATGTGGGGTTTCACATTCTCCCTGTGTCTGGATGCTCTGGTTTCTTCCCACAGTCACAAAGATGGGCAAGTTAGGCGGATTGGTCTTGCTAAATTGCCAATAGTGTCCAGGCTGGGTGGATGAGCCATGGGGAATACAGGATTATAGGGTCTGGGTGGGATGTTCTTAGGAGGGCTGGTGTGGACTTCCATACTATAGGGATTCTATGTGTTGGTAGCCTAATGTATATATCCTTTTACTTTTATTGAAGCAAATGTAAATAAATCTTAAGTCTACTGCAATACTTGTTAATTTGATATCATCCTGTCTTAAACTTTAGTGAGAAATAAAATTCTACTCCCTTTTTATGCTCTCAGCACCTCATTTCACTTCCTTGTTTAGCATTCCTTTAATGTTAATGCTTTTATGCAGCACAGTTTATTGAGCAAAACATGCAACAATGGGCATTCTCATTCAAAGGCTGAAGCTGCAATCAAATGGTTATAATTGACTTTTAGGGAAGAAATTTGTCTTGGGTGCTATCTGATTGGTCATCCGTTATACATGGTGCTTGTTATTCAGTTCTGTTGACTGCAGAGAAATAGAATAATCCTGCTGCCTAAGATGAATTTCTAACCCTTACTCTTTTAATGCCAGAAACTGAGCTCAGGAGATTGAACAAGACTGATCTAAAGTTGTAACTTGCAAGGAACATTTCCCAGCGCATTTCAACCAATCGTGCATTACTACTTAAAGCTAAAAGAAACTTACAGGAATCCAATCTGTCCTCCATCAAAGTTGATTAGGGGGTTTCTTGCATGATTTCTGACCAATAGAAGTACAGAGTTCTATGCGAATGAATGGAGTTGCTTTTGAATGCAAGCTACTGCACTCCATGATTTCTCTTAGTGAAGTTAAAAATCACACAACGCCAGGTTAGAGTCCAACAGGTTTAATTGGAAACACTAGCTTTCAGAGCGGCACTCCTTCCTCAGGCAGTTGGGACAACCACCTGATGAAGGCGCAGCACTCCGAAAGCTAGTGCTTCCAATTAAACCTGTTGGACTCTAACCTGGCGTTGTGTGATTTTTAACTTTGCAAACCCCAGTCCAACACCGGCATCTCCATATCATCTCTCTTAGTGAAGTAATCCTGGGGGGTGTTGATATTTAAAGTGGTAGGTCTCCCTTAGAGGGAAAACAAGAAATTAAACTGAGGATCTTGATCTCAATCATGGGTGAAAGTATTGCTTGCCTAACTGGAGCCAAAAGTACCAAAATAAACCATTCCATTGCTAAGTTGTTCCCTTGGCAGCGTTTGGGTGCACAGGAAATCTTACATGCAGTTTCCTTTTGGAAGCTTTTGAATAGTGAATTTTGGACTGTGAAGGACAGAGAGAATGTGGAATTTGGGATTTTTCTTCCACTCTCTTTTGTATTTAACTTCCACCTTATAAATGGGCCATTTTATCATTGCACACTATTGCACCTACTTGATCCAGCTGAGGTGAAAGACTCACCATACGTGAAGGAAGGGTGGTGGAAGAAGCCTTGAATATAATTAACTACTGGTGGGGTTTGTGGATATACATGATGCTGTTCTCTTATATGACACGTCACAATCTTAATAGCTCTATGTGTTGTTGATTCAGTTACTGTCTTTCTAAATTAAAGATGATGCACGCTACAGTTTTTAACAAGATGAAAGCAATGTCTCATTTATCAGAGTTTATCTCTTGTACTCTACTATAATTTGACTGCAATACCATGTATCTCTTGTGTCCCTTGTAGACTTAACAATTAACTAGGTGTCAGGCCAACGTCTGTGTTGTGCTGGTGAATAGTCCTCATTATTTTTTAACTTCCTTTGATACATAGTTATAATATTTCATTCAGTGCCAGAGCTCTGAGTGGTGAGAGAGCAAAGATTTGGCTTTGGCAGTCTCCTTAGCTGTCAGACATTAAAAAAAATGTTTTCTATGATTAATAGATCAATTTGTACGAAACCATTACTTTTTCAGTATTATTGTAAGACGTGTTTTATTTATTATTTGAGAAGTATTTTAAATTAATCCTGTAAATCCATGCTTTTAGTTCTTAATTTCAGACTATACATGTTAGGTTCCTATACAGCATTACAACATGACATATGGGAGTGGCAATTCAAGCGGAAGCACTCTCCAGTCCCTTGCAATTAATTAGTTAATTAAATGACATTGGCTTATGCTAAAGCTCTGGTTCCTTGTACTGCAGCTGCCTGTATGACGTGACACAACTCTATGGGAGTCCTCTAATTCAAAGGAACTAGAACAATTAGATCACATTCTCCCTAATCTCACTAATCTGCTGTACTCCAGTTTTATAATCAGACAAATCTTTAATCAATTATGTCATCCCCCTCCCACTTGTAAAAAGCTACATTAAAATAGGGATTTTCTTTTTAATGAAAAGCCATTTTATATCTGCGAGCCTTGTCATACTATGTGTAAATACAATGGAACTCTTTACCATCCTGCTTGTCATTTGATTCCAGTGTAATGCTTAGAGTGCCAGATGCTGGTTTTTGGTCATCCAAATTATCCTTCATTCATCAAAGGCATTGCTTCATCTGGCTAATGTGATGACAGCCCGCTGTAAGTTTATGGCTCCCTACCAATTCAAACTTTTTAAGTCTCTCAGAAAATTGTTAGAAAAACAAAGAAAAAAGTAACAAAAGTCAAGATCCATAAAGTTTGCTGATTACAAATCACTTTGCTTAATAGAAAATTGGAGCCTAAGAACTTTGGATTAGTAACTAGCTAGTGCTAGAGATGGGATGGGGGGAAGAAAATGGGAACAAAGGCTTCCTATGGCTGAGGAATTTTGACAGCCCCTAAAAACCTGTAACACTTTTGTCCACTTAATTGACCACTTTGTGCCAAGAAGTTTCAGTGATCTGTGTTGATCTTTGACCCCGATTTCTGCATTTACTGCCTGGCACTGTATGCCAAGATGGTATTACTGTTCATTAAAACAGACTTCACAATCTGAACTGAACAGCAAAATTCATGATATGACTTGGAGATGCCAGTGTGACTGGGGTGTACAAAGTTAAAAACCAGACAATACCAGGTTATAGTCCAATAGGTGTATTTGGAAGCACTAGCTTTCAGAGCGCTGCTCATTCATGGTACTTTCCTTCTCAAAAATTCCTCCCTTTTTCTCCTGAAGGATTTCACAAAGGGTTTCATGGCTCTGTAGCCTGATACGCCTGATTGAAAAAGTCATTTTCTTAATAGATTGTGAGTTTTGACAGACTGTTCACCAGGAAAGCATTATGGCTGAACTTAGTTTCATCTTCCTGAATGTTTAAATCTCTATTTTCCAGCAAGGGTAGCTGGATAGAGATCAAGACAAGAACCCTTCTACTTTTTTTTCTATCCTTAATTGAAAGAGCACTTAGGTCAACTGTAACATCCTCATGTTGCCCTTCCTGAGGTCAGTTAGCATCAGATCTGGGCTACCAGTGTGACCCTGATGCAGCTCAATGACTTTGAATGTAACAAGCTAATTCCCGCCTGTAAAACCGACATTTGATCAGATTGTCTTGAGCTGTGTTTAATGGCTTGTTACTGAGTTGGACACAAATCATTACCCAGCATTTACTGTTTTGTGGCTGCAGCCCATTAGAAAGTTGAGGCAAACAATGATTTCTTTAACTGCACAATTTTGATAACACCTGTCAAATCATGTTTTTTCTCAAATTTAGTGTTTCATAAATGGACTGAAATAAATGATGTGATCAAAGAGGTAGACAGGTATACAACATAAACATGTAAATGGAAATTAAAATCCTTAGAGATATAAAATAAGGAGTTGGCTGAAAATTACTTGTAGGTAAAAACAATGACTGCAGATGCTGGAAACCAGATTCTGGATCAGTGGTGCTGGAAGAGCACAACAATTCAGGCAGCATCCGACGAGCAGCAAAATCGACGTTTCGGGCAAAAGCCCTTCATCAGGAATAAAGGCAGAGAGCCTGAAGCGTGGAGAGATGAGCTGGAGGAGGGGACCCCCACCCGAAACGTCGATTTTGCTGCTCGTCGGATGCTGCCTGAATTGCTGTGCTCTTCCAGCTCCACTGATCCATGAAAATTACTTGTGTTACAGTTTAGTGCGAAGTAAAAAATTACTTTTATGGCCAATACATAGCAGTGATTGTTTGCAATATAAATTTGTTCAATAGTTGATTGGATTTTAATGTAATTTCTCTTCATTCTAAAGCAAAAACAGTAAAAGCCTTGATTCAGTTCTTACTTCTCAACACAATGTAAAGTGATATAAAAACAGCTAGATGATAAAACCAAAACCGTTCTAATAGATTTTCTACCTGGCTGGTAGTCACATGCTTACAACAATCAATGTAATGCAAGCTGCCAGTTGCATTGTTAAATATCACACAACACCAGGTTATGGTCCAACAGGTTTATTTGGAAGGACTAGCTTTCAGAGCACCGCTCCTTCATCAGGTGATTGCATTGTAATCATTCAGTGCAAAAAATCACAAGACAAAAAGTTTCCAAGTTCAATTGCCTGCCCTGAGATGGGTGGTACAAGGGAGCAAAACAGTCATGTATGTGTGTCACCATGAAGACTACCATATGGATTCCCGAAGGTGACTCTTTAGTCTAACTTCATAGATATTTTTTTTAAAAAAAAGTCTCTCTGATGCAAGGTAAAAGGAGGGCCATCATCAAAGGAATCGTAAAACCCAAATGCGTCATTGCATTAGGCGGAGAATGGCAATGAATGAAAATCAAATTTTCATTTTTAGTGTGTCATATTCTAGTTGCCAAGAAATCGTTAGGGCAATTAAATAATTGGGTACATACAAGCCCTTGCATGTATGAGTTAGTTAATGAACAATAATAGACAAGTAATGGACTTACTGTCTGGCTTCGGTTCTTTCTCTTATTTTAAATGGAGACACGTCTGTGTGTATTGTACTATTAATTTGGTGCCTTTGTGCAGTCAGACTTGCTATGTGGTCTGGATATCTTGTGAATACCAAAAAAATCCATCCATCATTAATCAGCCGCCACTCGAGTAATTAATGGACTGGCCAACTAACCACAGATATCTGTTAATTGTTGCAGCCACAGGAATATAAATGTGCGTGGGAGGTGTTTTAAGAAATGTTCACGTCAGGGGCGTGACCAATTACAGGCTGTCATAGACGATTAGACATAAAAGTCTTTGTGTGTTTACAATGAAATAGCAGCACCTATTGGAACAATGGATTTACATTTTTATAGGCAATGTAAAACAAGGAGCTGTCTGGCTTCACTGAAATTGCATAGTGTATCCCTAATGTGTCTAGCAGCAGTTGTAATTTGGCTATGGGAGAAATCGTGAGACAATGAAAGGAGTAGCAGCCAACAGGAAAATGCATGACAAAAGGCACACCCCCTAGGAGAAAATGATAAATAACTTGCCAGCTTTTCTATGATGGGAATATCTCTGCTATATTCATATGCTAACACTTCCAGTCTCTTTCAGACCATTTGCTGTGCTGCTTTTATAATCGATGCTGCACTGTGTAGCCTAATAATTCCCTTCGTTATGCGCATTAATTATAAAGGGTTGCGGCTTACCGATGTATCACATTTTTGGCACAGTTTGCACTCTAGATTGATGTCTATTGGTTCTATAATCTCTGCAATATTTTAATGCACTGTGTATGTGCTTATTAGAATGGTTAGTCTCTGTGTTCTTGGCGATTTGAAAATTGGCAATCTGATATCAATAAAATCCACTAGGTAACCAGCTGCAGGAAGTAAGTGGATTCTAACAGACATCTCCATGGAAGACGTTTACAAAATATGCCAGTGAATTTCTTATCGTTTTTCTAAAGGCAGATCAAATCATATGGCTGGAGCAAGGATTGTAAAGATGGGAAACAAATGGGAAGTTGACCTTAAACGTCTAAAAAGAAGTATTAATCGTCAAAAGTAATAATGATTGATGTTCAAAATTTATTTGATGCAAGCCCAATTTATTTCCTTGAAATACCATTTTATCCACATCTCCATATTTCCCTTTTAATTCAAGATTTAGCGGTTTTTGCCAAAAATGGTGCAGCGTCAAATCTGTTTTGAAAATCAAGTGTATTTCCTTTCTCCACCCCCTATTTCTCTGAAGAAATTGGTCAGATTGGTTGAGTATGAGCTGCATTTTTAAAGTCAGTGCTGATTGGCTAGATCAAATGTACCTAAATTGTCAGTCATAACCCAATTGGGGTCAGAACAGCAAAAGGGGCTTTCATACCATGCTCCTCTTCCCAGTTCTAATAAAACTGAGGCTCAAAAGTGGCTGAATTGGGGTGAGTTGCAGAACCTAGTTAGATGGTATGTTTGGCAAAAACTTTTAACTTAATTGAATCGTGAGCTAAGAACAACCACCACCACGAGAAAAGCACCGATTTAACTAGTTAAATCTCAACATGAATAAAGTCCATCAAGACCTCCAGCAGCAGATGACAATAGTGAAAGTGAGCATTGTCAATGAAGTGTGGAGCGAGACAAATCATAGCAGATCAAGCAATAGGAGAGTCAACATTTCAGGCAGAACTGTTCATCAGATTTAGGGAGGGGTTAAGGGGGCTGAGAAGTAAATGGGAGGTGGGTCGGACGGAGGGTAAGGTAGGTTGGATGGTGATAGCTGGATGCAGGTAGGAGGTGATTGTGATTGAGGAGAAAGTGAGGACTGCAGATGCTGGAGATCAGAGCTGAAAATATGTTGCTGGAAAAGCGCAGCAGGTCAGGCAGCATCCAAGGAACAGGAGAATCGACGTTTCAGGCATAAGCCCTTCTTCAGGAATTCCTGAAGAAGGGCTTATGCCCGAAACGTCAATTCTCCTGTTCCTCCGTGATTGTGATTGGTCAGTGGGAAGGATGGAGTGGATAGGTGGGAAGGGAGATGACAGGTTAGGTCAAGTCAAGACTGTGGGGTGGAGAGAGAGGGCTGGACTGGGATGAGGTGGGTTGGGGAGATTTGGAAGCTGGTGAACTCTATGTTAAAGCCTTATGGTTGTAAGCTCCCGAGGTGGAAGATGAGGTGTCCTTCCTCCAGTTTGCGTGCGGCCTTATTTTGATGTTGGGGGAGGCCCGGGATGGACATGTTGTCGTGGGAGTGGGAGGGGGCATTGCAATGCCTAGCAACCGGAAGGTGAGGAAGTCCTCACTATCTCCAAACAGGGCACTGAACAAGGGAGCTCAGCAGGATCTCCACCAGTAGGTGACAGCGGTGAGGGAGGGCAGCTGGATCAGTCAAACAGGATCTCACAGGAAAGAGAAGAAAGGCTTTGGCATAGACAGTGCTGATGTGAAGGGACAACAGGCAGTTGTAGGAATGCGTCAGCCCAATGTAACCCATATGATCATTCCATGTATATAATGTCAATAGTTCCTTATTTTGTGTTTAATTGTTTTTTGTTTGTGTTGACCTGATGCCAGAGGAGTTAGCAATCCGTGCTTCATGACCTTTGGGCATCTGTGTTCGCGGATTTGATGTGACAAAAGATCCTGCATGCTATGTTCTGGTCAGCACTATAATTAATGCCATCTTCTCACAGGGCACAGCTGGAAAGAAGGTGGTTGGTGAGAATTGTGATTGCTACCGTGCTCAACTTTCACTGTTTACTTGCTCCTGGAGAGAGACTAGCTGCACTGGATTTAAAGAAGACTTTCTTGAACATTCATATCACTGACACTTCATGAACATTTGTTCCATAATTCTCTGAGGACTTCACCTAAGAGAGTGAGTGCTGTTCCACTCTACTCTATTAGAGACTTTATAGAAACCACCACAATAGTGGAGTGGTTGCTTCAGGAATTCTTCTAGAATCTCCCCATGGAGAAGGATTAGAAAGAGGAGCTAAAGCTGGGCTGAGCATCACGAGCTGTGAAAGGAGACGGGGAGGAATAACAGGAGGACAAGGATAGATGCAGATATGGGATGACTAGTTGCATGGTCCA
This sequence comes from Chiloscyllium plagiosum, assembly GCF_037043375.1. Taxonomy (NCBI): domain Eukaryota; kingdom Metazoa; phylum Chordata; class Chondrichthyes; order Orectolobiformes; family Hemiscylliidae; genus Chiloscyllium; species Chiloscyllium plagiosum. The sequence continues at coordinate 9,537,889 of NW_028270144.1, forward strand.
CTATCCAGCAATGATGAGAGACTAGCCATTCTCACCAGTAACTGTGCAGGAGGGTCAAGCTTAGTGGTCAATGATAAAGTGAAGTTTCATGATAAAGGAACTATGAGGTGGGACAGAGGATGTTTGATACACTAGAAGGATACTCACTACCATATCATTGTAAAGTTCTTTTGAGAGACATCTTTCAGAACACTGTTGCCAAATGTCTTACCTCCACAGTACAGAATCTATCAGGAAGTCCACCATCTGCATTTAATCCTTACGTCAGCAATTCTATCATTACCCAGATAACATCATCACACATTATTTACAGCAAAATCAAACAATTTAAACATAACACGAACAACAGCACCTATAAATCTTCAACTACTTTGCACAAGTATTTACATTTCGTGACTATCTATAAGCACACTGGCCTATTCAACAACACCTCATGAAGGAGCAGTGCTCCGAAAGCTAGTGCTTACAAATAAACCTGTTGGACTATAACCTGGTGTTGTGTGATTTTTAACTTTGTCCACCCCAGTCCAACATTTGCATTTCCAAATCATTGCTTATTCCATTGTATAGAGGAAATGCAGTTTGAGTAGGGACGCTTCATGAGTTGAATGGCTGCTGAGAGTTTGCAGGATATAGTTCAGATATCATCCAGATATCAAGAGATTGTTGTGTGATGCCCCTGTCCCACACTGCACCATCTCAACATAGACTTGGTGACCTATATAGCTGTCAGGAGAACAGGACAATGCTGGGGGAGAGGCAGAATAAGGGAGTCAGGATGCCAGCATCTGGAAAATGGTTCGGAGATTCTTACTCCATGATTCCCATGTCATTTGTTCTTAACCTCTACTCAGTCAACCCAGCAATCTGCTGGGAGATAGGTCATTGGACAGCTGAGATACTCTGTAAGTGCTTTTCCACCCACCATGGAAGTTGCTTGTACTTCAATGGCAATACATTGCCACTCTGTGGAAGATGCTAATAATGTAATGCAAACAATTTCGGATTACATTGCAATCCTTTGTCATTCTGTGGAAGCTGCTTAGCCTTTCATACAAGCTGCTATGTCTGTGTGGAAGTTACAGTCCCTGTCTTCAGATTTCAGGTTCCATGTGCCATTGGATGAAATCGGCCAATTTCTCAATGTTGAAGGAGTTGCATTCCAGGCTCTGTGCCAAGCCTGTACATCCCCGTTGTCAACCCTGCTAAAGTTTCCACAGACTTTGATTGAACATTTAGTTTATTTCATACATCTGCCTCTTGTGAGGTCCTTCTCTACAGCAAAGTGAACATATCACCTTGATCCTCAATATTTGTGTGCTAATCCTATACATAGTCTGTATGATACCACTCATGCGATGTAAGAATTGATGTTCTAACCTAGCCTCTAAGTCAAATGTGGTGCCAGTCTCTAAGTTGGTTCCTACTTTAACAGTTGTTGCAGCATTATTTTTTACTTTATCTGTTCTCTTCTCTTTCTCTGAGATATGGTAAGATCGTGTTTGTACTCGGGTGAGTGAAGATTAATCCAAACCCTAACCTCAATGGACCTATTGATAAAATTTATATTCAATGGATGATAAGAGAGAACATCTCTGGAGCCCTTCAGCCTAGGGTCTATTATTATTGAGCTTCTCTGGTTATTAGGTCACTACAGTCCAGGAAAGGATAGGACTGCTCTTTTCATTAGAGAGGAAGGATTGGTGGCGGTTTAATCTGAGGGTGACCATGTCTCAGGTGAAGGGTGAGTTGGGAATGTGGGATCTACTTAGTAAACTTAGCCAATATGAGAATTGAACCCACACTGATAGCATTAGTCTGAGCTAACCAACCTTCTAGATGATCTATCGCCTGAGGACTACATTCCATGTTATCTGACAGTAACAGTTGCACCACATAAATCCCAGGCAATGACCATCTTCAATGAGAGATAAACTAATCACTATATTTTGATATTCAATGGTGTCACCACCATTGAATTCCCCACTATCAACATCCTGGGGGTTACCATGGACCAGAAACTCAACTGGACTCACCACATAAGCACTTTGGATACAAGAACAGGCCAAGGCTAGGAACACTGAGGTGAGTAAGTCACCTCCTGACTCCCGATAGCCTGTCCATCACTTACATCTACTTGTCTAGATGAGTGCAGCTCCAAAAACATTAAACAAGCTTAATACCAATGTGGACAAAGCAGCCCGCTTGATTGGTACCATGGCCATAAGCATCCACTCCCTCTGCCACTGACACTCAAAGCAGTAGCGTGTACCATTAAAAGAGGCGCTGCAGAAATTTCCCAAATATTCTCAGACTGCACCTTCCAAATTCATGACCACTTCCATCCAAAAGGACAAGGACAACTGATACATTGAAATACTACTATCTGCAAGTTCCCGTCGAGACCCTTACTGTTCTGACTTGGAAATAGATTGCTGTTCCTTCATTGTCGCTGGGTCAGAATCCTGGAATTCCCACCGGGGGCATTGTGGGTCAGCCTGCAGCATGTGAACTGCAGCAGTTCAAGAAAGCAGCTCACCACCACCTTCTCAAGAGCAACTAGAGATAGGCAATAAGTAACATAGCTCCCTACACGCATACTCAGTGCCTATGCTTAGAGGAAAGCTGTAGTTAAACCTCTTTACTCATGTTAGCCTGCAACTATTGGAGCTTGAGAAACAATGAGCTTAAGGAGACAATATGGAGCTTAATAGTAGCTTCAGAGAATAGGTATCAAGAATAGATGTGAAATTGCAAGGATGCTAATTTGGCCATATACTTCTGTTAGCGTCTATTATGCGCTCCCAAGCCACCATCAATACCGTCTCATCAAAGGAAGTGACATCACACCACAGTGATGTCAGTTATTGAGAAATGTGTTTGGGAGAGGAGAACTTACTCTGACCACCCTTGTCAAATACTTATTATGTTGTAGAACTGGATTAATGTCCTAGGCCATAACTCTTAGCATCTTGTCCTTGCTGAGAAGATCCCACGGAGCTATTTTGGCTGAATGGATTAACTGCAGGTACAAGGCATAATTTCTCCTCTTTACTACCACCAGCAAAACAGCTACAGTTCAAAATACTGTATCATTAGCAGAAGCCCAATTGATCTGCAAATGAATAAAGAACAAAAACACAACAAATTCTGGTAAGCTGAGCTGCAGACAAAGGAAGGTTGTCACCATCACAGTCTGAGGATTCGGGGTGGACCATTTAAGACGGAAATAAGGAGATGTTTCTTCACCCAAAGAGTGGTGGGCTTGCGGAATTCATTACCACAGGAAGTAGTTGATGCCAAAAAATTGAATATATTCAAGAGGAGGCTGGATATAGCACTTTGAGCGAATTGGACCAAAGATTATGGAGATAGCAAGATGAGCCTTTTGAGTTGGACGATCATCTGTGATTGTGATAAAGGGGGGAGCAGGCTTGAAGGGCTGACTGGCCTCCTCCTGCTTATATCTGCTATGTCTATGTTTCTCTGTCATTTAACTGATCTAATGCGTCTTAAAACCTTCGTGCCAAATTGTTGTGAATTGTACATTAAAACACGTAATAGCATAAAAAACAATTCATTTCCTCATCGTAACAGGATAATAACTTGACTCACAAATGTTGATCTGCTTTCTGTGAAGAACTAGCATCAGCCTTTATATGAGATATGTGCAAAAGTCCATATTTTGTGGCAAAAATAGGGGGGTCGAATTTTACATGAGATCGACTTTTACTTGAGTATGTACGGTAATCGAGAACATGTAATTTCCCCCTCCCACAAACCTTAAACATGACCAGCTGCCAGTACAGTCTACACCTTCAACAGTGGCTACATTTATCACTCCTGGACAGTAACTCCATATCTGTACTTGAGACCTAACTATACTTGTTTTCTGTTTTGATATGTCCAGACATATTTACATCATAATATTCATTAATTAGCCCCAGAACGACAGACTAAAATCAGACTTTTAAACAGCATGCTTTGTTACCAAACCCTTTGACTCTGATGTCCAGCAGTCCTCACTCTCTCCCTAGAAATGCTATGGGCTTTATCTAAAAAAAAATGCAAACATTTAATAGAAAGAAAAATTGTGCAACAGATTGGAGAGTGAATATAGAATTAGAATCCCTATAGTGCGGAAACAGGCCCTTTGCCCCAACAAGTCCACACCGATCCTCCGAGAGTAACCCACCCATTCCCCTACCCAATATTTCCCTAATGCACCTAACCTACACATCCCTGAACACTATGGGCAATTTGATGGCCAATTCACCTAGCCTGTACATCTTTGGATTGTGGGAGGAAACCCACACAGACATGGGGAGAATGTGTAAACTCCACATGGACCAGAATTACACGGAATATTCCAACAGTGGCCTAACCAATGTCCTGTACAGCCGCAACATGACCTCCCAACTCCTGTATTTAATACTCTGACCAATAAAAGAAGGCATACCAAATGCTTTCTTCATTATCCTATCTACCTGTGGCTCCACTTTCAAGGAGCTATGAACCTGCACTCCAAGGTCTCTTTGTTCAGCAACACTCCCTAGGACTTTACCATTAAGTGTATATAAGTCCTGCTAAGATTTGCTTTCCCAAAATGCAGCACCTCACATTTATCTGAATTAAACTTCATCTGCACTTCTCAGCCCATTGGCCCATCTGGTCAAGATCCTGTTTTAATCTGAGGTAACCCTCTTTCCTGTCCACTACACCTCCAATTTTGGTGTTATCTGCAAACTTACTAACTGTACCTCTTATGCTCCCATCCAAATCATTTATGTAAATGACAATTGCAACATTTAAGAGGCATTTGAATGGATATATAAAAAGTAAGGGTTTGGAGGGATATGGGCCGGGTGCTGGCAAGTGGGACTAGATTGGGTTGGGATATCTGGTCGGCATGAACGGGTTGGACCGAAGAGTCTATTTCCATGCTGTACACCTCTGTGACTCTATGGAGAGTTGCCTGAGGCTGGAATTAAACCCGGGTCACTGGTGCTGTGAGGCAGCAGTGCTAACCACTAAGCCACCGTGTAGATAGGAACCTCAAGACAGGAGTCATAGAGTCATAGAGATGTACAGCATGGAAACAGACCCTTCGATCCAACCTGTCCATGCCGACCAGATATCCCAACCCAATCTAGTCCCACCTGCCAGCACCCGGCCCATATCCTTCCAAACCCTTCCTATTCATATACCTATCCAAATGCCTCTTAAATGTTGCAATTGTACCAGCCTCCATCACATCCTTTGGCAGCTCATTTCATACACATAACCACATTCTGCGTGAAAAATTGCCCCTTAGGTCTCTTTTATATCTTCCCCCTCTCACCCTAAACCTATGCCCTCTATTTCTGGACTCCCCGATTCCAGGTAAAAGACTTTGTCTATTTATCCTATCCATGCCCCTCATAATTTTGTAAACCTCTATAAGGTCACTCCTCAGCTTCCGACGCTTCAACCCTGGCAACATCCTTGTAAATCTTTTCTGAACCCTTTCAAGTTTCACAGCATCTTTCCGATAGGAAGGAGACCAGAATTGCACACAATATTCCAACAGTGGCCTAACCAATGTCCTGTACAGCCGCAACATGATCTCCCAACCCCTGTACTTAATACTCTGGCCAATAAAGGAAAGCATACCAAACGCCTTCTTCACTATCCTATCTACCTGCGACTCCACTTTCAAGGAGCTATGAACCTGCACTCCAAGGTCTCTTTGTTCAGCAACACTCCCTAGGACCTTACCATTAAGTGTACAAGTCCTGCTAAGATTTGCTTTCCCAAAATGCAGCACCTTGCATGTATCTGAATTAAACTCCATCTGCCACTTCTCAGCCCATTGGTCCATCTGGTCCAGATCCTGTTGTAATCTGAGGTAACCCTCTTTGCTGTCCACTACACCTCCAATTTTGGTGTCATCTGCAGACTTACTAACTGTATCTCTTATGCTCGCATCCAAATCATTTACGTAAATGACAAAAAGTAGTGGACCCAGCATCGATCCTTGTGGCACTCCACTGGTCACAGGCCTCCAATCTGAAAAACAACCCTCCACCACCACCCTCTGTCTTCTACCTTTGAGCCAGTATCCAGATGGCTAGTTCTCCCTGTATTCCATGAGATCTAACCTTGATAATCAGTCTCCCATGGGGAACCTTGTCAAACGCCTTACTGAAGTCCATATAGATCACATCTACTGCTCTGCCCTCATCAGTCTTCTTTGTTACCTCTTCAAAAAACTCAATCAAGTTTGTGAGACATGATTTCCCACGCACAAAGCCATGTTGACTATCCAGAATCAGTCCTTGCCTTTCCAAATACATGTACATCCTGTCCCTCAGGATTCTCTCCAACAACTTGCCCCACCACTGAGGTCAGGCTCACCGGAGCTGAAGAGCAATCAATTCTGCTGTATTTGTTATCAAACTCCTAATATTGATGAAATGGGATGAAATTACTAAGCACTTGTTGATCAATCCCAGCACTTCCTCAACTTCTTTCCCATACAACCCTATTTTAACATGTACAAAAGAATGTAAGGTTAATACCAACAAACACAAACAGCACTAAAGCAACATTGCAAGATTCAGAACATAATTAATTGTTTGTACATTTAATTGTGGATTTATTTTGTGTAAAGGTGAGCTTATCATTCAGAAAGTTTATGTTTTAAATTTATTTATAAAACAACTATCGTATATTATTGGTAACATTTACTTATGTTCCCATTAGCTCATGGATCTTGGTCCAGAAGCAGTAGATATAAATGTTGAGGTGGCTGATGTTGGAGTCCAGGTCATTCCACAGCACCAGGGTGCTGAGGTTGAGGGCAGACAGTTTGTAGCTAGCAGTAGAGGCTTCAAAGCCTGCTTTATGGTCAAAGATAGGCTTAAAGGCACATTGAAGCAACCACAGGCAGGAGTCTATGGCCCAGAAAGGGCAACCGAGAGATAAGTAGGGTAAGAACAGGGCCAAATGCCTTACTTCATGCCTACAGTGTAATAGGAAAATAATCCTAATTCTCCTCAACAGTTTCCATATGATAATACTATGCTCGCATCCGACAATCTCATCAGCAAAATCTTCTTTCATGACAGAATAAAATATATATTTCGTTACACTCTCATTCCATCAATTTGCACTAAGTATTAAGCTGTTTTTACACTTGGTAGTCGATTTTTGATCTTCTTACTGGCTGTGTACTGACCAAAAGCCTTTTTATTTCAATTTTTTTCTATTTTGTCTGAATCTTCATCGTTTCCTTTCTTTTTTTTGTGTAACAACCTGTGCATTATTTATATTTGTATCATCTTTCATTTTTGTTATCAGCTCTGTAAATGCCATATGTTTCTTTCTTCAGTTTCACATTTAATCTATTACCTGTATACATCAATGGAAATGCTTATCTTTGATATATTCTCTTTCTTCTGAAATAACATATGTTTGATTTGCATCCTTTCTGAATCTTTTTAAGATATTTCTCATTTCAAATATATGTCTTCCAATTTTCTCTTCCAAATTATCTTGAAGTTCTTCTTTTAAGTTGGTAAAATTTGATTATGTTTATTTCTGGTTGAATAACCTTATCATCACCTTTTCTATTTCTCTTTCTGTCATACCCTGCTTTTTTATATTTTGATCACTATATGCATCCTTTTAGTTTTCTTACTTGTTCCACTTTATTTCATCATCCAATATGTTTTTTTTAAACTCCATAATGATTGTAAAGCGATTGACTGACTGACTTAAATTCAATCTAAACCACAGACAAGCAAAAAGTCAGAATTTTGACAACTGAATATGTTGGGATCTAAATTTAACATTGTTGTCTTAAAGGACAGCAACAGTGAGGAGTTCAGTAGTTCCGGGCCCCACTTCAGTTTACACAAGATTTAGACTGTGTCTCTTTTTAGAGAGACCTGGTTACTCCCTGAAACTAGCAGAGACCTCCTGCAAATATTGAAATGAGGTTCAAATGTTTATTTAGAACTGGAGTCCTGAATTCATTGTCACTAGTCACATTTTGATATTGACAGTTCTGAATCACTTTTACCTAAAACTGAAATGCCAGCCTGATAACCTACAACATGTGTCAATAAACAGACTAAACATTGGGAGCAGCATAGTATAGGCAGAGCTGAACAAACCCATAACCAACAGGTTAGATCAAAACTCTGCTCATGAGTGATGGACAATAAGTCAGTCATGGGATGGTAGAGACATGATCACACACCAAATGACCATAATGGAGAGAGATCCTTTATGATTACTGCATAGGTCCTGCAGAGCCATGTATGAGCAGTTAGTGGGTCTCTGCACCATTACTGATCCATACACATGCTCAAGATGTTTTCTTTTGGGAGAACAGATGCAGCATATTTTGTTTTAACTGGCCTGTTATGAACCGGCACTGTTGATAAACTGGCAAAAATTATACACCTAAAATAGCGCAAAGTTTACTGTATTATTCTGTCCAGTTATGGTAAGCTTTATTTTTAACTTTATTTCCCCATGTTACTACTTGCACCTAAGTTCTGTATCTAGGTACCTTTGCATCTAAAATGGCACCGTGTGTGGTAACTTTGTACACTTTTCACTGTTCTTCTGCATTTGAGTACACATGACAATAATGCATAAATCAAAATCAATGTAAACACACTTGATGTTCAATCAAATGGCCCCATGAAATATCGACAGTTGCTTCAATTTCTCCTCAAATACCATGATGTCTGAGTAGTCGGTTGAAGGTGCAATTCTGAAGGGTCTCTGCTGGTAAGTTCTATTTAAGGCAAAGTTGCATTATTATTTAAATGATTTGTACTGCAAATAAAGTATTACAATGATGTGTATATCCCCTTTCGATTACTTAGTGTGTGCTTCACATTGATTTGATGGACCTCTTGATCATCTGGAATATTTGATCAACTGGCATGCTCCTGGTCCCAAAGGTACCGAATAATAAAACATGGATGGCAGCTTCCCTTCCTGACATTGCCAATGGATTCCTGGTCATTATTAGACCGTTAATTCAGGATTTGCATTGAATTCAAATTCTACCATCTGCTGTGGCCAGACTTGAACACGGGTACCCAAAACATTACTTTGGTTTCTGGATTAACAGTCCAGTGATAATACCACTGGGCCATCACCTCCCCTAATGCACTGCCCGTGAGGGCAAAGGATGCAGATTTAATATAGCTTGCAAAAAGCATTCAGATGTAGTGAATAAAGCGTTTGGTATGCTTTCCTTTATAGGTCAATGAATTGAGTACAGGATTTAGGAGGTCATGTTGCAGATGTACAGGACATTGGTTAGGCCACTTTTGGAATACTGTGTGCAATTCTGGTCTCCTTCCTATCGGAAGGATGTTGTGAAGGGGTTCATAAAAGATTTACAAGGATATTGCTAGGATTGGAGGATTTGAGCTGTAGGGAGAGTTTGAATAGGCTGGGGCTGTTTTCCCTGGATCATCAGAGGCTGAGGGGGTGACCTTATAGAGGGTTTATAAAATCATGAGAGGCATGGATAGGATAAGTAGAAGAAGTCTCTTTGTGGGGTGGGGGAGTCCAGAACTAGAGGGCATAGGTTTAGGGTGAGACGAGAAAGATATAAAAGAGACCTGAGGGGCAACTTTTTCACGCAGAGGGTGGTACATGTATGGAATGAGCTGCCCGAGGAAGTGGTGGAGGCTGGTACAATTGCAACATTTAAAAGGCATCTGTATGGGTATATGAATAGGAAGGATTTGGAGGGATATGGGCCGGGTGCTGGCAGGTGGGACTAGATTGGTCGGCATGGATGAGTTGGACCAAAGGGTCTGTTTCCATGCTGTGCATCTCTATTAGTCCATGGCTCTATTTGGAGTCTGCATCAGATCTTGGATACAGAGATAGAGGTTATGCCTGGTCCTGCATGGAATGATTTGATAGTGTATATAAGTTTGAAGTGACTGTGATCTTGATGGCCGCTGGTACAGCCATTCTTGACATGCCATGAAACTGTAGGCCCGGATGAAAGTCAGCATCTGTTTGTCAAATCACAGACACTCTGAGCATGAGGTATGATTTTGATGAGTGCTCCCTGGACACTGGTGGGTATAGTGTCATCTATGCACAGGCTTCTTCTCCCTCTGCACAGATTGTGTCCTCTCTGCAGTCCTGGTTCCATCTATCTATCATGTCACAAACCTGAAAATGTCGCACAGTTAGTGCGGAATTATGCAAAGCACGTCAGAAGTGGCTGGAAGGATTGTGGATGCCATTTTGTGAGTTTAGGGCTCTTGTGGCACTGACACAAAAGGTGCTAAGGAACTCAAGTTTGTGATTTCTTTTCAAAAATGAAATCTGCTCTTTTACTAAAGCCACAGATTTCTACTTCTAAACCATTCCAAAAGACCAGCAACCCTCAAAGTATGTCTTGCCAATAAACAATTAACAATATGAGACAAGACTGAAATTGCTTCAGGGTTTCACATCTCAGTCCAGTATAAGCGTTTACTCCACTTTAAAAGCAATTTGTTGAGTTAACTGTTTTGCCCCAAGTATATGTTGAGGCAATGATATGAAGACAAAGATGTCTTTTTGTATCTTTCAGCCAGGCCTAGAGGACAGGAAAGAGGAGGACCACAAAAATCTTTGGGGATTCTTCTTCCTTATTAACCAGTGGCAGCAAAACCATTTCAGATAGGATTATCCATGAGAGGCCAAGATTCAAGGGTACACATTTCTGACCTACATGGCTTTATGCAAACAGTGTTGTCAGGTTATATATTAAACCAACTGAGAATTCACAGATTTGCTGATCACAAATACTTCAGACTGGCAATGAAAGCCAAAATATGCCACTTTGGATGATAGAAAGCTCTTTGAAATATTATAGCTTCCCCTTGACCAAAGGAATGCAATGGAAGTGAAGCAAAGTTAGACGAACACAATTCTAAGTTTGAGTACATACAAGCCCATGTAGAACTGAGCCCTATAGGTGAAGAAAATCCCAAAACCAATTCTTGATTCCATTTAGCTTATTTCACTGGAGTTTTTTCTCTGTGCCCATAAGCTTGGCAATTCAGGGAAATGGCCAATGATTTCCAATGCAAAAACAGTGTCTTTTTATTTCTCTGCTAAAAAAATTGTGGACTGTGATGAAAAGGAGCTGTTTTGAAATCCACAGATTTACAAGGATGGCTGCATATTTTGAAAGTAAAGAGTTTGATACCTATTGTGTATTATGTTTGTGTAGCTGCAGGCTCCTGTGATGTGCAGACGAACTGGAGACAGGGTTTGTTTACAAATGAAGCAGATTTTTTTTTGGACTAGAGACTAATCATCATTGGCCTAGGTCCTCCGCCTGACAACAACCATGTGATTAGTTATCAGCTGGCTGAACAGCTTGGGCTTTGAGCAATATAGAGAAAAGCTTGTCAGACCAGGAGATAGGCCAGCAGATTTGCAGCAGCCTCTCCCTCTCTCCCTCTCTCTCTCTCAGTTCTCTGCAGTAAGCCACTTTAAGCTAAAATGAAAAGCGGTCTATCTTTGCCTCAGCAGATTCTGTAGCTTGATGCTTTAAATTGGATAAGTCAGAGACTTCTCAGAATTGAAACAGTCATGCTGTATCTCTTGTAAACAAGTAGAAATGTTCAGAAAAAGGAATGCTGGGGCAAACCTATAGATCAGCAGGAACTACCTTAACAGCCTTTGGGAATAAAGACAGTGGAACTATTTTCACCATTTTCTGTGTTTCTGTGTTCTATTTATGTTTGTCTGTCTGTATGTGTAAGGTCGCATTTATAAGGGGTTAGAGCTTTAATTTCTAGAATTTACTTAAGTTAGTTTGGTTGTTGACCTATAACTAGAATGTAATGATCTGTGGTAAATAGTAATTCTTGTTAAGTGTCAAACCTGGTCTGTGCTTTCTATCAACCTGGACCTGAAAATCAGGTAGTTTGATGATTTTGCACATTTCTTTTAAATACCTTTGTGATAAATCCAGGAGTAATGGGATGTGATTTCCAGTGAGTTGGGATGTCAATACTAGTACAGCATGGAACCAGAACCTTCAGCCTAACTTGTTCATCCCAATCACTTAAACTCAATTAGCCCCATATTCCTGTATTTGATCCATATGTCTCCAAACATTTCCTATCCACGTACCTGTCCAAATGTCTTCTAAATTTTTTAATTGTACATGCCTTAACCACCTCCTTTGGCAACTCATTCGACATACACAGGACCCTCTGTGTAAAAAGGTTACCCTCAGGTCCCTTCTAAATCTTTCTTCTCTCACCTTTGCAATCTAGTTTTGAACTCCCCACCCTGGGGAAAAGACCTTGCCTATTCACCTAACCTATGCCCCTCATGATTTTATAAAGCTCGACAAGGTCACCCCCTCAGCCTTCTATGCTCCAGGGATAAAAAACTCCCAGTCTGTTCAGCCTCTCCTTATAACTCAAACCATCCAGTCTTGGTAACATCCTTGTCAATCCTTTTCACATGCTGTCCAGTTTAATAGCATCCTTGCCATTACAAGGAGACCAAAATTATACGCAGTAGTCCCAATGAGGCCTTACCAATGTCTTGGAAAGCCGTAACATGACATCCCAACTTCTGGAATCAAAGCTCTGTCCAATAAACGCAAGTGTGCCAAATGCCTTCTTCACTTCCTCCAAGTAGGAAGTGTATCTGGTGATGTAATGTCAAGCACTGTGCTCCCAGCTGTAACTAAGCCAATGTTTCCATTTCTAATGATAGTCTTAATGACAGAAGCTCAAGGTATCAAGATCTACAGTCACATGTCAGTTGAGGAAAAAAAAATACTTTTGCTTACATTTTAGGAATGCCCGCATGGTTGAAGATCAGAGACCTTCCATTAACTCTGCATCTTAATAGTTCATGGCCCTCAAAAGAAAAAGAGGAAATAATAACAAGACAGTAGCAGTAACTGATATTGATGAAATAATACAATTCTGTCTTTTTCTTAAATTCTAAAACAGGATTAGATATTACTGAATAAATGTGTACATCTCAGTGCATACATTTTCTGAAATAGAGTCATAGACATGTACAGCACAGAACCAGACCCTTCGGTCCAACTCATCCGTGCCAACCCGATATCCCAACCCAATCCTGTCTCACCTGCCAACACCCGGCCCATATCCCCCAAACCCTTCCTATTCATATACCCATCTAGATGCCTTTTAAATGTTGCAATTGTACTAGCCTCTACCACTTCCTCTGGCATATCATTCCATACACGTACCACCCTCTGTATGAAAAAGTTGCCCCTTAGCTCGCTTTTATATTTTCCCCTCTCACCCTAAACCTATGCCCTCCAGTTCTGGATTCATCCACCCCAGGGAAGAGACTTTGTCTATTCATCCTATCCATGCACCTCATGATTTTATAAACCTCTATAAGGTCATCCCTCAGTCTCCAGCGCTCCAGGGAAAACAGCCCCAGCCTCTACAGCCTCTCCCTATAGCTCAAATCCTCCAACCCTGGCAACCTTCTTGTAAATCTTTTCTGAACCCTTTCAAGTTTCACAACATCTTTCTGATAGGAAGGAGACCAGAATTGCACGCAATATTTCCCAACTTTCCTCCCATTTTGAATAAACAACAATGGAATAAAATGATCATATGGTTCTCCAAAGATGAAGTTTATCCTATCAGTAGGAAACATAATTCAGCGGGAGTAAAAACTTTGTCTGAGTCAGAAAAGCCGAATGAGTATATTTGGAAACTTGGTTCAAAGTGGGAGTTAGTTAGAGGTCATGACTATGACTGAGAGTTTGACTCAAAATGGGAGTCAAGCGTTTGTTGACATTTAATTTCAAAAAAAGTGGTGAGATTGTCAGTCCTTGGAAAAATCCAGCCCAATGTTATAGAAATTGTGGCAGTACTAGTCAGGACCATTGGGATAGGAAGCCATACATTGTTTCTCTTTTTAAATAAGTGCTTAAGATATGTTTATTTATATTGACATGTTTAAACAATCCTCTGAGGAACAGTTTTATTACAGCTTTTGTTCTGCCCCGTATTGAAAGTAAATAAGTAGAACACTGAACCTGGTTCTTGTCATGCCAAATGTATTGACATTTTCACCAATCCTTCCACATTCTCTCAGGAGAAGGTAGTAAATTAGAAAAGGGTGTGCTGCAACTAGAGACTGAAATATAAAGTTACTCATAAAATATCAGGTCTTTGTCTTTTATAACTATAGCAGAACTGGCAGAAAGAAATCAAAATTGCAGTTGAACTTTGAATCTTGGAGCCAAGTCAAACTATGATGGAAGTATATTTCAAGCAGATAAAGCTCATTATACATGAAAATACATTTTATTGCCTTTGTGCGTTTGTGTTTTTGACTCATTATTGCTGGATAATCACTCCTTTGCCTGCAATCAAGTGCGGTATTTAAGTGTTTTGTTCCCCCAGTCAGTTTAATCTTTGAAGGCCTCCATTGTTTCTTCCTAGGTCAGCTTCCCTGCATGAATTTACATATGTGTGAAGGCTGACAAAGAAAGGGATTCTGAAATCGGACAAAGAACTTTGAGTGCTGGAGATCTAGAATAAAAACAAAGTGGGGAAGTTCAGCAGGTCTGGCAGCATATGTGGAGAGAACGCGGAATTAATGTTTTGAGACTAGTGATCAGAAGACCACATTAGGCCATTCAGCCCTCTTCCCACCCTACCTTTTGCAAAAATGCCATCCCGTATTCCCAATTCCTCCGCCTCCACTGGATCTGCTCCCAGGAGGACCAGTTCCACCACAGAACACACCAGATGGCCTCCTTCTTTAGAGACCGCAATTTCCCTTCCCACGTGGTTAAAGATGCCCTCCAACGCATCTCGTCTACATCCCGCACCTCCGCCCTCAGACCCCACCCCTCCAACCGTAACAAGGACAGAACGCCCCTGGTGCTCACCTTCCACCCTACCAACCTTCGCATAAACCAAATCATCCGCTGACATTTCCGCCACCTCCAAACAGACCCCACCACCAGGGATATATTTCCCTCCCCACCCCTTTCCGCCTTCCGCAAAGACCGTTCCCTCCGTCACTACCTGGTCAGGTCCACGCCCCCCTATAACCCACCGTCCCATCCTGGCACTTTCCCCTGCCACCGCAGGAATAGAAAAACCTGTGCCCACACCTCCTCCCTCACCTCTATCCAAGGCCCTAAAGGAGCTTTCCACATCCATCAAAGTTTTACCTGCACATCCACTAATATCATTTATTGTATCCGTTGCTCCAGATGCGGTCTCCTCTACATTGGGGAGACCGGGCGCCTCCTAGCAGAGCGCTTTAGGGAACATCTCCGGGACACCCGCACCAATCAACCACATCGCCCCGTGGCCCAACATTTCAACTCCCCCTTCCACTCTGCCGAGGACATGGAGGTCCTGGGCCTCCTTCACCACCGCTCCCTCACCACCAGACGCTTGGAGGAAGAACGCCTCATCTTCCGCCTCGGAACACTTCAACCCCAGGGCATCAATGTGGACTTCAACAGTTTCCTCATTTCCCCGTCCCCCACCTCACCCTAGTTCTAAACTTCCAGCTCAGCACTGTCCCCATGACTTGTCCGGACTTGTCCTATCTGCCTATCTCCTTTTCCACCTATCCACTCCACCCTCTCCTCCCTGACCTATCACCTTCATCCCCTCCCCCACTCACCCGTTGTACTCTATGCTACTTTCTCCCCACCCACACCCTCCTCTAGCTTATCCCTCCACGCTTCAGGCTCACTGCCTTTATTGCTGATGAAGGGCTTTTCCCCGAAACGTCGATTTCGAAGCTCCTTGGATGCTGCCTGAACTGCTGTGCTCTTCCAGCACCACTAATCCAGAATCTGGTTTCCAGCATCTGCAGTCATTGTTTTTACCATTCAACTCATTGAGTCTGCTCCATCATTCGATCATGGCTGACATGTTTCTCAATCCCATTGTCCTGCTTTCTCTCTGTAACCCTTGATGACCTTAGTCATTAAACTTTCAGTAGAACTGAAAAGTGGCTGGGAAAAGTGGTGTTTATGCTGATGATAGAGAATGGGGTTTGGAGAGGTGGGGAAGGAATGAGATAGATGGAGACAGTGGTCAGAGAGAGAGAGGCAAAAACAAAGAGAAGAAGATTGCTAACAGTAAACCCGGAAAAACATTAATGCTGATTAGGTGCTAACTGAAAGCACAAATAGTTGAAACTGGGTTAGCTGCGCCAGGAGGAACCCATACAGGACCTCAGATGTGAGGGTGGATGATATACATAGAGGGAGGTGTTCACGTTCTGAATTTATTGAACTCAGTGTTGAGTCCTAAGGGCTGTGTGCTTAGGTGGAAGATAAGGTGTTGTTCCTGCAGCTATCACCAAACTTCACAGGAACACAGCAACAGGCCTGAGCCAGAAATGTTGGCACAGGAACACAATGGTATAGAACATAGAACATAGAAAAATACAGCGCAATACAGGCCCTTTGGCCCTCGATGTTGCGCCGATCCAAGCCCACCTAACCTACACTAGCCCACTATCCTCCATATGCCTATCCAATGCCCGTTTAAATGCCCATAAAGAGGGAGAGTCCACCACTGCTACTGGCAGGGCATTCCATGAACTCACGACTTGCTGAGTAAAGAACCTACCCCTAACATCTGTCCTATACCTACCACCCCTTAATTTAAAGCTATGTCCCCTCGTAATAGCTGACTCCATACGTGGAAAAAGGTTCTCATGGTCAACCCTATCTAAACCCCTAATCATCTTGTACACCTCTATCAAGTCACCCCTAAACCTTCTTTCCTCCAATGAAAACAGCCCCAAGTGCCTCAGCCTTTCCTCATACGATCTTCCTACCATACCAGGCAACATCCTGGTAAACCTCCTCTGCACCCGCTCCAGTGCCTCCACATCCTTCCTATAGTATGGCGACCAAAACTACACACAATATATTGAAATGGCAGGCAACTGGATGGACCGTCATTTTTAAGGATGGGACAGAGGTGTTCAGCAAAGTGATCATGTGGATCCTGAATTGAATTGATTTGAATTTATTGTCACATGTATCGAGGTATAGTGAAAAGCTTTGTCTTGTGAGTAATACAGGCAGATCACAGAGTTAAGTAGCATAGATAGTAAATAATAGGGAAACAGTGGTAAAAACAAAAACAAAAAAAGTGTTTGTGAGTCTATTCAGTATTCTAGCAACAGTCGGGTAGAAACTATTGTGAAACCGGCTGGTGCATGTGTTCAGGCTTCTGTGTCTTCTCCCTGATGGTAGAGGTTGTAGAAAAACATTGCCAGGGTGGGATGGATCTTTAAGAATGCCAGCAGCCTTTCCTTGACAGCGGGCCTGGTAGGTGTATTCTGTAGATGGGAGGTTGGCCCTCGTGATTGTCCGGGCTGAGTTCACCAGTCTCCATCGCCATCTCCAATTTTGAATGGTACAGTTGTCATACCAGGTAGTGGTACATCCAGACAGAATGTTCTCGATGGTGCACCTATAAAAGTTGGCAAGGGTATTCGCCATCATGCTAAATTTCCTCAGCTACCTGAGGACGAAGAGACGTTGTTGGGCATTTGTAACCAGTGCGTCCACATGAAGAATCCAAGAAAGCTTGTTGTGGATGACCACTCCCAGGAGCTTGACACTCTCTCCACTCATTCCACTTCTGTGCCGTTAATGTGTCGGGCCATGAGTAACATCCCGCTGAAAGTCAATAATGGGTTCCTTGGGTTTGCTGGCATTGAGAGCGAGGTTGTTCTTAGTGCATCATTTTTCCAGGTCTTCCACCTCCCATCTGTAGTCTGTTTCGTTGCCATCTGAGATTCGACTGACTGTGGTGGTGTCATCAGCGAATGTTACTATCCATGTTATTTAGTGGAGTAGAAGTCATCAATTTAAACATCACAGCTGTTATAATAACTGACCAATATGAACATAAACCACAGACTGCATGAGTGGATGGAAAAGAAAGTTCTGAAATGCTTGATATGAAATTCAACAAACACATATCCAATATTAAAGCATAGGATTTTAACACAACAACAGGCTGTTGAAGAAAGATGAAAATCAGTTTGGTCGAAGGAAATCAAATTGTCATCCTGTGGTTATAATTGTGGCCTTGTTCTGGGCAATTTCTGCAATTATAGAGTTCCGTTATCAGATTAAGCCTCAGCTCGAAGTCAAGGGTAAAACTAGATTTTCATCGTACAGTCTTTTCTCATCAACCAGGAATCTGGAGGTTAACTGCATCTGTTGAGACATGCAAAACCAGGAAGGACAGGAAGTGAAACTGTGCAATGAAAATCCAAGTTCAAGTCATTTAAAGCTTCCGCTGACCCTGATTTCTTATTAACTTTAGAAGTCTACATTTTTTTTTTAAAAAGTGCAATTGACAGTCTGTAAATGAAAATATGATGTCGAACAGAACCTAACAATTTAATTTAACTAATAAACCTGCAAAACATGTTTTAAAGTTTTTTTCCCCTTCTGTTTGCATTTGAATCATTAAATCAAAAGTTTATGAATCTCCTTGTAACATCTGAATTAGCTCTTTAAATGTAACCAGGTGTATAAAGAGGAAGTCTCAAATTGAAATGGAGCCCAGTGGATGCTCTGTAGTCAATCTGGGTACCTGGATATTAAAAAGCATTGCCTTCTGTACACCTAGATATATGTGAGACTGAGAAAGAAGAGGGTTCTAAATATTACTTTCTAAGTCATCATAATAAATCTCACACCTGTTGTAATAACCTGTGAATTTAAACATAATCCACAGGCTGCATCACATATGGGGGACTAAATTTCCTATGTACTATTCGCAATGAATTCTTAAATGTTATATCTATGATCTATTCAATGTTTTCTCTAAAGTGGTAACTTACTGTACACATATCATAGGTACTTACATACTTCTTGCACTATGTTTTATTGATAACATCTGTGTTGTTTTAAAATAGTGTAGTCTCACACTTTTTCAGCTGATTTTTTTTCCCAGTTGGCTCACAATCCCGACATCTACCTGCATTGGGAACCCAGGAGATGCCATGGTAGAGCATCAGTCATGTTCTTGCAAAAGACCAGTTAAGAAGCTATCTCCCAGAGCCATGTCCAATTAAGGATTATGCATGGAGAAAGTGAGGACTGCAGATGCTGGAGATCAGAGCTGAAAATGTGTTGCTGGAAAAGCGCAGCAGGTCAGGCAGCATCCAAGAAGCAGGAGAATCGACGTTTCGGGATTCCTGAAGAAGGGCTCATGCCCGAAACATCGATTCTCCTGCTCCTTGGATGCTGCCTGATCTTCTGCGCTTTTCCAAGGATTATGCATGGGCCAGGGAAATGGAAGGCACAGTCTGAGGGCTAGCATTGATGGCCAGCCAGTAACATCACTTTGAGAAGTGGGCATTGCTTTAACAGGCAGGCGACTGCAAGGTTGCTTCAGTGTTCTCCACCTCCTCAGGATAACAAGCCATGTCTGTAGCAGTCACACTGCAATGAGTCCGTGCTGAGGTGAGGGTGAGGAAATGTTGGTGGCCTCCAAACTAATGTGCTGGGGAGTTACCGAAGTGTCGGGGGATTCGGGGGTGAGGAGTGGCATTTAGTTTTGGAAGGATTCAGGGCGCATCAATAACAATTGGTTACCCACCACAAGGTAGCTAACCCATTGTGCTATTTTGCAACTTTGCTCCTTGTACTGTTTCCTAGCAGGGACTGGGGAAAATTTCAGCCCATGTTGAATAATCACTGGGAGGTTTACTTACCATTTTTAAAAAGAAAATGCATAGTTGTTTTGTATCTAAATTGAATTTAAGTAGAGGAGGCTAGTAGAGTACATAACATAGTCTAGTTAGACCAGCTAGTCTTCTGTAGTTCTGTGTAATTGATTCAATCACCATATCCTCATCAGTTTCATAATACACTCTGCATTATATATATTACTGCACATGAGGACTTCAGACTTGTTATGAAAGGCAAGCAGGGACGAACTTTGCTGTGTTACTTCTCCTGTGTGTCTTTGGATATCTTTGCATATCATGAGCGATATTTAATTCAAGTCAGAGAGTCATAGAGATGTTCAGCATGGAAACAGACTCTTCGGTCCAACCCGTCCATGTGGATCAGCTATCCTAAATTAATCTAGTCCCACTTGCTAGCATTTGGCCTATATCCCTCTAAACCCTTCCCATTCATATATCCATCCAGATGCCTTTTTAAATGCTGTAATTTTACCAGCCTCCACCACTTCCTCTGACAGTTCATTCCATGCATGCACCATCCTCTGCATGAAAAATTTGCCCCTTAGGCATGGTGGTTCAGTGGTTTGCACTGCTGCCTCACAGCGCCAGGGACCTGGGTTTGATCTCAGCCTCGGGCGACTGTCTGTGCGGAGTTTGCACATTCTCCCCATGTCTGCGTGGGATTCCTCCCATAGTCCAAAGATGTGCAGGTTATGTGAATTGCCCATAGTGTTCCGGGATGTGTAGGTTAGGTGCATTAGTCAGAGGTAAATATAAGGTAGGGGAATGGGTCTCGGTGGGTTACTCTTCGGAGTGTCAATGTGGACTTGTTGGGCTGAAGGGTCTGTTTCCACACTGCAAGGATTCTAATTTTTAAAAAATCCCTTCTCACTCTAAACCTATCCTTTCTAGTTCTGGACTCCCCCACCCCAGGGGAAAAAAAAACTTGTCTATTCACCCTATCCATACTCAAGACTTTATAAACCTCCATGAGGTCACCCTCAGCCTCCAGCCCACCAGGGAACACAGCCCCAGCCTATTCAGCCTCACCCTATAACTCAAACCATCCAACCCTGGCAACAACCTTGTAAATCTGTTTTATTTGCTGACGGGAGAGCTGAACAATGTCAGCTGCTGGGTGGGGACCTGTAACCTGAGTGAATGGGTGACCATGCTATTGCAGTGGCCATCAAAGTGACAGTCACTCTGAATGTTTAGGTAACTGGCTGCTTCCAGGGATCCAAAGGCGACCTGTGTGGGATTTCCCAATCATCATGTGACCAGTGTCATTTGTGCCATATCACATCAGTTCATTGTGTTTTCTTGTGAATAAATCAGTGCTGCAGAGTGGTCAGGAGATTGCAGCAATATTGCTGGCTTCCCCAGACTGCAGGGTGCCATTGACTAAACATATGTCACGCTGAGAGGACCATTTCAAAGTGCAATAGTTTAAACCGGCCCTTCTTAGAATCATATAGTCATAGAGATGTACAGAACAGAAACAGACCCTTAGGTCCAACTTATCCTTGCTGACCAGATTTTGTAACTGAATCTAGTTCCATTTGCCAGCACCCAGCCCATATCCCTCCAAATCCTTCCTATTCACATCCCCATCCAGATGCCTTTTAAATGTTGCAATTGTAGAAGTCACCACCACTTCCTCTGGCAGCTCATTCCACACACACACCACCCTTTGACTGAAAACATTGTCCCTTAGGTCGCTTTTATATCTTTCCCCCTCACCCTAAAACTATGCTCTCTAGTTCTGGACTCACCCCACCCCAGGGAAAATACCTTGTCTATTTATCCTTTCAATGCCCCTCATGATTATATAAACCTCTATAAGGTCACCCTTCAGCCTCCGATGCTTCAGGGAAAACAGCCCCAGCCTGTTCAGCCTCTCCCTATAGCTCAAATCCTCCAACCCTGGCAACATCTTTGTAAATCTTTTCTGAACCCTTTCACGTTTCACAACATCTTTCTGATAGGAAGGAGACCAGAATTGCACACAATATTCCAACAGTGGCCTAACCAATGTCCTGTTCAGACGTAACATGACTTCCCAGCTCCTGTACTCAATACTCTGCCTAATAAAGGAAAGCATACCAAATGCCTTCTTCACTCTCCTATCAACCTGCGACTTCACTTTCAAGGAGCTATGAACCTGCACTCCAAGGTCTCTTTGTTCAGCAACACCCCCCAGGACCCTATCACTAAGTACATAAGTCCTGCTAAGATTTGCTTTCCCAAAATGCAGCACCTCGCATTTATCTGAATTAAACTCCATCTGCCACTTCTCAGCCCATTGGCCCATCTTATCAAGGTCCTGTTTTAATTTAAGGTAACCTTCTTCACTGTCCACTACACCTCCAGTTTTGGTGTCATCTGCAAACTTACTAACTGTACCTCTTATGCTCGGATCCAAATCATTTATGTAAATGATAAAAAGAAGTGGTCCAGCACCGATCCTTGTGACTTCTTAAATACAGTCTCAAAACATCCTGCTGCTCAATACTTTTGAATGAAGAGGCAGATGTAAAGATGCTATATTTGCACAATTTATGAAAGAGCTTTTAATCTCCGATCCTGACTTCTTTATTTTGTGTTTGATGTGCACCAGCATTATTTTCAAAGCAAGATCTTGGCCAATGAATGGCGATATTAGGTCCAGGCTCACACATTTCTTTAAAGGTCTGAATTCTTTGCTGAGATTCCAGAAATGAATTAGATTGTTGAAACACCTGAACCCCAGAGAAAATATTGCTTATTTGACAGCTTTGGTTCTATGATCTATGTTGTAAATAGCTCAGTGTTTAATTGTACAAGATTAAGAGGTTTTAAGGGCTTAGAGTATCTGCTATGATTCCTTAGAAGAACTGGGAGAAAGTGAGCACTGCAGATGCTGGAGATCAGAGTCGAAGAGTGTAGTGGTGGGAAAACACAGCAGTTCAGGCAGTATCCGAGGAGTAGGAGGATCGACATGCCATGCATGAGCTATTCCTGATGGCTGTGCTTTTCCAGCACCATACTCCTCAGAAGAACTGACGAGTTGACACTTTACTTTCCACTTACTAAATGCCATTTAATGAATGAATATCATTTTAAGGCATTATTTACACAGCTACTATCAAGTTCATTTCATCTTCACAGCGCAATGAATGGGCAAAAGAAACAAAAGAACAGAAACATGCTCAAAAACAGAAATTGCTGGAAAAGCTCAGCAGGTCTGGCAGCAACTGTGGAGAAAAATCAGAATTAACATTTCAGGTCCAGTGACACTTCTTCAGAATGGATGGTAGCTCAGAAAATGTCTGTTTATATGCAGAAGATAGGGTAGGGAGTAAGGAGTTAACAATAGATACAGATAGAGTCCAAAGACAGGAAAGAATAGTTGGACAGAGAAAGGAGTCAATAACGATCTGAGTGGGAGGGTGAATAGCTGTTAATGGACACCATTAGTGGCTAACTTTGTAATGGCATACTAGTTTGTAATGGCATACTATGTGATAACAAGGCCTGGTGAGTGTGGTAGGGGGCCAGGACATTGGGGATTTCATGCCCTAAAATTACTGAACTCAGTATTGATTCTAGAGGGCTGTTGAGACTCCAAGTGGAACATGAGGTTCTTTCACCTTGCACTGAGCTTCACCAGAACACTGCAGCAAGCCTCAGACAGAGATGTTGGCCAGGGAACAGGGTAATGTGTTAAAGTGGCAGGCAACGGGAAGCTCAGGGTCTTTTGTGGGCAGAACGTAGGTGTTCTGCAAATCAGCCACCCAGTCAACACTTTGTTTCCCCGATGTAGAGGAGACCACATTGTGAGCAGAGAATACAGTAGTCTAGATTGTGGGGCAGTGCAGTTAAAATGTTGCTTCACCTGGAAGGTATGCCTGGGCCCTTGGATACTGAGGAGGGAGGAGGGAAATAGGCAGGTGTTACACCTTCGGCAGTTGTAGAGAAGGTGCCTGGAGCTATGGGGGAGTGTTGGGAGTGAAGGAAGAGTGGACCAGGGTGTCCCAGAGGGAACAGTCCCTGCGGAAGCCAGACAAGGAAAGGAAGGGGAATATGTGTCTGGTGGTGGCATCTCACTGGAGGTGGTGGAAATGGTGACTGATGATTTTCTGGATGTGGATGCTGGTGGGATGGTTGATAACCCTATCGCTGTTGTGAGAGGGAAGAGAGATGGTGAGGGTGAAAATTTGGGAGATGGTTTGGACCCAATTGAGGGCCCTCTCACCACAGAGCTGGGGAATCCATGTTTGAGGAATAATGTGGACATTTCAGAAGCTCCCTTGTCAAATTTGGCCTCATTGGAACATATGCGATGCAGACAGAGGAACTGGGAGAATGGAATGGAGTCTTTACAGGAAATGAGGCGTGAGGATGTCTTGTCCAGGTAGCTGTGGGAGTCAGTGGATTTATTGTGGATATTACTGGTCAGTCTATCCCCAGAAATGAAAACAAAGATGTCAAGGAAGGAAAGGGAGAAGTCAGAGATGAAGCAAGTAAATGGGAGGCGGGGGTGTGGAGGGGGTGGAAATTGGATGGGAAATTGAACTTTTCCAAAGCTGGATGAGAGAGGGAAGCAACACCCATGATAATAATCACTCTAACAGAGAAAGAGTTGTGGGTGGGGGCCGGAGTAGGACTGGAACAAGAAATAGGCTATTCAGCTTGTCAAACAAGAACTGAAAAATGTAACATACAAGAGCAGGAGTAGGTCATACTGCCCATTGAGTTTGCTCTGTCATTCAGGGAGATCATCACTTGTCTGATAATCCTCATCTCCACTTTTCTGCCTTTTACCCATAAACCTTGATTCCCTTACTGATTAAAAATTTTATATTTCAACCTTCAATGTGCTTGTAATTCAACTTGGACAGCTCCCTGCAAGAGAGAATTTCCGAGATCAATCAAATGAGGTAATTGGAATAATTAATTCAATTAGATCATACATGATCATAGACCTCTATCCTTCTCTGGACTGTCTCTAAGAGCAGTACATTTTTCTTTAGAAATGCTCCAGAATTGTTCACGCTATTCCAGCTGTGATCCAACCAGTGGCTCATTAGGTTTTAGTAAACCTTCCCTACTTTTAGACTTCATTCCCTTTGAAATAAAGGCTTACATTCCATTTGCTTTTCCTATTACATGTGAACTTGTATTCTAGTTTTTATTTTATTCCTCTGGGCTGCAGCTTTCTGCAGTCTTACCCCATTTAAATAACATTCAGCGCTTCTGGTCTTTCTGCCAAAGTGCATAACCTTACATTTTCCACTTTATATTCCATCTGACAAGTTTTATTTTGTCTCCCCATGGATTCCTCATGTCATTCTCACTACTTGCCTTCTGACCTTTTTTTGTGTCATCTGCAAACTTGATGATAGCATATTCCCTTCCGTCATCCAAATCATTCATATATATTGTAAATTATAATGGGCCCAGCACTGTTCCCCGTGGCACACCACTAATTACAAGTTGCCACCATGAAATAAGAGAAAGTGAGGACTGCAGATGCTGGAGATCAGAGTCGAGAGTGTGGCGCTGGAGAAGCATAGCAGGTCAGGCAGCATCTGAGGAGCAGGAGAATCGACATTTCGGGCATAAACCTTTCATAGTCCATTTAACCCAAATTCTCTGGGTGTTGGGGTACTATATTAATAGGGATAGAGGATTGGCTAACTAATACAAGACAGAGAGTCAGGATAATTAATTCAATTAGATCATGGGTGATCATGTACCTCAATGCCACATTCCTACACTATCTTATATTGATGTTACAGAAAACAGTTCAGCATAGGAACAGGCCCTTCAGCCCACCCTATCTGTGTTGAACATGATGCTATTCTAAACTAATCCCATCTGCCTACACATGGTCCATATCACTTTATTCCCTGACTGTTCATGTGTCTGCCTGAAAGCCTCTTCAACTTCTGCTGATGCACCTTCTTTTATCCACCTCTTCCCGGCAGCACGGTCCAGGTATCTACGACTCTGTGTAAAATAGAACGTTGCTCACACAGCTCCTTTAAACTCCCCTCCCCCACCTTAAAACTATGCCCCCTCATATTTGACACTTCTACCCTGTGCAAAAGACTGATTATCCCTCTCATAAATTTATATACTTCTATCAGGTCACTGCCTCAGCCAACCACGTATATCGCTTTTATGTCATTGGTCTCGAGAAATCTATCAATTTCTAATGAACAGCGCTACCTCACTTGTAAGATCCTGCCGATATGTGAATCATCTGTTGATTGACTCTGCCCAGTTTGATCATCGTTTGTTAAGTATCCAGTTGTATCATTTGCAACAATTTCTGACATCAAAATAACACATCTGTGGTTCTTAATAAAGTGTGTTTTGCTTTAAGCCTGGTGCTTTGACCAATTGAATTGCATCTGGAACACAACACCTTCAACTTGCCTTTAGAAGTAAGAAAAAAGTTTGGATCTAGGCTATTTTCTTAAGACATTTTGAGGGAATTTGATCTGCTCCTTAATACGATGAAGAAGCGTAGAATTACTGACAGCAATATTTCCATGTTTAACACCATATGCGCGGAACCCAGAAGTTACTGTTTCAGAGTGTAATGCCAATAAAAAAGAGTATTGTTTCACTGTCACGGCAATTACAAAGTGAAAATATTCCGACATGCTTTTCAGAACTGTAATCAGGCAATATTCGACACTGGGCTACATAAAGAGGTATTAGGGCATATGGCCAGCAGTTTGACTGAAGGAGTAGGGTTTAAGGCACAACGTAAGGAAGGATACGGAAACATTTCACCCATCTTTGAAATTAAACGTCCCTGGCAATGTTATTTCTGATAACGTGTTTTTTTTTTAATAGTGCTAGTATTTCTTTGGTTTATTACTCTGTATTGGATTGTTATTTACGTTTTGCAGCTAAAATGGATGATTCCTTCTTTCTCACGACAGGAATGGAAGATTCACTCTGTTCACCGTAAGGGCAGATGATTTCCACCTTCTCAGCATCCTCACTCTGTGAATATTGCTGCTCACTGTCTTTAATAAATGATTGCTTTCATGATTTTACTCAATGACTCCTATTTTCGGAGGCATTAATAAATTATTTCCACTTTAACATATGACTTCAACTAATCATGGCTTTACAAAATGAATTCTGATTCCTTCACAGTTTCATTGGATCATTTTCACTCCTTGCACTTTAAATAAATGATTCCTACCTTTACCAGCTCTTGTGAAGAATTTGTAGTGTTTCTGCGATCTCAATGAATTTACCCAAGTTCTTTTTCCTTGTTAAGGCCAGTTCTACTTAGGCTTTTAACCTTTCAAGGTTATTGCTTTAATTTTAATGGATTAGCAATGTCCACAAGTCTGCGACCTTGCATTAGAATTTCTTTTCTAGTTCTTTAATTCTACTGCTGTGGCTGAGCCTCTTATACCCACACATCATGGCAGCCACACTTGATCTGAGTTCCTGTTGCCTACCGAGACTTTCAAACTTCATTCACAGACTGCCCAATGTTTATTCACGCCCTAGCTGAACAATCATCCAGGACTGCTGAAATTTCCCACCAACTCACAATGCAGTCCGTATCTACTTTGGAATTGCTAATTCTCCTCCTCCACAAAGGTTGGTAAGTTTTCTGTTGCAGTGTGTGTCGTACCAAACTTGAAACGCTTTTATCGTTGACCGGAATATTGTTCCTTGTTGAGGATTGCCATCAGAGATTTGTTCTCTGTAGGATTCTTAAATTTTCAGCTCTTCCCTTCTGCTGAATCTGCAATATGAGCAAGCCACTTCAAGCTGAGTCTGAAGATGAGACACTCCTGCTCACCGTGTGATGTCCAATCTATACGGCCATATTGAAAAGCAATATGCTGCATCCACTTACAGTGGAGAAAACGAAAGGGCCTGCTTGCTACACTGTACTGGAGAAAAACCACTCCTGCTCTCATGAGAACAGTCACTTTGATGTGAACAAGGTATTATTTATTGCAAAGTTTGTCACTCATTACAGGTTCTGAATTTAAGAGCCTAGGCAACTCATGCCACAAATGCAATGGTGGAGCAATTGCAATTGAGGATACTGCAGCCAGAATTGGAATCACAGGTTCACTACAGTGTGGCAGCAGGCCATTTGGCCCATCGGGTCCACACATACTCTCCAAGAAACATCCCATCCAGACCCACACCCCACCCCGCCAACCCTATTTCTGCATTTCTCATAATTAGTCAACCCAGCTTGCTCAACCCTGGAGACTATGGGCAATTTAAAATGGCCAGTCTACCTAATCTGCACATCTTTGGACCATGGGAGAAAACCAGAGCACCTAGAGGAAACCCACGCAGACACGGGGAGAATGTGCAAACACCACACAGCCAATTCACCTGGAATCGAACCTGGGTGCCTAACACTGTGGACCACAGTGTGAGCTACTGTGCCACCCCCTATGGAGGGGTACTGTTACTGGGTGAAAGTGAGTACTGCAGATGCTGGAGATTAGAGTCGAGAGTATGGTGCTAGAAAAGTACAGAAGGTCAGGCAACATCTGAGGAGCAGGAAAATTGACATTTCAGGCAAAAGCCCTTCATCAGGAATTTGACATTTCGGGCAAAAGCTATTTTCCTGCTCCTCGGATGCTGTCTGATCTGCTGTGCTTTTCCAGCACCACATTCTCTGCAGATATTGGGTGTCTGAGTACAGCGTAAAGAGGATTGTAAGCCCAAAAGAGGTTACAGAGATAGGGAACAATTTTTGTTCAATTCACTTGAGTAGACAAAGAAAAACTTCCTCTGTATGTCTTTCTCGAATAATTCAATCGGTTGGTTAGAGTCCAAAACAAAGGGACTGCACACAGTTTGTGGAAGCAGCATTTCTGGTAGACCAAATAACTTCTCCTCCTTCAGTGCTGTTCACTTTCTTGTGGTTCTAGCTATTTTCAAAGTTGTTTGTTCATAAGGTCCAAAACACTCCGTGCTAATTATATCCACATATCACAATATTTGTAATGGCATCAAGTAAGTTGAGTGTTAAGTTAAGAATTGGTTGAACAACGCATTTCAATGTGTAGGTTGTCGTATAATATTTCAGTCCTGATTGCGTTGGCTCTCAATCAGCATTAGCTTATTTAAGGTCCGAGAAAAAGATGTAATTTTAATTTCAGAGTGGTCATTATAAGTGAAAGATATAGAGAGAGAGATATACTAAAAAGAAGCTACAGGGAGTGGCCAATCTATGCACTGGCATTGATCCAGCTTGTGTAATATTTTAAAACCTATTCAAGACCTGTGAGTAATTTACTTCATTTAGCTGATTTTGGATATGAGGCACTGTGGCCACATCAGCAGCAGCAGAATTCTATTGAACTACAATCTGGCCCAGTACATCCCCCATTCTACCATCACCATCAAACCAGTAGATCAAACTTGATTCAAAGCAGATTGCAACAGGGCATGTAAGGAACAGTACCAGACATATCCAACAATAAGGTGTCAACCTGGTGAAGCTACAAAACAGAACTATTTGCATGTCAAATGGCAGAAGCAGCAAGTGATGGACAGAGCTAAGCAATTCCACAACTCAGATCTGTGATCCTATTGCATCAAGTCATGAATGCTGGTGAACAATTGAACAGGAGGTCCGGGCTCCACGATTACCAGCATCTTCAACAATGACATTAAAAATCATAGGACAGTGGTTAGATTCACTGTTGTTGGGCACAGTCTGTGCTTGGCACTTGTGAGGCATGCATATTATGTGCTATTTATCAGCCCTGGGTAGCCCAGCACACAGTGTATAAGACAATACAAAAGCATTTGTACCCATTTTCAGCCAGAAATGTAATGTGCATCATCCATTTCTTCCTGAGGTCCTAAAATCACCGATACCAGTGATCAATTTGATTCACTCCAAATGATTTTAAGAAGTGGCTGAATGTATTGGATATTGCTAAGTCTCTTGGCCCTGACAACATCCTGGCAATAACATGTAAAAATTTTACTCCAGAATTAACCACTGTTCCAGTACACTGCAATGTTTGTATCAACCTTTAAGTGTGGAAATTTGCTCAGGTATGTCCTAAATACAAGAAAAAAGGACAAATCCAAATCACTAAATTACTACCTTAGCATTTCACTCTTGGTCACCAGCAAAGTGATGGAAATCGTGTTATCAGATAGTGTTATCAGGTGGCTCTTATGAATGATTAACTTGCTCACTGACACTCAGAATGATTCCAGTCATAGCCACTTGGCTCCTGACTGCATTGCTGCATTGATCCAAACAATGATAAAAGAGTTGAAATCCAGAAGTGATGTGATGGTGACTACTCCTGACTGCGAGGCAGCACTAATTTGATACTGGTATCAAACAGCCCTGGGCAAACTTGGAGTCAAAGGATCGGGGAAAATCTGTATTGGTTGAAATCGTACTGAGCACAAAGGGAGATGACTGTGGTTGTTGGAGATCAATTATCTTAACTCCAGTACATTACTGCAGGAGCTTCTCAAGTTAGCGTCCTAGGTACAACCATCTTCAACTGCTTCATCCATTATCTTCCCTGTATCATAAGGTCAGAAGTGCAGTTGTTTGCTGATGGTTGCAGAATGTTTACTACCATTTGTGACTCCTCAGATACTGAAGCAGCCTGAGTTTGTATACAGCACAATGTGAACAACCTCCAGCCTTGGGCTGATAAGTAGCAAGTAACATTCATGCCATACAATGCCAAACACTGACTA